>NC_057806.1:523188370-523788370 GCF_018294505.1 Triticum aestivum | reverse complement strand
ACCGTTTATCGGAATGAGGCATATAATATGGCTTTGGAAAGATGCTGCAAAACCGCTCCTTCCACATATTGAAAGTTTTTCTCTAATTCCCTATGGTTAAAGAGTAATTTGAAAAAACGTAAATTTCGTAAACCGAACAGCTGAGTTCATGTTTTCGATGTCATTTCTAAACGGCTAATCCAATGGAGGCATATGATACGGCGTTGGAAAGCTTATCAAAATGCGCTACTTTTTCATCTTGAAAGTTTTTTTCTAATTTTGAATGGTTTAAGAGTAATTTAGAAAATGGTCCAAGTCCTACCGAGTTCGTATTTTTGAGCTAATTTTTTAACTGTGCGTCCGAATGCAGCAAATGATATGGCGTTGGAAAGCTTGAACAAATGTGAAACTTTTTGGTATGTATTGTTTCTCCCAATTCTTTACGGTTTTAAGTCAGTTTCGGAAATGGTGAAAAACGTATTTTCGCCGTAATTTCTACAAACTTTATAGGAATGGGGCAAATAATATACCGCTGAAAAGCTACGGAAAATGCGAAACTTTTTCATGTTGATGGTTTTCTCTGATTCCTAACCGTTTTCAAGTAATTTTGAAAACAGCGGGATCATGCGTTCTGCCTTTATCGCGAAACAGATTTTTCAAAAATGCACCGCGTGAAGAACCTGAACTTCTCGGCGCGTGTACCTGAACTTCACTCTGTTTTCCACGTGATTTTTTTGCTTATAGGTCTCTATCCACTGCTCGTAACTCTCCATCCATTCACCGTAATTGAGCAGGTGATATACTGATGGAAAGCTGCTGTAAGCACGCAAGTTTCCCGTGTTGATCATCTTTTCATACTCGGGACGATTTTAAAAGTTTTTCATCTAAAATTCATTCAGCGTAGTAGTTGAACTTCCTGCTGTTTTCACGTTGAACTTCTGTTACGTATTTTTGTTTGTAATTTTCTTATCCATTCGTTAGTGTTACACAAATAATATTCCTTTTGTACAAACGTCTCTCACAATAATTTTTTTAACTTTCTCCGAACGAGGACTTGAACTTGCACAAATGATATTCCTGTCGTTTTGAGGTAAATTAAAAAATGGTGAGATCATGATTTATGCATTCATCGCGAACGAAAATGCACTATGTGAAGTAGTTGAACTTCTGGGGCATGTTTGTTTGAACTTCACTCTATTTTTTGACGTGCTGTTTTTTGCACCGCGTGAAGTAGTTGAACTTCTGGGAGATGTCTGTTTGAACTTCACTCTGTTTTTGACGTGCTGTTTTTTGCCCGTAACTCCCAAACCACTTACCGAAATTGAACAAATGATATACCGATGGAATGCTGTTGAAAACTTGCAACTTTCCTGTGTTTATCAGTTTTTCATACTCACGGCGGTTCAAAAGAATTTTTTGAATATATAAAAATGTGTTTTAAACAGTATACATTAAATTTTAAACTGCTCATCGGAATGTAGCATATAATATACGGTTGGAAAGCTTATGAATAACATCAAGTTTTTAATGTACACAGACGTTACAAATTCGTTGCCGTTTGAGAGCAGTTTTAAAATGGCAAAAACAACATCGTTTTGCCTGTTTTTTACATGTAATTGAAGGTCGAACGTCTCGCACTAGAGTGCTTGAACTTCACAAGGAGGAGCACGTGAACTTCTTGCATCAAACGTTTTAGGCTTTTAGTTTTACATTCTTTTATTCTCACCTGAAACACATTCCCTGTAGTAGTTAAACTTCCCGTTGTTTTCCCCTTGAACTTCTGTCATGTATTTTTGTTCAACCTCTCTCAGAAGAATTTTCGAACTTTGTCGGGCCGAGCACTTGAACTTCTAGCAACAAAACTTTTATCCTATGCTTTTTCATTCTTTTTTTCCATACAAAATGCACATAGTGTAGTACTTGAACCTCTCGCAGTTATCAATCCAAACTTCTCTCGATTACATGAAAATATTCGAGTTTTTTATAGACATCGAACCGCTCTAAAAAAAATCAACTTCTTTGTGTGCTTTTTAGAAATGTGAAAATTGGAGTTTTGTTAGAAACATCAAACTTCTTCGTCATTTGAAATTGAACTTATTCGTTTTACTATTTCATAACTAGAAAAAACCAATTTTTCAAATAAATATCAAACTACTCCGCCTTTTCCAATTGAACTTCTTTGTTTTATTCTCTAGTAACGTGAAAATTTGAGTTTTTTATATACATTGAACTACTCAATTTTTTAATTGAACTTATTGCTTTAATATTTAGTGTTGGGGAAAATCTGAGTTTTTAATAAACATCAAACAGCTTCATTTTCTAATTAGGACTTCTTGGTGTTATTCATCAGTAACACGAAAAGTCCCCGAACCGCTCCGGTATTTAAATTTGAACTTCTAGGTCTTTTTCGAAAAGAGGGAAAGTCTGTTTTTATAAACTTCCTGAACTGATCATTTTTTAAATTTTAACCTTCTTGGTATTTTAAAGAACATTGAACTTCTTCATTATTTAAATTTGAACCTCTAGGTTTTTTGTACAAACGGGGAAAATTCATTTTTTTTGCTCTATAAATGAGCTGCTCTATTTTTTAGTTTGGTCATCTTGGTTTATTCTTTAGTAACGGGAAAAAATCTGAGTAGTAATAAACATTGTGTCGCTCCATTTTTCAAATTTGAACTTCTAAGTGTTCTTAACGAAAAAAAATCACCTTTTCAGGTTTTTTCCTTTGGCTATGAAAAATATCTATGTAATTTGTAGTAAACATCAAACAACTCTGTTTTTTTATTTGGACTTCTAGGGTTTTTTTAGATAGGGGAACATTCATTTATTTAAATTTGACCTTCTTCATTATCTAATAAAAATTTGAACCTCTGTCACGAGAATTTTTGAACATTCCGAGGCAGAGCACTTGAACTTCTTGTTCTTTTTTAGACTTTGCCTTCTTATTCTTTTTTTGTTGTATGGATCACACACCATGCAATACGTGAACTTCTAGATGTTATCACGTTGAACCGCTCTTCGTTTTTTTGGTGCCGCGTCATTGAGCAGGTGGCCGTCCGCAGTGCATTCATTGAGGAGCTACAACTTTTGGGGTGGGTGGCGCAGCACCGAGATGGCAGTGATCATGGCTGGATGATGGTGCGCGTGAGGTTGACGACTGCTGCTTTGCCAGCAGGCGCGGGAGGGAGGTCATCGCCGCGGTGGATCTAGGGGAAGGGAGTTCGCCGCAGTTAATTTGAACGTCATGGGTTTATTTCTTTGGTAATGTGTGAATACATGTGGGAAAATATGTATAAACATCTAGGTGTATTTTTGCTTTTCTCGTTATTTCCAAACTCTCTGGTTTATTTGGATTTGAACTTAGAGTTAACACTTTTATGGTGAGGTTTTGTTAACAATTATTGCTCTAATACTCTCTGCCTCTCATGTTTTTCATTTTTTGAATCATGGGTTGCATCGATTACAAAGACCAATACAAAATTATATACACTAACATGGGAATCTTCTTTTTTTAATACGCATTGAACCATACTGTAATGCCAAATGAAACATACAAAATAAGGATGCCAGGATGAAACATATATAATTTTCTGAATCATGAGGTGCTAGGATGAACTTCTCTCTCTCCATTTTGGTCAATTAAGAGAAACTCTAATGTAATGCCAAATGAGACATACAAAATACACGATCATACACCCCATATGCAGAAGATACTAATAAAACTATCAGAAGTTCAGTAAATTAATAGCTAGACGTTCAGGTGTAACAAAACCACCACGGGCCACAACTATTCCCATTAGAAACTAGTTTCTTCTATTTGGGAACACTTCAAACCGAAATAAGTTGGTATCCTTTTTGTGAACAGTAAGCACCAAAAACCAGCATGAATTGGTAATGCAGTAAGACACTGAAGAATTGCTGCACTCCAGGTCCTTTTTGTTGAACTCCATCCTGAATAAAGAACCATTTATGTGGAGGTAACAACAGCGTCAGCAGAGACCAGCGGTGTAGGGGGAAGCAGCCGAGGGCCTGGGGGATGCTGGCGGTGGTACACGGTGGCGCGAGCGGTCGGTGGTGGCGGATGGCACAGTGGCAGTTGCGCTCATGACCGGAGCAGAGCAGGAAGGAGGAGCTCTAATGCAGAAGCAGGAAAACATCAAAGCCTAATTTCTCAGGCACATCAGCATCCAGTGTCTCAACTAGTGGTTCTGAGCAAAGAAAATTGCAATATCAATTTATATCATCATATATATAAATAAAAGGGGGAACAGACCTGCATTTTCACTTTTTTTTGTCAACAAAGTGCAGTTCAACAACGCTCAAACTAATTTCATCCATCACATATATAAAAAGCGTGCTCCAAGTGCATTTTTCAGAAACCAAATATACAGAATCAATCTTTGCAAGAAATTTTCGTTCAAATTCAAAGAAGTTCAAGCCCTCCTGGAGAGAGAGTTCAGTGAAGAGAGGGAGGGGAAATTCCTAATGTTGAAGAGGAGCGGCATGGTTGGAGTTGAGCGCCATGGCGGTCCGGGGCAGGGGCGGCATCGGCGCAACGGTGAGAGGGAAGGGGCATCGCATCGATGGAAGGATCTCACCGGAGCACACATAGGTCAGATCCGCGCCGGCAACCAAGGGGGTGGAGGTGCGGTGGTAGCAAGATGCAGGGGCGGCGCTCGATGGGACGCAGCCAGGAGGAGGACGACGCGTGGACAGAATCGATCGTCCATGGGGGAGGAGGCTCACTGGCCATGGGGGAGTATGCCTGTTGGCCATGTGGAAGAAGGTCCGTAGACATGAGAGAGGGGGCGCGTCGTCCATGGGAAAGGACCACCGGCGATGGGGGAGGAGGCGCGCCACTGTTGAGGGAGGAGGCCCGCCGGCTGAGAGGGAGGAAGAAGGTTGGCCGGCCGGGAGGGGGTGGTGGGGGTGGGGAAGGTGGGCCAGTACCCTGTGGGAGGAGGCACGTGGCGGCGAGATTCAGGGAGGGTGGCGGTGGTGGCGAGATGCAGGGGCGGCGGCGCGTTGAAGGGTGAAGGGGCGGGGGCGGCGAGATGCAGGAGGCGGCGGGACACGATCTGGGGAGGGAGAGAGGCACGCTGGGGCTGGGGAGACGGCGGTGAGAGGCGCCGGATCCAGGAGAAGGAGGCACCGTCGCGGTGGATCACAGGGGATCGGGGGAGGTTAGGGACGAGCGGTTGTGGGGTGGTGGCGCCGGATCCTATGATTAGAATAGTGTTGTCCTATATATATATATATATATATATATATATATATATATATATATATATATATATATAGGAAAATAGATTCTACCACTTAGTGGTAGTTACCTCCACCTTTTAAGCCGTTGGATTCTTTTAGATACGTGCTTCTCTAAACGGGTCGTAGGTGTAAAGGTACTGCCGGTTTCCAGATCCAATCCAATAACATCCAAACTTTCCTACTTTCGTGCCTCTATAAATTAAAAAACAACAGTAGATCAATTAATCCCCTCGTTTTCCAATCTACCTCACACGATGCTGTCATATGCGTGACCACCGCCGCCGCCCCACCATGATGAATCAGGTGCGTTCCACAATCTAATGGGCATGACCTGACCATCCTGCTTTTTCTCCTTTGGATTTGCTATAAACAGCTAGTGCATCTAGGAGAATTTTTCTGACATGGAACACCGGCTGGATTGGTTCAATGCATGGATGTTTCAAGGTGTTGATTGATCAAACATGTGAGGTGTGTCGCTAATTGATAATTCATGTTCTTTTTTCGTTTGATACTCTCTTTTTGCAGATTGTCGATTACACACCGGCCTCCATAATGATGTCGTGCACGCCGGCGAGCCGGCGAGGGATCGTGCACGCCGGCGTCCCGAGGTGGAGAAGGTGCCATTAGTTTCCTTTGTAATGACGCCGTGCGGCGGTGCACAGCTTGTGACTGCAACAACATGGGACGCTGACGAACGGCTGCATACAACCAATGGGCATCTACTTCGACGGCGGCGAGGACGCTAATGTATGACCGCACACTGCGACGACAACGTACGATGGACGGACGGATGCAATATAGTTGCTCGCACAACTCCATGAATGAGAACCGTAGTGACATGCATGGATGGCTGACATCACAGTTTTGCATTCATCGTGTATTTACAAGATATTGTACTTCATACAAAGAATCAGTTAAATGTATAGATAAATATACAAATGTTTTGAATTAAAGGCTGCACATATTTCGCTCTTTTTCTTACAAATGGATTGGCAGACACTGTCCTGTAAATCTTTCTCGCTGGTCGGCCAGCCGGCCACTTATACATACCCTATGATCTATTCTACGTATTTACTTTCTAAGATACTATATACTTCATATTTTCTAAGAATTCATGTCATATTCTCATCTTTGGACACTGAGCATTTTGTACATGCTTCATCTATGCTGGCAGTCCATAACACCTTCTTATGCAATATGTGCTCCATACTCCTTACTCCATACTATTTATTTGAAATACAACATACTCCATTCTCTCTTATTGAATATACTCCATACTATTTATTTTGAATTACAACATACTCCATTCTCTCTTATTGAATATATTCCATACTCCTTACTCCATGCTATTTATTTTGAAATACAACATACTCTATTCTCTCTTATTGAATATACTCCATACACTCTTTCAATGATATATACTGATAGAGAAATATGTAAATGAAACCATGCCATGCATGACATACTTCACATACGGATATACGTTCGTTGCAATCCATACACTCCAGACTATATGCTACCCTACCTAAACAAGAAATAATAACACAAAGTAGCATATACTCAGTTTTGTGTATATATTTGAAGATACTCTATTTTCTAGATACTCCATTTTTGGGAGCATGTATACTACTTTTCATTTGGAGATTTTCCATTCTGGAGTATGTATACTCTTATATTTGGAGACACTACATAATCCGTTGTTGTAGTATATATATACCAAATCAAAGAAATACCACATACTCTTATTTCCAAAAACATAGACGCTCTGTATGTACTTTTCTAGTTTAAAATGTGTACATACCCCCACTCCAACGAAGGGACACATGCTCCTATTTGAATAAAGTACACATATATACTTCATGATAAATAGTTATTTTGAAAATAAAAAGGTAAATACGCTAATGCTGATAAGATGGACTCCAGTAGTTAGTTAGGTAGCTTCTCATGCATGCTTATCTACTCGGAATCGCTGCAAATAGCCAGCCAAGAATCAGGAAGCGGTTCCCTATTTCCTAATCAGCCGCACGTACCTCGCCACCTAAAAATCAGGGCCTTACCTTATTAAAAAAACAATATTTCCTCCACCTCTTAATTGCGCTGCTCGTGCGAAGTGGGTTAGCGGGTTTCTGCCCGCGAACAGGCCACAGTAGCACGCCCTTTACGCTGTTGGTTTGGCTCTAAGATGAGGGACACGTGGAGGGCATAGAGATAGGAGGTAACTACCACTGCTTGTAGCAAAAATTTGTCATATATATATATATATATATATATATATATATATATATATATGACAAATATTTTCTACAAGCAGTGATAGTTATCACCACTTGCGTTTTGTATGTTGTATGTAGTATCTATCGAAACCGAGAGTATATACGTGTAGTATGTAGTATATAACAATGATTAGGTAGTATATATACTAATTTTTAGGTAGTATGTATCGTGTTTTGAGTATGCCTTTTTTTACGTACAAATATGTACGTATTTCACAAATATAACAAAAACTATGGGCTCATATGCAATTTTTTCATGTGACTTGCTTTGAAATATCTTAGATATAGTATATGAACATATTTAAAATATTAAAATAGTATATATAGTACCACATGATAGTATATGAGATATATGGGGTAACTACCACCGGCTGGTAGGATGGATTTTTCCTATATATATATATATATATATATATATATATATATATATATATATATATATATATATATATATATATATATCCATATACCCTAAAACGATCGGGGATCAGAATAGATCGGGAGTTCCGCCGTCAGAAGCCTCCGTAACCACCGAAAACCAATCTAGACCCGTTCCGGCACCCTGCCGGAGGGGGCAATCCTTCTCCGGTGGCCATCTTCATCATCCCGGTGCTCTCCATGACGAGGAGGGAGTAGTTCTCCCTCAGGGCTGAGGGTATGTACCAGTAGCTATGTGTTTGATCTCTGTCTCTCTCGTGTTCTTGATTTGGCACGATCTTGATGTATCGCGAGCTTTGCTATTATAGTTGGATCTTATGTTTCTCCTCCCCCTCTACTCTCTTATAATGGATTGAGTTTCCCCTTTGAAGTTATCTTATCGGATTGAGTCTTTAAAGATTTGAGAACACTTGATGTATGTCTTGTCGTGCGTATCTGTGGTGACAATGGGATATCACGTGATTCACTTGATGTATGTTTTGGTGATCAACTTGCGGATTCCGTCCATGAACCTATGCATAAGGGTTGGCACACGTTTTCGTCGTGATTCTCCGGTAGGAACTTTGGGGCACTCTTTGAGGTTCTATGTGTTGGTTGAATAGATGATTCTGAGATTGTGTGATGCATATCGTATAATCATACCCATGGATACTTGAGGTGACATTGGAGTATCTAGGTGACATTAGGGTTTTGGTTGATTTGTGTTTTAAGGTGTTATTCTAGTACGAACTCTAGGGTTGTTTGTGACACTTATAGGAATAGCCCAACAGATTGATTGGAAAGAATAACTTTGAGGTGGTTTCGTACCCTATCATAATCTCTTCATTTGTTCTCCGCTATTAGTGACTTTGGAGTGACTCTTTGTTGCATGTTGAGGGATAGTTATGTGATCCAATTATGTTATTATTGTTGAGAGAACTTGCACTAGTGAAAGTATGAACCCTAGGCCTTGATTCAACGCATTGCAATACCGTTTACACTCACTTTTATCATTAGTTACCTTGTTGTTTTTATATTTTCAGATTACAAAAACCTTTATCTACCATCCATATACCACTTGTATCACCATCTCTTCGCCGAACTAGTGCACCTATACAATTTACCATTGTACTGGGTGTGTTGGGGACACAAGAGACTCTTTGTTATTTGGTTGCAGGGTTGCTTGAGAGAGACCATCTTCATCGTACGCCTCCTACGGATTGATAAACCTTAGGTCATCCACTTGAGGGAAATTTGCTACTGTCCTACAAACCTCTGCACTTGGAGGCCCAACAACGTCTACAAGAAGAATGTTGTGTAGTAGACATCAAACACCAATAGTTCACATCACCATGTGATTAACACCCATAGTTCGCATCGCCATGTGACCAACACCCAAAGGGTTTACTAGAGTCAGTAATCTAGTTCACATCGCCATGTGATTAACACCCAAAGAGTACTAAGGTGTGATCATGTTTTGCTTGTGAGAGAGGTTTAGTAAACGGGCCTGCCACATTCAGATTCGTATGTATTTTGCAAATTTCTATGTCTACAATGCTCTGCACGGAGCTACTCTAGCTAATTGCTCCCACTTTCAATATGTATCCAGATTAAGACTCAGAGTCATCCGGATCAGTGTCAAAGCTTGCATCGACGTAACCCTTTACGATGAACTCTTTGTCACTTCCATAACCGAGAAACATTTCCTTAGTCCTCTTTAGGTACCTTAGGATAATTTTGACCGATTTCAAGTGATCTACTCCAGGATCACTATTGTATCCCCTTGACAAACTCATGGAAAGATACCCAATAGGTCTAGTATAAAACATGGAATACTTTATAGAACCTATGACTGAGGCATAGGGAATGACTTTCATTCTCTTTCTATCTTCTGTCGGGGTCGGGTTCTAAGTCTTACTCAACTCCATACCTTGCAATACAGGCAAGAACTCCTTCTTTGACTGTTCCATTTTGAACTACTTCAGAATCTTGTCAAGGAATGTACTCATTGAAAAATGTCATTAAGCGTCTTGATCTATCTCTATAGATCTTGATGCCCAATATGTAAACAACTTTACCGAGGTCTTTCTTTGAAAACTCATTTCAAACACTCCTTTATGCTTTCCAGAAAATTCTACATCATTTCTGATCAACAATATGTCATTCACATATACTTATCAGAAAGGTTGTAGTGCTCCCACTCACTTTCTTGTAAATACAGGCTTCGCCGCAAGTCTGTATAAAACTATGTGCTTTGATCAACTCATCAAAGCGTATATTCAACTCCGAGATGCTTGCACCAGTCCATACATGGATTGCTGGAGCTTGCACACTTTGTTAGCACCTTTAGGAATAACAAAACCTTCTGTTGCATCATATACAACTCTTCTTTAATAAATCCATTACGGAATGCAGTTACACATCCATTTGCCCGATTTCATAAAATGCGGTAATTACTAACATGATTAGGACAGACTTAAGCATCGATAGAGTGAGAAAATCTCATTGTAGTCAACATCTTGAACTTGTCGAAAACATGATCATCTCATACAACAACGTATATCACATCATGTCTTGACCATATCACATCACAACATGCCCTACAAAAACAAGTTAGACGTCCTCTAGTTTTTTGTTGCATATTTTACGTGGCTGCTACGTGCTTCTAGCAAGAACCGTTCTTACCTACGCATCAAAACCACAACGGTGTTTCGTCAAGTTTGTTGTTTTAACCTTCAACAAGGACCGGCCATAGTCAAATTTGATTCAAATAAAGTTGGAGAAACAGACACCCGCCAGCCACGTTTATGCAAAACTAGTTGCATGTCTGTCGGTGGAACCGGTCTCATGAACGTGGTCATGTAAGGTTGGTTCGGGCCACTTCATCCAACAATACCGCCGAATCAAAATAAGACATTGGTGGTAAGCAGTATGATCATCACCGCCCACAACTCTTTGTGTTCTACTTGTGCATATCATCTACGCATAGACCTGGCTCAGATGCCACTATTGGTAAACGTAGCATGGAATTTCAAAAAAAAAATCCTATGCTCACGCAAGATCTATCTAGGAGATGCATAGCAACGAGAGGGGGAGAGTGTGTCCACGTACCCTCGTAGACCGAAAGCGGAAGCATTTATTAAAAGGGTTGATGTAGTCGAACTTCTTCTCGTTCCGACCGATGAAGCACCGAACGTACGACAGCTCCGAGGTCTGCACACGCTCAGCTTGATGACGTCCCTCGAACTCTTGATCCAGCAAATTGTCGAGGGAGAGTTCCGTCAGCACGACGGCATGGTGACGGTGATGGTGAAGTAATCCGCGCAGGGCTTCGCCTAAGCACTACATGAATATGACCGGAGGCGTAAAATTTGGAGGGGGGCTCCGCACATGGCAAACAATTGTTGGTGTGTGTTCTAGGCGCCCCCTCCCCATGTATATATAGGTGGGAGTGGGAGGGGAGCAGCATTGGGCGCCCCAAGTAGGAGGAATCCTACTTGGGGCATGTCGGTGTCAAAACCGATGGATCTTGGGTAGGGGGTCCTGAACTTTCCGTCTAAGGCGGCTGGTAATAGGAGGCAGGGGACACAATGTTTACCTAGGTTCGGGCCCTCTCGATGGAGGTAATACCCTACGTCCTGCTTGATTGATCTTGATGATATGAGTATTACAAGAGTTGATCTACCACGAGATCGTAGAGGCTAAGCCCTAGAAGCTAGCCTATGATTATGATTGTTGTTTTCCTACGGACTAAACCCTCCGGCTTATATAGACACCGGAGGGGGCTAGGGTTACACATGGTTGGTTACAAGGGAGGAGATCTACATATCCGAATTGCCAAGCTTGCCTTCCACGCAAAGGAGAGTCCCACCCGGACATGGGACGAAGTCTTCAATCTTGTATCTTCATAGTCCAACAGTCCGAGCAAAGTATATAGTCCGGCTGTCCGAGGACCCCCTTATTCCCCAGGCGGGTTCCTTCTTCGAATACTCCATAGAAGATTTTGAACACAAGGATAGTGTCCGGCTCTGCAAAACAAATTCCACATACCACCGTAGAGAGTATAATATTTCCACAAATCTAATCTGCTGACAACGTGACATCACGCCATGGTCCGGTCATTATTCGAACCATTTTTCTCAACCAGCCATTGCACGTGTCGCGAGGCGGTTTTCTTGGCACGTCTTGTCGAAGCAGAGATCATGTCCCCTTATCACGGGATTCTCATCAATACGGGTGTGGGTAAGCCAACTGTGCCATCAATTACGGCGCTTGGGAAATAAGCGAGTTTACCACGCAGGTGGGGAAGCGCATAGCTTCTTCTGCCCTTATAAAGGGACAAGGACCCCTCCTTTTCACCCACGCCTTCTTCTTCCCTGCACATCCATCCTTGCGCGCTCGAGCTCCAGCACCCAAGCTCGCATTTTCTCCATAAAACCGCTCCAAACATGTCCGGAGCGGGAGGCAAGTGGATGGTCTCCTCCGTTACGGAGGAGAACATTATGAAGCTCTGAGAAGCCGGATACCTGGCCGTAGACATCGCGCACCGGCTCCCAGACGAGGGGCAGATCGTCCCTACTCCCGGACCCCGTGAGAGGGTTGTATTCCTCCCCCACTTCGTCCACGGGCTGGGATTTCCCCTCCACCCGTTCGTCCGCGGGCTCATGTTCTACTATGGGCTGGACTTCCATGATCTGGCCCCCAATTTCATCCTCGGCGTTTATCGTCGTGTGCGAGGCCTTCCTCCGCATCAAGCCCCACTTCGGCCTGTGGCTGAAGACCTTCAACGTGAAACCGAAGGTGGTGGTCGGCCAGCAAGCGGAGTGCGGAGGCGCCATGGTGGGCAAGATGCCTAATGTTACCTTGCTCGAAGGCTCCTATGTGGAGACCGTGAAGGGGTGGCAATCGGGGTGGTTCTACATCACCGACCCGCGAGACGCCAACTGGGCGGCGGCCCCCGAATTTCGATCCGGCATCCCCACGCGGCTCACCTCCTAGAAAGAGAAGGGCCTATCCTGGGGTTCATCGGTAGAGCTGACCGGACTCCAAAACTATGGAAGAAATGTGATAAGCAAGAAAATCAAGCTCGTCAACGTGGTCCTGGTCATGCTCTTCCGTCGGATCCTTCCGTGTCAAGGACGGGCATTCAATACGTGGGAGTTCGACCCGGCCAAGCACCAGACGCTGCGAGAGCTTTTTGACACGACGCACCAAGACGTCTGGAGGGTGCTATTCAAGGCCGTCGAGGTACCTCCTCCCTTTACCGAGGATCGCGGACTCAGCGCAAAGCGCCCTGCCAATCCGGTTAGCTCTTTATATCTCATAAGACATTTTCTTTCCCCGGTATAATCATGTGGGGGATCTAAGCCTCCATGCCATTTAATAGGAATGGGTCGCGACAGCGAAGCAGATCGATTGTCCGGCCCCACTGCCCGAGGATCCAGCAAGTGCTCTCTTAACGGAGATGCTGGCTTCGGCGCCCTATGAGGCGCCGGAGAAGAAGGCCAAGAAGAAGGCCACGGGGACCAGGAAAGGTCTCCGACGCAAGGTCATATCGGACTCATCGTCCGATAACACCGAGGCGCCCTCCTCTCACGAAAACGAGGAGGAGGAAGAGGAAAGTTCTCCCCCCCCTAGCCGGGGGAGACAAGAAAAGGAAGGCCGCCCCGTTAGGGGAAGCCGAAGGGTCCAAGAAGGGAAGGACTCTCCTTCCGGACTACTCCACGGCGGCCGCTGTTAGCGACGAGGAGTGGTTACCCAAGGACAAGCCCCTGGTGAAGTCGTAAGTATCCGGATACCATAATAGCTCTTGGTATGTTTTATTTCATTGCTTCTTATCATGCCGAACATGATCATGCAGCCCATCCAAAGCCCATATTGATGTATCCTCTTCGGATGAGTCTTTGGGCCTGTCGGATATGAATAGTGATTCACTCCCGACCGCCTCCTCCCCCCGCCCTACGGACGACGTCGAGGTGCTGTCTCAAAGGGTACCGAACCAAGGGGAGACAGTTCCGGAAGCGCCCCAAGGTGACATTTCGGACGCTGGGCGCACGAGGGGCAAGACTCCCATGGGCTCTAATGTCGGGGGCAACAAGTCTGTGCCGATGGCCTTTGTCCATCCAGGGTCATCGGACAATTTGCAGGAAGCGCTTCGCGGCGCTTCCATTGACGAAGAGCACCACACTATCATGAGTGCGGTGGTTAAGAAGATTCAGTCCGCCAAAAGCGGACTGACTGAAGCCTGTGCCAGCCTCCTAACAGGCTTTGAGGTAAGTAATCAAATTATGATAAAATGTTATAGCATACACAGTAGCCCCTGATGCTCTGTTTGGTGTTTAGAAGAAAAGCCGAACAGAGGATCAAATAATAACCATAGGAGTCTAATCAGAATATGTCTATGCGAATAAGCAGGCTTCACTGCTGGCCGCTACCGCTCACACGGCGGAGGTCTCCGCAGTGAAGCGGGACCTTTAGCGGTCCAAGGAAGATCTCGGCCTTACCAAGAGGCAGCTCGAAGAGAACAAAGGTAAGTGATACCTCATCTGTTTATTGATAAAGAAAAAGGAAACTTGTTGTTGGATCACAGGATCGTCATGAATTTTGCTAGGGGCCACGACCGAAGTGGCAGCCCTGTAGAAGGCGCTGTCCGAGGCCGAAAGCAAAGCGGCCAAGGAGCGCGCCGAGCACGAGAAGCAAGAGGCCCGGGTTGGCAAGGTTCAGCAAGAGCTCCAGGAGTTCGTCAAGAAGTACGAGTCCTTGGAGCGTGACTCTAAGACACAAGGGTCCGAGCTTGCGAAGGCCCTCTAGAACGCGCAAAATGCCAAGGCCGAAGCCCAAAAGGCCCTCCAGGAAATTGAGGCGGTCAAGAAGATAGCGGCGGGTAAGGCATCATTATGAAAAGCAAGCATGTGAAGGAAACTTTCCTTTTACTTACCCGAATTCAGAGTTCTCTAGAAACATTCGCAGACCTACCCCGCAGTGTGTCGGATGCCGCGGAGTTCTACCGGGCCGAGGAAGGGAGCTCGACGGAGAAGTTGTTCTGGTATCAGTATACTAGGACCGAACATCCGATGCCCTTGAGCGACCAGTTGAAGCAACTGCTCGAGCTTCACAAGGCGGCCGAACTGGCCATGAAAGGCCTCATAGTTCGGATGTGGCCTGGTGAGCCCCTGCCTGGCAGTTATTTCGGCTTGGTAAGGCGGCTTGTGAATGCCTGCCCCCGGTTTGAAGTCATAAAGCGGTCCATCTGCATTGAGGGTGCGCGCAGGGCTTTTTCCCGGGCAAAAGTGCACTGTGCGAAGATGGACGCCGAAAAGCTGGTGAAGGAAGGGCCGCCGGAGGGCCAGGAGCATTGCCACCCCAAAAAGTATTATGACAACGTCTTGAAGGGTGCTCGCATTGTGGTAGAGGAATGTAATAATGATGTAATATTTGAATGAATGTACTTTCTGATCATGTAATGTGAAACAAGTTCATATGCGCTATGTGGCGCTTGTTTGATTTAAAATATTACCCATGTTCCATTCTTACTCGTTTTCTTGGGTTGATGACATATATGTTCATGCCTCTCACTTGATTTGTCTTGATCATTGTCTCTTCTCTCCATTAGTTACACCTCTCATATGCCATTATAGTGAGTGCACCCATGCCATGCTTACCTATCTTGGAGACTTGGGCATATTACTTGTGAAGCTTGCTTGTTTACTTGAGCCTAATGTCTTTGGTTGTAGTCGCATCATATGCTTTCATACCATGTCACATCTTGTACTTTCTTATGATAAGAATGATGAAAACACTTGTTGGGTATTTCACCACATGAATGTTTGGTTTTGCATTTTCGCTAACCTCATTTGTTTTTCCGAGTGTTTGTCATGTTCTTTCATTTTGAAGGATTCACAAGGTGACACCATCATGAAACAACTTGATCATGTGAAGGCGTACATGATGCGCAACACCAACATTTTCGACATCCTGATAAAGGTGAACTCATTCCCTTTGAGCCAGTCTCAAATACGCATATTGGATGGGTCATACTTTCATTGTTGTCTCCTTCTTGTCTACATGATACATATATTGGATGGAGGACCGACATTGGAGATGGGCCCTATGGACCTTCAAGTTGAGGAGCGCTCAGACTTATTGGATGCACCTAGGAAACTCCACTCATGCCACAAGATTGAGCATTGGTACATCAACACTCCTTTGACACATTGCACCAACACATAACATTTGTTGATTGTGCTCCCACATGTCATGCTCAATGGACATATCATACTCACCACAAATTTGCATCTCATGCATGGATTGACTCACATTATGATTGCCCTGTTGCATCTTTTATTTCTATGTCATCCATGATATATGAGCTTGTGCACTTCCTTAGCAAATTTGTTGTGATCTTTCTTGATGGCATATTCATACATCATGATCATATTCCCTACCATCAATTGCATGATAACTTATTCATATTGAGCATCCATTGCCATATTCATGCTACTAATAAACAGTCTCACTATGACATCATTTTGCACCGTGGTTGCATTGATCATATTCACAACACATTTGTGTGCACAATGAATGCTTTTGCTCTCATGAAAGCTTTGTATATTTATACGTCTCCAACATATCTAGAATTTTTGATTGTTCCATGATGTTATATTATCAATCTTGGATGTTTTATAATCATTTTATATCATTTCTATTAACATAGTGCCAAGCGTCAGTTGCTGTTTTTTCCATGTTTTTTACATCACAGAAAATCAATATCAGACGGAGTCCAAATGCCTCGAAACTTTACGGAGAATTTTTATGGGCCAGAAGGAACACAACAGGCCCTGGCTGCACCTGGGGGGTGCCCCGAGGGAGGCACAACCCACCAAGGCGCGCCAGGAGGCCCTGACGTGTCCAGGTGGGTAGTGCCCACTTCGGGTGCCCCCCGGACCACCTCTTTGCTCTATAAATACCCCAATATTCCAGAAACCCTAGGGGAGTCGACGAAATATCCATCCAGCCGCCGCAGAGTCCAGAACCACCAGATCCAATTGAGACACCATCTCGGATGAGGTTCACCACCTCCATTGGTGCCTCTCCGATGATGCGTGAGTAGTTCTTTGTAGACCTTCGGGTCCGTAGTTAGTAGCTAGGTGGCTTCATCTCTCTCTCTCTCTTGATTCTCAATACAATGGTCTCTTGGAGATCTATATGATGTAACTCTTTTGCGATGTGTTTGTTGGGATCAATGAACTTTGAGTTTATGATCAGATCTATCTTTTTATATCCATGAAAGTATTTGAGTTTCTTTGATCTCTTTTATGCATGATTGCTTATAGCCTCGTATTTCTTCTCCGATATTTGGGTTTTGTTTGGCCAACTTGATCTATTTATCTTGCAATGCGAAGATGTGCTTTAACTAGTGATGTGCCCACTCTTTTGGATTACAAAGACTTTAATTATGATAGTTTCTCCTTGATTGATTGTATTTCTTTGTTGCAATCCATGATAAAATTCACCCCATGCTTATGAACAAAATAAGGCTTTTACTAAACATATTGTTGATGCTATGGTGAAAGGTTTTGAAGAAAAATTGGAATTAGAAGTATCAATTCCTATAAAATTGCATGATGAATGGGAACCTACTATCAAAGTCAAGATTAAAAATTATGAGTGTTTTGCTTTGCGTGACTTGGGTGCTAGTGTTTCTACAATTCCAAATCTTTATGTGATGTGCTTGGTCTTAGCGATCTTGAATCATGCTCTTTAAATTTGCACTTAGCGGATTCTACTATTAAAAAGCCCATGGGAAGAATTAATGATGTTCTTATTCTTGCAAATAGTAATTATGCGCCCATAGATTTTATTGTTCTTGATATTGATTACAATCCGTCTTGTCCAATTATTCTTGGTAGACCGTTTTTACGCACTATAAGTGCCATGATTGATATGAAAGAAGGCAATATTAAGTTACAATTTCCTATGAGGAAGGGTATGGAACACTTTCCTAGAACAAGAATTAAGCCACCATATGAATCAATCATGAGGGCATCTTATGCATCTCGAACCAAAGATGACAAAACTTAGATCCTTGCTTTATGCCTAGCTAAGGGCGTAAAACTATATCGCTTGTTGGGAGGCAACTCAATGAATAAAATTTGTTTTTGCTTTTTGCTTCCTGTTTTTGTGTGTTAGCATAATCTTGCTACTATTATGATTGTGTTTTTATGTTTAAATTAGTGTTTCTGACAAGTAAAGCCTTTAGGATCTTCTTGGGTGATAGTTGTTTGATCTTGCTGAAAAAAACATAAACTTTTACGCTCACGAAAATAATTTTCATTTCTTACCAGAGAGCGATAAAATAACCATACCACTTGAAGTAGATCAATATAAAAATTTATCAGGTCGTCCTAATTTTCCAGAATTTTTGGAGGTGAAGAAGTATTCGAAATAGTCAGATTGCTACAGACTATTCTGTTTTGACAGATTCTGTTTTCTTTGTGTTGTGTGCTTATTTTGATGGCTCTATGGTTTTCTTTGATGAGTTTTTGCCATAGAAAAGTTGGAATACAGTAGATATAATACAAAAATAAAATATGAATTGGTTTGATACAGTACTTATAGTAGTGATTTATTATTCTTATACTAACGGATCTCACGAAGGTTTTGTTGAGTTTTGTGTGATTGAAGTTTTCAAGTTTTTGGTTATCTTAGGATGGATGCAAGAACAAAGGATAGAACAGCCTAAGCTTGGGGATGCCCCGGCATCCCAAGCCTATTATCCAAAAATGAGCAACCAACTAAGCTTGGGGATGCCCCCGAGTGGCATCCCCTCTTTCTTCTAACAACCATCGGTATTTTACTCAAAACTATATTTTTATTCGTCCCATGATATGTGTTTTCCTTGGAACGTCTTGTATGATATGAGTCTTTGCTTGTTTTATTTTGTGTCTTAAGTTATCAATCCTTTCTGGACACACCTATTTGAGAGAGCCAAAATTATGTCATGACTTGTTAGAATTGCTCTCTATGCTTCACTTAAATTTTATGAGCTATGGACTTGCTCTAGTGCTTCACTTATATCTTTTTTAGCACGGTGTGCCTAGTATTTTTGAAGAAATGCTCTCTTGATTCACTTAGAATTATTTGAGAGTTAGTAAAATTTTCAAGAAATTATCTCGTGCTTCACTTAAATTAATTTGAGAGAAAAAATATTATGTTCATGATCTTCACTTATATTTGTTTGAGCTTGTCGAAAGAAACACATGAAAATTAGTCCCAAAGTGATAGATATCCAAGAAGGATATAATAAAAAACTTTCATGAAGATCATTGGACAAAATAAACTTGATTCTTAGTAATATTTTTGAGATATGATGATGTGATATGTGAGTCATCTTGATGAGTAATTATGCTTTAGTAAGAATATTGGCATTAAGGTTTGTGATTCCCTATGCAAGTACGATAGTCAATAGTCATGCAATGAAATTATATCTTACTTGTGGTGCATTATTCGGTGTTATTTATGCTTAATGCTTGCTTATGAGATTATCTGTTTCTTGGTTGGTCGCTTCTCAATCTTTTGCTAGCCTTCATTTTGCACTAAGTATGATCTCTACTTGTGCATCCAAAAATCTTTAAACCAGTTTTGCCACATGAGTCCACTATATCTACCTATATGCGGCATTCTTTTGCCGTTCTAAGCAAATTTGTATGTGCCATCTCTAATTTTCAAAATAAACTTCTCTTTTGTGTGTTTGTTTCGCTCGTGGAGCGGTGAGGGATGGCTAATATTTTTCATGCTAGATGTGTTATTCACACGATGAGTGTTTATTCACTTGTCATTGCACGAGAGTAAGGCAAAGGTATTAGGGATGCCCAGTCCCGAAATGCAAAAATGAATTACTTTATGTTATCAAATAACAAATTCCTTGGAAAGTGTTGGTATGGAGGGCACCCGTGGATACGGTTAGCCATGGAAAGTGAAAGTATGGTGGAAAAGGAATAAACTTTATTTTCTGTTTGGAAACCGCCTATGATATATCTAAGCATGGAAAGTATTGGGAACTCTAAGTCATTTTTGTTGGTGCGATGGATACACCTCCGAAGATGTTTTTATCTCTAAGTTTTTCGCTTTGAGCTCTGGCACCTCTACAAATCCCTACCTCCCTCTGCGAAGAGCCTTTATTTTACTTTTATGCATTTTTTATTTTGAGTCTCCATCTCCTCTTATAAAAGCACTAAATAGGAGGCAATATGATCGTACTTAAGTATTGGGTATAGCTAATATTTGAATGTGTTTCATGAATGGATCGATGGTTGAGCATGATGGGTTAGGGATAACTTATTTTAGCGTTGATATTTTGAAAGACATGGTTGCTTGTTGATATGCTTGAGTATTTAAATTATCATGTCAAAACTAGACTATTGCTTCAAACAACTAAAAGTCCAAATGTCCATGCTATAAAGAAAATAAATATGATATGACATGTTAGGCAGCACTCCACATCAAAAATTCTGTTTTTGTCACTTACCTACTCAAGGACGAGTAGGAGTTAAGCTTGGGGATGCTGATACGTCTCCAACGTATCTATAATTTTTTATTGTTCCATGATGTTATATTATCAATCTTGGATGTTTTATAATCATTTTATAGTCATTTTATATCTTTTTTGGTACTAACCTGTTGACATAGTGCCAAGTGCCAGTTGTTGTTTTTTACATCGCAGAAAATCAATATTAGACGGAGTCCAAATGCCCCGGAACTTTACGGAGAATTTTTATGGGCCAGAAGGAACACAATGGGCCCTGGCTGCGCCTGGGGGTACCCAGAGGGAGGCACAACCCACCAGGGCGTGCCAGGAGGCCCAGGCGCGACCTGGTGGGTTGTGCCCACCTCGGGTGCCCCCCGGACCGCCTCTTTGCTTTATAAATACCCCAATATTCCAGAAACCCTAGGGCAGTCGATGAAATATTCATCTAGCCGCCACAGAGTCCAGAACCACCATATCCAATCTAGACACCATCTTGAATGGGGTTCACCACCTCCATTGGTGCCTCTCCGATGATGCGTGAGTAGTTCTTTGTAGACCTTCGGGTTCGTAGTTAGTAGCTAGATGGCTTCATCTCTCTCTCTCTCTCTCTCTTGATTCTCAATACAATGGTCTCTTGGAGATCCATATGATGTAACCCTTTTGCGGTGTGTTTGTTGGGATCGATGAGCTTTGAGTTTATGATCAGATCTATCTTTTTATATCCATGAAAGTATTTGAGTTTCTTTGATCTCTTTTATGCATGATTGCTTATAGCCTCGTATTTCTTCTCCGATATTTTGGTTTTGTTTGGCCAACTTGATCTATTTATCTTGCAATCGGAAGAGGTGCTTTGTAGTGGGTTCGATCTTATGGTGCTTGATCCCAGTGACAGAAAGGGAAACAACACGTATGTGTCGTTTCTACTAAGGATAAAACGATGGGGTCTATCTCTACATAGATAGATCTTGTCTACATCATGTCATCGTTCTTATTCATTACTCAGTTTTTCCATCAACTTAATACACTCGATGCATGCTGGATAGCGGTCGATGTGTGGAGTAATAGTAGTAGATGCAGGCAGGAGTCGGTCTACTAATCTTGGACGTGACGCCTATATAATGATCATTGCCTGGATATCGTCATGAGTATTTGAAGTTCTATCAATTGCCCAACAGTGATTTGTTTACCCACCGTTTGCTATTTTTCTCGAGAGAAGCCACTAGTGAAACCTACGGCCCCCGGGTCTTCTTTCTCATATATTTTCCTTTGTGATCTACTTTTCTCTTGCTTTTATTTTCAGATCTACTAAACCAAAAACCCAAAAATAATTTGCTGCAATTTATTCTTATTTAGCTATTTGGTGTTCGATATCAATCTACTACAAATTTACCTCACGTCCGCTTGCCTATCTTGAGGCGTCGTACCCCGGAAGGGATTTACAACCCCTTTAACACATCGGGTTGCAAGAAGTTGTTATTTATGTGTAGGTGTTGTTTACGTTGTGTTGCTTGGTTCTCCTACTGGTTCGATAACCTTGGTTTCATATTTGAGGGAAATACCTACCGCCGCTGTGCTGCATCATACCTTCCTCTTTGGGGAAATACCGACGTAGCTTCAAGCGACATCACATATCATTCTATATCATCTTGATAAGCTTCATGTACCTTGTCACGAACAATATTATCAGACGAACTCATGCTTATTTGATGGACACCTTGTGTGCGCTAACCATTGTATTTCTGAGTGTCATTTGTGTTTGCTCTTTTTGCATGTATACCACTTCGGCGACACCTTGGAGTGTGAAATATGGAAGCGTATATACCTGCCGTAGCAGGCCGCGGTGGTTATATTGATTGGGGCGATAGCCTGCCGTGGCATACAAGTTACGGACGATCGCTAGGATACATCCTGGGACAAGGAAACCGATACAGAAGAGGAAATAGAGATAGAAAGATATTACAAAAGTTTAAACTAAGCTACCAATCTACCTAACATCCTCCCTCAATCTAAACCTAGGGAGATTTGTCTAGGTTCAGATTGTATTTGAATTCATCCAGTCATCTCATTGTGAGAGGTTTAGTGAAGCCATCAGCTAGGTGATCCCCCGTAGGAATGAATCTGATGTCGAGTAACTTTCGAGCTACTCTTTCTCTGACAAAATGAAAATCAACTTCTATATGCTTTGTACGTGCATGGAATACAGGATTTGCTGAAAGGTAGGTTGCACCAATATTATCACACCATAACCTTGCAGCTTGTGGAGTTTTTATCCCCAGTTCATAAAGCAAAGTCTGAATCCACATGATCTCAGCTGTAGCATTAGCAAGAGCTTTATATTCTGCTTCTGTACTTGACCTTGAAACTGTAGCCTGTTTCCTTGCACTCCATGACACAAGATTCGATCCTAGGAATACGGCAAATCCACCTGTAGATATTCTATCATCAACACACCCTGCCCAATCTGCATCAGAATATGCACTTACAAGCATAGATGGTGACTTAGTGATTTTAATTCCAAGTCCCATTGTAAACTTTAGATATCTCAAGATTCTTTTAACTGTTGTCCAGTGAACTGTACTAGGTGCATGCAAGTATTGACAAACTTTATTGACAGAATAGGAGATATCTGGACGAGTCAAAGTCAAATATTGTAGTGCACCAACAACACATTTGTAATTTGTTGCATCATCTGGACCAAGTAGTTCTCCTCCTTCAGCTGAAAGCTTTTCTGAAGTAGAGAGAGGTGTACTTACAGATTTGCAGTGCTCCAATCCTACCTTCCTGGGAATATCAGTGGCATATTTTTCTTGAGTCAGAAGTATTCCATCCTTTATCTGTTTTACTTCTATACCAAGAAAATAGTGAAGATTGCCCAAGTCCTTGAGTTCAAACTGAGCACTAAGATCATGAAGAAGACAATTAGTGGCATCTGAACTGGAGCTGGCAACAATTATATCATCAACATAAACAAGAACAAACATAGAGATGTTGCCTTTGTTATAAAAGAACAATGAGGTATCTGCTTTAGATGGAACAAATCCAAGTTGTTGTAACTGTGTGCTCAACCTGGAATACCAAGCTCTTAGGGCCTGTTTCAAACCATACAGAGCTTTATCCAACTTACAAACATAATGTGGTGTGCTCTTATTTTCATATCCTGGTGGTTGCCGCATAAACACTTCTTCCTCAAGAACACCATGAAGAAACGCGTTCTGAACATCTAGCTGTCTTAAACTCCACCCTCTGGAAATAGCAATAGATAGTACAAGTCTAATAGTAGCTGCTTTAACAACGGGGCTAAAAGTATCCTCATAGTCAATACCAAATCTTTGTTTAAATCCTTTTGCAACTAATTAGCCTTGTACCTGTCTATGGTTCCATCTGATTTCCTTTTAATTTTGTAAACCCATTTGCAGTCAATCACATTCTTTCCCTTTTCTGGTGGTACTAGGTGCCAAGTTTTATTTTTCATGAGTGCTTGATATTCACTATACATAGCCTCCTTCCACTCTTTATGATCAAGAGCATCATATAAATGTGTAGGCTCACCGTTACTAGTAAGAAACGCATGTTTACGACTGTCATACCTTATTGTACCATCTTCATATTCTTTTGGCTTGAAAACACCGGTTTGCGACCTTGTAGTTTGTTGTGGAATTTCTGTTCCATGAGATGGAACCGCAGTCCTGGCCACATAAGATCTTGGAGATGCAGAAATTTCAGGAGAAGATTCTTCTGCAGAAGATCCTGGACCCGCGCACGTAGCAGTCTCCTGTCCGGCCTGTGTGGCCCGCTCGGGCGTGGTGAGCCTGCTGCTTGTCGGCTGGTCGCCCGCAGGCTCCTCCCGAAGGCGATCATGCGGGGAGTCCTCGCGCAACCCCGCACCATCCAGGCCCGTGGGGTCCGCTCCAGCACGCCTGTCGGCCACGGGCATTGCGGGCGTCTGGGTTGCGCCAGCTGGCGACGAGGGAGCAGTCGCTTCGCACCTGGGCAACGAGGGAGCGGTCGCTCCGCACCTGGGGAATGGATCTACTTCGGATTGCTCAGCGCCTGACCGGCTGCCAGGCCTGGCAGGATCTGCCTCGGATCCGACACCAGAAGCTTCATTCCTATCACCTGATTTGTCTTTTCCACACATGAAATCATAGCTCAATTCTGCACCATTTTCAGCATTATTAACAGATTCTTCTGAATTATTCACATGATCAATATCAGCTAGTTCTCCCCCATGATCAGTGTTAGATAGAAGGGAAATTTCAGCATGAAGAAGGGCTCCGGCGTTAGGATGTAGTTTGGCAAAAGGAAAAAGAGTTTCATCAAAAACTACATCACGGGAAATATAGATGCATCCTGTAGCTATTTCAAGACACCTGTAGCCCTTATGAAGATTACTATAGCCAATGAAAACACACTGGGTGGAACGAAACTCGAGTTTATGATGATTATATGGACGAAGATTAGGATAACAAGCGCACCCAAAATATTTCAAAGAATTGTAATCTGGTTTTTGACCATACAATCGTTCCAAAGGAGTAGAGTTTCCTATCACCTTGCTAGGGAGCCGATTTATGAGGTATGTGGCTGCAATGAAAGCTTCGTCCCAATACTTAAGAGGCATGGAGGCATGAGCAAGTAGTGAGAGACCCACTTCAACAATATGACGGTGTTTGCATTCTGCAGACCCGTTCTGTTGGTGAGAATGAGGAAAAGAGACATGATCTTCAATGCCTATGTCACGGAAGAAGGAATTGAGCTTCTCGTATTCACCTCCCCAGTCACTTTGGACTGTAAGAATTTTTCTGTCAAAGTGACATTCAACAAGTTTTTGAAACTCTTGGAAGATGGAATAAACTTCAGATTTGAATTTCAGCAGATATATCCAATTGAATTTACTGTAGTCATCAATAAAGCTAACATAATATTTTTTTCTTCCAAAAGAATCTCTTGCATGACCCCATACATCACTAAAAATAAGTTCTAAAGGAGAATGAGACACACTATTTGATCGAGGATAGGGGAGTTGATGACTCTTGGCACATTGACAAGCATCACAAACACACTCTTTATTTTCACTACCTCACAAAGGAAGATTGCCTTTATTAACTACTTGCTCGACTATGACTAATGAAGGATGCCCTAATATTTGATGCCATCTTGCCAAAGAGGGGTTGATGACAGAATAGACTTGACGACGATGACGACTTCGACTAAATGCTCCTGATGTGATGGGGTAGAGTCTACCAATGCATCTACCGTGATGGAGAAGTTCCCTCGTTGCCCGGTCCTTTATAAGAAAATATCCAGGATGAGTTTCAAAGAAGACATTGTTATCGGCTGTTAAGCGAGACATGGATGCAAGATTTTTATTGGCTTGAGGAACATGAAGAACATCTTTCAACAGAAGATCACGTTTAGAAATGGGGGAACTAATTGATGATTGGCCAATGTGAGAAATTTTCATACCTCCACCGTTTGCGGCGGTGTTTACTTGATCATTGTCGTAATATTTCTCTCGGAAGGCAAGCTTCTCAAGCTCGCTTGTGACATGATCGGTTGCCCCGGAGTCTGCGTACCACACGGTGTCTCCTTCTCCTCCTTGCTCCCAGAGTGCAGCCGCTGCATAGCGCTCATCAGGAACATAATTCTCATCGTAGCGATGCCAATAGTCCATGACCTCGTGCCCTGGCTTCTTACAAAGCTGACACCGAGGCCTATGGTTACGACCGGAGGAGGACATGTTGTTGTAGTTGCTGCTGTTGGGGCGTGGGCCATTGTTGTTGGCGCTCCCGCGCCCACGCCCACCACTGTTGTGGTCACGCCCCTGGTAACCATGGCCTCGGTTGCCACCGCCATGGCCACGAGACACGTTGTTGACAGAAGACTGCCGTGTGTTCATCCCTTGAAGAAGATTGATCCGAGCCACGAAGCTAATCAACTGACTGTAGAGTTTCGGCATGGAGACAGGCTCGATGCGGGCAGCGAGGGCCGAGACTACCGAGTTGTACTTGAGGTCTAGACCCTTGAGCATGTAGGAGTTTACTTCTGTATCCTTGAGAGGAGTACCGGTGGCGGCGATCTCATCAGCTAGACTCTTTGATCTTGGCGAGGTAGTCCACCATGCTCGAGTTCCCCTTGTGAAGATTGGCCAAGGCGATTCTGGTGTTGATCTCTTGCGCTTGGTTCTGGGCGGCGAAAGTGTCATGGATTGCTTTCCATACTTCGGCCGGTGTCTGCAGCGTTACAACCTGGGCAAGTACCTCACGAGAAAGAGAACTCATAAGGAAACCTTGTGCCTATTGTTGTTGGGTGAACCAGATTGTACGGGCGACATTGATGACCTGCTCCTCCTTCCCATCTTTGGTTATCGTGAGAGTGGCAGGTGGCGGCATGCTTGTTGCATCAAGGAAGTGGTCCATCTATGCACCCTTGATTTGGGGAAGCGCGATGGCCTTCCATAGGAGGAAGTTGGTCCTTGTCAGCTTATCTGATAATGGGGAACCGAGGGACATGTCGGCGCTTGTGCTTGATGAGGGGGCGAAGGTGGAAGAGGAAGCGGTGGACAGGGTGCTCATGGTGCTGGCGAGGGCGAATGCGGTGGTGCCGGTCATGATTGATCCTCTCGGGGGCTTCTCTCGGGAAGGTTTGGGCTAGATGCGATCTCGTCGATCTATTCGAGGAAGTAGGCTCTGATACCATGTAACATATGGAAGCGTATATACCTGCCGTAGCAGGCCGCAGTGGTTATATTGATTGGGGCGATAGCCTGCCGTGGTGTACAAGTTACGGACGATCGCTAGGATACATCCTGGGACAAGGAAACCGATACAGAAGAGGAAATAGAGATAGAAAGAGATTACAAAAGTTTAAACTAAGCTACCAATCTATCTAACATGGAGTACTTGGATTGCGCCATGACTTCCACTGTGTCCAACTACAAGTTCGTCCATGACTACCGTTTCCATGGTGATGAGGATCACGATTCGAAGTCGGATCTTTCCCAAGGGAGGGGAGATGATGTGGAGCATCCGATGATCATCCCCATGTACACTATGACTACTCCCCAAGCCCCAAGTGGACATACAATGAGACCTCAAACATATGCCATTGGACACACAAGGTGAACCTGTTCCTAAATGCTTCCCCTTTCCACTCATGTGAGACATGGTTGCTAACTAATGCAAGGACACTATGTGTGCTCAGGAACCGAGGAGATAACCATGGAGATGCTCGAAGCATAGGACAAGTCCACACGGGAGCGGATTAAGAAGTGACTCAAGTGGAGTCACCTCGGAGCTGCAGCGGCCGGACATCCGGCTAGAGCCTGGACATCTGGCGCCACCTACTAGAGGAAGACCAGAGAGAGACGGACGCCAGGCGACTCTACAACAGCCGGACATCCGGCCGACCCCCGGACATCTGGTGCCTTGCGATGGGCCGGACATCCGGCACCTGCCCGGAAATCCGGCGCAGGCTATCCAGAGAGCAACGAGACCATCCCTGCAAGCATGGACATCCGGCTCCTCACGAAGGCCCGGACATCCGGCTCCGTCTGTTTGCGCATAGTGAAGGGTCGAGTCCCATGTACCCCTTCGCCCACCTAGACTATATATACTCCTCCTCCCTCTTTCTAGGGTTAGCAATGTGATAGCTCACATTAGAGATAGAGCTTTGCTCATCCACTTGGTTACTTCTCCATTGGAGTCCATGACCTCTTTGGAGAAGATCCCCCAAGCAGATTCAAGACCCCTCAAGGGAAGACCCCCTGAGGGAGTCCTGGATTAGGGGGTGTGCGGATGGCCGGACTATACCTTCAGCCGGACTCCTGGACTACGAAGATACAAGATTGAAGACTTCGTCCTGTGTCCGGGAGGGACTTTCCTTGGCGTGGAAGGCAAGCTTGGCGATACGGATATGTAGATCTCCTACCATTGTAACCGACTTTGTGTAACCCTAACCCTCTCCGGTGTCTATATAAACCGGAGGGTTTTAGTCCGTAGGACAACATAGACAACAACAATCATACCATAGGCTAGCTTCTAGGGTTTAGCCTCTCTGATCTCGTGGTAGATCTACTCTTGTACTACCCATATCATCAATATTAATCAAGCAGGACGTAGGGTTTTACCTCCATCGAGAGGGCCCGAACCTGGGTAAAACTTCGTGTCCCTTGCCTCCTGTTACCATCCGGCCTAGACGCACAGTTCGGGACCCCCTACCCGAGATCCGCCGGTTTTGACACCGACATTGGTGCTTTCATTGAGAGTTCCTCTATGTCGTCGCCGTCAGGCTCGATGGCTCCTACGATTATCAATAGTGATGCAGTCCAGGGTGAGACCTTCCTCCCCGGACAGATCTTCGTCTTCGGCGGCTTCGCACTGCGGGCCAATTCACTTGGCCATCTGGAGCAGATCGAAAGCTACGCCCCTGGCCGTCAGGTCAGATTTGGAAGTTTAAACTACACGGCTGACATCCGCGGGGACTTGATCTTCGACGGATTCGAGCCACTGCCGAGCGCGCCGCACTGTCCCGACGAGCATGATCTAGCTCTGCCGCCGAACAGTGCCCTGGAGGCCGCACCCGCATCGGCTTCGACCCTTAATTCAGAGCTAACTGCGCCGATCGAGGATGGGCGGTTGGACGCCGCCTCGGGGGCTGCGATCCCAACGGCGATCGAGCCGAACACCAGCCCCGCACTCCGCGAGACACGTGATTCCAAGGAGCCGGACTCCTCTCCGGACTCTGAACCATTCGCGCCTCCGCCGATCGAATCCGATTGGGCGCCGATCATGGAGTTTACTGCCACGGACATCTTTCAGCACTCGCCCTTCGGCGATATTATGAATCACTAAAGTCTCTCCCTTTATCAAGAGAGCCCTGGCCGGACTACAGTCAGCAAGATTGGGATACGGTCGATGAAGAAATTCAAAGCCCACCCACCACCCACTTTGTAGCCACTGTTGACGATTTAACCGACACGCTCAACTTCGACTCCGAAGACATCGACGGTATGGACACCGATGAAGGAGACGATGAAGAACCAGCGCCTATTGGGCCCTGGAATGCCACCTCGTCATATGACGTATACATGGTGGACGCACCAAAAGATGACGACGAGGAGCGGAAGGACGCACCGAAAGCTTGTTCCCTCGAAAAGCAGTCAAAGCGGCGACGCAAGCGCCGCCCCAAATCCTGCCTCGACAGAAATAGCGATCACACAGACCCAGCGCTGGAGCAGGGCGAACCGCTGCCGGACAACGGCAATCCGGATAATCAAACCGAACAAACAAATTCTATCAAGGATAATGGTCCGGACGACACAACGCCGGACAGGCACCCGGAGCAGCAGAATGCCCGTAAAAGGCTTGTTGCCACCGCGAGGAGTCTTAAAAAGCAGAAGCAAAGGCTCAAGGCCGCGCAAGACACACTCCAAATTAGATGGAGTAAAATGCTCAACACTGCAGCGAGGTACGGCGACAATCGCCCCTCCAAGAGCTACCCAAAGCGGAAGCTGCTACCCGAATTCGATGAGGAGGCCTCAGACCCCCCACAACCAAATATCAAAGCAGCCACCTGGGCGGATAGACGACCCCTCTACCAACACAGAGCGGCATACAACGCCGCTCACAATACAACACGCGCCCCATGCGAGGGCTCGCACCCAAAGGACGGCGCAACAAGATCCATCTATGGACCACGCAAGCGCGCCCCAGCATACAATGCAACACAACAAACATCCGAACAACGCGGCACACCCAGCTACAGGGGTGCCGCACACCCCCTATGTTTCACCGATGAGGTGCTGGACCATGAATTTCCAGAGGGATTCAAGCCCGTAAACATAGAGGCATACGACGGAACAACAGACCCTGGGGTCTGGATTGAGGACTACATCCTTCATATCCATATGGCTCGAGGAGACGATCTCCACGCCATCAAGTACTTACCCCTCAAGCTCAAAGGGCCAGCTCGTCACTGGCTCAAAGGCCTCCCCGAAAGCTCCATTGGAAGTTGGGAAGAGCTCGAAGACGCCTTTCGGGCAAATTTTCAAGGGACTTATGTCCGACCTCCGGATGCGGACGATTTGAGTCATATAACTCAACAGCCCGGAGAGTCAGCCCGAAAGCTTTGGAACAGGTTTCTTACTAAAAAGAACCATATTGTTGACTATCCGGACGCCGAAGCCTTGGCAGCTTTCAAGCATAGCATCCGTGACGAATGGCTCGCCAGACACCTCGGCCAAAATAAGCCGAGAACGATGGCTGCATTAACAAACCTCATGACCCGCTTTTGCGTGGGTGAGGACAGCTGGCTAGCCAGATGCAGCACCAGCGACCCCAGTACATCTGAAGTTAGAAATGGAAACGAGAAATCACGGCGCAACAGTAATAACAAACGCCGGAATAAAGAAGACAACACGAAGGGCACGGCAGTAAATGCCGGATTCAAAAGCTCTCGGCCAGGTCAAAAGCCGCCCCCTAAAGGCACCAGGGATGAACTGTCCAGCCTCAACAAAATTCTGGACCAAGTATGTCAGATCCATAGTACCCCTGGTAAACCTGCTAATCATACCCACAGAGAATGTTGGGTCTTCAAAAAGTCCAGGAAGCTCAACGCCATACACAAGGGGGAGGATACGCCAAGTGAAGACGAGGACGAGCCTCTCAAGCAAGACACGGGGAAAAAAAGAAATTTCCACCAGAAGTCAAAACAGTAAACGTGTTACACGTGATCAAGGGAAAAAACAACGCGGCACTCCCAGGAAAATATACCCAAGTGCCTGTCACCGCGAAGTCCTGCCACTGGTCGTCTCAACCGATCACTTTCGACCATCGCGATTACTCAGCAAGTATCCGACACGCAGGATGGGCTGCCCTGGTATTAGACCCAATAATTGGCGGATATCACTTCACACGAGTCTTGATGGACGGCGGCAGTAGCCTAAACCTAATATATCAGGATACAATCCGCGGGATGGGGTTAGACCCAACACAAATTCGCCATAGCAATACTACCTTTAAAGGAGTAACGCCAGGCCCAGGGGCTCGTTGTACGGGCTCCCTCCTACTACAAGTTATATTTGGCTCCCCCGATAACTTCCGTCGCGAGCATTTAACTTTCCACATAGCTCTATTTCAAAGTGGCTATCAAGCACTGCTCGGACGCGAAGCTTTTGCTTGCTTCAATGCAATACCACACTACGCCTCCCTCACGCTTAAGATGCCCAGTCCACGTGGCATCATTTCAGTGCACGGAAATATCAAGCGATCCCTGCGTGCTGAAGACAGTGAGTCTGCCTTGGCAGCCGCACACTAAAGGGGCCCGGACCAGCGAAAGCATCCAGTAGGTCGTCAAGACCTCAGACACAACTAATCAAGTCCGGCGCCGCTACTTATGCCGAATAAATGGTCACACCCCTATTTGTCAATACAAGGGGCTCAACGCGCGCAGACAAGTTGCAGTTTCTTCTCATCTTGAATTATACATGATTTCTTTAAAAAACTATCTTTTTGCACGACAACTTTTTCACCTAAATTCCTCTCTTTTACAGACGATCATCGTGCTACACCCGTCCAGGATACGGCACAACGGAGACACAGGCACAGACGTGCAGCAGGGACCCATTCCAAGGATTCTTTTTAGATTAAGACCCTGCGTAAACCTTTTTTACTGTCTCTTGTTGATACATATCCACCGTTGAAGAGGATGCTGACGTCTTGGCATGTGGCCACGCGAGAACAATGCACGTACATGGACAGAAGGGGCTTCTTACAAAGGCCATTATTTAGGCCCGGTTTATACCACTAAGACCGAATACCTTAGGGAGTGTTCGGCGTCGCGAGTTTGGCCTTATATGCATCAGCTCCGAATCATTGTCTTTGGTCAAATGTTGGGTTTGCCCGGCTCCTGTGTTTTGGTGCCTTACGTTCCGCTTTACCGGCTAAGGTAGCACCAGGAGAACTACTGCGATTGTGCCATGATTCTTCCGAACGAGCACCTCAGTAGAGAAAGCCGAAAACTGACTGTCATGATATAGCGTGAGACTGGTCAACCACTCGATGACCTGTTGGAATGTTAGAATTCCTCCGCTTAACGAAGGGCCGTTTTCCGGCCAGGCATGTATGCACCCCAGGATCGGGAGAGTGCGGAGCCACCAGGGCTATCTAGTAGCCCCACTGTCAAACTCCTATGGCTAAGTGAAAGTGCTAAAGCATTATAGTCCGGTTGCCTCGCTCGCTCCACTATCACCTCCTTAATAGGACCAAGACGTTGGGTTAAGTGTGACCGCGTGTTTTTGCAAGCACCTCCGCATTATATGCGTGGGGGTTGAAGCCGATGACTGCAATCTTTCAGGTTATACACATGTATACATAAACGGCCGCCCAGGAGGCATCATACTACTTTCAGGCAAAAGTATAAAAATAGCCTTATAAAAATCTATAAAAGCATGTCGCTTACAATGAGATTACATATCACTCAAACATAATATTTTTTGAGCACTGGGTCTCTATCAAACGAGCACCCTCAAGAACTTCTTCAAAGTAGTGCTCAGCAGCCCTTTGACCTATGGCCGAATCCCGCGCTGCAACAGTGGTAGCATCCATCTCTGCCGAGTATGCTTTAACATGGGCAAAGGCCATTCGTGTGCCCTCTATGCACGCCGACCTCTTCATCGCATTAATGTGCGGCACCACGTCAAGGAACTGCTGCACCAAGCTGAAATAGCTGTTCGGTTTTGACCTTTCCGGCCATAGCTGATCCACAACAGACCTCATGGAGAGTCCGGACAACCTATTTAGTTCGGCCCATTCGGCTAATTGGTCAGTCAATGAAAGCGGACGCTCGGGAGAATGGAATTGTCTCCAAAATAGCTGGTCTACTTCACGGTCCGTCTGACCCTGGAAGTACTTGGCCGCATCGGCAGCGCTCACTGCCAAATCCATATACACATCCTTCGAACTCCACAGCCGATCCAGAGAGGCATACCGTGGATCTCCGAACTTCCTCCACAACATAAAGGATTTCCCAGCTACAATATCCCCGGCTTCCCGCAGCTCCTCCTTCTTTGCCCTCATAGCAGAGCGGAGGTCTTTTCTCGTCGTAGCAGCCTTCTCAAGGTCCGATGCCTTCGCCTGGTTTTCCTTTTCAAGAACCGGCAACGGTCGGTGGCGGCTTTTAATTCTATGGCCATCTTGGCCATCTTATCTCGGCTCTCGCCATGCGCGGCCTTCTCGGCTTGCAACTCTTCGGCCGCCTTCAAAGCAGCCGCATTACCCAACCTCGCTTGTTCCTTGGCTCGGGCAAGTTCTGCCCGCAAGGCTTCAACAGTGGCAGCTGCATCTGCAGTCACAACATATTAAAGATACTGGCATCATGCTTCTCTTCCTATGTGGCGTTTACCAGATAATGACACTTACCCTGTGCCTCGTCAAGCCTTTTGTTAACAAGCTCGATGTCGGCGTCTGCCGCATCCAACTGCCGCTCTAAATGGGCAAACTCGCTAGTCCGTCTAGCCACCGGAGCTTCCATCACCTGCACATAGAGGCAGTATGTTTATTTCCTGGGAATATGATCCTCTGTTCATCGTCGTTTCCGACGACAACCAGAGTCTCAGGGGCTACTATCTACATAGGGCACACCTAGCATGTGCAGGACTATCATACATTATTTTATGTACCTCAAAGCCTGTCAGTAGACTCATAAAAGCTTCATGCAATCCGCTTTCGGCGGACGCGATTCTCTCCACCACCGTATTCATCAGCATACGGTGTTCATATGAGATGGCCGCTCGCCCCACCAACTCCCTCAGAACATCCGATCGCACACTAGACGGTGCCGGACTCTTTTGTCTGCTCTCTTCGGGATCCGGACATTGGGAGCTCCGGGGGTCAATGGGATTATCTTCTGGCCTCACCGGATTCGGAGAGGCCCTCCGCGACGACACTTCGGGGTCGCCCGCTTCCGGAGCGGAGGAGTCCGGAGGAGGCATTTCGCTCTCCATCATCTCTAGAAGAAGATCCCCCGAAGACGAGCTCATTTGAGAGGGGCTAAGGGCCGAACTACAAAAGATATATTCGGTGGTTATTTCCTCAGAAGAAAAGATGGCATACCTGTGCTATTATAGTATTTCGGGTCACTTACGACTCGCTGGAGAATTGATTCCCCCGCGGACTTTGTGCGGCAAAAGCACCCCCCAAGGTAGGACCCTCTGTGGGAGACTTTTTCTCCCGTTTGGAAGCTTCGGCTTCTGAACCCCCGGGCGCAGTCCTTTTCCTCCTCCGGTCGTCTTCCTTCATGGAGACGCTCGCTCCCTCGGTTAGAACGGGCAGCATTGGGGGCCCGCGTCCGCCCGTATTATCCTCCCCGGTATCTTCCTTCAAGGGCTCCGGGCAGGGTGCGACCTGGAGCATCTTTTCCAATACCCGATTTTCCAAACCCTCAGGGAGGGGGGCCGAACACCGTATCAACTTCGCCTTTGTTAGCCAGTCCTGGTCAAAAAGCGAACTCTCGGAGATAACTTCGTAACAAATGAGAGATAGTATATTCGGCTGGAAGATTCCTTACCTTTTCGGCGGCATGGTTACTGCTCAGGCCCACGTCCTCGGTGATTTCCGGACACTCTACCTGAGGTCCGAAGAATGAGTTGTACATCTCCTCGTGCGTCAGGCCGAGGAAATTTTGAATGACACGCAGTCCCTCGGGATTGAACTCCCACAAGCGAAGGGGCCGGCGTTTGCAAGGCTGGACTTGACGGACCAGCATAACTTGTATTACCGCAACCAAACTGAAATCTCCATTAAAGAGATCTCGAATGTGGCTTTGCAGTATAGGCACGTCCTTGGCTGGACCCCAGCTCAGTCCTCTGCTAATCCATGACATCAGTTGTGGTGGAGGGCCCGAGCGGAAAACGGGGGCGGCCGCCCACTTGGCACTTCTAGGAGCCGTGATGTAGAACCACTCCTGTTGCCACAATTCAGACACCTCTGGAATGGAACCTTTGGGCCATGAAGCTCCCGTCATCTTGTGTATTGAGGCACCTCCACATGCCGCCTATTGCCCCTCGATCATCTTCGGCTTTACTTCAAAGGTCTTGAGCCATAGGCCGAAGTGAGGGGTAACCCGGAGGAAGGCCTCGCACACGACAATAAATGTCGTGATATGAAGAAAGGAGTCCGGAGCTAGGTCATGGAAATCTAGCCCGTAGTAAAACATCAAGCCCCTGATGAAAGGATCCAGAGCAAGGCCTAGACCTCGGAGGAAGTGGGAGACGAACACGACGTTCTCGTTGGGTTCGGGGGAGGGGACGGCCTGCCCCCGGGGAGGCAGCCGATGCAAAATCTCGGCGGTCAGATATCTGGCCTCCCTCAACTTTTTGATGTCTTCTTCCGTGATGGAGGAAGGCACCCATCGGCCTTGAAGGCTAGATCCGGACATGACTGAAGGTTCGGAGCACCTGACCTGAACTTTGGGCGTTTGAGCTTGAGGCGGGGGAAGGATTCGATTGAGCACGGGAGGGAAAAATAAAAGCCTTGTCCCTTTATAAAGAGGGTGAATATCAAGCGTCCTCTCCGTGTCCGTTTGGACTTGCCTATAATCTAGGAGTCCTAGAAGCGGTTGGGTTACCCACGCCCGTATTGATGAGAATCCCGGAATAAGGGGACACGATCTCTGCTTTAACAAGACGTGCCAAGGAAACCGCCTCGCATGACGCGCTGAGGTGGGATAATGAAACGACTCGGATAAAGGCTTGGCCGTGGTGTGTCACACTACGGAATACGTCAGCAGATTAGATTTGTGTAAATATTATTCTCTCTATGGCAATATGTGGAAACTTATTTTGCAGAGCCGGACACTATCTTTGTGTTCAAAATCTTCTATGAAGTACTTGGAGGAGGAACCCGCCTTGCAATGACGAAGACAATCTGCGCGCCGGACTCATCGTCATTGAAGCCTGGTTCAGGGGCTACTGAGGGAGTCCTGGATTAGGGGGTGTCTGGATGGCCAGACTATACCTTCAGCCAGACTCCTGGACTATGAAGATACAAGATTGAAGACTTCGTCCTGTGTCCGGGAGGGACTTTCCTTGGCGTGGAAGGCAAGCTTGGCGATACGGATATGTAGATCTCCTACCATTGTAACCGACTTTGTGTAACCCTAACCCTCTCCGATGTCTATATAAACAAGAGGGTTTTAGTCCGTAGGACAACATAGACAACAACAATCATACCATAGGCTAGCTTCTAGGGTTTAGCCTCTCTGATCTTGTGGTAGATCTACTCTTGTAGTACCCATATCATCAATATTAATCAAGCAGGACGTAGGGTTTTACCTCCATCGAGAGGGCCCGAACCTGGGTAAAACTTCGTGTCCCTTGCCTCCTGTTACCATCCGGCCTAGACGCACAGTTCGGGACCCCCTACCCGAGATCCGCCGGTTTTGACACTGACACCCCCTCAAGGCCTCCTCACGGAGAAGAACTGGTTACCTCTTGTAATGTCCTTTGTTGGATTTGGATCATGTATCTCTTTGTGTTTCAAGGATCTAGCCTATGTGTGACCGTATCTTGTTGGTTTGAGGGATTCTCCCGTGTTTCCCTTTGTGATTTCTCCTCGTGTTCTTCGTGTTCTTCACGGGATCCGCTCCTTACGTGAAAGATCAGCCATCTAGGGTTCCACCCTACATCCTCATGGTATCATGAGCCACGTTGATCACGATTTCGGAGCCACCCCTCATGGTATCACCACGATCGAGATTCAAAAAAAATAGACCACTCTTCAAGGATGCATGACCATAATAGATATTACTCATATAAATAGAACAACCATTATTCTTTGATTTAAATGAATAACCGTCTCGCATCAAATAAGATCCAGATATAATGTTCATGCTCAACGCTCGCACCAAATAACAATTATTCAGGTCTAAAACTAATCCCGAACATAGATGTAGAGGTAGCGTGCCGACGGCGATCACATCGACCTTGGAACCATTCCCGACGCACACCTCATCCTTAGCCAATCTTTGTTTAATTTGTAGCCCCTGTTTCGAGTTGCAAATATGAGCAACAAAACCAGTATCAAATACCCAGGCGCTACTACGAGGATTAGTAAGGTACACATCAATAACATGTATATCAAATATACCTTTGTTCACTTTGTCATCCTTCTTATCCGCCAAATACTTGGGGCAGTTCCGCTTCTAGTGGCCGGTCCCTTTGCAGTAGAAGCACTCATTTTCAGGCTTGGGCCCAGACTTGGGCTTCTTCCCGGGTGTTACAACTTGCTTTACATTCTTCTTGAAGTTCCCCTTCTTTACCTTGCCATTTTTCTTGAAACTAGTGGTCTTGTTAACCATCAACACTTGATGCTCTTTCTTGATTTCTACCTCCGCAGCTTTGAGCATAGCGAAGAGCTCGGGAATTGTCTTATCCATCCCTTGCATATTATAGTTCATCACAAACGTTTGTAGCTTGGTGGCAGTGAATGAAGAACTCTGTCAATAACACTATCATCCGGAGGATTAACTCCCAGCTGAGTCAAGTGGTTATGATATCTAGACATTCTGAGTATGTGTTCACTGACAGAACTGTTCTCCTCCTTCTTGCAGCTATAGAACTTGTTGGAGACTTCATATCTCTCAACTCGGGCATTTGCTTGAAATATTTTCAACTCTTGGAACATCTCATATGGTCCATGACGTACAAAACATCTTTGAAGTCCCGATTCTAAGCCATAGAGCATGGCACACTGAACTATAGAGTAGTCACCAGACCATGTCTGCCAGACGTTCAGAGCATCTACATTAGCAGGAGGGGGCTTGTCACCTAGCGGTGCATCGAGGACATAATTCTTCTGTGCACAATGAGGATAATCCTCAAGTTATGGACCCAGTCCGTGTAGTTTCTACCATCATGTTTCAATTTAGCTTTCTCTAGGAACGCATTAAAATTCAGAGGAACGGTAGCACGGGCCATTGATCTACAACATAGATATGCAAAAACTATCAGGACTAAGTTCATGATAAATTAAGTTCAATTAATCATATTACTTAAGTACTCCCACTTAGATAGACATCCCTCGAGTCATCTAAATGATAACGTTATCCATATCAACTAAACCATGTCCAATCATCACATGAGATGGAGTAGTTTTCAATGGTGAACATCTCTATGTTGATCATATCTACTATATGATTCATGTTTGACATTTCGGTCTCCAGTGTTCCGAGGCCATATCTGTACATGCTAGGCTTGTCAAGTTTAACCTGAGTATTCCGCATGTGCAAAACTATCTTGCACCCGTTGTATGTGAACGTAGAGCTTAGCACACCCAATCATCACGTGGTGTCTCGGCACGACGAACTGTCGCAACGATGCATACTCAGGGAGAACACTTATACCATGAAATTTTAGTGAGGGATCATCTTATAATGCTACCACCGCACTAAGCAAAATAAGATGCATAAAAGATAAACATCACATGCAATAAAAATATGTGACATGATATGGCCGTCATCATCTTGTGCCTTTGATCTCCATCTCCAAAGCACCCTCATGATCTCCATCATCACCGGCATGACACCTTGATCTCCATCGTAGCGTCGTGGTCGTCTCGCCAACTATTGCTTCTACAACTATCGCTAACGCATAGTGATAAAGTAAAGCAATTACATGGCGTTTTTATTTTATACAATAAAGCGACAACCATAAGGCTCCTGCCAGTTGCCGATAACTTCTACAAAACATGATCATCTCATACAATAACGTATATCACATCATGTCTTGACCATATCTCATCACAACATGCCCTGCAAAAACAAGTTAGACGTCCTCTACTTCGTTGTTGCAAGTTTTACGTGGCTGCTACGGGCTTCTAGCAAAAACCGTTATTACCTACGCATCAAAAACCACAACGGTGATTTATCAAGTTTGCTGTTTTAACCTTCAACAAGGACCGGCCGCAGTCGAATCCGATTTAACTAAAGTTGGAGAAATAGACACCCGCCAGCCACCTTTATGCAAAACTAGTTCCATGTCTGTCGGTGGAACCGGTCTCATGAACATGGTCATGTAAGGTTGGTCCGGGCCGCTTCATCCAAAAATACTGCCGAATCAAAATAAGACATTGGTATTAAGCAGTATGACGATCACCGTCCAAAACTCTTTTTGTTCTACTCGTGCATATCATCTAAGCATAGACCTGGCTCGGATGCCACTATTGGGCAAAGTAGCATGCAATTACAAAAAAATTCCAACGCTCACGCAAGATCTATCTAGGAGATGCATATCAACGAGAGGGGAAGAAGAGTGTGTCTACGTACCCTCATAGACCGAAAGCGGAAGCGTTTGACAACGTGGTTGATGTAGACGAAGTTCTTCTCGTTCCGACCAATCAAGCACCGAACGTACGGCACCTCTGAGTTCTGCACACGTTCAGCTCGATGGCATCCCTCGAACTCTTGATCTAGCAAAGTGTCGAGGAAGAGTTCCGTCAGCACGACGGCTTGGTGATGGTGATGCATGGTGAGCTGATCCGCGCAGGGCTTCGCCTAAGCACTACATGAATATGACCGGAGGCGTAAAGTGTGGAGGGGGGTGCCGCACACGGCTAACAATGTTTGTTGTGTGCTCTAGGCGCCCCCTCCCCACATATATATATAGGTGGGAGGGGAAGGGGGCAGCCATGGGGCGCCCCAAGTAGGAGGAATCCTACTTGGGGGCATTGTTCAATTCGCCCCCCCCTACTATCTTTTCCGAAGAGGGAAGGAAAGGGGAGAGAGGAGGGAAGGAAGGGGAGGCCGAATTGCCTCCCCTTCCTTCTCTCTTCCCCTTTTCCCTTCCCCTTCCTATTCAGCCAGCAAGTGCGGCGCAGCAGCCCATGCTGGCTGCTGTGTTTCCCCTCTTGGCCCAATAGGCCCATATAGTTTGCCGGGGGTAGCCCGGAACCCCTTCCGGTGACCCCATACGTACCCGGTACCCCCGGAACACTTCTGGTGTCTGAATATTATCGTCCTATTTATGAATCCCCACCTCTCGACCATTTAGAGACTCCTCGTCATGTCCGTGATCTCATCCGGGACTCCGAACAACATTCGGTCACCAAATCACATAACTCATATAATACAAATTGTCATCGAACGTTAAGCGTGCGGACCCTATGGGTTCGAGAACTATGTAGACATGACCGAGACACCTCTCCGGTCAATAACCAATAGTGGAACCTAGATACTCATATTGGTTCCCATATATTCTACGAATATCTTTATCGGTCAAACCGTTATGACAACATACGTTATTCCCTTTATCATCGGTATGTTACTTGCCCGAGATTCGATCGTCGGTATCTCCATGCCTAGTTCAATCTCATTACTGGCATGTCTATTTACTCATTCTATAATGCATCATCCTGCAACTAACTCATTAGTCACATTGCTAGCAAGGCTTATTATGATGTGCATTACCGAGAGGGCCTAGAGATACCTCTCCGATACTCGGAGTGATAAATCATAATCTCGATCTATGCCAACCCAACAAACACCTTCAAAGATACCCGTAGAGCTTCTTTATAATCACCCAGTTACGTTGTGACGTTTGATAGCACACAAGGTATTCCTCCGGTATCCGAGAATTGCATAGTCTCATAGTCAAAGGAATATGTATAAGTCATGAAGAAAGTAATAGCAATAAAACTTAACGATCATTATGCTAAGCTAATGGATGGGTCTTGGCCATCACATCATTCTCCTAATGATGTGATCCCGTTAATCAAATGACAACACATATCTATGGTTAGGAAACTTAACCATCTTTGATCAACGAGCTAGTCTAGTAGAGGCTTACTAGGGACACAGTGTTTTGTCTATGTATCCGCACATGTATCAAGTTTCCAGTTAATACAATTCTAGCATGAATAATAAACATTTATCGTGATATAAGAAAATATAGATAATAACTTTATTATTGCCTCTAGGGCATATTTCCTTCAGCGGGTGGCTACCACCTTTGGGTTCTTTGTCTTCGGCTCCGGTAGCATGGTTAACATCGACATCTGGTCCAACTTTGGCTACATCTCGACCGCGGACGGCGAAAATGGTGGAAACTTGGGTGAATGGCGGAGGCAATAAAAGCGGAGAGGGTGGGAAAGTGTGGGCTATTCGTGCAAAAAAATTGTGGAATGGTTCAAATGCTGGGCTCCACCTCGATTTTGGCTGGGTCTGGTGTGTTGGACGCCTGCGTGGCGAAGGTCCAGATGCGTGAAAATCTCCCTCAACTTGGCAGCCGGTTTGTGGGATTTCAAACGCCCGAACGCGTCAACGGATCTGTGTGGCATGATGTCGGATGAAAAAAAGTCCTTCAGTCCCACAATATAAGACCTTGTGGAACGAAGGGTGTAACGTTTAAACACCACGGTCCAAACGTTTAGAAGCAGTTTGGTGATCCAGTTGGAGTTGCCTTGACGAGTGCGCCAAGCCAGAGGGGCGTGGCTATATCTCGCTTCAAGCGAATCCGATGAAAGACTCACATGAAGGGAGGCGCCAGACGTGTCGGCCTAGGTGCGTGGGCAGCCACGACCTCGCTTTCTTTTATGTTTTTTTTGTTTTTGTTTTTGCCTTCCTTGTTTACTTTTGTTATATATATATATATATATATATTGCAAAAAGTACTTTACGTCAAAAATATTTGAAAGAAATGTTAATCTTCTATTCGATTTTTTTAATCCAAGCATATGAAAAAAATGCGGGTGGAAAAACTTGATAATGTATTTAAAAAGGTAATCCAAGGATTTGGAAAAAATAATTTAATCTTGTATTCGAAAAATGTTAATCAAACATTTGAAAGATGTTAACTGTCTATAGAAAAAGAGCTGACCATGTATAAAAAATGTTAAAAGTGTATAAAAAATGTTGAACATGTATTCAAAAAATGTTAAACTTGTATTTCAAAAATGTAATCAAGCATTTGAATAAAGTTGAATGTTTATATATAAAAAATGTAGACCATGTATTAAAAATGTTAAATGCGTATAATAAATATGTTAATCATGTATTAAAAAATGTTAATATAGTATTTTAAAAATATTAATTAAGCATTTAAAAATGTTAAAAGTGTATATAAAGAAAGTTAACGATGTGTTCAATAAATATTAATATTGTATTTTAAAATTGTTAAACATGTATTAGAAAAAGGTATTAGATATATATCAAAACTGTGTATAGAGAAACATCGAAAACCCAAGAGAAAATAGAAAATACCAATGAAAACTTTAGAAGAAACAAACAAAACGTAAGAAAATGAAGAAAAAAAAGCTAGTGAAAAATGAAAACGATAGAAAAAAAGGAAAAAAAAACTAGTAAAAGCATAGAAGGAAACGAGGAATAATTGATGAAAAACAAAAAAGAAAAAGAAAAGAAACCCAGAAAAACAAGTGGAAGGCAGACTCTTTTTCTTTAACTAGATCGTGACATCCAGCCGCGCCCCCAACAAGCCTTCCCAAGGCCATTTTTATCGCTCGCGCCGAAAAATCGGCCCAATTGCGCCCCCAGAAACCCAGTTTTCGCCGGTTAGGGCCGAATTTGGCGCCGGCGGACTCAGGCCAAACCTGACGTACTGGGGGCACCCGGGGGCGCTGGGGAAACAGTTTTGGCGCGAAAGTCTGGCGGGCCCACCGAGTCAGCGACCGGGCGCATTCGTCGTCCTCATCGCCTCGGTTTCCCGTGAAGACTCAATGCCAAGGCTGTCGCGCTGGTCAGCTTTCCATTAATGCCTCACGGTCACCATGGTGAAGGCGTGGCGCCCGCCCGCTCCCGCCACGCGTACACACGGCGGCCGCTCTCTCATCGCCCACGGACGGCTATAAAAGCTGCCCTCCCTCACCGGGGAGCGCACACTCCATCGCCACAGAACCCTCTCCCCCTCTCGACCTCTCACCACCGACACTCGTCTCCCCCCCCCCCGACGATGACGAGCATGGCCGAGCGCTACCCAGCCAATGGTGCGGCGGCCAACGGCTTCGACCGCTGCCACCTGCACGAGGGCGAGGCACGCCTCCTCTATGAGGCCGACTACCCGGGCGTGGTCGGACATGCGGGTGCCGGGCACCTGAAGGCTCAGCGTCGGCGGCGTCCCGGTGCCTCCAGCGCCCACCGGAGCTACTCGGTGCACCGAAATCAGGCGCATCCGGTCCTTGCTGCCGGAGTTGGCGCTGAACCAGCCGAGGTACGCCCCTGACAGCAATGCGTTGTGCACGGGAGTACATCGAGGCCGGCAACACGCCGCGCCTGGAGTACCCGGCACCCCTCCTTCTCTCGTCGCCATGGTAGCTCCTAGACGCCACGTCGAATGGAGACAGTGACATGCTCATCATTGGGCTCCCTCTCCTCCGGATCGCTAGCGGTCCGCCCCGTCAAGCCGGAGCCACAGGAGACGTTGCTCAGGCGCCGCACCTGCGGCGGCGCCCTCGCCATCAACGAGGGCGGCCGTGGCCCCTCTCCTCCCTCTTCCCGCCTCGTCGGGCCAAAGACCGAGCCGGGGCTTCTCCCCGTGAAGGAGCACGAGGCCATGGCCGCCGCCGACGAGGCCGCCCTCAAATGGGCGCGGGAGGACTACGTCTGCGAGAGATGGCACACCAGCGCCGCGCCCTTGAGGAGATCGCCGCTTGACGCCGCGGACGCACGACAGCGACGAGGAGGCGCCAGGTCCGTCCAACCCCCCACGCATCGGCGTCCTGGTCACGGGTGCAGCAGGGACGGTGGCGGCATGCAGGGTGGCGGCGGCGACGACGATGACGACAACGGCAGCGATGGCGACTACACCAAGTTCTGTAGGCTGCTCGGCATGTAGAAGGCGGGCAGCGGCGACGGCTTTAGTATTTAGTTGTTTTTAGTTGTAGTAGTATTTAGTTGTTTCTAATTTATGTTTTCAGTTTTTGTACAAATATCAATGAAATCGTCTAATTTGGCCGAATTTATGTTGCGGTTGATCGAATTTCGGTCAAGTTTAGTTTTCAAAAAACAGCGTCTGGAGCGGGGGCTCAAAAACCTACCGCCCCCACGCTAAATTTATCTGGTTTACCCCCAGACGGCGCTATGTCAAGTCCCTTAGAGGCCGAACAGTTGCTGCTTGCCCGCACGCGGCGATATGTCAAGCCCTTGGAGGGCCAAACGGCTAGAGATGCTCTTAACACAAACTGAACGATGTGGCGGTGGCTAGCGGCAGTCCTGCACTAACAGTCCTACCTGTTACTCTAACTAGATGACCAGTTGTGCCAAATGGCACAAAGACCCGTTTAAAACCATGTTCGAAAATATTTGCATTTTTCAATAACCATATATTTGAGTACAATTGGTAAGAATTTATACCCATATATAAAGGAAATTAAATGCAAATATTTTTTAAGGTAATAATGCCACAAATTAGATCTTCGGTAGGTCAAGATAGTTGAGGCTACAATTAGAAATTCCGAGTAGCTGTAGACTTGCATTAAAAAAAGAGTAAACACAAGTGACACAATAAAATGTACTTAATACATGAACTCTGAACATTGTGTACACGAGAAGTTAATAGAAATAGTAGTCAATTACATCATATAATTTGGTTCTATACTCCTTTTGTTCATATGTATTAGTTGGCTTGGGGGGCGAATGAAGCATCAAACCAAAAATAAATAAATGAAAATCATCTTGCTTATGAGCCTGTATACCTGGAGCTACAAAAAAAGCCCATTTCTTCAGCAAGCCACACCCCTCGCAGCCACTGCCAAGGGAACCGCTGTTTCTGCCAAGCCTCCATGGCAATTCATCTACTGGTCCACAGCTGTAATTCCTCTCGAAGCATAAACAATAAACAAATCCAGTTTTGATCTTCATAGCTCTAGCAAAAGTGTACAATCACCATTGTTCAGGCAAATGATGAGTGATTCATGAGAAGCCAAGTGCCACTTGATATAATAGAGAAAACAACTAATCTGCTTCTGCCAAGCCTCCATGGCAATTCATCTACAAAATAATACTCTGCTTAAAAACAATGACCACTACCAATTGGAAATGTAGCATCTACAGATGAGCTACAGAGAAACCTATAAATTTTCAGAAACAATGATGTCACTGACAGCAAAAACAGCATGGAAAACCTGATCAGGTAACATGCATAGTTTTTCCTGATCTCCTAAAATGTATTCAAGTACATCCTTGCATAAAGGGCAACCCTTTGTGAAATTCTCAATAGCATATTTAATTCTCTCAGAAAGACCTGCCATGCATTTGGATAATGGATAACATAACAAATGATCAGGTCGTGAACAATAATCTCACGAGGCAAGTGACACAAGTGCACTTATGTGCATTAGGAGTAGGAGGCATCTTGAAGCACTTATCCTCAATGAGCCTTGAATACAGTGTTGGGAGAGTGAGTCTAGGGGTGCAGAAACATGTACTAAGATGCCTGCACACGCCTCACCAAGTATTATCTAAGAGACTTCTGGCAAAAAAAGCACTCCCTCCGTCTCACAATATAAGACATTTTTGCAAGCTAACATAGCTTGCAAAAACGTCCTACATTATTCGGACGGAGGGAGTATTATCTAAGAGACATGAGCTAACTGTTCCCATCAAGTATGCATCGGAGGAGGGAGAGTGGAGGCGGAGCAACACGGGAGGGTTTCCTCCTCTTGGTCAGCCAGCGTGGTACCGCTAAATCGCCAGGTTTCATAATAAGGCAGGCCTGCTCAACATCCTGCAAAAAGAAAACTGGGTTACGCAATATTTCAAGTTATAGTGGGGAACATAAGATTCAAATGGGGACCTTCATAAAATTTGATAGCGTACCGATCAAGGGATCATCCTTTAAATGGAAAGATGGATTTTGCCATCAATCATATATTGTTAGCACCCGTCTTCTCAGTTTGAGGTTTTAAAAGAGCCAAAATCATGAGAACATGAACAGAAAAAGAAACAAGATATTACCAGCACAGAACATCTAAATTTATTCCTCAAAGGCAAATAAATAACACATAGTTTCTCAAGCACAACCTCTGAAATCTAAATTTACATTTATGTAGATGTAACACCAGTGACATATTTACTACAAATAGTACATAGCAATCAATTTTTTGCTACTGAAGTGTTGGATCGTAAAATAATGAGCCTTTTCTCTGAAATTAATGGTCGGGTGGGTGTTGGATCGTAAAGTGCAGTTATATTTCACAAAAGGCTCATGTGCATATATATTTGTAGAAGTGCAGTCATATATATTCACCAAGCATATCCCCTCTTCTCAGACCAAGATGGCACAATGAGGTATCATTTGTTTCCTAATTACACCGTAACCTGAATTCTGTGTGCATACGTGCATAGGCATATCCTGATATTATATATAATAACATCTAGTTTCTATCCGTCATAATTTTCTCATGAACAAACTGCTATAAAGATTAATCCAAATCTAAACTCTAGATCCCCATGAAAAAATTAAGTCTAAACTCCAGATTATAACCTGATACAGTAGTAGAAGTCCTTCACCATTTCATGTATGGATCACACTAATACAGATCTCACCAACCAAATCACGTACATTCATAGTCACCAGCATCAGAGCTCACCTGAGATTCAAAGGCAACACACACGAGGAAAGGAGACAAAACCAACACCTCCCAGCACCAGCAAGCCCAAGCTGCCCAACCCCTAACAGCGATAGAATAAACCGTAAGAAAAAGAGCTCGTTATCACACAGTCATTTCTTTGAACATATCACAGGCAAGTATGATGAAGAGACCAGACAGCAAAAATACATAGCTAACAAAACCAAATAATAGTAGAGCAAAAGGGAAGGTAAAGGATCAAGGAACAAATAGAACATCAAACCAGTAGACAAGGAACAACAGAAAATCAAATTGGTTGGCCTATGTTTTTTTTATCTATGACACTGTAAAAAAATGATACATAGTTCTAAGGGGGTTTACATAACCTAAAAAAGGAATTAGGGGACGCACAAAAACAAGATACTCAGACATTGCCTTGAAAATTATTCTGCAGCACCAAACATAAGCTTTACAACTCCAGTTTCATTTTATAACGAATTCCCGGTATTGGTAAAACTATTGTAGTTTCTTTTCTGGACCATGCACGAGGTTTTAAAATGCAGATTATTTTCATGTTAATCCCAGATAAATATCAAAGTTATTGCCTATTTTTATTAAGTGTTGAGCTAATCATTTTATCTTCGTGAGTTGTTTCCGCTTAAATTTAAAAGCATCTGAATGTACAATGACAGAAATAAAACAATTAAGCACAACCAAAAGCTACGGAGGCATTCTCTGGAAGCAATTTGTTTCCTCAACACTAAACAGTCAAATAAGAGGAAGATGGGAAAAATGCAGTGATAATTATAGTAGGTATTTTATTAAACCCAATATGTCTGCTCTGTATCTGTGAACAAGAAGAAAACAAGAAGAGAAAGGCAAGAACAAATCAACGCTTGAAGAACAAAATCAATCTGTTGGAAGAAGAGGCACATCCTTACCCTAACAGAACACAGAAGCAACGACTATAGCGAGGAAAGCCATTGCTCTCTGGCAAGCAGGTAGCAAGCAAGATGGCGGTTGACGACGTTCGACGATGGCTTGAAGAGACGGACGAAGAGGCGGACACTGGACGAAATGTCCTCACTGATATACCAAAAGGAGGCCAGGTTACCAATGAGCCCCGTTTAGGCATGTACCTTTCGGAAAAAACAACAAGGAATAAAATATCAAGGACATTGAACATAAAGAATCAAGAGTGTAGTATAGAAAGTTCGAAATAAATGTCACAAACAATTGGTTCTTTCTCAATAGACAACAAGCAGAACATAATGTAGAAATAAATCTTGCTTCTCTAGACCTTTAATCAAGCTATGAAGAACGTAATGTCGAAATGATAAATGCTGAAGAAGGAAATCACCACCATCCATGTATAATATGTGACTGAGGTTAATGCCCAGCAAAATACAAAAGCTTATATGCACATAGGAACATTAAAATCTATAGGTATTTCTTGGTACAGACCAGGCACCAGACCTACGGAATCTATGACAAAGCATGATACAATCTATTTCTGCACATGGAAATAAACACCATAATGAGAAGGTCAAATTTATAATCATCCATTGGTTGACAAAGTATATCGCAACCTCTGGATAAGACGGACACCATGCAAATGCGGCAACAACCAATCACTGAATCTAAACTTGTAGAAACAGTCACACATAGATTGCAGGAGTGAAAGAAGTACCTCTTAAGATTTTCAACACGATGCTCGACAGTCTCGGCCAGTCCACGGCAGGGCCTCCCTCAGCATCTCTGCACGCTTTGTTTCATCTTGTGAAAGACAACATTTTCCTATAAGGTTCTAGAATCCATATCAATACGGATAAATCATGACTATAAAATCTTGCCGAAATTGCTGAGAGCATCGCGTAATGCATCCTCTGTAAGGTACCAAACATCATGGATATCTTTTCTTAATCTTATGTTCCTGAAAAAAGGAAGCTCAGTACTATCAAAATCCTCAAAACATCAGACCAATAAATGGGGTTGAAACAAAACATAAGCAATCAAACTCTCATGCAAACCCATTGAGAGAAAATCTGTGTATATTCAGGCAAAGTAAACAATTTTTGTTGCTTAGGTGCCATTTCAAACAAATAATATTTAGAATTTATAACACAGATATATGATTCTTCAAGAGAAAATTTCACACAGGTCTATCTTCCCTGGAAGTACAGGTAAAATCAGATCACACGGACACATGGAGTTGCACAACAACTGCAACTTACATACAAAACCACTGGCACCAAAAGCATGGTCAATTTAAATCTATAAAGTCTGTCGCACTGCAGTTTTACAACGAAAGAAATAGTAGTAACACCAGACCTATTCCCATGGAGATTAAATAGATGTAATGGAATAGTAGATTCAGAGCAAAAATATTATATTCGACTGCCACCCGTCTATTTATATATAAGAACGGTTATATTGAGAGATTTCCTGTCAGAAATGGGCCTCACCTTCATGATGACTTTGTAGATATCCTCGGCAATCAGCGGGGACAGCAGCCCAGATCTCTCGTTGTAGTGCAGGTACATGTCCTTAATCCTGCATCCACAGCCCATAAGTTACAGTCCTAGAGAAATAACATCATGAAATGGTGCTTCTGAATTAAGGTCGAAAAGATAAATATATATAACAAAAAAGAGATATCAGATATATTGAAGCCGCCAAATGATCAAAGAGAGAGCACAACTCCGGAATTCTCAGTGCTGTAAAATTAATTATTGATTCTTATTTTAATGACTTAACCAGGTACGAGCACCCGTACTTGATCAACAACATAGCTAAAACCCCTAAATATTCATAAGAATCCTAAGAAAGAACACGTACATGCTAGCATGACAGATTGGTACCAGATCCTATGTTCTATTTCAAAGAGGCGCATCATCAAGCATTTAGCATCAAGAGAGATTAAACCAAGTGCCGGGAGGCACCTGCAGAGCAAGCGGCCCTCGTGGGGCGCTACAAGCGGCGAGTAGTCCAAACTCCTAAAAAATGTTCTCACAATGATCCAAACTCCTAGAAAACAATACATAAATTGTTTGCTTTAGCATATGACCCGTTCATTCTGAAGAGAATTCAAAATTGTCATACAAATTCTTGCAATTCTTTCTACTGTACTGAGCATGTAAAATCAATGATATTAGTATATGTATTTCATTCTCTTTCTCTAGCTAGAAATCTCCAATCTGGTGTTTCAAGACACTAATCAAAGTACATTATGGAAGAAAAGAAACCCGCTGCCTCTGCACTATTCGTAGCGACACTATTGTACAAACAAGCGACGACCAATGAAGGAAGCGGACGCTGACGGGGATGACAAACCCAAGTCAGGGAAGGATGACAGTCAAATAGATATCCCCTCTCTGCTGCTGCTCACATCCGTTTCATATGTATATATATGCTATGCACCCAACTCTTAACTCGAGCATTGCCCGCTGCTGAACCTGCACATGAAAAGGCTGACAAATGCTCTTATTCTTGTTCTGCCTCATGCAACATTTCCGACTAACCTACAACTCAGTGTGTAAATTATGAAAAGCAAATATGAGGAATGATGGGGGAAGAAGGTTTCAGCTAACCTGGAGAGGGACACCATGGCACCGCCAAACAAGTGAGTTATTTGTACAGCAACACGACTCGGTGTAGGAATCAACCCAAACAATATATGCATAAGTATGGTGCACAGTAACTATGGGGAAAATGCAATCAAGACTTATGCTACATAGATCTGATGGACTGATCGAATTACCCTAAGAATTTATCTGAAAACATCCATACTTAATATGGTATGTACATTTGTAGCAAATGTTTATTGTTTTCAAACAACAAACAGATTGAGTGTTCGGCAGTCAGCACAATATAATATCCACTAAATTGGCTGGGATGTTGTCTGCTTCCTGCTAGCATGAAACTTACTTTCTCTTTGGAGAGCAGGAGGAGGACATTCTCTGGCAGTGACACAATGTCGCGGAGGCCATCGGTCTCCAGCATGGACAACTTGTGGAAACCCTCGGACTCCGCAGATGATCTCACCACCCCTCTCTGCTAGTCCAGGCTAATCTCTACAGATCACAAAACACAAAACCAAGAACTGCTTATAATAAACCAAGATGCGGAAATCGAGAAATCCACACAAGCGGCAAGTGTAGCAAAGCCCACCATCCTCCTCCTCCCCCTCGTCCTCGTTTCTGCGACCCTGGAGGATCTGCGGTTTGCCCTCCTCGAAGAGCAGCGGCTCGAAGACGCCTAGGTACTCGTCCACCGAGGCGTAGCTGTTCTTCACCTCCTGCAGCCCCTTGTCCTTGTCCGCGCCCTGCCCGCCCCAGCACAGAGAAGGAGAGGAGGAGACCCCCCCGCCGTCGGGCTTGTCCACCGACATGGATTTCTCTCCGCTGCGGCAGGGGTTTGGGGCGGCGAGGCGGCGACAGCAGGAGCGGAGGCGGCGGCGGCGGCGACAGGAGGAGGAGGCGGGTAAGAGAAGAGGCAGGAGGGGGAGGAGAGTGCGGGAGCGGAGGCGGCGACATGAGGAGGAGGCGGGGAAGAGAAGAGGCAGGAGGGGGAGGAGAGTGCGCGAGCGGGCGACGGCTAGGGTTTGTCCACGGGTGGGTTGAGTTTTATATGCTGCGCGTGAAATGACTAAAATGCCCTTGGCGGGGCACGGAATTTACAGGCGGTGGCACGAGCAATTTCAAGGCGACGTGGATGGCCTCGTCCTGCCTATGACTTCTTGAGGGTTTATATGTTCAATGCTTCAGGAGAGTTTTCCATCGAGCTCGCTATAAGCGAGATATAACCTTTGCGGAGCCAGAGCCCGTCGCTGTCGACGTGTACAGGCCCATCTGCCAAGGCTTGCTTTGTCCTTTCACCGTTACCGTGGATGCTTCAGTGCTGCTCTTAAAAATAACTTACGCAGCCACGCCCAGTTCAAAAGAAAAATAAAAGAAAACGCGAGCAGCCACGCGAGATGTCGCATTATTTGCGAGGGAGGGGGCACGCAAACGTTCAGCCACAATCTCGATCGAGTGCTGGACCGTGATCATACAGGGCCAAGCTCTCGCCTTCCTCCTAAACTGTATGGCCAAGATGCGTTGTGACATGTCACCTTAGTTTAGATATTTCTGTGATGGCAGTGTGCTACTATAGCATGACGTTTGCTTGTGCCTTTCTCAAAGCATTGCTGATTTTTTGTTCAAAAGGACCATCTGCGCGGTGCAATTGATAAAAAAGACTACCTTTGAGTCAAATTGCCAGAAAAGACTACCTGGTTTGTGACGGCAAACTCGGCAGCGGACACGTGGCGCCTGCCGCCACGCGCCGTGGCGGCAGCACCTGCCGCCACAGGCCCAGGCGGCAGGTCGTCTGTCACAGGAATCGGCTAGAACACAACGGAACGGGAACTGCGATGGACTGCTGGCCGGCGGGCCATGCCGCCACGCCCAGAGGCGGCATGTACTGCAGCAGCCCCGCGATGGTTAATCAGGACGTACGGCAAGCACATGCATGCATGGCAGTGTAGGCCCAAAAGCTACAGCGGTAAATCCAACTAGCGACTAATACAATGGTGGATTGTTCAGCTAGGCAAAGCTGCACTGCACTGCACGCACCTCTCCCTTGCGCATGCACTCCGGTCAGGCGACGAGGCGTGATCAGCTCAGCGCAGCTATACACGGCCCGTGCTCCAGTCGAACTCGCGGCCTCAGCAGCACTGCCGCCTCCTGGTGTGGCGGCTGGGCCCACCACTGATCCCGTTCCGTCTTGTTCTGGTCGCTCCCGATGATTTCCTGTGACAGGCCACTTGCCGCCTGGGACCGTGGCGGCAGGGTCTGCTGCCTTCGCGTGTGGCGGCAGACGCCACGTGTTGGCTGGCGCGCCTGCCGCCACGAATTAGGTGGTCTTTTTTGGCAATCTGATTTAGAGGCGGTCTTTTCTGTCAATTGTACTGGGTAGGTAGTCTTTTTAGACAAAAATTCAGCATTGCTAGCCAAACAAAAGGTATGGATGGAGTTACGCGTGGTCGATCAGCCTTGTCCACGTTGGAGGTTGGTCGCACCACACGGCATCCTACCATCAACCGGAATTCGCCATCAACTCAAACTCAGGCGTCCAAGTCGGCCAAGAGTGCCATGTCGCGCCTCGCTAAAAAAATGAGTGCCATGTCACGTAGTCATGCTCTTCCAAAAAAAGTGTCTGTATCGCACGAGTGCAAAAATGGCGACGTAATCCCCACCCTCCTCCTGAAATTGCTGTTGTCCGTTGAAATTTAACCAAATGAGGCTCCCTAAGATAATTTTGAAGGAAAACATATATCCAACAAAATGATATCCTACCTGAGAGTAGGCTCAGATTTCAGATTCTCAAAATATATTCAGGAGACATACCAACATTTTCGCACCAGGAAGCATGCGCTTGGGCATGCACCTTTGTGTTTCGAGATACAGCCCCTACATCTATAGTGAATTTATACTAATGATACATATGTTGTATACTTTTCGCAAAAGAAAAACACCAAAAAAAATCGTAAATTCAAACGTTAATTATGCAAAAACATGAGATTTGGATTGGGTGCAATAAAAAACCTCATAGCATAACACTGAAACTTTTAGAGTCTGGTGTAAATATAACCAAAACCTCGCTTCATTATCCCAATCACAACCAAATTGACACAACAACACGCTGGACCCACCGGTAAAGATGGTTGGTCCCCCGGCCTTGGCATGGATCGTTGCACACATCATTCAATTAAATATTGCAACATTTTAAAATGACCAACAAAGTCTCAAGAGCAAAACAAAATCCTAGAGAGCTAATCGTAGGCGTGGTAGCTGTAGCATTTGCAGGTCAGTAAGTAAATAATAATCATGTTTTGGTAAATATAGGATATGCAGCCCGATAACTAAATAATAACCATGTTGATAATTATAACATGTTTACTTTGATAAGTACATAATTGATCAGTTGATAACTACATGCAGTCTCCCTTCGCCGTCCCCTCTCGCATGAAGTACTACGAAGATGTAGTCGGGTTCCACCTCGAGATGCCCCGCCACCTACACTTTGCAAACATACGCTACCTCTCAGACTGCATCTCCTATACAGGACCGTAGATCCACCAGCAACACCCTCACCACCGTCGGACCGTCTTTGCCTCTTTGGGATGCTTTACTTTCTCAACATGAAGTTGAACACAAGAGAACCCCCATGAGAAAAAACCTGAAGAGTTCTCTTTACTAAATATGATAGTAAATTAGGGTCAAATTGATTAGTTTTCTGCTATTTGACAATAACTGAAGTTTGTTGAGTTGGTTATTGGGCCAACTGACTTCTATGGAGTGCTGGGTTGGAATCCTATGCAAATACATAATTTTTCACCTTCTGAGAATTAGTTTTTGGTCGATCTACGTGATAAAACTGGATTCCCATAACAATCCGCAAAGGAATCTATGAAAAAAAAAGAAACAAAATCAGTGTGGGAACAGAGCGTGCTGGGAGTAACGCAACTTGAGAAAAGTACATGAAAGAAAACTAATGGGAATTTGAGAAACGCAACTTGAGAAAAGTACATGAAAGAAAACTAATGGGAATTTGAGAACGTGGGCAAGCGGGACGGGTGCGTGATCACAATCCAAGGACCACCAAGTAATTGTGTTATAGCCCTAGATTTGGAACACATTTGGAAGTTAACTTTGTCGTGTATTAATAAAAAAGTTATATTAAAATTGAGACACTTATTTTAGGTTGAGGGTGGAGTTAGTAATTCCTTATATGCGAAGTATTTTGAAACATAGATAGTTTATTGACTTGAAAAATACACCCCAACAAACATCATAGTTGGCTAAAAATAAGGGCAACGATAGGCGCCGGTGCGCCGGCCGAAAGTTCTGCCGGTCACTCGGTAGCCGTACGATCTGCGCTCCTGTAATCGTCTGATTCTCCCCCAAACTCGTCTCCTTCCTCGCGCTGAACGCGCGCCCCTCTGTGACCGGCGAGGTGCATGATTCCCGGCCTGGAGATGGACACGATGGCCATGTTCGTCGAGCTCCGCTCGAGGGATACCGCCGTGGCTGCTAGGGCACGCCATGGCCACGGGAGTCGAGCTCTGCGAGGGATGCTGCCATAGCCATGGGCGTCGAGCTCCGGGAGGGGTGCCGCCATGGCCATCGGCATGGAGCTCTGCGAGGGGTGCTGCCATGGCCATGGACGTCAAGCTCCGCGAGGGGCTGTTGCCATGGCCATGGGCGTCGAGCTCCGCGAGAGGTGCCCGACATGGCTGCCGGGGCACCACCACACTAGATGCAGCTCCGCTGATGGCCGGTTCCAGCTTTTGTCGATGCCCGTTATAGCTTTTTGGCAAAAAAAACTTGTCATTGTCGCCGGCGGTTGTATCTCGCCATTGTATCGTTGCCGGCGAAAAAAGAATGGATGTAGCAAAAATTGTTGCTGGATGTACCAAAAATCTATTACGGTTGCAGCAAAAAAGTCATTGCCGCCACCGTCGGGTCGCAACTCAGCCTGAACATATGCAGCAAAAAACAAAAAATGGTTGTAGCAAAAAGCGACATCGATTGTAGCAAAAAAGCGAGGTTGATTGTGCATTGCAGCAAAACGTGACACCGGTGGCAGCAGTATGCGATGCCGTTTGTAGCAAATTCCAACGTCGGTTGAAGCATGTAGCAAAAATAACGACGTTGATTGTTTTCTCGGAGGAGCGTCGCCCCATCCTCGCCGTCCTGAGGTCATGCTCGTAGCCTCATGGTCGGTCGCAGCCTCCCCGGGCACCGGTTGCAGCCTCCTTCCCAGACCTTGCCTCGTCTTGAACCATGGCTTATTTGAGACAGAAGGAGAGAGATGTTTTGGGGGAGAAGATGTGTGGAGGAGCAGGACTGGCAGCAGTCGGGTAGTCCCCCTGGCTCGGCGAAGCACACGGCCGGCAGCGGCAGCCGGTAGGCAGCAGCGCGGGGAAAAGGAAGAAGAAATATGGCCATGGGAAACGATGTGTCTGGAGCTAAGAGATGAAGGCAGCAGTTAGGGAAAAGATAAGGGAGGAGGGGTGGTCCACGTGGGGCCCAACAATAAACAGGAGTCTCGCGCGGGGCGCGTCTTGGGCGAGCATGGGGCGCCAGCGTGGCTCGCGACCGGCCGAAGGTTCGGCCGGTGCCCGGCCTGAAACGTTTCCCAAAATAACGGGTTGTTGATGACTCGCAAATAATTTCATTCGCAAAAAAAAAGGATGACTCACAAAAATGTTTCCAAAAACAGGCGTAGTCTTTGACGTGTGGTGAGACTAACAGGTATACCTTCCGTTGCTTGGTCTAAAAGGCGAGCCCTGGATCTTTTCCCGATTTCATGTCACAAAAATCCTTGCCGATATAAGCGAGCTGTCCTTGTCATTTGCTCACTCAGTCGACAGTGGGTGAGTGTGAGTGTGAGGAAGCAGGCGCTGCGCTCTCAGTTACGTCGCCCTCTGGGCCTCCAACAGGGCCCCGAAAGATATGCCAAGATGTTTATTTTATTCATTAATTTTCGCCACAAAAGATGCTTGGGTGTGAAGTGTCGCCTCAACTAAGATACTTGTTCGACGGAAGAAAAGAAAAAGATCTAGTGCTTGCTAGTATGCTTGTCCTTGCATGTGGTGCAGATTATGTGGCCAGATATTGCTCCACGTAGGCGTTGAAGCTAATGTCACTGAGCGCGTGACCCCACCACTCCCCGCGCTAATCCCCTTCCGCGCTACGGCGAGCAACCACTACTCAGCTATATATATACTCCGCCGTTTCCTCATCCAACCAAGCCTCACCGCTCCTCCTCTCCAGCATCCATCTCTCTCAAATCTCTCAACGCAGCAGCTAAACTCGCTGCTTAATTACCCCACAGTCGGCAGGCTCCCGGCGACACTGCGATCGATCGATGGACGCCGCTGATGCCGCCTCCCCGTGTGATGGGCACAGGACGGTGTGGTCGGAACCGCCGAAGCGGCCGGCCGGCCGGACCAAGTTCAAGGAGACGCGCCACCCGCTGTACCGCGGCGTGCGGCGACGGGGCCCCGCCGGCCGGTGGGTGTGCGAGGTGCGCGTGCTCGGGATGAGGGGCTCCAGGCTTTGGCTCGGCACCTTCACCACCGCCGAGATGGCAGCGCGCGCGCACGACGCCGCCGTTCTCGCGCTCTCCGGCCGCGCCGCTTGCCTCAACTTCGCCGACTCCGCCTGGCGGATGCTCCCCGTCCTCGCCGGCCCGTTCAGCACGGCCAAGGAGATCAAGGATGCCGTCGCCGTCGCCGTCCTGGCGTTCCAAAGGCAGCACCCGGTCGCGTCCATGGCACCATTGTCCCCTGCGCGGACAACCGATGACGAGAAGGAAATCGATGGCTTGCCGGCACCGAGCGCCCTGTCCATGTCCAGCGAGCTGTTGAATGAGCACTGGTTTGGCGGCATGGATGCCGGATCGTGCTACTCGGAGTTCATGGAGTCGCCGGACACCAGACCATGGCGGGAAGACTTTGAGCTCGGTGGCGTCGAGACACCGCCATGGAGCTACTTGTTCGACTAAGCAGTTAAAAGTTTTTAGACGGTTTCTCTGCTTCTGTTCCACCAAATATGGGAGGAAACAGAAGGGAATATTTTCCCCATATGTCCATATGTGCTCGTTCATTGTGAAAGCCTCCGCTGTCTATTTTTGGGGAGGGCGCATTTGTACTTGAGTTATTTTTTCGGACAATCACTTTGAGTGTTTTTTTGTTGTTGAGTTGAATCACTTGAGTGTTCTAGTGAATACAGAATGAGTACTTCTCAATTATTATGGACCTCAAGCACTCCATGATCGGCATAAGATATCATAATTTCTGTCAATAGAAACCAGAAAAGACACTTCAAAAACAGGAAAAATACTTGCACATTAAGGAACTTACGGCGTCACAGCTTGACAATGATGGACATGGACTGCTTGTAAGAGAATTCCAAGAGCAGGTACTATTCGTTCAGATGAGGTTACCAGAAATATCCCAAAGTCAGGGGTATAACCGTATAGTAGCGAGCACTTGAGTGTTCTAGTGAATAAAGAATGTGTACCTGCGCAATTATTATGGACATAAGATATTATATTTTATGTCAATAGAAACAAGAAAAGGCACTTAAAAATAAGAATTGCATTATGAGAAAGGAAAGAAGAAAAGACACATTGAAAATTTGTCACAGCTTGACAAAGATGGTCTTGGACTGATTGTAAGAGGATTCCAAGAGCATGCAGATACTATTCGTTCAGGTGGGATGACCAGAAATATCTTAAGATCAGGGGTATGCATGTAACAACTATATATAAACTGCTATTAGCTCATGTAGTTAGAGAGATGGAACTTTTTTTTAGAAAAGTAGGATGACCCCGGCCTCTGCATCTGGGAGATGCATACGGCCACTTTATTGATTATTTTTGAGGACCTTACAAAGTATTACAACAATGTGCCTAAATCCACCATCTTGGCAACACATGTCGCTACTCCTATCCAAAAAGATGAAGGGGTGCTAGCTGGGCCACTACCCAAACCACTCACCTAAGTCTAATATCAAAAGCCGAAAGCCGAAACATATTCGGAAGCACCAGCCGAGCCACATACCGGGTCTGGGGCACAATCCAGTCAGACGCACTCGTGTGTCGTCGCCGCCATCTTCCACAGGTCCGTCTTCAGAACATATTGAGGCTTCTACCTTGTATGGCCACTCTGCCATCGACGTCACCATGACGCCAGACAGCAACCTCCTCCTACGCGAGTCCATCTCCGTGCATCGGACGCCGAGCCTCCATAGCGCCATGCCGCCGATATCCGCCACCATCGATGTGTGAGATGAAGTACCGCTCCACCAACCGCCCAACCAGCACTTACTCCAAAACGATGCCCCCAGGAGGGAAATAATCATCGTCCGATCCAGAAGACCCAGATCTAGGGTTTCCCCCGGAGCATCCCGAGCCTGATGACGCAGACTGCAACGACGATGCCTCGACAAGGAAACGACATCTAAGACGCCGCCATCGTCCGCCTTGACCATACTCGGTGCGATTTTCATCGGCAGCTGCTCCACCAGACGTGCGCCGCCGACGTCGCTGGTCCCTTCGACCGGAGCAAACTCCAAAACAATGCCCTAAAAAGGGACTACGACGCAAAAGCGCCGCCATCGCTCGATCCCAAGGAGATCTAGGGTTTCCCCCGTAGTTGCCCGCGCTGTCAAGGGCCAGACAAGGGTAGAATCCCGCGGATCTGCCCAACTGCCGACGAGTCGCACCCACCACCGTGCCGACGACCGACCAGCAATCCGGCTGCGCCGCCGTGAACCGATCCGGACATGCCGCCACCGTCCCTGGTGGAGATGGAACCTAATCCAGATAATTTTTTGGTTTGTGATAATTTTGTGTTGTTTCATAGTGTTAAACTTCGTTCATCAGATCTTTTTTCTCATTTCAAATTGTATCGTAATATACCCGTGTACCTACAAACAAGTGTGCGCTTGTTTTGGGGTGCATTTTCTGGTACACAATGAAGCATTACATTAGACTTAAAAATAAAAAACAGCAACAAAAAATTATATAATACAGAAAAGGTGCCAAAAAAAGGCATGGCATGAATTTCAAAACAATGATAGACGGTGGATGCAATCATTGTATATCCCTTGCATAATAGAAAAAAAAATACTTTGACATTAAAAAGTACTCCCCCAGTCCCGAATTACATGTTGAGATTTATCTAGATATGGATGTATATAGCTCTAAATACATTTGTATCTAGACAAATTTAAAACAACTAATTTGAAATATTAGTCGATGGTGGGAAGTTAAGAGTGATGAACACCACCCTACATGTCAAATGTTCAACGAAAGTGCTAGAGTTAGCGCATCTCATCGCTGATCCATGGACACAGACATATCCGTGGACAGTGATACGAAAGCCAGCCTCGAAACATTTAAAGACATTACAACCGAGCACTTTTCCAGCCCTCTCAGGCTATTAGCATCTCAACCGTTAAATCTGCACTTCTAGGTGTTTTGGGCCGTTGGATGCACCTTCCACCCCATTGAGAGCGCTAAACGGACTGGGCCGATGCTCCCGCAACAAAATCAGCGATCTGCTGTTGTTTGGGCCTGCTGGGCCAAATGCTCCCACCACATATGCAGGAGAGCGTTTCTCCCCTCGCCTCCACTCCCTGACCTCTCGTCTCTCTCTCGTCTGTCGTCTGGGATTCTCAGTTGCGATGCCGCCGCCGAAATCCCCAGCCATGACAGGATGCCTCGTCTTCGCCCAGCCGCCGCCATCCTTCTTCTCACATTTTACCCTCAAGATGCAACAGGAAGGGGTTGCACTCTCAGATCGGTCGCGGCGAAACACCAGTGAGGCCCAACCCAGATTTGTTCCTACGTCCAGGGGCGGAGACATGGGGGACCCCGTAGTGTTGGAATTTTTCTAGTAGGCCTTTGGCCCAAAGCCCAACTAAAATTCTGAAATTCTCTTGGCCCATTCATGCACACATGTGAGTGGAGTGAGTAAGGCTAAAATTTAGTCCCACCCCAGAAGTTGAGAGAGAGTTGCACCTCTTTATAAGGTGAGCTCTTCTACCATTTGTATGAGCATGAGAAGAAGAGACCTACACGCGCGCTCCTCCTCCTCGCTCGTCACGCCGCGCTGCGCCGCGCCGCGGGTTGCGGGATTGAGCCGAGCCGAGGATAGAGCTATGCACGTTGTCTATATTTTTGCTGCATGGGAAAATTAATGAGTCATTGATTAATAATTAACGGACGCGTTAATTACTGAACCGTTTTCGATTCTTTTGGATCGTGACGACTCGGACGTGGGGTTTACTCCCACGACCTACCCGGCCCGCACTATATAGTCAGGCAGACGTCTACCCTAGCCGCCGCCGCCTCGTATGGTTTCTCACCACCGTTCCAGATCATTGCGCCGCCAAGCAAGTCTTCTCATCCCTCCTTCCGGCGTGCACCGCGAGAAGGGACAGCAGGCCTCCGGAACCCCGCCTCTCGTGATCCTGTACGGGAGAGGGGCGATCAGGTTTTTGGGGAGCGCACTCGCGCGACTGCTGGCAGCGACGACTTCACGAACGACGACTTCTTCCCCGACCTCAGCAACCTCGTCCTCGACGACATGGGCGACAACGTCAACGCCGGCGGTGCTGCACCCGCTGCACCGTATGTGATTCTATCCTTCCTGTTCGAGATCGTGGTAGAATTCATGCTTCTAGTATGTGCCCTAGATGTGATATGTTCATCTGCTATGCTAGTTCGCATGATTAGTTTAATCTCTGCTGCTGTGGTCATGATTTATCTTCTGTTTATTCGGATTAAATCTCGTAGTAATTTGCTCATATTTCCAACAATCCAAAAATCTGATTATAGGCAATTTACTCCGAGTGGTTTTGCTGCGCATCTGAAGCCGCCTGCCTTTAAGTTCTAGTGCCCACATGGTACAGAAGAAGAACTCCCAGCCCAACAAGTTCAAAAACAATAAGGACAAAACTCAGGGCAAAGGCAAGTTTGATACAAAGAACAAGCCATCACATTCTACCAACTTCAAGAAGAATTCTCATAAGAAGGGGAAGGGACGTTGCCATGTCTGCGGTGATCCTAATCACTGGGCTCCGAAGTGTCCTAACCGCTTTGAGGAGCGCGAACATGAGAAGAGCGGCAAGTCCGCTAATGTTATCATCGGTGATACTGATATGAAGGAATCAGGGTACGGTATTTTTCCTACCATCCTTTCAGTATTTCAATCCCCTGATTGGTTAATTGACACCGGTGCCAATGTACATGTTTGTGCTGACGCCTCCATGTTTTCTTCTTACCAGGCAACAGGGACTTCACCCGTGCTGATGGGGAACGGGTCACATGCCATCGTTCGAGGTGTTGGTACGGTCGATCTAAAGTTTACTTCGGGGAAGACTGTGCATCTGAAGAACGTTCATCATGTGCCGTCCATCAATAGAAATCTCGTTAGCGGTTCCCGTTTATGTCGAGATGGTTTTAAGTTGGTTTTCGAATCCAATAAAGTTGTAATTTCTAAGTGTGGACAATTTGTTGGAAAAGGCTATGAGTACGGAGGCTTGTTCCGCCTATCTTTGTCAGATATTTGCACTAAAGTTATTAATAATGTTTGCCACAATAATGAGTCTGATATTTGGCATTCACGACTCTGTCATATTAACTTTGGTTGCATGACGCGGTTAGCCAATATGAATTTAATTCCGAAAATCTCTACTGTCAAAGGCTCCAAGTGCCAAGTATGTGTGCAAGCTAAGCAACCTCGCAAGTCCCATAAGACTGCAGAGGCAAGAGACTTGGCGCCACTAGAGCTTATACATTCTGATCTTTGTGAGATGAATGGCGTGTTGACAAAAGGTGGAAAGAGATACTTCATGACGTTGATTGATGACTCCACTAGATATTGTTATGTGTATCTTCTGAAATCAAAAGATGAGGCTTTGACTTTCTTTAAAAACTATAAAGCTGAGGCAGAGAACCAACTTGATCAAAAAATTAAACGGCTTAGGTCCGATCGTGGTGGAGAGTATTTTCCCAATGAATTTGATCTGTTTTGTGCGGAACATGGTATAATCCATGAGAGGACGCCTCCCTACTCACCCCAGTCAAATGGGGTAGCCGGAAGAAAGAACCGAACTCTAACTGATATGATTAACACCATGTTAGACACTTCGGGTCTATCCAAGGAATGGTGGGGGGAGGCGCTAATGACTGCGTGTCATGTCCTAAACCGAGTTCCCACAAAGCATAAGACCATGACTCCATTTGAGTAATGGGAAAGGAAAAGGTTGAAACTCTCTTACCTACGTACTTGGGGTTGTTTGGCGAAAGTCAATATACCAATTCCCAAGAAGCGCAAGCTTGGACCAAAAACCGTGGATTGTGTTCTTCTGGGCTATGCTTTTCATAGCATCGGCTATAGATTTTTGATAATAAAATCTGAGGTATCCGACATGCATGTTGGTACGATTATGGAATCAAATGATGCAATTTTCTTTGAGGACATATTTCCTATGAAGGATATGCCGAGTTCATCAAATCAGGAGATACCTACTCCATCTAGTGAGGAATTCACTGTAATTCCTGAACCCACCATTGCGATGGAACACGTTGAGAATCCTGTTGAGGGTAATAATGGAACTCCTGTGAGGAGTAAGAGACAGAGGACTCCAAAGTCTTTTGGTGATGATTTCATTGTGTACCTCATGGATGACACACCCAGGACTATTTCAGAAGCCTATGCATCTCCTGATGCTGACTACTGGAAGGAAGCTGTACGTAGCGAGATGAATTCCATCTTAGCTAACGGTACCTGGGAGATCACTAACCGTCCTTATGGGTGCAAACCTATAGGATGTAAGTGAGTGTTCAAGAAGAAGCTTAGACCTGATGGTACGATTGAAAAGTACAAGGCACGGCTTGTGGCCAAGGGTTATACCCAGAAAGAAGGTGAAGACTTCTTTGATACTTACTCACCTGTGGCTAGACTGACCACAATTCGGGTGCTACTATCACTGGCTACCTCACATGGTCTTCTCGTTCATCAAATGGACGTTAAGACGGCTTTCCTCAATGGAGAGTTGAAGGAGGAAATTTACATGGATCAGCCAGATGGTTTTGTAGTACCTGGTCAGGAAGGAAAGGTGTGCAAGTTATTAAAGTCTTTATATGGCCTTAAACAAGCTCCTAAGGAGTGGCATGAGAAGTTTGAAAGAACATTAACTGCTGCCGGCTTTGTAGTAAACGATGGTGACAAGTGCGTGTACTATCACTATGGTGGGGGCGAAGGAGTTATTCTTTGTCTGTATGTCGACGACATATTGATCTTTGGAACCAAACTTGATTTAATCAAGGAGGTTAAGGATTTCTTATCTCGCTGTTTTGAGATGAAGGATCTAGGAGTAGCTGATGTTATCTTAAACATCAAGCTATTGAGAGATGAGAATGGTGGGATCACACTGCTTCAGTCTCATTATGTGGAAAAGGTCTTGAGTCGTTTTGGGTATAGCGACCGCACGCCTTCTCCAACTCCATATGATGCTAGTGTGTTGCTTCGAAAGAATCGACGGATTGCTAGAGATCAACTGAGGTATTATCAGATTATTGGCTCGCTTATGTATTTGGCGAGTGTCACGAGGCCTGACATCTCTTTTGCTGTGAGCAAGCTGAGTCGGTTTGTGTCAAAACCGGGAGATGATCATTGGCATGCGCTTGAGAGAGTTATGCGCTATTTGAAAGGCACCGCGAGCTATGGGATTCACTACACCGGGTATCCAAGGGTACTAGAGGGTTATAGTGACTCAAACTGGATATCTGATGCTGATGAGATTAAGGCCACAAGTGGTTATGTTTTTACACTTGGTGGTGACGCTGTTTCCTGGAAGTCTTGCAAGCAGACCATATTAACGAGGTCAACTATGGAAGCAGAACTCACAACATTAGACACTGCCACTGTTGAAGTAGAGTGGCTTCGTGAACTCTTGATGGACTTACCTATGGTTGAAAAACCAATACCCCCTATCCTGATGAACTGTGATAATCAAACTGGGATCGTCAAGATAAACAGTTCTAAGGACAATATGAAGTCCTCAAGGCATGTGAAGAGGAGACTAAAATCTGTCAGAAAATTGAGGAACTCCGGAGTTATTATGTTGGATTATATCCAAATGTCGAAAAACTTGGCAGATCCCTTCACAAAGGGTCTATCACGTAATGTGATAGATAATGCATCGATGGAGATGGGTTTGAGACCCACCGCATGAGTTGTCCATAGTGGTAACCCACTCTATGTGATCGGAGATCCCGTGAAGTAGAAATGGGAGACAAGCTGTTGGTCAGCTGGGAGGAGAGTATCCCTATATTAATTATCCCACTCCGTGAAGATGCAATACTCTCCTGATCTGCATGGCAGGTTGATACTTATCTTAATGTGTTCCAAGTGGCTTATTCGGGTAAGCAGAGATGTTGTCCTGCAGAACATCTTCTGAGGAACACACCTATATGAATTTGACTATTAACGTCGCAGTCTGTGAGAATTGGGTGTTCTCTAATAAATTCATGAAAGGCCCTGGAGTATGACGTATACGCTCCACCCGCGGGGAAGCCTTGCGGTAGCCCAGTATCGGTCAAGAATTTGTGTGAAACTAGTTTCACAGAAAACTTGTAGTTCAAGGCATAGTCCACTATTCAAGTTGTGATCTAGTGTAGCATAAATTTCTAAGTGGAAGTTCAACTTCACAGTCTCCTCTAAGCACCGATATATAAAACAATGTTTTGAAACTAAATGATGAGATGTGCCAATGAGACTTTGTGGGGGATTGTTGGAATTTTGCTAGTAGGCCTTTGGCCCAAAGCCCAACTAAAATTCTGAAATTCTCTTGGCCCATTCATGCACACATGTGAGTGCAGTGAGTGAGGCTAAAGTTTAGTCCCACCCCGGAAGTTGAGAGAGAGTTGCACCTTTTTATAAGGTGAGCTCTTCTACCACTTGTATGAGCATCAGAAGAGGAGATCTACACGCAAGCTCCTCCTCCTCGCTCGCCTTGCCACGCCACGCCTCGCCTCGTCACTACGCGCCGCGGGTTGCGGGATTGAGCCGAGCCAAGGACAGAGGTGTGCACGTTGTCTATATTTTTGCTGCATCGGAAAATTAATGAGTCATTGATTAATAATTAAGGACGCATTAATTACTGAACCATTTTCGATTCTTTTGGATCGTGACGACTCGGACATGGGGTTTACTCCCACGACTACCCGGCTTAATAATTAATGGACGCATTAATTACTGAACCGTTTCCGATTCTTTTGGATCGTGACGACTCGGACATGGGGTTTACTCCCACGACCTACCCGGCCCGCACTATATAGTCAGGCAGACGTATACCCTAGCCGCCGCCGCTTCGTATGGTTTCTCACCACCATTCCAGATCATTGCACCGCCAAGCAAGTCTTCTCCATCCCTCCTTCCGGCGTGCACCGCGAGAAGGAACAGCAGGCCTCCGGAACCCCGCCTCTCGTGATCCTGTATGGGAGAGGGGCGATTAGGTTTTTGGGAAGCGCACTCGCGCGACTGCTGGCAGTGACGACTTCGCGAACGATGACTTCTTCCCCGACCTCGGCAACCTCGTCCTCGACGACATGGGCAACAACGTCAACGCCGGCGGTGCTGCACCCGCTGCACCGTATGTGATTCTATCCTCCCTGTTCGATATCGTGGTAGAATTCATGCTTCTAGTATGTGCCCTAGATGTGATATGTTCATCTGCTATGCTAGTTCACATGATTAGTTTAATCTCTGCTGCTGTGGTCATGATTTATCTTCTGTTTATTCGGATTAAATCTCGTAGTAATTTGCTCATATTTCCAACAATCCAAAAACCTGATTATAGGCAATTTACTCCGAGTGGTTTTGCTGCGCATCTGAAGCCGCCTGCCTTTAAGGGGGCGCAATATAAGAGGTGGCGCATGAGAGCAGTCTACTGGTTTCAGACCATGGGCTGCTATAATGCCACCAAGGGCAAGCCTAAGGGCGATCTTAATCCAGCACAACTGGAAGCTTTTGAGAAGATCGATACCCTCTTTAAAGGCGCTCTTCTGAGTGTTCTTGATGACTCCATTGTGGATTCGTATATGTCGTTTGACAACGGCAAGGACATGTGGGCTGCGCTCGAGGCCAAGTTTGGTGCCTCGGACGCCGACATCGAGTTGTACGTCATGGAGCAATTCTATGACTACAAGATGACTGATGAGCGCCCTGTTGTACAGCAGGCTCATGAGATACAGTCGCTCGCAAAAGAATTTGAGTACTTCAAGTGTGTGTTGCCGGACAAATTTCTTGCCGGAGGCATCATTGCCAAGCTTCCACCTTCGTGGAACAATTTTGCTACTTCCCTAAAACACAAGAGACAGGAGTTTTCCGTTGCGGATCTCATTGGTACTCTTGATGTTGAAGAGAAGGCGAGAGCAAAGGACACACGTGCTCGAGTTGCCGAGGGAGGTTCTAGTGCCCACATGGTACAGAAGAAGAACTCCTGGCCCAACAAGTTCAAAAACAATAAGAACAAAACTCAGGGCAAAAGCAAGTTTGATACAAAGAACAAGCCATCACATTCTACCAACTTCAAGAAGAATTCTCATAAGAAGGGGAAGGGACTTTGCCATGTCTGCGGTGATCCTAATCACTAGGCTCCAAAGTGTCCTAACCGCTTTGAGGAGCGCAAACATGAGAAGAGCGGCAAGTCCGCTAATGTTGTCATCGGTGATACTGATATGAAGGAATCAGGGTACGGTATTTTTCCTACCATCCTTTCAGTATTTCAATCCCCTGATTGGTTAATTGACACCGGTGCCAATGTACATGTGTGTGCTGACACCTCCATGTTTTCTTCTTACCAGGCAACAGGGACTTCACCCGTGCTGATGGGGAACGGGTCACATGCCATCGTTCGAGGTGTTGGTACGGTTGATCTAAAGTTTACTTCGGGGAAGACTGTGCGTCTGAAGAACGTTCATCATGTGCCGTCCATCAATAAAAATCTCGTTAGCGGTTCCCGTTTATGTCGAGATGGTTTTAAGTTGGTTTTCGAATGCAATAAAGTTGTAATTTCTAAGTGTGGACAATTTGTTGGAAAAGGCTATGAGTGCGGAGGCTTGTTCCGCCTATCTTTGTCAGATATTTGCACTAAAGTTATTAATAATGTTTGCCACAATAATGAGTCTGATATTTGGCATTCACGACTTTGTCATATTAACTTTGGTTGCATGACGCGGTTAGCCAATATGAATTTAATTCCGAAAATCTCTACTGTCAAAGGCTCCAAGTGCCAAGTATGTGTGCAAGCTAAGCAACCTCGCAAGTCCCATAAGACTGCAGAGGCAAGAGACTTGGCGCCACTAGAGCTTATACATTCTGATCTTTGTGAGATGAATGGTGTGTTGACAAAAGGTGGAAAGAGATACTTCATGATGTTGATTGATGACTCCACTAGATATTGTTATGTGTATCTTCTGAAATCAAAAGATGAGGCTTTGACTTTCTTTAAAAACTATAAAGCTGAGGCAGAGAACCAACTTGATCGAAAAATTAAACGGCTTAGGTCCGATCGTGGTGGAGAGTATTTTTCCAATGAATTTGATCTGTTTTGTGCGGAACATGGTATAATCCATGAGAGGATGCCTCCCTACTCACCCCAGTCAAATGGGGTAGCCGAAATAAAGAACCGAACTCTAACTGATATGGTTAACACCATGTTAGACACTTCGGGTCTATCCAAGGAATGGTGGGGGGAGGCGCTAATGACTGCGTGTCATGTCCTAAACCGAGTTCCCACAAAGCATAAGACCATGACTCCATTTGAGGAATGGGAAAGGAAAAGGTTGAAACTCTCTTACGTACGTACTTGGGGTTGTTTGGCGAAAGTCAATATACCAATTCCCAAGAAGCGCAAGCTTGGACCAAAAACCGTGGATTGTGTTCTTCTGGGCTATGCTTTTCATAGCATCGGCTATAGATTTTTGATAATAAAATCTGAGGTATCAGACATGCATGTCGGTACGATTATGGAATCAAATGATGCAACTTTCTTTAAGGACATATTTCCTATGAAGGATATGCCGAGTTCATCAAATCAGGAGATACCTACTCCATCTAGTGAGGAATTCACTGTAATTCCTGAACTCACCATTGCGATGGAACACGTTGAGAATCCTGTTGAGGGTAACAATGGAACTCCTGTGAGGAGTAAGAGACAGAGGACTGCAAAGTCTTTTGGTGATGATTTCATTGTGTACCTCGTGGATGACACACCCAGGACTATTTCAGAAGCCTATGCATCTCCTGATGCTGACTACTGGAAGGAAGCTGTACGTAGCGAGATGGATTCCATCTTAGCTAACGGTACCTCGGAGATCACTGACCGTCCTTATGGGTGCAAACCTGTAGGATGTAAGTGGGTGTTCAAGAAGAAGCTTAGACCCGATGGTACGATTGAAAAGTACAAGGCACGACTAGTGGCCAAGGGTTATACCCAGAAAGAAGGTGAAGACTTCTTTGATACTTACTCACCCGTGGCGAGACTGACCACAATTCGGGTGCTACTATCACTGGCTACCTCACATGGTCTTCTCGTTCATCAAATGGACGTTAAGACGGCTTTCCTCAATGGAGAGTTGAAGGAGGAAATTTACATGGATCAGCCAGATGGTTTTGTAGTACCTGGTCAGGAAGGAAAGGTGTGCAAGTTATTAAAGTCTTTATATGGCCTTAAACAAGCTCCTAAGGAGTGGCATGAGAAGTTTGAAAGAACATTAACTGCTGCCGGCTTTGTAGTAAACGATGGTGACAAGTGCGTGTACTATCACTATGGTGGGGGCGAAGGAGTTATTCTTTGTCTGTATGTCGACGACATATTGATCTTTGGAACCAAACTTGATTTAATCAAGGAGGTTAAGGATTTCTTATCTCGCTGTTTTGAGATGAAGGATCTAGGAGTAGCTGATGTTATCTTAAACATCAAGCTGTTGAGAGATGAGAATGGTGGGATCACACTGCTTCAGTCTCATTATGTGGAAAAGGTCTTGAGTCATTTTGGGTATAGCGACTGCACGCCTTCTCCAACTCCATATGATGCTAGTGTGTTGCTTCGAAAGAATCGACGGATTGCTAGGGATCAACTGAGGTATTCTAAGATTATTGGCTCGCTTATGTATTTGGCGAGTGTCACGAGGCCTGACATCTCTTTTGCTGTGAGCAAGCTGAGTCGGTTTGTGTCAAAATCGGGAGATGATCATTGGCATGCGCTTGAGAGAGTTATGCGCTATTTGAAAGGCACCGCAAGCTATGGGATTCACTACACCGGGTATCCAAGGGTACCAGAGGGTTATAGTGACTCAAACTGGATATCTGATGCTGATGAGATTAAGGCCACAAGTGGTTATGTTTTTACACTTGGTGGTGACGCTGTTTCCTGGAAGTCTTGCAAGCAGACCATCTTAACGAGGTCAACTATGGAAGCAGAACTCACAACATTAGACACTGCCACTGTTGAAGCAGAGTGGCTTCGTGAACTCTTGATGGACTTACCTATGGTTGAAAAACCAATACCCCCTATCCTGATGAACCGTGATAATCAAACTGGGATCGTCAAGATAAATAGTTCTAAGGACAATATGAAGTCCTCAAGGCATGTGAAGAGGAGACTAAAATCCGTCAGAAAATTGAGGAACTCCGAAGTTATTATGTTGGATTATATCCAAACATCGAAAAACTTGGCAGATCCCTTCACAAAGGGTCTATCACGTAATGTGATAGATAATGCATCGACGGAGATGGGTTTGAGATCCACCGCATGAGTTGTCCATAGTGGTAACCCACTCTATGTGATCGGAGATCCCGTGAAGTAGAAGTGGGAGACAAGCTGTTGGTCAGCTGGGAGGAGAGTATCCCTATATTAATTATCCCACTCCGTGAAGATACAATACTCTCCTGATCTGCATGGCAGGTTGATACTTATCTTAATGTGTTCCAAGTGGCTTATTCGGGTAAGCAGAGATGTTGTCCTGCAGAACATCTTCTGAGGAACACACCTATATGAATTTGACTGTTAATGTCGCAGTCTGTGAGAATTGGGTGTTCTCTAATAAATTCATGAAAAGCCTTGGAGTATGACGTATACGTTCCACCCACGGGGAAGCCTTGCGGCAGCCTAGTATCGGTCAAGAATTTGTGTGAAGCTAGTTTCACAGAAAACTTGTAGTTCAAGACATAGTCCACTATTTAAGTTGTGATCTAGTGTAGCATAAATTTCTAAGTGGAAGTTCAGATTGTTGAAATTTTGCTAGTAGGCCTTTGGCCCAAAGCCCAACTAAAATTCTGAAATTCTCTTGGCCCATTCGTGCAGACATGTGAGTGGAGTGAGTGAGGCTAAAGTTTAGTCCCACCCCGAAAGTTGAGAAAGAGTTGCACCTCTTTATAAGGTGAGCTCTTCTACCACTTGTATGAGCATGAGAAGAGGAGACCTACACGCGCGCTCCTCCTCCTCGCTCGCCTCGCCACGTCATGATGCGCCGCGCCGCGCCGCGCCGCGTGTTGCGGGATTGAGCCGAGCCGAGGACAGAGCTATGCACGTTGTCTATATTTTTGCTGCATGGGAAAATTAGTGAGTCATTGATGAGTCATTGATTAATAATTAACGGACGCGTTAATTACTGAACCTTTTCCGATTTTTTTGGATCGTGACGACTCGGACGTGGGGTTTACTCCCACGACCTACCCGGCCCGCACTATATAGTCAGGCAGACGTCTACCCTAGCCGCCGCCGCTTCGTATGGTTTCTCACCACCGTTCCAGATCATTGCGCCGCCAAGCAAGTCTTCTCCATCCCTCCTTCCGGCGTGCACCGTGAGAAGGGACAGCAGGCCTCGGAACCCCGCCTCTCGTGATCCTGTACGGGAGAGGGACAATCAGGTTTTTGGGGAGCGCACTCGCGTGTCTACTGGCAGCGACGACTTCGTGAACGACGACTTCTTCCCCGAGCTCGGCAACCTCGTCCTCGACGACATGGGCAACGACGTCAACGCCGGCGATGCTGCACCCGCTGCACCGTATGTGATTCTATCCGTCCTGTTCGAGATCGTGGTAGAATTCATGCTCTAGTATGTGTCCTAGATGTGATATGTTCATCTGCTATGCTAGTTCGCATGATTAGTTTAATCTCTATTGTTGTGGTCATGATTTATCTTCTGTTTATTCGAATTAAATTTTGTAGTAATTTGCTCATATTTCCCAACACGTAGGACATTGAGGGGCTCGCAGCCCCGCTCGCCGAAGGCAGGGCGCTGCTCCAGTTTGACGGCGGGCGGCTGCTAGCAAACTACTCCGATCACTATGGGGGCAGGTGCTTCGATGGTGGTGTTAGCAGCTCTGTTGATTCAGCGATGGAGCCTCGTCATATAGCCCGTCAAAGCATGTGCGGTTTAGTTTGAAAGGTACACCAACATATACTCTTCCTACTGCAAGAACTTCTTATGAATTACGACGTAGCAGGCTAATTAATCTAGCATGTAAGATAACAGATGAATTTACTAATTAGACGTTTCTTTGAAATTTTGAGAAATTATTGCTACTAATTGCTATCCTTCTGTTCATAATTAAATTTCTTAGTTGTATGTCCAATATATCTTCTGATCAATATTTACAAGATAAGTATTAGATTATGTAGATGTAGATAATTGTCACGGAAGGTTATTTATGATGGTTAGCTAAAAAAGAGGTATATTTTCAATGCATTCTGCGGTGCGTGTTTATGTACCATGAAGCTTTCACGGATTTAATTTTGAGGTTCGATCACCCTTTATCTCATGGTACCTATTTAAACAGTTCAAAATATTGTTTATTTGGTTATTGTTCTGTATGGAGAAGATTTCATCTATCGATTATAATAGCAGCCCTTCTCGCCTTGCCGACCTGGAGACGCAGTTGGTCGTATGACTTGGGCAAGAGGGTCTTGCGTCGCATGGTGGGGCAACACCATGGTGCCGTCGTATGAGCAGCAAACCATCGTTGTCGATTGAAGTCCAGTAGCCCGAGATTTAGGAACAAAGTCAATGTCGCTGGAGGACTTTAATGGCGCGTGATGCGCGCCACTTGGGGTGGTGGATAATTGCGGGTCAGTTTCCATGCCGATCTGTGATGTTTCGCGTTCATATAGTCTCCTCGGTACGGTGTTCCATCCCCTCCCCTTTCGCGCCCAGGTTATTCTCCATCGAATTTGGAGTACATCTTCTGTTGATTTATGTATATGGGTTCACTAGCTAGCGAAGGAGAGAAACTTATTGGAGTTCTTATTTTGAGATGGTTCAATGAAACATCATCATTATTTGTTACGTATAAAGAATTTGCATGTCGGCAGATTGGTTTTGAATCTAAATAATTTCCCTAGCACTAATGTCGTGCCACTATACTGTTCAAATGTCCTTGAATACTTTTACCATTCGTTCTCACGGCACAACACAAAACACTTTTTTAGTACTAACAAAGTAGTTGGTTTAATAAAATTTTACTTTCATACTCGGTGCCCGTGCATATACATTTATGAAAATGAGTATCATTTTTATTGCCAAAATAGATGGGCGCGGCAACGGGCGCCACTACGGTCTAGTACATGCATACATATCAAACCGGGTTTAAATAAACCGGATGTATTACATGCAAACCGGATGATTTTCATCTAAACCGGAGCACATTCATTATATTTTCGACAAATTTCATCAAACAAAACTGACCAGACCTAAACCTAATCTAAATCTACGGTGTCGCATGTCCTCCAAGTCCTTGTTGTTCCCCTCCGTGGCCATGTCTGGCGGCCGTGTCCATGTCCGACGAAGATGAGACTCACAAAGTGAAGGTGCGGGCGTCGGCAACGAGGAGTAAAACATGGGACACGGATCGTCCCACATGGCAATTGAGGTCCTGCCACCTCCCATATGCCCTACTCCTGCTCGTCAGAGTTGATGGCATGTCCGCCAGTGGACGTGAGGTCGATGATGGATTTGGATGGGCCGGCATCGTCGCCGTGGCGGTGGTGGCGCAAACGCGCACTACTGAGATAAGGCATATGTGATGCCCGCAACTTGATGATAGGATGGAGTAAATTTGAGGTTCAAATGATTTGAAAAATTGACTCTTGTGTGGTAGGATGTGGTTGAAAATCTTAGTTCTCCTTTTTGTGATGCCCGCAACTTGATGATAGTTGTGGCCGGTGCCTAGCGGCACCCGCTACATGAAAGTACCTATGGCGGGTGCTTATTGAAGCCTGTCACTGGTCAACACCACCTTATACACCTCAGCCGCACACACCCGCAACCGTTCCCACCATATCCGCACCCAAATTCATTCTCTCTCTCACGTCGTCACTGTCGCCATCAGCTTGGCGGACTTCGATGTCACCACTATCACGCTCATCGTCCATCGTCACCGACGTCGCCGCTTCCCCCGTTGTCCCTGTAGCCCTCCCCATTCGCTGCCTCAAGCATCCTTGCCCTCGCCGTCATCCGATGCCTCCAATGTCGCGGCCATCACCGTCGCCCTCGCCCTCCGCCGTCTCCAACGTCCTCAGCCTCCCCATCGCCCTCGTCATCCCGCCTTGGCCATCGTCCTCGCCCTCCCTGTTGTCTCCGTCCGCCCCAGTAATGACATCTCTCTATATATATTATTGTACAATGTAGTTGTTCTTAGTTACTGTACTCATCTATATGCAACATTTTCTTCTAGTAAGGACACACAAATATGACCATGCATTTGGTCTGATAAATACAATTTTAGTTTGTATTACAAAAAGTTTGTTGTAAGATGTAGTGTAGCAATATCCAACATATGTACCACCACTTAAGAGTGAGAAGTGTCCACCCGAAGAAAATATATTAAATATTGGCATAGATAGTTTTATCTTGTTCTATGGTACAGAAACTCTATTGTGGCAGGATGTTGATTTTTTTTATGCTCATAAAGTTGCTTTCGTGAAAAATGTGTTTTATCTAAATGTCAAGTTTTTTAATGCGATTTAGATGGAGAAGTCGAGACGCCTCGTTAGGACTCCTACAACCGTAGACTCCATCATGAGGGTGGCTGAGTACACGGAGAGTGTGCTGATCTATGTCGAGAGCGCTCGAGCAACCACCGAGAGCGCTTGAGCATACACCGAGAGTGCTGCAGCATCTGCTGAGAGCACTAGAGCAACCGCCGAAGCTACGGCGACCGCCCTAGCCGAGATCACGGAGATGTTTGGAGGCAAGAAGAGCTCATGACGAAGCTGAAATTTTGCTTGTGAACTAGTTGTGCATTGCTTTATGTAATCGATGCTTGTGAACGAATTTCTATGTTGCTATGAATATTGCTATATGACTTTGTTATATGTAATTTGGTAACTATGAAATTGACTTGTTGTTAGCCTGTTTATTTATCTTTGTAGATGAAGTGGTTTGTGGTGTACTATCAGAAGAACCCAGGAATCTACGATTCATGGGAGAAATGCAATGAACAAGTGGAAGGTTACGAGAACAACTACTATAAGGGATATAAGACTAAAAGAAGAAGAAGAGGTTTGTTACTCCAACTTCGTCCTCATAGAGAAAAGCAACCATGAAGTATGCAAGACCATGTCCAACTTTGTCCTCACATAAAGCAACCATCAAGTATGCAAGACCGTCTGGACAAGTGGACGACTAAAGAATTTGATAATCTTTATTCATTTCATTGTCATTATGTGAGGTCATATATGTATATATGTAACATGCATCATAACAAAGGTTTCGCCGAGAAGGTCATGTGTACTTAGTTGTGATGTTGTTATGCAAATTGTACTGTCATGCATACATATATTGCATTGCATTTGGATTATTATGATGGTAAAATATGATCCTGGTGCTCTAGCATTTATCTATTTCAATTCATAAACTTTAATTGTAAGTGTTGCAGAGTGCTGAACATGTAGTTGTCGTAGGTGCCAAGAAAATGCCCATCACTATAACAACCTTTTCCAGTGGCGGGTGGCTAGGTTAGCTCGCCACTATAGAGTTCCTACCAGTTGGCGGGCGCACGCCCGCCACTAATGCCACGTTATCAGTGACGGGAGGTCAGTGGCGGGCGGCCATGAGAGCTCCGTCTGCCACTACTAGGTCTTTGGTGGACGCTACTAGTAGGCATTCCTGTAGTAGTGACGCGGAGATGCCAGCGCTCTCATGTGCAATCACTAGCGCCGCCAGCATCATCTCCACCTCCAGCTCCAATGTGACCGCGTTATAAGCGGCATAAGCACGCACAGTCTCATACATCGTCCGTTGCTTGGCAAGAAAATTGGGGTTCTCCACGACCATGGACACCACAGCCTCATTGCTCGCGAGTTTGCCATAGATTTGCCCCCCCCCTCCCGCCACCGGGGAATGAGAAGTTGTCTCATTGATCGTCATGTGTCTGCCGAAACACCGACATCGGCTGCTCCTCAAGCCGACATGGAACGACATGGGTAGGGTCACCGACTCATTGTCGGAGGCCGCTTGCATCGCCGGGTCATTGTCAAAGACCTCCAGAGAGCTGGCCGGTAGGTCGGCCTCTATCCGCCTTGCACGGCAGCCCAGCCAGCCGGATGCAAGGGAGGCCAGCTCGTGCTTCTGCTTCATCAAAAGGCTCTCCAACATAATGCGCTAGAGCGTGGTCATAATGGAGGTGGTGTATGGAGGAGGATGTGAAGCGGGACGTGGTGTGATGCAGTTTGTGCCGGGCGTGGCCTCCATTAAATAGCGCATGCCGGTCGGGCCAAGCGGTGGTGTGTCAATGCGAGCGCTCGAGTTGGTTTCTCGTCCGGCGTGCCTATCTAGTCATGGCAGACGGATGGACGGTCAACCCGTTTGAATGCGGTAGATATCCTTCCGGTAACATCCAGTCACTTCTCTCCGACATTGAACAGGCGCAAACATCGAAACACATCGCAGGCCATGCTCTCGGCCAGCTCATCGCTTTGATGCCGATGCCAATGAGAGGTCGCATCCGCTCTAGCCAGTATGAATGTGGCGTTGGCTCTCTGAAGTGGCATGAATGCATGACAACCACTTCACGCGGGGGAGGGCCCGGGACATGGTTTTGGGTGGGCCCGAGGTGTCGTCGTGTGTGTGGCAGCTGTTCGGACGCACGCAAAGTCCCCCGGATTTGTCTTAGGTTGCAAGGAAAAAAGATGCCCTGGCCGGTCCGCAGACCGATATGGTACCGTTTTGGATGCAAAATAGGTTTGGACAGTCCGGACCGATGCCGGGGGAGAGGAAAATTTCGTAGATATAAGTTTACTCCACATGCAAGTGGACAACTGTTAACCTTCACCCTTGGCTTGATACACCATCAGCGGCGCTTTTTTCTCCTGTCTCTTGCCAAGGAACAAGAAGAAACGCTGGAAAAGATACGATGATATGCCCTTTCGGGCCTCCATGGGCCGAGCCACACTCCCGCGCGCGTCTGCCTTTGCTTAACACGCGTCCACAGGTAAGAGCCCCGACGTGTCGACTCGATACCATTCGTGCACAGCCACAGCTTCCGTCGACACCTGCTGTTCCATCGTATTCGCAAGTACGGCCACCACAAGATTAAGCTGGACGGGATTTATATACTCCTTTGCAGAAACAGAAAAGCAAGATTAAGCTGGTTGTGGCTACAGAAATACTGTACAACCGTAGAAGACTCGAACGCATGCACATCAAATTTTATGCCAAACAGAACATACATGGGAATGGGAGGGGAGGAAGAAGAGAAGTTGGTTTTCATCAGGCAGAAAGGGAAACGGAGAACGACCGGCCAGCTGACGCGTACTAGTCGCGAAATGGGATCCAAAAATAGGCGCTATTCGTTCACGCGCAGTGACTACAACGGGGCTGCCTCCACCCCACTCCAACTAGCTCGCTCGTGGTCCAAGCACGTACGCTAATTAAACCGGAAGTTGTGGCTCCTAGTCAGCCGGTTAGGGCTATCGGATCAGATCCTTTCACGGCTTCACGTCCAAATCGTCACTGTCGCTGCACGAGCTGTCGCTTCGCTTCACTCACTCAGTGGGGGGATTTTTTGTCTAAAAGGACCCTCTGGCCAACAGAATTGCCAAAAAAGACCACATGTCAAAAACATTGACAAAAAGGACCCCCTCAGCGGTGGCGGCAGGCGCGGCAGGCGACACGTGGCACCTGCCGCCACGCGACGAGGCGGCGGGCCCGGCCGCCACCGCCGGAGGCGGCCGCGCGGGAAATAACCGTGTTAGCACAGTGCGCCGAGCCTGGACGGAACAGCCAGGCCTGGTGGGCCATGCCGCCACCTAGCGAGGCGGCCTCTGTTGCCGTTGTCGGGCGCGGGCCGACAACTTGTGATGCTCGCGGGCCCCGCCTATGGGCCACGCCGCCACTGCAGGAGGCGGCGACCCTGCAGCTGCACGCGCGACAACGGCGCAGACGGCGCTGATTCCGGTGCGGCGCTGATTCCGGTGGCGCAGATTTTCACGGGCGCTGCTTTTCCCAGCTCCTTGTTTTGCCTGCCACAAGTTTCGATGATTGGATTCCCGCCTAAACTTTGTAGTACTGATTGCAACGTAAACGACACTGATTAAAGCTGTGCGTGATTCTCGCTTCCGTCTATTTCTCCGGCCGAAGCGACAGCACTCAGGCGTTGTTGTTGCTGCGTATGATGAGACACCGCGATGCTGGAATCCGATGCCGTGGTAGGTGAGTTCTGGCTTGCTCTGCCGATAATACAGTGGTCCTCTTCTTTTTAAACGCACATTCGCGACTCCGTGCGCATACACTCTCTCTCGCATATCTCTGGTTGCCTCCTTTACCTCTTAGCTCTCTCTGAGCGCATACATAGACAGAAAGGAAAACTAGGTAGCCACTTTTACTCGTGATTTTGGTCGATTTGGAGTTTGATTTCGAAGATGATGAAGTTGAAGAAAAGTTAGATTAAGGTAAGATCTATCCATTTTTGTTGGTTTCGTTCACATGCATGATGTTTTTGTTCTGTTTGATTAGTTCCTAAGTGTGTATTCTCTGTTGTTTTAGGCATAATTTTAGCACTTGAAGGAGTCATTTGGAGTCATTTAGAGCTTGAGGAGTAGGATTTGCGTTGCGAAAGTGTAGTACGAAGTTGAAGATCAAGGTATGAGCTTTGCAATACATTTATTTATTTGTGCATGCAGGGTGGTAATTAGTTAGTCTTTTAGCTCGTCATTAGCTATGCGATGTTAGTGCGTAGAGGTTAGAAATAATTTCAGACGACAGATACAACATTTACAATATTTTTTATTGTATGTGGTATGTTATTTCATGTGGTATGTTATTTTATGTGGTATGTTTATTAATAAGTCTATAGTTAGGAGACCGTTGGTCTACTTTGTTATGTTGCAATAATCTAAATTTTATATGTTCAGATTAGGTGCTAATGTACTTAATGATATATGTAATTAGGTAAAATAATTCATTTTAGTAGCAAACAAGGAGGAGAAGACGTGATTGAAGAAATTGTGTTTCCATTTTGTTAGCAGGAAGAAAAATCCATGTGTAATATTGATGTTAATGTGATAACAGGTTGACTCCGTTCATATAGTACTGGCGACGAATATTTATTGAAACTATTTTAACGCTTAATTGCATTCTCAAGCACATCCATATTGGAGCTAAGGTAAAAAATGACACTGTAATTTTGTTAATATTTTTTGTATTGATGTACTATTGTGAATAATGTGCATGTTGCTGTAAATATTATTATTTGTAGATAAATGATTGTTATCGTATGATGTGAAAAAAATTATATAAAGCCGAAAGAAACTAAATGTTTTACTCATATGATATTAAAATGTTATTATCGTACTATTATGTTTACTGGTTGTTTGGATAGCGAGTAATTACCATGGGTTTTGTCATAACCTGTTGTAAGAAAAATAGTTTTTACTAATAGTCGTTAGAGAAAAAAGAGAGTTTTAGTTTGTGACGCTCGTAGACGAGTTGGAGAAAAAAAATCTCTAAATACCTGTTAACCAAACAACCCCGAAAAGTCTAAGCAAATGATTCTAAAAACAAAATGAATATTTGTAACGAAAATACGATTATTATTTTAGTCGTCTGATATGTAAATATTGTCATCGTACTACTACTAAATGTTCAGTTACTAATTGTTTGAAATGTAAACATGTATTTTGGTTAGGTACTATGGAAAAATTTATTAGATCTTTAAATACCCGTTAACCAAACAACCCCTTAAAGTCTAAGCAAATGATTCTAAAAACAAACCGAATATTTATAACGAAAATACGGTTATTATTTTAGTCGTAAGATATGTAAATGTTGTCATCGTTACTAAATGTTCAGTTACTAATTATTTGAAATGTAAACATGTATGTTGGTTAGGTACTATGGAAAATTTAGTAGTGTACTATGGGAACGTCTTACGCGACGGTCCATGCGGGGTGGATGTGTCCTTCTGCGAGTCGACTACAGTAGTGGTGAGAGACATGGTCAACGTGGGTTACGCAGCTGTTAGAAGGTGCATCCGAGCGGTGTTTGGCCCAGTGATGCAGGAAAAAAAATGACAATGGAGGCCTTCGTCGTTGACGGAGGAAATGATGGGACAGTTGCCCGTTGGGGTTTGCGGCCTGTCACAGGTGATCGGTCGTGGGGGTCGTACATGAGGTTTGCAAGCAATCCCAATAACTCAATGTATGGTCAGCCGATGGTGTATGTGGAGTTCATTTCAGTCACTGATGTTGCCGGATGCAGTAGCAGGGGTGGTGAGGTCGAGTTGGCCATCACATCAGCCCCTAGCATCGGCCCATCGGAACCGACGGGCGGCCAGCCTGTGTATGACACAGGATATTGGTCGGCGGCCGTTGACATGAGCGAACACGTGGAGGGATTGCCGGAGGCGCTAGATGATGATGATCATTCTTCTGCGTCTTCGGAGTCAAGCGGAGAAGAAGATGTTCCTCCTCAGAGGGCGGTCGCGGCGGCACTGCAACCTGGGTTTTTACAGGATATGAGCATCACCAATGAATTTCACTCTGCTTCTGGCCTAGGAGCGGGAAGCCTGGAGGTTGGGCAAGTTTTCCCAGATAAGAAGTCTGCTTACCAGGCAATGGGTAGCTATGCAATCGGCATCCACCGCCAGCATAGAGTGAAGCAGTCTGATAAAAAAGAGTTGAAGGTCATATGCATCCACACCGCGAAAGGTTGCCGCGGAAGAGTTCTCGCTAGACTGAAGCCTGGGGTATGTCAGTCATGGCATATCACAAAAATAGTGGAGCATACCTGTGAGCAAACTGGGACTCTTTCAGATCACTGCAATGTGACAGCAAAATTTGTGGCACAGACGATGGAAACAATTGTGCAGGGAAGTCTCAACATTAGTGTTAGGGCTCTGCAAAAAGATGCAGAGGATCTAATTGGATTCCCTGTTAGCTACAGCAAGGCTAGGCGTGCGAAGGAAAATATATTCAAGAACTTGTATGGTACCTATGAGGAGGCATATTCTTATGCCCCTAGAATGCTTCATCAAATAGCAAGTGCTAATAGGGGGACTCAAGTTTGGCGGAGAGAACGTCCAAACCCAATGAACCCGGGTGAGCTAATCCTGGACCGCTTATTCTGGGCATTCGCCCAGACTATACAAGCCTTCAGGCACTGTCGCCCGGTATTATCTGTTGATGGTACCTTTCTCACTGGAAAGTACAAGGGCACACTATTGGTGGCGATTGCAGCGGATGCAAATAATCAGCTTCTTCCTATTGCATATGCATTGGTCGAGAGCGAGAACAAAGATAGCTGGTTGTGGTTCCTGAGCTGCGTGAAGATTGGTGTCGTGAAAGAGCGTAAAGGTGTTTGCATCATTTCTGATCGCAACACTGGATTATTAAGCGCTCTTGAAATAATTAAGGCGTCGGAAGAAGAGTGGGGCTGGCCCGATCTAGAGGGAAGGTGGTGCATGAGGCATTTGGCAGCAAACTTTTACTCCAAATTCAAAAACAAGGATTGGTTCAAGTTATTCAAGAGGATGTGCATGCAAAAAACTGAAGCCAAAATGAATGCGATATGGGCAGGTATCAATGGTGAGATCGACCGCGCGGCCTTGCCGCAGAGAGAAGACCGGAGGGGTCGTAGGACGGCCATAAATTTGAGCCAGTGGATCACCGAGAATTGCCCTCATTTGGAGAAGTGGGCGCAGGCTCACGACACCGGGGCTCGGTATGGAATAATGACCAGCAACATGTCAGAGGTGTACAATGGTGTTCTTAAAGGGGTGCGAGCACTGCCTATCACAGCCCTAATTGAAGAAACTTGGAACCGGACCCTGTCATACTTTGCAGACAGGGTCACCGTCGCCAAAGCACAAGTTGAATTGAACAAGCCATGGTCCGAGAAGATGCAAAGACATCTGGATGAGAAAGCAAAGAAGTCCCAAAGTCATGGCTGCAGGAAAGTGGACGCACTTAGGAATAAGTGGGAGGTCAATGTGCGAGCCAAGTACGTTAAGGGTCACCACAGAGGATCAAAAAAGCAAGCTGTCACCCTTGGCTCAACCTCCTGTGAGTGCACTTGTAACAAGCCCAAGCTTGAGGGCTACCCTTGCAGTCATGTGCTCCGGGCGGCTGCTGTTCAAAAAATCAGCGTCGAGCCATACATATCGCCGTACTTCAACATGTACAATCTGTACAACACTTGGAACGGTGAGTTCTGGGCTTGGGGCATTGATATGAACTACAAAATGTTGTGGCCAGATGGGCCGAAATGGGTTCCGAACACCGACTTGATGAGAACCGCAAAGGGACGACGTCAGTCTAGGCGTCATCGCAATGACATGGACCATAGCCAGATGGGAGAACCAAGGCGATGCCGCGTTTGCAGGTGTCCTGGACATTCACGCAAAGACTGCCCGTATCGAGCCAACAACAACGCATGATGTTGATATATATGTACTCGCCATGTCTATTTATATTTCTACTCGTTATGTGTACTTATATTAAATTTAAATTGATTCTCTTTGTATTATTGTACTCCTGATGTTAACTTCAGATAATTAATGTAAATCGTATCTCTTTGTATTTTTTAAGTTAATTTTGATTTGCATTTGTATTTCTGTCTTCCTCGTAATTTATATTTGTATGTTTGTGTGCAGGTTATGGGTGAAGTGCCAGTGCTTTTGCAGGGGCCCCATGACGCCGGCCACCGTTGCCACCTATTTTTGAAACCAAATACTAAGCATGATTATCGGCCTTTCAGACTTCGAACCATAAAGAAAACATGGCCAATACACAATCATTTCCTTGCTCACCTTGACGCTTATGGACTACAAGGTTTTGCTAGGCTCACATCATGCGACGACCAAGTACGTTCGGACCCATCCCTTTTGACATCCCTCGTTGACCGGTGGAGACCTGAAACCCACACCTTTCACTTTCGTTTTGGGGAGCTTGCACCTACACTGAAAGATGTTTCTATGATCACTGCTCTACCAATTAGAGGTGAGCCGGTAGTCTCTCCACGAGTGTCTCCATCTTGGGCATTAGATATAGCAGCCCGTCTTGGGATGGAAATGCCAGAATCACAACGTTCTGGTAACCCTCGGGGCATCCCACTCGTCTGGCTTCATGATAACTTTCTTAATTTATCTAGCTTCGCCAATGAGGAGACGAGAAAAAGACATCTGTTTGCGTATTTGTTGTGGCTCCTCGGGAATCTATTTCCAAATTCACATGGGGACGTTGTTGTCCCTGGTCTCATCTACATTGCAGAGAATATGGTAGATGAACCTTTACCCGAGCAGCCAAAATACAGCTTCGGTTCTGCCATGCTATCTCATACATACAGAGGCTTGTGTGATGCCACGCAAAAAACCTCTTTCGCACAAAAAGCTCCATTACTTTGTGTCGCCTATGAGTTTCTACAGTTGTGGTCCTGGGAATACCTCCCTGTAGGACGACCTCGTATAGTACAACCCATATACCCATACGACTTTGGCGAGGGTGCTAGCGCAACTATGGCCACCAGGTGGACAAAGGCACGGAAACGTTGGTCTCCAGATATTGCGAAAAATTGTTACCCTATGTACCACCAGCAGTTTGAGATACTTGATGAGGCAGAAGTCACATGGAACCCGTGGACTCAGGACCAGCTAAAAATGGTCTTTGATGCTCGACACTTCACACCAGGCATGTTGACCGATAGTGCATTCTGGCTGACTCGCTGCAACTTATTGTTCCTGTGGTGTGTTGAACCTTACAACCCAGAGCGTGTAATGAGACAGTTCGGTCTCTATCAAGAAATTCCACCACCTTTTCCCAGACGTATCGACGAGGAAACACATAAGTAAGATGTGACATCCCTAAATAGTTAGTGTCATTTTTAATTTACTAAACTCACACTTTGTTACATAATTTGCAGGCTAACAAATATGGGCAGGGGTTGGAGTTTATACGATTGGAGGGAAGAGAACAGTGAATGGGTACACAAGTGGAAAATGAAGCGCTAGCAGATATAGTGCGTCAACTTAGGTATATTTTATGTACATTATTTTTTTACGATGATCATACGATGCGTGAAGATGCTTTGCTTTCATCACAACGGTTTATGTAATTATTTAATTTCGCAGACCGTACGATGGAAGTACAGATCAAGCGTACAAGCAGTGGTACTGCATGAACACACGTGCTAGCCTGGCCAGTCAGCCAGCTACTATACCAACACATCTCACACAAGAGGAGCAGGCGCGGAGACATGTTGAGCTGCATGCAGCTTACTATCGTGACCACCTGGTAATCACTTGTAACTTTTTTAGGTCCATCATTTCATAATCATTTGAACTAAATAACATCCAAATATTGTTCAGCTTGAAAATGTCAACGAAGTAGGGCAGATGGCTACGGATAGCATGCCGGCCCAGGGCCCATATCGCAAGACATTCCAGAAACTTTTGCAACAATTCGTGGCAAAGAAGTTCAGATGCGGTAGAGGCGACGACGTTGCCACTGGAGCATACATGCCGGTAGCGAGGTCAGCCAGACCGAGTGCGGCACCGTCGTCCAGACCGAGCGAGGCGCGTACGAGCCATGAGCAATGGGGGGAGGGTCCGAGTACTAGAACGACATTGCCACGACATGACTCATCTCTGCCGCTGCATCGCTCTTCTTCGATGCAGCTTCGTCAGGGGCAGACATCTCAGGACCATGGCACGGGCTTGGATTCGATGCCCGAGCAGTTTCTTTCCCCTAACCCATATGCGTACACAGGATATGATGCATACACCCAAGGTGAGGGATCTCAGCCGTATCTCTCCACGCGAGGGATCCCCATGCCCGAGGAGACTCGTGTACCAGATTTAAACCAGCACCACGTACAATGGCCAGACAGTATAGGAGAGGGATATGCTCAGGTAGTCATGTTTACATTTCAATGCATTTACAATGATATCATATATTATCCTCTAACAGTTTGTTTAAAATGTTTCTATGTGCAGGACACACCTGATGTTAATTGGGGCGATGAGAACACCCAACGCGGCGTCAACACAGGCCTCCGGGGAGCATCACATGATCATGGCGTCAACACAGGCCTCCGGGGAGCATCACATGATCTTGGCGACACGGTTACATCATTAGTTACAGAGTTCTTCGGAGGGGACGTTATTGGCCCATCTTTTATCCCCCCGGAGTCACAACCATACGCCTACAATTACGCTTCAGGTTCGCAACAAGGATTCGTGACTCCACCACCTACGCAGGACTCGCAGACACATGAAGCCGAATTGGAGTACGGCCGCGGTCTTCGTGTGCCCCGGCCACCTAATCGCTTGTCGCCTTCCGGTCGTAAGGAAAGGCCAGGTGGTCGTCGTAAAGTAGGGTGATTCATCTATGCACGTGCGCGACCCATTGTATCTACATATGTGTGTATCAGACTTTTCAATTTGAACATCTATGTATGCTGAAATAAAAATGCACCAGTCAGGAACAATTTTTCCCGCCTATATCTCCCGCCATACTATCCCGCTCCACTCTTTTGCTTATGTTAGGCCGAAATGAATTTTTTTTAAAATTTTGGCTGATGAATACTGTGCAACCATTGCCCGTCTTAGACATTGAAAAAAATATATTTTCAAGCAACGCTTTCCCCTCAATATTTTCCCGCAAACGCTTTCCCTCCATATGTTCCGCCACCCGTTTCCCGCCAACCCCTTCCCGCCATATCTTCCTGCCACCCGTTTCCCGCCATATGTTCCCGCCAACCCTTTCCCTCCATACCGCAGTCGTTCTTTCCCGCCATTTTCTCCTCTTTACCTATAAAACCCCCTTCAGACGGAGGTGGATAAGCATTCGAGTGTAGTGTAGTCGAGATGTCCCATTATCCTTTCGATCGTAGTTTTCACCCTGGGATGAGTAGCACTCTTCTGAGGCTAGCTACCGATTTCAGGATGGACAATAGGATAGTTCCATGGGACGATCTCACCGGTAGTGACACCATAATGAATGAGTTGGCTCACCAATTACGTAGGTCTGGGTGGCCTGAAAGGACCTATGAGGAGGTACGTAAAGAACTTCTTAGGTTGGATGCAAGGTGGAAGAAGGTTGTGGAGCCGAAGAGTGAAACTTTTAGAAGGACTGCAGAAAACCATCCATTTTTATGGACTGAGGAGAGCGAGGACGAAGATGATATCTTCATGCCGCCGCTTCCGGGTTCTGCATCGTCAAAGGGCAAGAGTTCTGCATCGTCCAAGGGCAAGAGTACTGCATCCTCGAAGGGCAAGAGTTCTTCATCGTCCAAGGGTAAGAGTTCTGCATCCTCGAAGGGCAAGAGTTCTGCATCGACGGAGGATGACGATGATGCCTTCATGTAGTTTTTAAGCTGTATTCCAGTTGTACCGTTTAATTCAGATGTACTTGCATTATTAGTTTGTACTCTCTTATTGTAAGGCATTATGTTCTATCTTAATTTCATTTTATAGTTGTTGCACGATGCTCGATAATTAGTGGAGGGAAAGAAAATGCCACTACTTTATTCTAAAACTATATATTTTTTCCATCACGACAAGGTACAACTGAAAATAAGATACAACACGACAAGGTACAACTGAAAATAAGATACATCGTAGAATTTAAATAAAGCTACATTTAACTACTGAAATGAAGCTACATTAAACTGCAGAAATAAAGATACAAATGATTGCGAAATTTAAAATACTACCACAGGAATCTACTGAGTCCAACGTGGATATTTTCCTTTTCCATCGCCAGCTTCTTCTGCTGCCTTGGCCTGACGAGCCCTTTCTTTCTTTCTCTGCCTCTCCGCCTCACGAGCCTCCTTTCGCTGTCGTTCCTGCTCCTCCATGCGACGAGCCTCTTCCCTGTTTTTCTTTCCCATTTCCTCAAAAAACGGTGTTGCTCCGCATAGTATTCTTTTAACTCTCTCTCTTGCTCTGCTTTCTCCTCAGCTTCCGCCTTCTCGCGTCGCTCTTCCGCAAATAAACTATTCCACGCACGGCGACTTCTTTCACGAATCTCAGTCACTGCCCAAGCCGGCTTCTCCGTGTCAATCCAACGATAGTACATGCACAGAGGCGGAGGAGACTACAACAAGAAACAAGAATGTTACTAAAGAATCAATGAAAATACCAACAATATCTATTCGTGATGGTTAAACCATACCGGAGGCTTGTCGTACTCTGAAATAGCTACGTCAGGATCTTCCTCATAATTGGCGCACATGAAAAACTTCATGCCCAACCAATCTGAAAAATCCGTCACCTCCTTCACCTTGCAAAGATCGCCACACCAACACGGCAAGACTGCCACCCCAGGAGGCAAACTTGCAGTCTTCATTTTCCTCGGCCTAATGCTTTGATCCGAACAAGGCAAACTCATATCGACTGAAAAAATGTGTACACACTTTGCGCACTGGCGATTTATAGGATGGCTGGACGAGAGCCTCGGTGTCTTCTTTTATAGGCTCAGACGATTAATGATGGCGAGAAAATAAGCGAGAACAGAGGAAATTAGGCGGGATATTTTAGGATCCCTGTAGTGTCGGCACTACAGAACCAAAAGCAGGCATCAGTGTCCATATCACCGCGCGGAAATCACGCTCTTGGGTGCTGTCACCTCACCTGCAGCAGCAATTTTCAAAGCATGGGAATGAGCGCCATTTGCCACAGTTCTCATGTCGGTCACACTGCAGATCCACACTGCAAGGAATCAGCCCAGTTTGCAACAGCGAGCCCATGAAATTAGCACACCGCATCGGATTCCCGCTCAATCATGAAAATCAGCATCATTAGCAACAAGCAATCACATACACGTGGGAATCAACGCCATTTACTACAGTGCTCATGTCGGCCCGGGAATCAGCGCGCGCATGCAGCAACGGCCGCCTGCGCTAGTGGCGGCCGGGCCCACGCCTCGGCAACCGAGCAGCACCAGCTGTCGGCCAGCACTGTCAGCCAGGTGAGGCCGCCTCAGGCTGTGGCGGCGAGGCCCACTGGCGGGGCCCGCTCGCAGCAGGGCCTGTCGGCCAGGCAGCGACCGCGCCAGGGCTGGCCGCCTCGCCCGGTGGCGGCAGGGCCCACCTGGCCCGCCCCGTTCCGTCGCGCCGCGACGCACTGTGGGCAATCCGTTCGGCTGGGGTGGCCGCCTCCTGCGGTGGCGGCCGGGCCCGCCGCCTCCTGGCGTGGCGGCAGGTGCCACGTGTCGCCTGCCGCGCCTGCCGCCACCGCTGAGGGGGTCCTTTTTGTCAAATTGATCCAGAGATAGTCTTTTTTGTCAATTCATCTCGGTAGGGGGTCCTTTTGGACAAAAAATCCAGTGAGGGTAGCTGACTGTGTGCGTGAGTCTGCGATTCATGTGCGTGGTGGTGCTAGTACTGTGCGTCGCGCTCTGGGCTCCGTCCTAAATCCTATGGCCAACAGGGCGCGATGCCAAGAAGTGATGCGTGTCGCCAACTGGCTAGATATTTTTGTTCCATCATGCTAGTTGTTTGTAGAGACGAAAAGGAAATACATTTCTTCAAAATCTGAACTTATCCGTTGAATAGTCCACATGCATTTCTTTTTTTAGATGCGTCCGCATGCAATTATGTGTCTAGATATAGCAGCATGTATAATGGGAAATACCCCTTGGTTCTTAATTGTATCTACGTCGTATATGGGAAAAAAATAATAATTAGAAAAAAGTGAAAATAGTTCAGAAGTTTTTTTAGAATAAACTTGACTTTCTTTTGCGCTTAGAGGTCACTATTCACACTATTTTGGCTGATTTTTTTTGTTAAAAATAAGTCTAGTGGATGTTTTATTTTTGTGTATTTTTCACAAGTACAATGGAAGGTCAGTTTATTTCAAAAATATTTTCCAAATTTTTGACTTCTAATTTAGTTACAAATTCTTTTTCCATGTGGGGTCTAGATACACCCATAGGCCAAATGTCTGCCGCCCACGTATAACCACATTTACACATTCAAAGCATTTAAAAAAACATAAGCTTTTATTTTTTCAAACATGCTATATAGATATTTCGTTAGATAGACAGTCCATCATATATATTTCAGTAGTGCAACCTCTAAAGAGGCTATTTCGATCAAAGAAATGAAAACTTTGGCAGTCCTATGAACTACTCGCCTATGTCTAAATTTCTTAAGTTGTTCGGCAAGGGGTTAGGTAGGGAGAATCTTATTTCACCTTCAGAGAGCCATCGCCGTCTCGTCTTTTTGAGCATGCGCAAACCCTAACAAAACTAGAAGAAACATGTAAAAAAGAGCCATAACGCTCGCAAGGGTCGAGATCCATCGCGCCACCAAGCCCCTAAGGTTACCGGAGACAAGACGGACCGGCGACAGTTCTGGGGAGAGGGAGAGGAACACTGGTCCCTTTTTTTAGCCAAGGCGGCTGCATAGAGGAAGGACATAAAAGCAGACGTCGCCCTGAATTGTCCTTAGATATGCAAGAAGTGTCACATTAGTTTTATTTTTTGCATGGAGGTGTCGCCTTAGATATTTCCGGCCAGACCGTCCACAACACGTATTACGCAGGGAAAACCCTATTCACCGCTCGTTGCGTTGAACTGTTGACACAACGCACACGCGAAATCCCGCAGTGCTAGCTATGGGCCAGCCCATTATACCAAAGCTAGCCAGCTAGTATTAGGAACCTCCTGGAAGGTTCCTTGAACCTGTTTTTTGTTTCTATTTACCGGTTTTTCTGCTTCTTCTTCGATTTTTTTCATTTTAGTTTTCATTTTTTTCCTTTTTCCGCTTTTCAATTTCATTTTCTTTTTTCCACTTTTCTGTTTCTTTTTCTTCTTTCTTTTCTTTTGTTTGATTTCTGTTTCTTTTTCAAGTTTATTTTATTTTCTAAAGATCATCTTTCGAAAATTGTTCGATTTTTTTTAAAAAATTCTTGTGTTTTAAAATAAAAACCTTCAGAATATCAAAAAATGTCCGTGTTTAAAAAAATTGTTCATAAATTCAAATTTTGACCAGGGATTACTGAAATTGTTCTTGTTTTCCAAATATTGCTCGGAATGTTGTTGACAAAAATTTTCACAAATTTTCAAAAATATTCCCGTTTTCTAATATTGTGTATGAATTTTGAAAATTGTTCATGTTTTCATTTTTTAGGAGATTCCAAAAATGTTCCCATTTTAAAATTTGTTCACAAGTTTCAAAAAAGTTTGTGTTTTTAAATTTTATCAGGAGTTTAAAAATATGTTCATGTTTCAAAAAAAAAATTGGAATTTGGGAAAATGCTCCCCTTTCAAAAAATTATTTATAATTTTCAAAAATGTTTCTTTTTGAAAATGTTATAGTTTTTCTTTACAAAAAATTCACATTTTTTGAAAGTGTTTGTGTTTCACAGACCATTCAGTTTTTTGAAGAAAAAAATGCTTTTAAAATTTCTAAACTAATTTGAATCTGTATAGCATGTTGGTTCTTTACGTTGGGTGCTACTATATGATCAGATACGACTGCTAGCTCAACTGGTACTAAAGGTTGTGTATAGCGTTCGATCCTGTGCTTGAATCACCGCGACCACAAATCTTTTTTTTGAGTTACTGCGTGCGTGCGATGTTGGTCGCTATCTTCATGGGCCGGCTCAGTCGGAAACCCGCCTATGCGAAACGGCCACTCTTTGCCGCAGAGAGCGGCATATAGGAGGTCCTGCTACGCAGGCCTTGCTTTGTTTACGAAGCGCTCATATACATGCGCATACACTCATCTCTATGAATGCATATACGCACATGAGTACTTCCGAAATACTGAGTCAGCATATCATCTTGAAATTTATGAAGTCACCGTAGGCACCTCGCCGTCGACGGGAACGTCTGTTTCCACTGAATGCGCATCGCCGGAAATCCTGAAATAAATTCAGTAATAAATGCGAGCATCAGGACTTAAACCCTGATGGACTGAAAATACCACAGTCTTTCTAACCATTCAATCACAGCGGCCTTGCTGAGGGGCGAGGGGAGATACTCTTGCAATCGCGAATGCAGGGCTGATATTAGACCCTGGACCCACCCATGATGTTAATAATCTCCCGTGTTCAGACCGTGGATTTTTTTTCTTTCATCCAACTGAACAATTTTTTGTACCGCTTCAAGCATAACAAAAGATCATTTGCATTATGGCGTCAAAGATGTGGACGGCAGGGCGTACACGCAAGCAAGTTTTTATGCGGGGACAAGCAGGCGAAGTTGTAACTTAAGCTCGAGGAAATGAACAAGAAGACGACACATGAAAATGTCACAGTTTTCCCGAATAGTGCCAAACTAAGGTACTATTCCTTCACGTGTGCTGACCATAACGGGTAACTGTCGTAGCACGCTACCGCTGAAGGCGTGTGGTTCTGCTAGACCCATGCAGGTGATCAGCTCAGCTTGTTCTAGACCTGAATCTATCAGCGATATCTTATGTCAAAAATCCTCGTCGCGACTCGCGATGCGAGCTGTCGTCATACTCGTTCACGTGGGGCTGGGGCGCTGGGCGGTGGGTAAAGCCGGCAGGCAGCTGCATGCCCACGCGCGCTCTGGCCCTCTGCTGGATGGCCCCTCCCTCCTGAATCCTGTGGCCGAGAGAGAATATGCCAAGAAGTGATGTCTGACCTTTGGTTAGGTACAGTTAGATATTTTGATACGGTGCTTGATGCTCGTCTCTGTGAAAAGATCTAGCTAGCGTTACGTGATGTCTAGCCTTATTGTTCTTTTGGTGTGGTTAGGGACCCTAAATCTTTTTTTAGCTAAGTTAGGGACCCTAAATCGGACACCGTATTTGTCCACGGACCTATAAAGACCATTTCGCGGGCAGTGTCGCAGGAGCCGGCCCAGTGACGGGGCGCTCGCAGAGGGCTGCCGCTACCAACATCGACCCCGGCAGCGGTGCCTTGGCTCTATTAGCGTTGGCGGAGGTGTCACTTAGCGACCATCCCGTCGAGGTGGCAGCGACGCCTTGCGACCATCTCCGCCATGGTGACGGACCGGTCGAGAGCCCAGGCCACCGCCAGTTCTGAGTCGTTGTGGACCTAAGCCGGCGGCGGCCGACTTAGCGAACACAAAGCGGCAAGCCGCATTGGGCTGCTCCTGCCGCGCCGCACTCCTCGTCACCTTTTTCCTTAGACTATGACGACATAGAGGCGCCGCCGTCACCTAAGTAGTGGAGGGTGCGCCCGCGTGCCCTCATGGCCGCGGGCGGTAGCTCCTCCTTGATGCGCCAGTTGCGCTAGGGAGGCGACGCCGGCCAATCGATCTAGACGTACCGGCTATGCGACTGTGACGCCAACTAATCCTTCATGCGGCGCCTGATTTGGACGCCACAGTTGTTTGTGGGGACGCTGGCTCCTCCTTCACGTGGCACTCGATGTGGATGCCGCAATTGCATGGGGGAGGTTGACTCCTCCTTCACGCGGCGGAGAGGGGATGTTGGTTCTTTCTTGACACGATTGCACAGGGGAGTGCAACTCCTCATTGATGACACACGGCGGCGAGGGTGGCGCCGGACCATGCCCCTAGAGCGATCGCTCTGTTTAGCAACTTAATCTGATGGACGAACTCCTCGCATGTCACCTCGATCTCTGAGAGGAGGTGCTGCTACTAATGGAGCGACTCCTACAACTCATGTTGGAGAGGTTGCTGTTGCGGTGACGCCTGGTCCTCCTTGTCATCGGAGGAGAGAACGATCACCTCCTTGCTGGAGTAGCCAGCGGCCGCAGTAGTGCCACGATCCGTAGGAAGATCTGGAGTCGCCGCTGCCGCCTTCTGGCGCAGAGAACCAAGACTTGTGCATGGTTTGGATGGGGACGGGGAAGGGAAGGAGTTCAGACAAGCGGATGAGCGGGGAGGTGTGTATGTCGATGTCAAGGGAGAATTGGTAGATATCGTATCATAATAAATGTTATGGTAATATGTGTAATGTATGGCAATAAATAAGAGTATTTATGATACTATGCACAATGAAAATAATATCATACACTAGTATCATATGCTTTAATATTGGCCGATAGAGTGGTGCGACGAACGCAACACCAAAGCTCGATGTAGAGAAATGTTAGGTATTACTCTACAAACTAGATGATTCCCCGTGCGTTGCTGCGGGAATGTATGGTCAAAAAATAAACATTGATGATTATGTAGAATGATGATTTTAATTATCAGATTACTCTTTCAGTCACATGGAACAATGTTATGAGTTCAAGGGGAAAGAGAAATTTACTTTTCACTGTCCAGTGCAATTCTATGTGTAGGTGCTAATAACTGGAATTTTGCACCAACCAAAATTTGGAAGTACATTATCAAAGACTTGGTCATTACATACTTCCCAAATGCACCAAGTCTCTGAATAGCAATTTCCATGGCAAATAGTTTGTTTATCTATTCTTTAACAATCTCTATCCCTCCAACAATTTGGTTGCCTGTTCTCCATTAGCATTGCAAGGCAAAAGAAAATTCCAAGGAAAATACAGCTATATTCCTTGACATGAGTGCTTGAGCCGGTAGAACATATCCAAAGCAAATTGAAATGGAATAAAAGATCCCTCAACTTTTAATATGCCCGCCAAAAGACTAAGGCACGCCATGGAATCAGGAGCCCTGCTGGATTAGTAACGCTGGATGTCAATAAGGAAGCTCGTAGTTATACAAAATAGCAATAGATGTATTACTGTTCCCAACAAAAAGATTGATCACATGACGTCATGACATATTGACATGGGAAGATAAAAGACAGATGCATCAAGTAGCAGAATGGAGTAAGAACACAACCCACTTTTTATTTTTTTTGCATTTATTCCCAGCATAGATGAATTATACAATTAGAAAAACAATACTGCCATAAGACCATACATAAAAAATCCCTTGCCAGACCACAAGTGAAAGGCAACAAAATCGTAAGCAAGAGTAATAAACATGGTCACAAAACTAATGCCACCTCGATTGGTAATGGCCAATTAGCAAAGGAGAACGCCCTCAATGTTGTGGTTCTCTACAGTATATTCCATGAAGATTTGCCCCATGTTACTCACAATAAGAAGGGAACATTACTTGGAGATGCCAAATCATTTTAAAGCAACCGAAAGATGAAGATTTGAGCACCACTTCACTACTCCTTTGGCTAATTTTGGGTCATCCCCACATTCAAATTGACAAAAATGGAATAATCCAATGAGTCTACACCACCAACAAAAATAAAATTATGTACATTTCTATGAAATGTACATATTAATATACTGATCCCTTTACAAACTGGTGATGCACAAATATTGAACCATATACATAATTGGTGATTATTTGGTAGATTTAGGTGGAAATGATTACCATGAAGGTCACGATAATGGGAATGAAGAAAGCATTGTGAATGAAAAATCAGAATATAGTTTGGAATCTCATACGTTCAAAAGAACTCTAGTGCTGCAAAAATAAAACAGTGTTGGAACTATGAAGTTTCCTTAGAGGAAGACAAAACATATCTTACCATCATAGTGCAGCGATGAAGTATTTTTCAAGAATAAAAAAAATCATTGGTTGTCAATGATATACCAGACACATGGTGTTGAATGACATAACATTGATGCACTTTTAATATGTAATCCATGTCTTCATCTGTTGGGATGACAATATAGATCTTAAAGGTTTCCATACAATGCCGAAACATGAGTGGTATGGCATCAACTTTACTGATTTATATCTTCTATATTTCAAACGAAAGTTGTCATGTGGCCAAAGCCCCTAGCCAACTTCATGAAAAAGAGAACGAACCTGTGACAACACATAAATAATGACAATGGTATGCATCAGTAATCCTATAATTATGATACAATACATGTTCTTTTGAGATCAATATTGTGCAAGAGGGAATGTCGGATTAACTTTGCATGACCTGGTAGGCATGAGACAATTTTGGAGCAAAGGTGCAGACAGCAACCTGATGTTGAAAACTATGGGAGCGATGCCGCTCCACTATCTGAAGGGTTTTCTTTGCGGGAGCACGGGAAGTCGATTGTTGAGAGGCGGCGGCATCGTCGCTTCCGTGCAGCAGGGAGGTGGCGGAGGTCGTGCTTCAGGAGGCAGAGTTGTCGAGGTGGCCGGGGTTGGGCGCCTCAAATCTGCAGCGTGGTAGTTCTGCACCGGATCTCCCTCCCTATCTCCCCTACCTCCGGCGCCCCCACCCATCACCATCTCTCCCCAGATTAGATCGAGACGTAGGTGAGGCGGTGGCCAGATCGATGTCGCGATGGAGGTGGCTCCGTTGAGGTCCTCGCACGCCAGGAGAAGGAGAGGAGGATGCGGCGGCATGGGGTGCATGTGCTCGCCCGCGTGGAAGAACGCCGGAGCGGTCGGTTGCAGGGCATCGATGGTGCGTGGGTAGTGAATGGGGGCATCGCCTGCTGCCAGGGATAAGAAGAGATCGACCGATGGGCTTCTCTTGATCAGTTATTACGCCACCTCATCAGTTACGGAAGCCCAAAGAGGCTCGCTTATGATTTTATTACCCCTGAAACAAAAAACAAAACGACTTGTTGATACTGATCTGGCGAGCAATAATATTCTGTGATGGGTAAAAAAGTTAATTATCAAAATAAATGATGGTGTGGCAGTTAGTGGGTTACTCCTATTTAGTATTGATGATGTGGGATGATGATGATGTGGATAGTGTGCATGTTAAAATAATAAGTAGAAGTGAGGAGCAACTTCTTAAGAATGTTAGAAGCTCGATGTAGATCTCAACAAATTAATAGCTCACCTCAATCGGGACCATCTTACAATTTCTCTACTAATCGAGGCCACAGTGATATCCTCCTTTTCGATAGAAATATATAAAAAGTAATTGCCATTTTACTTTGTCCGACACGCCTTGTTTCCACGCGCCAATTCGCTATACCACTCAAAACAAGTCTACAACACACACTTTCTTCTCGCCGCACAAAGCGATCGCAACAAAAGGCATCATTCGATCACGTATCATGGAGCAGAAACGGGCAACCGGTAGTAGGAGAGGGGTAAAGTTCGATCGTGCAGGGCATGCCAACCGATCGAGCTGGTCCAATCCCCACTTTTCTTGTCAAAACCTGGTCACGTACCAATCTCCTTAAAGCTAGCCGGACGTTGAATCTTCTTCATATTTCCTGTCAAAATCCTACTAGTAGCGATGCGAGTTGTCGCGTCCATTTGGGTGATTGGGGGAGCAGCCGCGCTGTAGCTCGTACTGCTCCTGTCATAGATCCTGTGACCAACAGGGAAGAACCGCATATAAGCGCCACGTGTCGCCTTAAGTGGTTAGATATTTGTTCCGCAGAGTGCCATCGCCCATCGGTCGACTAGAAGAACTGTTCATCAGCCAGTAGTGGTAGCGATGAACGTAGGTCTACACGAAATTTAGAGCAACTCCAACGCGCCCGATACAAACAAACGGCGAATTTGTCCCTTTTTTGTTATTTTGGATTGATTCAGCGGATATCAACATTCGCTTTCACGTTTGGGTCAGTGCATGCATCCAACACTGGTCCGACCCATTCCAACGGCGCGCGAACAAAAAAAGAATGCAAACATTTCAAACATAAAAACAAACATTAATTAAGCATTAAAACCGGCTACAAGGCCGGCGATAATCCACGCGTCTACATTAATTAGACATTAAAGAAACTAAACTAATAGGACGGCGCGCTGTCCTAGGCATCCTCGTCGTCGTCGTAAAGGTCGGTGAGGTCGATGGGCGTCGGTGTTGGGCCGGCTCAGGGAAACGTCGTGTTCCAGCCGATGTTGATGTCGGGCACGGGTTGTGCGGTCGCGGGCTGTGCCGTCGCTGCCTGGGTCTGGTGTGCCTCCTCCTCCGCCTCATGCTGCTCCTCCTCGGCGTCGCACTCGAGCTGCTCTAGGTACTCACCGTGGTGGCGCTCCTCGGCCAGCCGCCGTAGGCGCCATTGCTCGAGGTCCGCTGCCTCCTGCGTCGGCGTCACCCTGAGCCAGATTGAAGGCGCGCTCACGTACTCCTGCACTTGTTCGGTCCAGGAGTAGCGCTCTGTTGGAAATATGCCCTAGAGGCAATAATAAAAGGATTATTATTATATTTTCTTGTTCATGATAATTGTCTTTTATTCATGTTATAATTGTGTTATTCGGAAATCGTAATACATGTGTGAATACATAGACACCAACATGTCCCTAGTAAGCCTCTAATTGACTAGCTCGTTGATTAATAGATAGTCATGGTTTTCTGACTATGGACATTGGATGTCATTGATAACGAGATCACATCATTAGGAGAATGATGTGATGGACAAGACCCAATCCTAAACATAGCACAAGATCGTATAGTTCGTTTGCTAGAGTTTTTCCAATGTCAAGTATCTTTTCCTTAGACCATGAGATCGTGTAACTCCCGGATGCCGTAGGAGTGCTTTGGGTGTACCAAACGTCACAACATAACTGGGTGACTATAAAGGTATACTATGGGTATCTCCGAAAGTGTCTGTTGGGTTGACACGGATCAAGACTGGGATTTGTCACTCTGTATGACGGAGAGGCATCTCTGGGCCCACTCGGTAATGCATCATCATAATGAGCTCAAAGTGACCAAGTGTCTGGTCACGGGATCATGCATTACGGTACGAGTAAAGTGACTTGCCGGTAACGAGATTGAACGAGGTATTGGGATACCGACGATCGAATCTCGGGCAAGTAACGTACTGATTGACAAAGGGAATTGTATACGGGGTTGCTTGAATCCTCGACATTGTGGTTCATCCGATGAGATCATCGAGGAGCATGTGGGAGCCAACATGGGTATCCAGATCCCGCTGTTGGTTATTGACCGGAGAGCCGTCTCGGTCATGTCTACATGTCTCCCGAACCCGTAGGGTCTACACACTTAAGGTTCGGTGACGCTAGGGTTGTAGAGATATGAATATGCAGTAACCCGAAAGTTGTTCGGAGTCCCGGATGAGATCCCGGACGTCACGAGGAGTTCCGAAATAGTCCGGAGGTGAAGAATTATATATAGGAAGTGCAGTTTCGGCCATCGGGAGAGTTTCGGGGGTCACCGGTATTGTACCGGGACCACCGGATGGGTCCCGGGGGTCCACCGGGTGGGACCACCCATCCCGGAGGGCCCCATGGGCTGAAGTTGGTAGGGGAACCAGCCCATAGTGGGCTGGTGCGCCCCCCTTGGCCCACCCCCTTGAAGGAAATATGCCCTAGAGGCAATAATAAAGTTATTATTTATTTCCTTATATCATGATAAATGTTTATTATTCATGCTAGAATTGTATTAACCGGAAACATAATACATGTGTGAATACATAGACAAACAAAGTGTCACTAGTATGCCTCTACTTGACTAGCTCGTTAATCAAAGATGGTTATGTTTCCTAACCATGAACAAGGAGTTGTTATTTGATTAACGGGATCACATCATTAGGTGAATGATCTGATTGACATGACCCATTCCATTAGCTTAGCACCCGATCGTTTAGTATGTTGCTATTGCTTTCTTCATGACTTATACATGTTCCTATGACTATGAGATTATGCAACTCCCATTTGCCGGAGGAACACTTTGTGTGCTATGAAACGTCACAACGTAAATGGGTGATTATAAAGGTGCTCTACAGGCGTCTCCAAAGGTACATGTTGGGTTGGCGTATTTCGAGATTAGGATTTGTCACTCCGATTGTTGGAGAGGTATCTCTGGGGCCTCTCGGTAATGCACATCACATAAGCCTTGCAAGCATTGCAAGTAATGAGTTAGTTGTGAGATGATGTATTACGGAACGAGTAAAGAGACTGCTGGTAACGAGATTGAACTAGGTATTGAGATACCGACGATCGAAGCTCGGGCAAGTAACATACCGATGACAAAGGGAACAACGTATGTTGTTATGCGGTCTGACCGATAAAGATCTCCGTAGAATATGTAGGAGCCAATATGAGCATCCAGGTTCCGCTATTGGTTATTGACCGGAGACGTGTCTCGGTCATGTCTACATTGTTCTCGAACCCGTAGGGTCCGCACGCTTAAGGTTTCGATGACAGTTATATTATGAGTTTATGAGTTTTGATGTACCGAAGTTAGTTCGAAGTCCCAGATGTGATCACGGACATGACGAGGAGTCTCGAAATGGTCGAGACATAAAGATTGATATATTGGACGGCTATATTCAGACACCGGAAGTGTTCCGGGTGATTTCGGAGAAAACCGGAGAGCCGAAGGGTTACCGGAACCCCCCCCCCCCGGGAGAAGTAATGGGCCATATGGGCCTTAGTGGAGAGAGAGAAGGGCAGCCAAACGTGGGCCGCGCGCCTCCTCCCCCTGGTCCGAATTGGACTAGGAGAAGGGGGCGGAGCCCCCCTTTCCCTCTCCCTCCCCACTTCCTTCCCCCTCCTAGTAGGAGTCCTACTCCTACTAGGAGGAGGACTCCTCCTTGGCGCGCCTATAGGGCCGGCCGGCCTCCTCCCCTTGCTCCTTTATATACGGGGGCAGGGGGCACCCCTAGACACACAAGTTGATCCACGTGATCATATTCTTAGCCGTGTGCAGTGCCCCCTTCCACCATAGTCCTCGATAATATTGTAGCGGTGCTTAGGCGAAGCCCTGCAACGGTAGTGCATCAAGATCGTCACCACGCTGTCGTGCTGACGGAACTCTTCCCCGACACTTTGCTGGATCGGAGTCCGGGGATCGTCATCGAGCTGAACGTGTGCTAGAACTCGGAGGTGCCGTAGTTTCGGTGCTTGATCGGTCAGGCCGTGGAGACGTACGACTACATCAACCAAATGCTTCTGTTGTCGGTTTACAAGGGTACGTAGATCACACTCTCCCCTCTCGTTGCTATGCATCACCATGATCTTGCGTGTGCGTAGGAATTTTTTTGAAATTACTATGTTCCCCAACAGTGGCATCCGAGCCTAGGTTTTATATGTTGATGTTATATGCACGAGTAGAACACAAGTGAGTTGTGGGCGATATAAGTCATACTGCTTACCAGCATGTCATACTTTGGTTCGGCGGTATTGTTGGACGAAGCGGCCCGGACCGACATTACGCGTATGCTTACGCGAGACCGGTTCTCCCGACGTGCTTTGCACATAGGTGGCTTGCGGGTGACAGTTTCTCCAACTTTAGTTGAACCGAGTGTGGCTACGCCCGGTCCTTGCGAAGGTTAAAACAACACCAACTTGACAAACTATCATTGTGGTTTTGATGCGTAGGTAAGATTGGTTCTTGCTTAAGCCCGTAGCAGCCACGTAAAACTTGCAACAACAAAGTAGAGGACGTCTAACTTGTTTTTGCAGGGCATGTTGTGATGTGATATGGTCAAGACATGATGCTAAATTTTATTGTATGAGATGATCATGTTTTGTAACCGAGTTATCGGCAACTGGCAGGAGCCATATGGTTGTCGCTTTATTGTATGCTATGCAATCACGCTGTAATGCTTTACTTTATCACTAAGCGGTAGCGATAGTCGTGGAAGCATAAGATTGGCGAGACGACAACGATGCTACGATGGAGATCAAGGTGTCGCGCCGGTGACGATGGTGATCACGACGGTGCTTCGAAGATGGAGATCACAAGCACAAGATGATGATGGCCATATCATATCACTTATATTGATTGCATGTGATGTTTATCTTTTATGCATCTTATCTTGCTTTGATTGACGGTAGCATTATAAGATGATCTCTCACTAATTATCAAGAAGTGTTCTCCCTGAGTATGCACCGTTGCGAAAGTTCTTCGTGCTGAGACACCACGTGATGATCGGGTGTGATAGGCTCTACGTTCAAATACAACGGGTGCAAAACAGTTGCACACGCGGAATACTCAGGTTATACTTGACGAGCCAAGCATATACAGATATGGCCTCGGAACACGGAGACCGAAAGGTCGAGCGTGAATCATATAGTAGATATGATCAACATAGTGATGTTCACCAATGAAACTACTCCATCTCACGTGATGATCGGACATGGTTTAGTTGATTTGGATCACGTAATCACTTAGAGGATTAGAGGGATGTCTATCTAAGTGGGAGTTCTTTAAGTAAATTAATTGAACCTAAATTTATCATGAAACTTAGTACCTGATAGTATCTTGCTTGTTTATGCTTGATTGTAGATAGATGGCTCGTGCTGTTGTTCCGTTGAATTTTAATGCGTTCCTTGAGAAAGCAAAGTTGAAAGATGATGGTAGCAATTACACGGACTGGGTCCGTAACTTGAGGATTATCCTCATTGCTGCACAGAAGAATTACGTCCTGGAAGCACCGCTGGGTGCCAGGCCTGCTGCTGGAGCAACACCAGATGTTATGAACGTCTGGCAGAGCAAAGCTGATGACTACTCGATAGTTCAGTGTGCCATGCTTTACGGCTTAGAATCGGGACTTCAACGACGTTTTGAACGTCATGGAGCATATGAGATGTTCCAGGAGTTGAAGTTAATATTTCAAGCAAATGCCCGGATTGAGAGATATGAAGTCTCCAATAAGTTCTATAGCTGCAAGATGGAGGAGAACAGTTCTGTCAGTGAGCATATACTCAAAATGTCTGGGTATAATAATCACTTGATTCAATTGGGAGTTAATCTTCCAGATGATTGCGTCATTGACAGAATTCTCCAATCACTGCCACCAAGCTACAAGAGCTTCGTGATGAACTATAATATGCAAGGGATGAATAAGACTATTCCTGAGCTCTTCGCAATGCTGAAAGCTGCGGAGGTAGAAATCAAGAAGGAGCATCAAGTGTTGATGGTCAACAAGACCACTAGTTTCAAGAAAAAGGGCAAAGGGAAGAAGAAGGGGAACTTCAAAAAGAACGGCAAGCAAGTTGCTACTCAAGAGAAGAAACCCAAACCTGGACCTAAGCCTGAAACTGAGTGCTTCTATTGCAAGCAGACTGGTCACTGGAAGCGGAACTGCCCCAAGTATTTGGCAGATAAGAAGAATGGCAAGGTGAACAAAGGTATATGTGATATACATGTTATTGATGTGTACCTTACTAATGCTCGCAGTAGCACCTGGGTATTTGATACTGGTTCTGTTGCTAATATTTGCAACTCGAAACAGGGACTACGGATTAAGCGAAGATTGGCTAAGGACGAGGTGACGATGCGCGTGGGAAACGGTTCCAAAGTCGATGTGATCGCAGTCGGCACGCTACCTCTACATCTACCTTCAGGATTAATATTAGACCTAAATAATTGTTATTTGGTGCCAGCGTTAAGCATGAACATTATATCTGGATCTTGTTTGATGCGAGACGGTTATTCATTTAAATCTGAGAATAATGGTTGTTCTATTTATATGAGTAATATCTTTTATGGTCATGCACCCTTAAAGAGTGGTCTATTTTTATTGAATCTCGATAGTAGTGACACACATATTCATAGTGTTGAAGCCAAAAGATGCAGAGTTGATAATGATAGTGCAACTTATTTGTGGCACTGCCGTTTAGGTCATATCGGTGTAAAGCGCATGAAGAAACTCCATACTGATGGACTTTTGGAACCACTTGATTATGAATCACTTGGTACTTGCGAACCGTGCCTCATGGGCAAGATGACTAAAACACCGTTCTCCGGTACTATGGAGAGAGCAACAGATTTGTTGGAAATCATACATACAGATGTATGTGGTCCGATGAATATTGAGGCTCGTGGCGGATATCGTTATTTTCTCACCTTCACAGATGACTTAAGCAGATATGGGTATATCTACTTAATGAAACACAAGTCTGAAACATTTGAAAACTTCAAAGAATTTCAGAGTGAAGTAGAAAATCATCGTAACAAGAAAATAAAATTCCTACGATCTGATCGTGGAGGAGAATTTTTGAGTTACGAGTTTGGTGTACATTTGAAAAATTGTGGAATAGTTTCGCAACTCACGCCACCCGGAACACCACAGCGTAATGGTGTGTCCGAACGTCGTAATCGTACTTTACTAGATATGGTGCGATCTATGATGTCTCTTACTGATTTACCGCTATCGTTTTGGGGATACGCTCTAGAGACGGCCGCATTCACGTTAAATAGGGCACCATCAAAATCCGTTGAGACGACGCCTTATGAACTGTGGTTTGGCAAGAAATCAAAGTTGTCGTTTCTGAAAGTTTGGGGCTGCGATGCTTATGTGAAAAAGCTTCAACTTGATAAGCTCGAACCCAAATCGAAGAAATGTGTCTTCATAGGATATCCAAAGGAAACTATTGGATACACCTTCTATCACAGATCCGAAGGCAAGACTTTTGTTGCTAAATTCGGAAACTTTCTAGAGAAGGAGTTTCTCTCGAAAGAAGTGAGTGGGAGGAAAGTAGAACTTGACGAGGTAACTGTACCTGCTCCCTTATTGGAAAGTAGTGCATCACAAAAACCTGTTTCTGTGACACCTACACCAGTTAGTGAGGAAGCTAATGATGATGATCATGAAACTTCAGAACAAGATACTACTGAACCTCGTAGATCAACCAGAGTGAGATCCGCGCCAGAGTGGTACGGTAATCCTGTTCTGGAAGTCATGCTACTAGATCATGATGAACCTACGAACTATGAAGAAGCGATGGTGAGCCCAGATTCCGCAAAATGGCTTGAAGCCATGAAATCTGAGATGGGATCCATGTATGAGAACAAAGTATGGACTTTGGTTGACTTGCCCGATGATCGGCAAGCAATTGAGAATAAATGGATCTTCAAGAAGAAGACTGACGCTGACGGTAATATTACTGTCTACAAAGCTCGACTTGTCGCAAAAGGTTTTCGGCAAGTTCAAGGGATTGACTACGATGAGACCTTCTCACCCGTAGCGATGCTTAAGTCTGTCCGAATCATGTTAGCAATTGCCGCATTTTATGATTATGAAATTTGGCAGATGGATGTCAAAACTGCATTCCTGAATGGATTTCTGGAAGAAGAGTTGTATATGATGCAACCAGAAGGTTTTGTCGATCCAAAGGGAGCTAACAAAGTGTGCAAGCTCCAGCGATCCATTTATGGACTGGTGCAAGCCTCTCGGAGTTGGAATAAACGCTTTGATAGTGTGATCAAAGCATTTGGTTTTATACAGACTTTTGGAGAAGCCTGTATTTACAAGAAAGTGAGTGGGAGCTCTGTAGCATTTCTGATATTATATGTGGATGACATATTACTAATTGGAAATGATATAGAATTTCTGGATAGCATAAAGGGATACTTGAATAAGAGTTTTTCAATGAAAGACCTCGGTGAAGCTGCTTACATATTAGGCATTAAGATCTATAGAGATAGATCAAGACGCTTAATTGGACTTTCACAAAGCACATACCTTGACAAAGTTTTGAAGAAGTTCAAAATGGATCAAGCAAAGAAAGGGTTCTTGCCTGTGTTACAAGGTGTGAAGTTGAGTAAGACTCAATGCCCGACCACTGCAGAAGATAGAGAGAAAATGAAAGATGTTCCCTATGCTTCAGCCATAGGCTCTATCATGTATGCAATGCTGTGTACCAGACCTGATGTGTGCCTTGCTATAAGTCTAGCAGGGAGGTACCAAAGTGATCCAGGAGTGGATCACTGGACAGCGGTCAAGAACATCCTGAAATACCTGAAAAGGACTAAGGATATGTTTCTCATATATGGAGGTGACAAAGAGCTCATCGTAAAAGGTTACGTTGATGCAAGCTTTGACACTGATCCGGACGATTCTAAATCGCAAACCGGATACGTGTTTACATTAAACGGTGGAGCTGTCAGTTGGTGCAGTTCTAAACAAAGCATTGTAGCGGGATCTACATGTGAAGCGGAGTACATAGCTGCTTCGGAAGCAGCAAATGAAGGAGTCTGGATGAAGGAGTTCATATCCGATCTAGGTGTCATACCTAGTGCATCGGGTCCAATGAAAATCTTTTGTGACAATACTGGTGCAATTGCCTTGGCAAAGGAATCCAGATTTCACAAGAGAACCAAGCACATCAAGAGACGCTTCAATTCCATCCGGGATCTAGTCCAGGTGGGAGACATAGAGATTTGCAAGATACATACGGATCTGAATGTTGCAGACCCGTTGACTAAGCCTCTTCCACGAGCAAAACATGATCAGCACCAAGGCTCCATGGGTGTTAGAATCATTACTGTGTAATCTAGATTATTGACTCTAGTGCAAGTGGGAGACTGAAGGAAATATGCCCTAGAGGCAATAATAAAGTTATTATTTATTTCCTTATATCATGATAAATGTTTATTATTCATGCTAGAATTGTATTAACCGGAAACATAATACATGTGTGAATACATAGACAAACAGAGTGTCACTAGTATGCCTCTACTTGACTAGCTCGTTAATCAAAGATGGTTATGTTTCCTAACCATGAACAAGGAGTTGTTATTTGATTAACGGGATCACATCATTAGGTGAATGATCTGATTGACATGACCCATTCCATTAGCTTAGCACCCGATCGTTTAGTATGTTGCTATTGCTTTCTTCATGACTTATACATGTTCCTATGACTATGAGATTATGCAACTCCCGTTTGCCGGAGGAACACTTTGTGTGCTACCAAACGTCACAACGTAAATGGGTGATTATAAAGGTGCTCTACAGGTGTCTCCAAAGGTACATGTTGGGTTGGCGTATTTCGAGATTAGGATTTGTCACTCCGATTGTCGGAGAGGTATCTCTGGGCCCTCTCGGTAATGCACATCACATAAGCCTTGCAAGCATTGCAACTAATGAGTTAGTTGCGAGATGATGTATTACGGAACGAGTAAAGAGACTTGCCGGTAACGAGATTGAACTAGGTATTGAGATACCGACGATCGAATCTCGGGCAAGTAACATACCGATGACAAAGGGAACAACGTATGTTGTTATGCGGTCTGACCGATAAAGATCTTCGTAGAATATGTAGGAGCCAATATGAGCATCCAGGTTCAGCTATTGGTTATTGACCGGAGACGTGTCTCGGTCATGTCTACATTGTTCTCGAACCCGTAGGGTCCGCACGCTTAAGGTTTCGATGACAGTTATATTATGAGTTTATGAGTTTTGATGTACCGAAGTTAGTTCGGAGTCCCAGACGTGATCACGGACATGACGAGGAGTCTCGAAATGGTCGAGACATAAAGATTGATATATTGGACGGCTATATTCGGACACCGGAAGTGTTCCGGGTGATTTCGGAGAAAACCGGAGAGCCGGAGGGTTACCGGAACCCCCCCGGGAGAAGTAATGGGCCATATGGGCCTTAGTGGACAGAGAGAGGGGCAGCCAAAGGTGGGCCGCGCGCCTCCTCCCCCTTGGTCCGAATTGGACTAGGAGAAGGGGGGCGGCGCCCCCCTTTCCCTCTCCCTCCCCACTTCCTTCCCCCTCCTAGTAGGAGTCCTACTCCTACTAGGAGGAGGACTCCTCCTTGGCGCGCCTATAGGGCCGGCCGGCCTCCTTCCCTTGCTCCTTTATATACGGGGGCAGGGGGCACCCCTAGGCACACAAGTTGATCCACGTGATCATATTCTTAGCCGTGTGCGGTGCCCCCTTCCACCATAGTCCTCGATAATATTGTAGCGGTGCTTAGGCGAAGCCCTGCGACGGTAGTGCATCAAGATCGTCACCACGCCGTCGTGCTGACGGAACTCTTCCCCGACACTTTGCTGGATCGGAGTCCGGGGATCGTCATCGAGCTGAACGTGTGCTAGAACTCGGAGGTGCCGTAGTTTCGGTGCTTGATCGGTCGGGCCGTGGAGACGTACGACTACATCAACCAAACGCTTCCGTTGTCGGTCTACAAGGGTACGTAGATCACACTCTCCCCTTTCGTTGCTATGAATCACCATGATCTTGCGTGTGCGTAGGAATTTTTTTGAAATTACTACGTTCCCCAACACCCCTGCGCCTAGAGTTGGAAACCCTAGGGTGGGGGGGGGCACTTGCCTTGGGGGCCACTCCACCCTTGGCCGCCACCCCCTAGGAGATCCCATCTCCTAGGGCCGGCGCCCCCCCTTGGGGTGCCTATATAAAGGGGGGGGGGAGGGAGGGGCAGCAGCACCCTTGACTCTTGGCGCCTCCCTCTCCCCTGCTACACCTCTCCCTCTCATAGAAGAACGGCGAAGCCCTGCTGCGGTGACTGCTACATCCACCACCACGCCGTCGTGCTGCTGGATCTTCATCAACCTATCCTTCCCCTTTGCTGGATCAAGAAGGAGGAGACGTCACGCTGACCGTACGTGTGTTGAACACGGAGGTGCCGTCCGTTCAGCGCTAGGATCTCCGGTGATTTGGATCACGTCGAGTATGACTTCCTCATCCCCGTTCTTCGAACGCTTCCGCGCGTGATCTACAAAGGTATGTAGATGCAATCCGATCACTCATTGCTAGATGAACTCATAGATGGATCTTGGTGAAACCGTAGGAAATTTTTTGTTTTCTGCAACATTCCCCAACAGTGGCATCATGAGCTAGGTCTATGCGTAGTTCTCTTTACACGAGTAGAACACAATTTGTTGTGGGCGTAGATGTTGTCAACTTTCTTGCCGCTACTAGTCTTATTTTGCTTCAGCAGTATTATGGGATGAGGCGGCCCGGACCAACCTTACACGTACGCTTATGTGAGACCGATTCCACCGATTGACATGCACTAGTTGCATAAGGTGGCTGGCGGTTTTCTGTCTCTCCCACTTTAGTTGGAGCGGATTCGATGAAAAGGGTCCTTATGAAGGGTAAATAGAAGTTGACAAATCACGTTGTGGCTTTCACGTAGGTAAGAAAACGTTCTTGCTAGAACCCTATTGTAGCCACGTAAAACTTGCAAAAACAATTAGAGGATGTCTAACTTGTTTTTGCAGCAAGTGTTTTGTGATGTGATATGGCCAAAGTTGTGATGAATGATGAATGATATATATGTGATGTATGAGATGTTCATGCTATTGTAATAGGAATCACGACTTGCATGTCGATGAGTATGACAACCGGCAGGATCCATAGGAGTTGTCTTTATTTTTTGTATGACCTGCGTGTCATTGAGAAACGCCATGTAAATTACTTTACTTTATTGCTAAACGTGTTAACCATAGTAGTAGAAGTAATAGTTGGTGAGCAACTTCATGGAGACACGATGATGGAGATCATGGTGTCATGCCGGTGACAAGATGATCATGGAGCCCCAAGATGGAGATCAAAGGAAGCTATATGATACTGGCCATATCATGTCACTAGTATTTGATTGCATGTGATGTTTATCATGTTTTTGCATCTTGTTTACTTAGAACGACGGTAGTAAATAAGATGATCCCTCATAATAATTTCAAGAAAGTGTTCCCCCTAACTGTGCACCGTTGCGACAGTTCGTTGTTTCGAAGCACCACGTGATGATCGGGTGTGATAGATTCCAACATTCACATACAACGGGTGTAAGACAGATTTACACATGCAAACACTTAGGTTGACTTGACGAGCCTAGCATGTACAGACATGGCCTCGGAACACAGAAGACCGAAAGGTCGAGCATGAGTCGTAGAGAAGATACGATCAACATGAAGATGTTCACCGATGTTTACTAGTCCGTCTCACGTGATGATCGGACACGACCTAGTTAACTCGGATCATGTTATACTTAGATGACTGGAGGGATGTCTATCTGAGTGGGAGTTCATTGAATAATTTGATTAGATGAACTTAATTATCATGAACTTAGTCTAAAATCTTTACAACATGTATTGTAGATCAAATGGCCAACGTTGTCCTCAACTTCAACGCGTTCCTAGAGAAAACCAAGCTGAAAGACGATGGCAGCAACTATACGGACTGGGTCCGAAACCTGAGGATCATCCTCATAGCTGCCAATAAAGATTATGTCCTACAAGCACCGCTAGGTGAAGCACCCGCTCTCCCTGCAGAACAAGACATTATGAACGCCTGGCAGACACGTACCGATGATTACTTCCTCGTTCAGTGCGGCATGCTTTACAGCTTAGAGCCGGGGCTCCAAAAGCGTTTTGAGAGACACGGAGCATATGAGATGTTCGAAGAGCTGAAAATGGTTTTTCAAGCTCATGCCCGAGTTGAGAGATATGAAGTCTCCGACAAGTTCTTCAGCTGTAAGATGGAGGATAACAGTTCTGTCAGTGAGCACATACTCACCATGTCTGGGTTACATAACCGCTTGACTCAGCTGGGAGTTAATCTCCCGGATGACGCGATCATTGACAGAATCCTTCAGTCGCTTCCACCGAGCTACAAGAGCTTTGTGATGAACTTAAATATGCAGGGGATGGAAAAGACCATTCCTGAAGTATTTGCAATGCTGAAATCAGCAGAGGTAGAAGTCAAAAAGGAACATCAAGTGTTGATGGTGAATAAAACCACTAAGTCCAAGAAGGGCAAGGGTAAGAAGAACTTCAAGAAGGACGGCAAGGGAGTTGCCGCGCCCGGTAAGCAAGCTACCGAGAAGAAGCCAAAGAATGGACCCAAGCCCGAGACTGAGTGTTTTTATTGCAAGGGAAGTGGTCACTGGAAGCGGAACTGCCCCAAATACTTAGCGGACAAGAAGGCCGGCAACACGAAAAGTATATGTGATATACATGTAATTGATGTGTACCTTACCAGTACTCGTAGTAGCTCCTGGGTATTTGATACCGGTGCAATTGCTCACATTTGTAACTCAAAGCAGAAGCTGCGGAATAAGCGGAGACTGGCGAAGGACGAGGTGACGATGCGCGTCGGGAATGGTTCCAAGGTCGATGTGATCGCCGTCGGCACGCTACCTCTACATTTACCTACGGGATTAGTTTTGAACCTCAATAATTGTTATTTAGTGCCAAGTTTGAGCATGAACATTGTATGAGGATCTCGTCTAATACGAGATGGCTACTCATTTAAATCCGAGAATAATGGTTGTTCTATTTATATGAGAGATATGTTTTATGGTCATGCTCCGATGGTGAATGGTTTATTCTTAATGAATCTCGAGCGTAATGCTACACATATTCATAGTGTGAGTACCAAAAGATGTAAGGTTGATAATGATAGTCCCACATACTTGTGGCACTGCCGCCTTGGTCACATAGGTGTCAAACGCATGAAGAAGCTCCATGCAGATGGACTTTTAGAGTCTCTTGATTACGAATCATTTGACACATGCGAACCATGCCTCATGGGTAAAATGACCAAGACTCCGTTCTCAGGAACAATGGAGCGAGCAACCAACTTATTAGAAATCATACATACTGATGTGTGCGGTCCAATGAGTGTTGACGCTCGCAGTGGTTATCGTTATGTTCTCACCCTCACTGATGACTTGAGTAGATATGGGTATGTCTACTTAATGAAACACAAGTCTGAGACCTTTGAAAGGTTCAAGGAATTTCAGAGTGAGGTTGAGAATCAACGTGACAGGAAAATCAAGTTCCTGTGATCAGATCGTGGAGGAGAATACTTGAGTCACGAATTTGGCACACACTTAAGAAAATGTGGAATAGTTTCACAACTCACGCCGCCTGGAACACCTCAGCGTAATGGTGTGTCCGAATGTCGTAATCGCACTCTATTAGATATGGTGCGATCTATGATGTCTCTTACCGATTTACCGCTATCATTTTGGGGCTATGCTTTAGAGACTGCCGCATTCACTTTAAATAGGGCACCGTCGAAATCCGTTGAGACGACACCGTATGAATTATGGTTTGGGAAGAAACCTAAGCTGTCGTTTCTAAAAGTTTGGGGATGCGATTCTTATGTCAAGAAACTTCAACCTGAAAAGCTCGAACCCAAGTCGGAAAAATGCGTCTTCATAGGACACCCTAAAGAAACTATTGGGTATACCTTCTACCTCAGATCCGAAGGCAAGATCTTTGTTGCCAAGAATGGATCCTTTCTAGAGAAGGAGTTTCTCTCAAAAGAAGTAAGTGGGAGGAAAGTAGAACTTGATGAAGTATTACCTCTTGAACCGGAAAGTGGCGCAACTCAAGAAAATGTTCTTGAGGTGCCTGCACCGACTAGAGAGGAAGTTAATAATGATGATCAAGATACTTCTGATCAAGCTCCTACTGAACTTCGAAGGTCAACAAGGACACGTTCCGCACCAGAGTGGTACGACAACCCTGTCTTGGAAATCATGTTGTTAGACAACGGTGAACCTTCGAACTATGAAGAAGCGATGGCGGGCCTGGATTCCGACAAATGGCTGGAAGCCATGAAATCCGAGATAGGATCCATGTATGAAAACGAAGTATGGACTTTGACTGACTTGCCCGATGATCGGCGAGCCATACAAAATAAATGGATCTTTAAGAAGAAGACATACGCGGATGGTAATGTGACCATCTATAAAGCTCGGCTTGTCGCTAAGGATTATCGACAAGTTCAAGGGGTTGACTACGATGAGACTTTCTCTCCTGTAGCGAAGCTGAAGTCCGTCCGAATTATGTTAGCAATTGCCGTATACTATGATTATGAGATATGGAAAATGGACGTCAAAACGACATTCCTTAATGGTTTCCTTAAGGAAGAATTGTATATGATGCAGTCGGAAGGTTTTGTCGACCCTAAGAATGCTGACAAGGTATGCAAGCTCCAGCGATCCATTTATGGGCTGGTGCAAGCATCTCGGAGTTGGAATATTCACTTTGATGAGATGATCAAAGCGTTTGGGTTTATGCAGACTTATGGAGAAGCCTGCGTTTACAAGAAAGTGAGTGAGAGCTCTGTAGCATTTCTCATATTATATGTAGATGACATACTTTTGATGAGAAATGATATAAAACTTTTGGACAGCATTAAGGCCTACTTGAATAAGAGTTTTTCAATGAAGAACCTTGGAGAAGCTGCTTATATATTAGGCATCAAGATCTATAGAGATAGATGAAGACGCCTCATAGGTCTTTCACAAAGCACATACCTTGATAAGATATTGAAGAAGTTCAATATGGATCAGTCTAAGAAGGGGTTCTTGCCTGTGTTGCAAGGTGTGAAATTGAGCTCAGCTCAATGTCCGACCACGGCAGAAGATATAGAAGAGATGAGTGTTATCCCCTATGCCTCAGCCATAGGGTCTATTATGTATGCCATGCTGTGTACCAGACCTGATGTAAACCTTGCCATAAGTTTGGTAGGTAGGTACCAAAGTAATCCCGGCAAGGAACACTGGATAGCGGTCAAGAGTATCCTGAAGTACCTGAAAAGGACTAAGGACATGTTTCTCTTTATGGAGGTGACGAAGAGCTCGTCGTAAAGGGTTACGTCAATGCTAGCTTCGACACAGATCTGGATGACTCTAAGTCACAAACCGGATACGTATATATGTTGAATGGTGGAGCAGTAAGCTGGTGCAGCTGCAAGCAGAGCGTCGTGGCGGGATCTACATGTGAAGCGGAGTACATGGCGGCCTCGGAGGCAGCGCATGAAGCAATTTGGGTGAAGGAGTTCATCACCGACCTAGGAGTCATACCCAATGCGTCGGGGCCGATCAAACTCTTCTGTGACAACACTGGAGCTATTGCACTTGCCAAGGAGCCCAGGTTTCACAACAAGACCAGGCACATCAAGCGTTGCTTCAACTCCATTCATGAAAATGTTCAAGATGGAGACATAGATATTTGTAAAGTACATACGGACCTGAATGTCGCAGATCCATTGACTAAACCTCTCCCTAGAGCAAAACATGATCAACACCAGAATTCCATGGGTGTTCGATTCATCACAATGTAACTAGATTATTAACTCTAGTGCAAGTGGGAGACTGTTGGAAATATGCCCTAGAGGCAATAATAAAAGGATTATTATTATATTTCCTTGTTCATGATAATTGTCTTTTATTCATGCTATAATTGTGTTACCCGGAAATCGTAATACATGTGTGAATACATAGACACCAACATGTCCCTAGTAAGTCTCTAGTTGACTAGCTCGTTGATCAATAGATAGTCATGGTTTCCTGACTATGGACATTGAATGTCATTGATAACGAGATCACATCATTAGGAGAATGATGTGATGGACAAGACCCAATCCTAAACATAGCACAAGATCGTATAGTTCGTTTGCTAGAGTTTTTCAAATGTCAAGTATCTTTTCCTTAGACCATGAGATCGTGTAACTCCCGGATGCCGTAGGAGTGCTTTGGGTGTACCAAACGTCACAACATAACTGGGTGACTATAAAGGTATACTACGGGTATCTCCGAAAGTGTCTATTGGGTTGACACGGATCAAGACTGGGATTTGTCACTCCGTATGACGGAGAGGTATCTCTGGGCCCACTCGGTAATGCATCATCATAATGAGCTCAAAGTGACCAAGTGTCTGGTCACGGGATCATGCATTACGGTATGAGTAAAGTGACTTGCCGGTAACGAGATTGAACGAGGTATTGGGATACCGACGATCGAATCTCGGGCAAGTAACGTACCGATTGACAAAGGGAATTGTATACGGGGTTGCTTGAATCCTCGACATCGTGGTTCATCCGATGAGATCATCGAGGAGCATGTGGGAGCCAACATGGGTATCCAGATCCCGCTGTTGGTTATTGACCGGAGAGCCGTCTCGGTCATGTCTACATGTCTCCCAAACCCGTAGGGTCTACACACTTAAGGTTCGGTGACGCTAGGGTTGTAGAGATATGAATATGCAGTAACCCGAAAGTTGTTCGGAGTCCCGGATGAGATCCCGGATGTCACGAGGAGTTCCGTAATGGTCCGGAGGTGAAGAATTATGTATAAGAAGTGCAGTTTCGGCCATCGGGAGAGTTTCGGGGGTCACAGGTATTGTACCGGGACCACCGGATGGGTCCCGGGGCTCCACCGGGTGGGACCACCCATCCCGGAGGGCCCCATGGGCTGAAGTGGGGAGGGGAACCAGCCCATAGTGGGCTGGTGCGCCCCCCTTGGCTCACCCCCTGCACCTAGGGTTGGAAACCCTAGAGTGGGGGGGGGGGGGCGCCCCACTTGCCTTGGGGGCCACTCCACCCTTGGCCGCCGCCCCCCTAGGAGATCCCATCTCCTAGGGCCGGTGCCCCCCCTTGGGGAGCCTATATAAAGGGGAGGGGGAGGGGCAGCGGCACCCTTGACTCTTGGCGCCTCCCTCTCCCCTGCTACACCTCTCCCTCTCGCAGAAGAACGGCGAAGCCCTGCTGCGGTGACTGCTGCATCCACCACCACGCCGTCGTGCTGCTGGATCTTCATCAACCTCTCCTTCCCCCTTGCTGGATCAAGAAGGAGGAGACGTCACGCTGACCGTACGTGTGTTGAACACGTAGGTGCCGTCCGTTCGGCGCTAGGATCTCCGGTGATTTGGATCACGTCGAGTACGACTTCCTCATCCACGTTCTTTGAACGCTTCCGCGCGTGATCTACAAAGGTATGTAGATGCAATCCGATCACTCGTTGCTAGATGAACTCATAGATGGATCTTGGTGAAACCGTAGGAAAATTTTTGTTTTCTGCAACGTTCCCCAACACGCTCGAGGGGGGTCAGCTCCGGCTCGACCTTGACTGGGGACGGGGGAGGGGGGCACCGGCGGCACGCCGCGGACAGTGCCATGGCCGCCTCGTACGCCGCCTCCTCCTCCTCGTCCTCCGCCGCCCTGCACCTCTCCTCCTCCTCGCTCTCCAAAATGACAACCGCCATGGCCACCTGGTAGGCAACCTCCGCCTCCTGGTCCTCGTCGCGAACGACGATGGGGCCAACGACGAGCTGCTGGCGACTTCGCGGATGTCGCGCCGCCTCGCCTCCTCGTGCTCGAAGGCCAACCAACGAGTCCAATAGGGCGAGCCGACGTCGTACGCGGCCTCGCGGTGCTGCTCCGGCATCAGCAGCGCCCGCTGACGCCTCACCTCCTTCGTGTGCGTCCTAGCCGACCGCGACGCCACCGGCACCGGGATCCTCTCAGGATCCAAATGCCAGTCGTGCGGCAGGGTCACGTCTGGGTAGGGGAGAGGGACGCGGTGCTGCCAGTGCCATTCCGCCAGATGCACTGGCACGCTAATGCGTTGCCTCAGCCGGCGAGAAGGCGCCGACGTAGGCGGGGGAGGCCGGGGGGGGGGGGGAGGGGGAGGGGTGGCCTGGGTCTTTCCTTGGCTTTGCCGGAGTCGGAGCCGGAGAAGAACCCCATCTTGAGTAGAGGTGGCTAGGGTTGTTGCCGACGGGGGAGCAGAGGGTGGTGAGATGGAGACGGGGGCTTTCTGGAAACCCTCCTCCCCCCCCCCCCCCCCCCCCCCCCCCCCCCACGCTCGAATTAAAATGCCTCAAGCTCACACTCCACACGTACCCAAGTGGCAATCGCGCTCCACCAAAAGCAATCGGCACTCCGGCAGCAAGCAATGGACATGGCCATCGACAGCTGGATCAGCTCCCCTTCCTCATCGACGTCCGGGCACGAGCACGGGGAGGTGGTGCTTGTGTGGTCGCCGGCGGCGAAGCGGCCCGCGGGGCGCACCAAGTTCAAGGAGACGCGCCACCCGGTGTACCGCGGCGTGCGGCGCCGGGGCAGTGCGGGGCGGTGGGTGTGCGAGGTGCGCGTCCCCGGCAAGCGCGGCGAGCGGCTCTGGCTCGGGACGTACGTCGCCGCCGAGTCGGCCACGCGCGCGCACGACGCCACCATGCTCGCGCTGCTCGGCCACTCCGCCTCCGCCGCGGCGTGCCTCAACTTCCCGGACTCCGCGTGGCTGCTCGTCATGCCCCCGTGGCTCTCCGACTTGGCCGATATCCGACGCGCGGCCATCGAGGCCGTCGCGATTTTCCTGTGCCTGGAGGCCGCCGCCGTGGTGCCCATCATCGACGAGGCCACCTCGCCCGTGTACCTGCCGTCGCCCGTGGACAATGCCGACGAAGTGTTTCAGGTGCCGACTTTCTCTGCGCAGAGCAGCGACATGTTCGAGCTCGACATGTCCGGGGAAATGGACCTGGACGCGTACTACGCAGGCTTTGCGCAGGGGATGCTCCTCGAGCCGCCGCCCACGCCGACGTACTGGGAAAACGGAGAATGCGGCGACGGCGGAGCGGCCGCCGGCCTCTGGAGCTACTGATGTCGATAACCTCCAACGGGTTCACACTGAGGATTTTGCTATCCCGATTGGACCAACTGAAAACTGCTTCAAGCATAATAAAATCGGAACGTCGACCCATTTTTCAATTCTTTGTTTGAATCGTCGATCAAGGCTATGTTTGGTAGCAAATTATTAGAAAAAACTGAAGTATTAAAAACCATAGTATTTTTGTCAGTGGGTACAAGATACCACAGTCTTGACATACCAAAGTATCTTGAAGTATTGAGATTACTATGACCTGTTTGATTGTTGCCGCAAAACACAGTATTGTTGCCTAGCCGTTGCGTTCAAACACGCTACCTAGTCGTTTGCAGTGCAAACAGCCGGCCGTTTGAATACTACGAGTTCTGTTGAGCTTTTGTAGCTATCTAGCTGGATATCCCTGACCATCAGCGTGCATAACAACCGAACGGGTAGCTTATGTATACAAAAAAGACCAGCCAAGGCACGACGTCATCTGTGACTCATCTGGTGGTGAACCTACACACAGACGGAGAGGCTTGGCCTTCTTTGCGTCACCATTGAGGCACAGCGGAGCTACACGTAGAGGTGGCGACCCACCACGTGGCATAGTTGGCTAGTCATTCGTCACTATTGAGGGGCACAAAGAGCTGCACCAAGACTGGAATCACGCGGACTTGATATTAGCATTGTCTTTATCCTCTGTAAGTCCTTCTAGTTGCTCCATCAATGTGGGTTTTTTTTTGAAGCGTAAACACCGAAAAGATGATGAGTTGGCCATCATCGAAGCCCTATACAAAGGCGAGAGAGGTTCAAGCAATCGCCAACATATTCACACTTCCATCTTTACGGGACATAAGTATGTGAGAGAAGTTTTGGAGGGTCATGAATTGAAATGTAAAAGAGATTTTCGGATAGAAAAATATGTATCCCATAATTTGGTTAAGTGCTTCCGAGAGAGACAACTTCTACAAGATGAGAGGCTTGTCTCCATGAAAGAACAAGTCGCAATATTCTTATATACCCTTTCGGCGAATGCAAGCAACCGTACTCTACAAGGGCGATTTCAACACAGTGGTCAAACGATAAGTATGTATTTCAATAAAGTGCTATAAAGTACTATCACGTCGTTATCTCGACAACTCATACATGTGCCACCAATTAATGTTCCTTTAAAGGTTTCAAGCAACCCTAAATTTATGCCATACTTTAAGGTATGCATCTTGTATCTTGTTGTTCTTAATATAATTTGTAAATATTGTTAAGTATTTTTTATCAGTATTTCTTGTCTTTATGAAGGATTGTATCAGGGCAATTGATGGGACGCATGTTCCAATTAGCATATCTCCGAGACTACCAGACCCATATTGCAATAGAAAAGGAACATGTGATGCCCGCGTAATTAAGCTGTAGTAATCCTCTGTTAAGGGTGACTTGTCATCATATTGCTGTTGCTAATCCTCGCTTGATCCAAATCTTAATTCAATTCAAATTCAAATTAAAGTCCAAAATTCAAATTTTTCAAACATGCAAAATAAATTGTTTAAAGTGTGACAAATATTCCATAACTAAACATGGTGGTGACCCAACACTTTTATAAAGTTTTTAAAATGCCCTTTAAGAATAAAACAATGGCTAAAGGCAAATATATAAATGCCTTTTAATTTATAAAAAAACTCTAAACTAATTTATTTTGTGCCAGGTTATTTTGTGGAAGTGGCATAAATACTGATACTAACTTATAAAATACTTTTGTATTTTAACTAAACTAAAATATTATGGAAATTAAATAAAACTATGAAAAGAAAATAAATAAAAAGAAAAGAAAACAAAAAAACAAAAGACAAAAAAAAATATAAGAGAAACCCCCCGGGGCTTCGGCCCAACTCACGACAGGCCCAACTAGGCCAACCCACCCGGCCCAGCCAGCCACCCAACTCCACTCTTTATCCCCCACTACTCCACCGACACCCCCACTCCCTCCCGTAAAAATATCTCTCCCCCTCTCTCCACGACTGGATCGGGATCGAGGGAGGAGACGGTCGCCCTCGCCCCCGACGACCCCGCCGCCTGGATCGATGCCGCCCCGGTCTGCCAGCGCCCGTCGGCGACACGACCTCGCCCGGACTGCCTCCCCGTCGTCGCCGCCTCGCCGAATCGTCCCCGTCACCCTCCTCGTCCCCCACTGCCGCGTGCCCTACACCCCCTGTGAGGCCCTCCTCCTCCTCTGCCTTCACCCGCAGCGCGCGCTCCCCTCGCCTGCGCATGCCCGCGCCCGGCGCTGCGCCCGGGCGGCGCTGCAACTCCGGCGCACCCCTCTCCTCGCCCGCGGCCCTCTGCTCCTCACGCCGCCCCGCAGTCGTGCACGCGTGCGCCCACGCGGCCCCGCTCGCCCACGTCCTGCACGCGCCTGCGCCGTCCCACACGCTCGCCCTTGCGCCGGCCCGCGCCACTGTCTGCCTACTCCACTGCAGAGCTGCTTCCCCTGCTACAGCTCGACTCGCGCCGCCCTGCTCCGATAGCCACCACGGCCGCGCCTCCTCCCCTGGTCACCTCGGGCGTGCGGGCACCCACTTCGCCCGCACCGGCCTCCCCTGCACACCCTGCTCCTAGTAGCTGCTGCTCAAGCTGCCGCAGCCGTGGCCTGGCCGAGCGCCTGCGCCCCGCGCGTGGCCACGCCCCCTGCCCTCCCTCGCCATGCGCGCGCGCTCGACGCCGCCCTGCCTACCCCTGCTGCTGCTCATGCATTGCGCTGCTGTTGCGGCTGCAGCGGCGGCTGCTACTGCTGCACAGCCGTGCCCCTCTGCGTCGTCGGCCGTCGCCCGTCTCGCTCTGCTCCCTGTGCCGTCCGCCACCCCCCGCCGCGGCGCGCTTTGCCTCACCGGCGCCGTGCCGCTGGCCGCGCCCGGGCTCGCCCCATCGGGTGTCTGCAACCGCGCCCGAGACCCGTGCTCGTTCGCCCGCTAGGGCTCCCCTGGCCCAATGACAAATGGGGCCCGACCCCATAACGTTTTAAAAAAAGGGAATTAAAAAAATAATAAATAAAATTAATTAACTTAATTAATCTTAATTAATTAATTAAAGAATTAATTAAACTAATTAATCCTGATTATATATTAACCTAATCAATTAACTAAACCCTAATTAACCTAACATAGTATGACAGGTGGGTCCCAGTGGACCCACACATCAGTTTGACCCAGTCAGCCCCTGTTGACTGCTGATGTCAGCATGACATCATGCTGATGTCATAAATCCAATTTCGAATTAAATTAAATAATTAATTAAATTCCAGAAATTAATAAAAATCTTTAGAAAATCACATCTTTTAATCCGTAACTCAGATTAAATTATTTTCAACATGAAAGTTGCTCAGAACGACGAGATGAACCCGAATACATAGCCCGTTCGTCCGCCACACATCCCTAACATAGCAAACACGTAACTTTCCCGCTCCGGTTCATCTGCCCAAAAACGTGAAACACCGGGAATACTTTCCCGGATGTTTTCCCCCTACACCGGTACCACCTCATACCGCGTTAGGGCACACCTAGCATCACGCTTTGTCATGTCATGCATCGTCATGCATTTGTTTGCATTATATTTATTGTTTCTTCCCCCTCTTCTCTCGCTAGACACCGAGACCGACGCCACTGCTACCCAGTACGACTACGGTGTTGACGACCCCTCTCTCTTGCCAGAGCAACCAGGCAAGCCCCCCCCTTGATCACCAGATATCGCCTACTCTACTCTCTACTGCTTGCATTAGAGTAGTTTAACATGTTACTGCTTTTCGTTAATCCTATCCTGATGCATAGCCTGTCCTTGCTACTACTGTTGTTACCTTTACCTGCAATCCTAATGCTTAGTATAGGATGCTAGTTTATCATCCGTGGCCCTACCTTCTTATCCGTCTGCCATGCTATACTATCGGGCCGTGATCACTCGGGAAGTGATCACGGGTATATACTTATACATATATACATGCTATACAGGTGGTGATTAAAGTCGGGACGGCTCGTAGGAGTGCCCGCGAGTGATTCCGATGTTGGGGGCTGAAGGGGCAGGTGGCTCCATCCCGGTAGAGGTGGGCCTGAGTTCCCGAAGGGCCCCGACTATTACTTTGTGGCGGAGCGACAGGGCGGGTTGAGACCACCTAGGAGAGAGGTGGGCCTGGCCCTGGTCGGCGTCCGTGGTTATATCAAAATAACACGCTTAACGAGATCTTGGTATTTGATCTGAGTCTGGCTACTGGCCTATACGCACTAACCATCTACGCGGGGACAGTTATGGGCACTTGACGTCATGGTATCAGCCGAAGCCTTTGTGATGTCAGCGACTGAGCGGCGCGCGCCGGGTTGGACCGTGTAACGCAACTTCCTTTGTAATGGAGGTTGCTAGGTCTGCTCTCCAGCAGCGTACGCAACATGCAGGTGTGCAATGGGCGATGGGCCCAGACCCCTGCGCCATAGGATTTAGACCGGCGTGCTGACCTCTCTGTTGTGCCTAGGTAGGGCTGCGACATGTTGATCTTCCGAGGCCGGGCATGACCCAGTAAAGTGTGTCCGGACAAAGGGGATCGAGCATGTTGGGAAATGTGGTGCACCCCTGCAGGGAAGTTAATCTATTCGAATAGCCGTGATCTTCGGTAACAGGACGACTTGGAGTTGTATCTTGACCTTATGACAACTAGAATCGGATACTTAATAAAACACCCTTCCAAGTGCCAGATACAACCGGTGATCGCTCTCTCACAGGGCGATGAGGAGAGGATTGCCGGGTAGGATTATGCTACATGATACTACTTGGTGAACTTACCATCTACTCTCTTCTCCTGCTGCAAGATGGAGGTGGCCAGAAGCGTAGTCTACGATAGGACTAGCTATCCCCCTCTTATTCCGGCATTCTGCAGTTCAGTCCACATATGATACCCTTAATCCATTTGATAGCAATGCATACATATGTAGTGTAGCTCCTTGCTTGTGAGTACTTTGGATGAGTACTCACGGTTGCTTTGCTCCCTCTTTTAGCTCTTTCTATACCCGGTTGCTGCGAACAGACGTTGGAGCCCAGGAGCCAGACGTCACTGTCGTCGACGACTACTACTACTCGGGAGGTGCCTACTACTACGTGCAGCCCGCTGACGACGACCAGGAGTAGTTTAGGAGGATCCCAGGCAGGAGGCCTGCGTCTCTTTCGATCTATATCCCAGTTTGTGCTAGCCTTCTTAAGGCAAACTTGTTTAACTTATGTCTGTACTCAGATATTGTTGCTTCCGCTGACTCGTCTATGATCGAGCTCTTGTATTCGAGCCCTCGAGGCCCCCGGCTTGTAATATGATGCTTGTATGACTTATTTTATTTGTAGAGTTGTGTTGTGATATCTTCCCGTGAGTCCCTGATCTTGATCGTACACGTTTGTGTGTATGATTAGTGTACGATTGAATCGGGGGCGTCACAGAACATTATTGCAAAATGTCATGGTGGCATGTAATTTTAATAATCAATTCGTCCATGTCAGTTGTCCTCTTACAACCCTTCCCCTCTGCTGTTTTACCTGGGTACAGAGGAATAGATTGTAAACTAAAAGCATGCAAGATCATGTGGTAAATTCATAACATGTGAAACCAACATACCATCATAAATTGCATGCAAATCGTCGTAGTAAGGGAAAGCTTTGTATCTCCACTTCTGTTGTTCTTTGCTCAATTCATCCCATTTTTCATCAATGGTTGTTGGCATTTTTGTAACAGGATGAAAACCGAAGCCACTCTTCTCTACAATAGATTTGACAATAAAATAATATTTCTTCAACCGTTGCTCTCTAAATTTTAGTTGAGAAACAATAAAGTTAGCTCTCTGAAACTGATTATTCAAGCGTATAACCATGGAATTCCATCCTTCTTTTGTCCATCCATTCTGACCACAAAATTCAGCAGCAGCTACATACTCTTTCATCACAGAAACGAGCAGGTCAAGTTGAGCAGTGGTCCATGATGCTCTGTTTTTTTTGTCTGCAAATGGAAAACAAAATGCATCAAGAATTTGTCAATTGCATTTACAACAGACGAATGCGTCTTCATTGTGTATACAGGTGCATGTAAATCTCCAATCAATCGGTTAAAAAAGGGACTGGTCCAAAGCAAATATTCAGCTAACCAGCAACCAGCAAAACCATATTCTATACAAGGTCGAACAGTGAACCTATCTGATTCTAAAGACATGTATACAAGTCCTGGATACGAATGCTAGCAGACTAGACGAACAGCTGAAGCAGTCCTCAATTAACAAGCATTGAGATCCAGCTAGCAGACTAGAGGAACAACTCGAGCGGAGTTGAATTAACAAGCACAGAGATCCAGCTAGCAGTCTAGACGAACAGTTCGAGCGGAGCTGCGCCACATGCATAGTTAGGAAAGGCACAACCGTGCGGAGGAAGGGGCCGGCGATCAGCATGGAGAGGCGGGAGGAGCGACTTGAGGGAGGGCGAAGGGCAGAGTCTACTCACCTTTGGTCTCTCCATCCTCGTCTCTTTTCTTCCCCATGGTTGCGGAGGGAGATATCTCCAAAGGCGACGGCGGCGGCGGCGGTGTGGGAGCGATAGCTGTGTTTTAGATCGAGCTGAGAAGATAACGACGTCCCATCCCTTCTTTTCGTCTGCTCTGTTAAAAAAAAAGAGGTCTTGGGTTCTTTTTTTTATGCAGAGAAAAAACTACAGTTTTAAAATCACAATTGTTAGAGGCAACCAAACAACTCATTATAAATAAAACTATGATAATTTTAAAAACTCTAGTATTCTTAAAATACTTTGTTATCAAACAGGGCCTAAATGTTTTACATGCATGCTGCAAGAAACTAGTATAAGAAAACGCCACCTGAATGTCACTGTCAGTTGAAAAGTAATCGTTCCAAACGGGTTTGGAGAACGGTCCCAACCTAAGGTACCGTTCCTTCACATGTGCTCAGAGCAATTGTAAAATCTAGAGTTAATTACACTATTAATACATGAACTTGTATGGCTTATACAAATTCATATATAAAGTTAGAAAAATACGCAAACTAGTTCTAGAACTTGTGTTTAAGTGTTCGAGTCTGCATGCGGTCTGGGATCCTTTCAATGCTTTTGTGCTAGCTGGGATGTCTCCCTTTGCTAGTTCTAGTTTCTAGTTTCAGTGGTAGTAGATTTGAGACCTTTTATTTTCGTTTGAACTGGTGCTTATAGATCGCTTTTGATTTCCCTTCAAGGAAATTGGAGGGTGAAACCCTTCTTTGATAAAAAAAGAACTTGTGTTCAAGATACATTTAGATACATATCTGTCGCTGACTGCCTGTTAAGTCTTTGTTAACTCTCTACGTGGCACTCCAGTGAGGTTGGGGCCGCCCTTTGTTACCCTGTGGGTTCCACCTGTAAGTGGGGAAGAAAAAATCTAGTTAGTTACACTATTAATACATGAACTTGCATGACAGATATAAATTCATACATAAAGTTGAAAATGAACAAACCAGCTCTAGAACATGTGTTTAAAGTACATTTAGATACATTTTCATCGCTCACCGTTAAGGGCATCTCCAACGCCGACCCTCAAACCTCTCGCAATCGTCTGGATTGCGTTGTTCAGACTGAGCAAGCCATCCAATACGATCATGTATCAGACCGCGAAGCGGTCCTGACACGATTTCTTCCGCAAACCGGAGACAAATATGCGGGAGGGGGCTTTCCGGGAGTCTGGACACACGAAACATCGCTGTCACGCCCCCCGGCCCACCCAAAAGGAAGGCGGAGCCCGCACTTTTGTAGCATTCCACACTATTTCTGCACCAAATTCCTCCAATCTCTACTTCCACTCCCAGCCGCTCTCCGCCCAATTCCCACTCTTTTCTCCCATCCTCTCCTTCCCTCAGCCGCCGATGCATGGAACCGTCAAAGAACTTGTCGGAGATGGAGCCGGTGGGGCTGCCGGAGGATCCGAGCATCATGCTCGCCCGGAAGATCAGCTTGGAGACACGGCAAATTCGCCGCGTCAAAGCGAAGACCGCAAAGGAGGAGAAGCTGAAGAAGCGGCTGGCTGCTGATAGGCCTGGTGGTGGCGATGGACGTGGAGGGCGTGGCGGACGAGGCGATCGGCGAGACTGTGGCGGACACCGCCAGCCGAGCGCTCCCACAATACAAACGACGACGTGGGGCCGGAGCATTATAAGCCTTCGTACTACTACGCTGCCAAGCAGCTCGCAACCCCTGCCAATACAGTTCCTTACATCGTCGACGTTAACACGACGACACTCTTCTGAGTATTCTTTGCCGCAGTTCGTCCGGGCGAGAATGGAGGGCGGGGAGCAGATGAGTGCCCGTATGCTATTTGCTGCAATGCCAACAGCGGGGGAGCCAACGTACGACGCGGATAGGGAGATGCTCGATACCATCCACGACGAAGGCGAGGGAGGAGGATGGGGCTATGAGGATGGGCAGGTGGAAGACATGATAGGAGTGCCAGTAACCTAGCTCATTTTCTTGGGTTTCATGAGGTTTCGACGTGCTGTGATCATGTGGACACCACGACCACCTTTGGCTAGAGGCCTAGAGCGGCAAAGAGGGTAAGCGGCTACACAGATGGGGCACCATGTTGAGATAGAAGAAATGGGCTTGCAACGATCTTGAGTTGTACTTATTGGGCTAGGGGTGTCTGATATTCTTCTTTCCCGTTGCAATGCATGGGGATTTTGCTAGTAAATACAATGAAAATATCCTTGCAAAAATACAATGTAAATAAAAATTTAATTTTTAAAAACATACACTAATATAAAGCAATCTATCCAAAATGTAACCTAAAAATTAAATAATCTATATGAAAATGAAGTAAAATTATATAAAAAATGACCTACAATTAAACAATAACTAAAAACCAACCCTAAAAATTAAACAATATATATATATATAATTCTTCAAAAAAATATGGCATGGGCTGCAACAGCCCACGCCACACACACACCCACGACCCCCAACCGCCCACCCCAACCCACCCACACACCGATTTCGTCCCCACCTCAACCCCCCCCCCCCCCCACACACACACACGCCCCACCCCGTCGCTGGCGCCCCACCTCACCTCCTCCATCGCCGCGTCCATCCCGGCGTTCATCGCCGCCTCTGACACCGAAGCCCATGCCCCCACCGCCAACCCTGCCTCCAACACCACCCCACCTCCCATCTCCGTCGCTGCTCCCCACTGTAAATTTTAGTTGCATTTTTAGTTTTAATTTCAGGTGTAGTTTTAATTGTACATTGTTGTTGTAGATTTTAGTTGTAGATTGTAGTTGTAGTTTTAGTTGTAGAATTTAGTTGTACTTTTAGCTGTAGATTGTGGTTATAATTTTAGTTGTGGATTGTAGTTGTAGAATTTACTTGTATATCGTAGTTGTAGATTGTAGTTCTAATTTTAGTTGTGGATTTTACATGTGGATTGTGTTGGGAAACGTTGCATGACAAACAAAAAAATTGTACGCACACGTAAGATCTATCCATGGAGATGCATAGCAACGAGAGGGGAAGAGTGTGTCTACGTGGTAAGCGGAAGCATTTTACAACACGGTTGATGTAGTCGAACTTCTTCGCATTCCAACCGATCGAGCATCGAACATACGGCACCTCCGCGTTTAGCGCACGTTCAGCTCGATGACGTCCTCCACCTTCTTGATCCAGCTAGACGGCGAGGTAGTGGATGAGTTCCGGCAAGCTATCTCCTCAGGGCTTCGCCTAAGCACTACAAAAATATGACCGGGGTGTAAATGGTGGAGGGGAACGCCGCACACGGCTAGGCAATTGTCTGTTGTGTGCTAGGCGCTCTCCTCCCACATATATATAGGTGGGAGGGAGGGAGGAGCATCCAAGGGGGGGCGCCCAAGTAGGACTCCTACTTGGGGTCTCTCCCAAGCCGCACTCCCTTTCCATATTTGGAGCGCGGGAGGAAGGAAGGAGGAGATAGAGCCCCCCCTTTCCTTTCTCCCCTCAGGAGGGAAAGGCAGGAGGGGCCACCCTCCCCTTTCCTTCCCCTTAGGGCCGGCCAGCCATGCATCGGAGGGGCACACCAGCCCCCTTGTGGGCTGGTCTGTACCCTCCTTTGGCCCATAAGGTCCATATCTTTCCGGGGGGGGGGGGGGGTGCCCAGAACCCCTTCCGGTGACCCGATCTTCAGGTACATTTCGAAACACTTTAAGTGTACAAATACCATCGTCCTATATATCAATCTTTACCTCTCGATCATGTCGAGACTCCTCGTCATGTCTGTGATCTCATACGGGACTCCGAACAACATTCGAACACCAAATCATATAACTCATATAACACTATATCGTCAACAAACGTTAGGCGTGCGGACCCTACGGGTTCGAGAACTATGTAGACACGACCAAGACACTTCTCCGGTCAATAACCAATAGCGGAACCTGGATACCCATATTGGCTCTTACATATTCTACGAATATCTTTATCGGTCAAACTGTTATGACAACATACATAATTCCCTTTGTCCATCGGTATGTTACTTGCTCGAGGTTCGATCTTCAGTATCTTCATACCTAGTTCAATCTCGTTACCGATAAGTCTCTTTACTCGTTCCGTAATACATCACCTCATGGCTAACTCCTTAGTCATTTGCTAGCAAGCTTATGATGTGTATTACCGTGAGGGCCCAGAGATACCTCTCCGATACTCGGAGAGACAAATCCCAATCTCGATCTATGCCAACTCAACAAACACCTTCGGAGATACATGTAGAGCACCTTTATGATCACCAAATTATGTTATGACTTTGATACCACATAAGGTATTCCTGCGGTATCCGGGAGTTGCATAATCTTATAGTCGAAGGAATAAGTATTTGACATGAAGAAAGCAATATCAATAAACTGAACGATCAATATCCTAAGCTAACGGATGGGTATTGTCCATCACATCATTCTCCTAATGATGTGATCCCGTTATTGAAGGAAATATGCCCTAGAGGCAATAATAAAGTTATTATTTATTTCCTCATATAATGATAAATGTTTGTTATTCATGCTAGAATTGTACTAACCGGAAACTTAGTACCTGTGTGAATACATAGACAAACAGAGCGTCACTAGTATGCCTCTACTTGACTAGCTCGTTAATTAAAGATGGTTATGTTTCCTAACCATAGACATGAGTTGTCATTTAATTAACGAGATCACATCATTAGGAGAATGATGTGATTGACTTGACCCATTCCGTTAGCTTAGCACTTGATCGTTTAGTATGTTGCTGTTGCTTTCTTCATGACTTATATATGTTCCTATGACTATGAGATTATGCAACTCCCGTTTACCGGAGAAACACTTTGTGTGCTATCAAACGTCACAACGTAAATGGGTGATTATAAAGGTGCTCTACAGGTGTCTCCGAAGGTATTTGTTGAGTTGGCGTATATCGTGATTAGGATTTGTCACTGCTATTGTCGGAGAGGTATCTCTAGGCCCACTCGGTAATACACATCGCTATAAGCCTTGCAAGCATTGCAACTAATAAGTTAGTTGAGGAATGATGTATTACAGAACGAGTAAAGAGACTTGCCAGTAACGAGATTGAACTAGGTATTGAGATACCGACGATCGAATCTCGGGCAAGTAACATACCGATGACAAAGGGAACAACGTATGTTGTTATGCGGTTTGATCGATAAAGATCTTCGTAGAATATGTGGGAGCCAATATGCGCATCCAGGTTCCGCTATTGGTTATTCACCGGAGACGTGTCTCGGTCATGTCTACATAGTTCTCGAACCCGTAGGGTCCGCACGCTTAAAGTTCGGTGACGATCGATACTATGAGTTTTTGTGTTTTGATGTACCGAAGGTAGTTCGGAGTCCCGGATATGATCATGTACATGACGAGGAGTCTCTAAATGGTCGAGATGTAAAGATCGATATATTGGACGACTATATTCGGACACCGGAAGTGTGTCGGGTGGTTTCAGAGAAAACCAGAGTGCCGGAGGGTTACCAAAACCCCTCGGGAGAAATAATGAGCCTTATGGGCCTTAGTGGAGAGAGAGGGCTGGCCTAGGGCAGGCCGCACGCCCCTCCCCTCTGGTCCAAATTGGACTAGGAGAGGGGGGGGGGCGCCCTCCTTTCCTTCTCCCTCTCCCCCTTCCTTTGCCCCTCCTAGTAGGAATAGGAAAGAGGGGAGGCCTACTCCTACTAGGAGGAGGACTCCTCCTCCTGGCGCGCCATAGAGGGCCGGCCGGCCTCCCCCCTTACCCCTTTATATACGGAGGCAGGGGCACCTCTAAACACACAAGTTGATCATTGATCTCTTAGTCGTGTGCGGTGCCCCCTCCACCATAATCCATCTCGATCATATCGTAGCGGTGCTTAGGAGAAGCCCTGTGTCGGTAGCAACATCATCACCGTCATCACGCCATCGTGCTGACGAAACTCTCCTGTGAAGCTCTCCTGGATCGGAGTTAGTGGGACGTCATCGAGCTGAACGTGTGCAGAACTCGGAGGTGTCATACGTTTGGTACTTGGATTGGTCGGATCGTGAAGACGTATGACTACATCAACCGCGTTCTCATAACGCTTCTGCTTACGATCCACGAGGGTACGTGGACGATACTCTTCCCTCTCGTTGCTATGCATCACCATGATCTTGTGTGTGTGTAGGAATTTTTTTGAAATTACTACGTTACCCAACAGTTATCAAATGACAACTCATTTCCATGGTTAGGAAACCTTAACCATCTTTGATCAACGAGCTAGTCTAGTAGAGGCTCACTAGGGACACGGTATTTGTTTATGTATCCACACATGTATTCAAGTTTACAATCAATACAATTCTAGCATGAATATTAAACCTTTATCATGAATAAGGAAATATAAAATAACAACTTTATTATTGCCTCTAGGGCATATTTCCTTCAGTCTCCCACTTGCACTAGAGTCAATAATCTAGTTCACATCGCTATGTGATTAATCCCCATAGTTCACATCTCCATGTGACCAATACCCAAAGAGTTTGCTAGAGTCAAATAATCTAGTTCACATCGCCATGTGATTAATACCCAAATAATATTAAGGTGTGATCATGTTTTGCTTTTGAGAGAGGTTTAGTCAATGGGTCTGTCACATTCAGATCCGTATGTATTTTGCAAATTTCTCTTTCTACAATGCTCTGCATGAAGCTACTCTAACTAATTGCTCCCACTTTCAATATGTATCCATATTGAGATTCATAGTCGTCCGAATCGGTGTCAAAGCTTGCATCGACGTAACTCTTTACGACGAACTCTTTATCACCTCCATAACCGAGAAATGTTTCCTTGGTCCTCTAAGGATAATTTTGACCGCTGTCCAGTGATCTACTCCTGGATCACTATTGTACCCCCTTGCCAAACTCATGGCAATGCACACAATAGGTCTGGTACACAGCATGGTATACTTTATAGAACCTATGGCTGAGGCATAGGGAATGCCTTTCATTCTCTCTCTATCTTCTGCCGTCGTCGGGCTTTGAGTCTTACTCAACTTCACACCTTACAATACAAGCTAGAAATCCTTCTTTGACTGATCCATTTTGCACTTCTTCAAAACTGTATCAAGGTATGCACTTTGTGAAAGTCCTATTAAGCGTCTTGATTTATCCCTATAGATCTTGATGCCCAATATATAAGCAGCTTCACCAAGGTCTTTCATTGAAAAATTCTTATTCAAGTATCCTTTTATGCTATCTAGAAATTTTATATAATTTTCAATCAATAATATGTCATCCACATATAATATTAGAAATGCTAGAGAGCTCCCACTCACTTTCTTGCAAATGCAGGCTTCACCGTAAATCTGTATAAAACCATATACTTTGATCACCTCATCAAAGCGTATATTCCAACTCCGAGATGCTTGCACCAGTCCATAGATGGATCGTTGGAGCTTGCACACTTTGTTAGCACCTTTAGAATCGACAAAACATTCCGGTTGCATCATATACAACTCTTCTTTATGAAATCCATTAAGGAATGCAGTTTTAACGTCCATTTGCCAGATTTCATAATTATAAAATGCGGCAATTGCTCACATGATTTGGACAGACTTAAGCATCGCTACGGGTGAGAAAGTCTCATCGTAGTCAATCCCTTGAACTTGTCGAAAACCTTTCGCGACAAGTCGAGCTTTGTGGATAGTAACACTACCATCAGCGTCAGTCTTCTTCTTGAAGGTCCATTTATTTTCAATGGCTTGCCGATCATCGGGCAAGTCCACCAAAGTCCACACTTTGTTCTCATACATGGATCCTATCTCAGATTTCATGGCCTCAAGCCATTTATCGGAATCTGGGCTCATCATAGCTTGTTCATAGTTCGTAGGTTCGCCATGGTCTAGTAACATGACTTCCAGGACATGATTACCATACTATTCTGGTGCGGAACATTCTCTATTTGACCTACGAGGTCCAGTAGTAACTTGATCTGAAGTTCCATGATCATCATCATTTGCTTCCTCTCTAGTTGGTGTAGGCATCACGAGAACGGATTTCTCTGATGTACTACTGTCCAAATTGGGAGAAGGTACAGTTACCTCATTAAGTTCTACTTTCCTCCCAGTCACTTCTTTCGAGAGAAACTCCTTCTCTAGAAATGTTCCATTCTGGACAACAAAGATCTTGCCTTCAGATCCGTGGTAGAAGGTGTACCCAATTGTTTCCTTAGGGTATCCTATGAAGACGCACATTCTCCGATTTTGGTTTGAGCTTATCAGGCTGAAGCCTTTTGACATAAGTGTCGCAACCCCGAATTTTAAGAAACGATGACTTAGGTTTATAGCCAAACCATAATTCATATGGTGTCATCTCAACAGATCTAGACGGTGCCCTATTTAACGTGAATGCGGTTGTATCTAATGCATAACTCCAAAACGACAGTGGTAAATCGGTAAGAGACATCATAGAACGCAACAGATCCAATAAAGTATAGTTATGACGTTCGGGCACACCATTACGCTGTGGTGTTCTAGGTGGCGTGAGTTGTGAAAACATTCCACATTGTTTTAAATGAAGGTCAAACTCGTAACTCAAATACTCCCCTCCGCGATCAGATCGTAGAAACTTTATTTTCTTGTTACGATGATTCTCCACTTCACTCTAAAATTCTTTGAACTTTTCGAATGTTTCAGACTTGTGTTCCATCAAGTAGATATACCCATACCTACTCAAATCATCTGTGAAGGGGAGAAAATAACGATATCCGCTGCATGCTTCAACACTTATCGGACATCATACATCGCTATGTATTATTTCCAATATGTCATTAGCTCGATCTATTGTTTCGGAGAACGAAGTTTTAGTTTTCTTGCCCATGAGGCATGGTTCGCAAGCATCAAGTGATTCATAATCAAGTGATTCCAAAAACCCATCAGTATGGAGTTTCTTCATGCGCTTTACACCAATATGACCTAAACGGCAGTGCCACAAGTATGTTGCACTATCATTACCAACTTTGCATATTTTGGCATCAATATTATGAATATGTGTATCACTACGATCGAGATTCAATAAACTTTTCACATTGGGTGTATGACCATAGAAGGTTTTATTCATGTAAATAGAACAACAATTATTCTCTAACTTAAATGAATAACCGTATTGCAATAAACATGATCTAATCATATTTATGCTCAACGCAAACACCAAATAATATTTATTTAGGTTCAACACTAATCCCGAAGGTAGAGGGAGTGTGCGATGGTGATCGTACCAACCTTGGAATCACTTCCAGCACACATCGTCACCTCGCACTTAACTAGTCTCTGTTTATTCTGCAACCCCTGTTTCGAGTTACTAATCTCAGCAACTGAACCAGTATTGAATACCCACGTTCTACTACGAACACTAGTAAGGTACACATCAATAACATGTATATCAAATATACTTTTGTTCACTTTGCCATCCTTCTTATCCGCCAAGTATTTGGGGCAGTTCCGCTTCCAGCGAGCATTTCCTTTGAAGTAGAGGCACTTAGTTTCAGGCTTGGGTCCAGCTTTGGGATTCTTCATGGGAGCGACAACTTGCTTGCCATTCTTATTGAAGTTCCCTTTCATTCCCTCGCCCTTTTTCTTGAAACTAGTGGTCTTGTTAACCATCAACACTTGATGCTCTTTCTTGATTTCTACCTTCGCTAATTTCAGCATCGCGAAGAGCTCGGGAATCGTTTTCGTCATCCCTTGCATATTATAGTTCATCACGAAGTTCTAGTAGCTTGGTGATAGTGACTAGAGAACTCTATCAATCACTATCTTATCTGGAAGATTAACTCCCACTTGATTCAAGCGATTGTAGTACCCAGACATTCTGAGTACATGCTCACTGGCCGAGCTAATCTCCTCCATCTTGTTGGCAAAATACTTCAGAGGTCTCATACCTCTCAACACGGGCATAAGTTTGAAATACCAATTTCAGCTCTAGGAACATCTCATATGTTCCATGGAGTTCAAAACGTCTTGGAAGCCCCGATTCTAAGCCGTAAAGCATGGCGCACTAAACCATCAAATAGTCATCATATCGAGCTTGTCAAACGTTCATAATGTCTGCATCAACTCCTGCAACAGGTCTGGCACCTAGCAGTGCATCAAGGACATAATTCATATGTGCAGCAATGAGGATAATCGTCAGATCATGGACCCGGTCCGCATCATTGCCACTATCATCTTTCAACTTAGTTTTCTCTAGGAACATATAAAAATAGGGGATCTAAATCATGAGCTATTGATCTACAACATATATATGCAAAAACTATTAAGTCTAAGTTCATGATAAATTAAGTTCAATTAATCAAATTACTAATGAACTCCCACTTAGATTAACATCCCTCAAGTTACCTAAGTGGTACATGATTCAAATCAACTAACCCATGTCCGATCATCACGTGAGATGGGGTAGTCATCAATGTTGAACATCTCTATGTTCATCATATCTACTATATGACTCACGTTTGACCTTTTGGTCTCCAGTGTTCCGAGACCATGTCTGTACATGCTAGGCTCATCAAGTTTAACCCAAGTATTCTGCATGTGCAAAACTGTCTTACACCCGTTGTATGTGAACGTAGAGTCTATCACACCCGATCATCACATGGTGCTTCGAAACGATGAACTTTGGCAACGGTGCATACTCAGGGAGAACACTTTTATCTTAAAATTTAGTGAAGGGATCATCTTATAATGCTACCGCCGCTCTAAGAAAAATAAGATGCATAAATGATAAATATCACATGCAATCAAAATATGTGACATGATATGGCCATCATCATCTTGTGCTTTTGATCTCCATCTCCAAAGCATCATCATGATCTCCATCGTCACAGGCTCGGCACCTTGATCTCCATCGTTGTGTCGTGGTCGTCTCGCCAACTATTGCTTCTACAACTATTGCTAACACATAGCGATAAAGTAAAGCAATTACATGGCGTTTGCATTTCTACAATAAAGAGATAACCATAAGGCTCCTGTCGGCTGCCGATAATTTACAAAACATGATCATCTCATACAATAACGTATATCACATCATGTATTGACCAGATCACATCACAACATGCCCTGCAAAAACAAGTTAGACGTCCTCTACTTTGTTGTTGCAAGTTTTACGTGACTGCTACGGGCTTCTAGCAAGAACTGTTCTTACCTACGCAAAAACCACAACGGTGGTTCATCAAGTTTGCTGTTTTAACCTTCTTCAAGGACCGGCCGTAGTCAAATTTGATTCAACTAAAGTAGGGGAAACAGACACCTGATACGTCTCCAACGTATCTATAATTTTTTATTGTTCCATGCTATTATATTATCTGTTTTGGATGTTTACGGGCTTTATTAGACACTTTTATATTATTTTTGGGACTAACCTATTAACCCAGAGCCCAGTGCCAGTTTTTGGTTTTTTTCCTTGTTTTAGAGTATCCCAGAAAAGGAAAATCAAATGGAGTCCAATTGACCTGAAACTTCACGGAACTTATTTTTGGAAGGAAAGCAACCCGGGAGACTTGGAGTCCACATAAGGGAAGCTTCGAGGAGGCCACGAGGTAGGAGGGCACGCCCTCCACCCTCGTGGGCCCCTCGTGGCTCCCCTGACGTACTTCTTCTGCCTATATATCTCCATATACCCTGAAACAATCGGGGAGCACAATAGATCGGGAGTTCCGCCGCCAGAAGCCTCCGTAGCCACCGAAAACCAATCTAGACCTGTTCCGGCACCCTGCCGGAGGGGGAATCCCTCTCCGGTGGCCATCTTCATCATCCCGGTGCTCTCCATGATGAGGAGGGAGTAGTTCTCCCTCGGGGCTGAGGGTATGTACCAGTAGCTATGTGTTTGATCTCTCTCTCTCTCTCTCTCTCTCGTGTTCTTGAGGTGATATGATCTTGATGTATCGCGAGCTTTGCTATTATATTTGGATCCTATGATGTTTCTTCCCCCCTCTACTCTCCTGTAATGGAATGAGTTTTCCCTTTGAAGTTATCTTATCGGACTGAGTCTTTAAAGATTTGAGAACACTTGATGTATGTCTTGCCGTGCGTATCTGTGGTGACAATGGGATACCACGTGATTCACTTGATGTATGTTTTGGTGATCAACTTGCGGGTTTCGCCCATGAACCTATGCATAGGGGTTGGCACACGTTTTTGTCGTGATTCTTCGGTAGAAACTTTGGGGCACTCTTTGAGGTTCTATGTGTTGGTTGAATAGATGAATCTGAGATTGTGTGATGCATATCGTATAATCATACCCACGGATACTTGAGGTGACATTGGAGTATCTAGGTGACATTAGGGTTTTGGTTGATTTGTGTCTTAAGGTGTTATTCTAGTACGAACTCTAGCACTAGTAGAAAACAGGGCTTTGGTCCAGGCCGAGGTGGCCCATTAGTCCCGGTTCAGTCCAGAACCGGGACCCATGGGGCCATCTGTCCCGGTTCGTGAGGCCAGGGGCCTGCCGGGCCTCACGGGGGCATTGGTCCCGGTTCGTCATGCCCCTTTGGTCTCGGTTGGTGGGACGAACCGGGACCAATGGGCCTCGCTCCTGGCCCACCACCATTGGTCCCGGTTGGTGGCTTGAACCAGGACCACAGGCTTCCCTTTGGTACCGGTTCATGCCACGAACCGGGACCAATGGGGTGCCTATATATACCCACTCGCCGGCGAGCAGAGCACTCCACACTGCTCTGTTTTTTCTGGCCGACGAGGGGAGAGCTTTGTGGTGCTCTAGCTCACCTCCTATGCACATGAGGTGTTCGATGAAATGCCCGAGCCACACTAGTTAAGCTTTCTCCTCTCGAAGGTCAACCTCAATCATGCCGACCAACAATGCGATGGTTTTGGTATCCGCCCCCGTCGGCCCTCGTCCTGGCTAGGATTCAGATGTGGTATATATTATCTTTTTATAACTATTTGGTTCATTTATTGTTTATGACAATTATGCCGACCAACGTGACATAGATTTTATTTATCTAGGAGGTAGTTGAACCGGAAATTCCAACCGACCCTATTGTCGAGAGGTTAAATTTAGTTGAAGAATAAAACAATTACTTGAAGGAAAAGATATAAAAAATTGAGAACGAGAAGATGATATTGGAGTTGCATGTTGCGGATGTCGTTGATGGTCACAAGATCAAGATGGATGCAATGCGGTTGAAGATGAGAAAGATTAGAAAATATGCCATTCATACCGGCTTAGTATCATTATGCCATTGGATCAATTGTTACCTTGGTTGCGATTATGATCGCATTTGTTTTCACATTGAAATGTTTACATAGTTTCAATGTATGGTTTAATTAATTAGATGCTCTGGAGAGCTATATGTTGTTAGATGAGAACTATGTATGTACTTTGGTTTTAATGTGATGATGAACTTCTATTAATTTGGTCACTTAATTATCTATTCATGATGTTCTGTAATGGTTTTTGACACACTTAAATATATATAATGCACGTAGATGAACCGGCAATGGATGTACGGTGGCAAACACACCTCCGAGTACATTAAGGGCGTGCATGATTTTCTCGAAGTGGCTGAGGCAAACAAGCATAATGGTTTTATGTGTTGTCCATGCCCTAAATGTGGGAATACGAAGTCTTACTCTGACCGGAAAATCCTTCACACCCACCTACTTTACAATGGTTTCATACCACACAATAATGTTTGGACGAGGCACGAAGAAATAGGGGTTATGATGGAAGACAATGAAGAAGAAGATGACGATGACAACTATGTGCCCCCTGAATACGGTGATGATGCAACGGGGGAAGCTGCTGAAGATCAAGAGGAACCAGACGATGTGCCCAATGATGCTGCAACGGGGGAAGCTGTTGAAGATCATGAGGAACCAGACGATGTGCCCGGTGATGATGATCTCCGCCGGGTCATTGTCGATGCAAGGACGCAATGCGAAAGTCAAAAGGATAAGCTGAAGTTCGATCGCATGTTAGAGGATCACAAAAAAAGGCGGTACCCCAATTGCGAAGATGGCAACACAAAGCTCGGTACCGTACTGGAATTGTTGCAGTGGAAGGCAGAGAATGTTGTGTTTGACAAAGGATTTGAGAAGCTACTGAAAATATTGAAGAAGAAGCTTCCAAAGGATAACAAATTGCCCGACAGTACATACGCAACAAAGAAGGTCGTATGCCCTCTAGGATTGGAGGTGCAGAAGATACATGCATGCCCTAATGACTGCATCCTCTACCGCGATGCGTACAAGGATCTGAACGCATGCCTGGTATGCGGTGCATTGCGGTATAAGATCAGATGAGATGACCCTGGTGATGTTGACAGCGAGCCCCCCAGGAAGATGGTTCCTGCGAAAGTGATGTGGTATGTTCCTATAATACCACGGTTGAAACATCTGTTCAGAAACGAACATCATGCCAAGTTGATGCGATGGCACAGTGAGGACTGTAAGAAAGACGGGAAGTTGAGAGCACTCGCTGACGGGTCGCAGTGGAGAAAAATTGAGAGAAAGTACTGGCATGAGTTTGCAAGTGACCCAAGGAACGTATGATTTGGTTTAAGCGCATATGGCATTAATCCTTTCGGGGAGCAGAGCAGCAATAACAGCACCTGGCCCGTGACTCTATGTATGTATAACCTTCCTCCTTGGATGTGCATGAAGCGGAAGTTCATTATGATGCCAATTCTCATCCAAGGCCCTAAGCAACCCGGCAACGACATTGATGTGTTCCTAAGGCCATTAGTTGAAGAACTTTTACAGCTGTGGAATGGAAATTGTGTACGTACGTGGGATGAGCACAAACATGAGGAATTTAACCTGAACACGTTGCTGTTTGTAACCATCAACGATTGGCCCGCTCTCAGTAACCTTTAAGGACAGACAAACAAGGGATACCACACATGCACACACTGTTTAGAAGAAACTGAAAGTATATACCTGGACAAATACAGGAACAATGTGTACCTGGGCCATCGTCGATTTCTTCCGACCAACCATCAATGTCGAAAGAAAGGCAAGCATTTCAAAGGCGAGGCAGATCACCGGAAGAAGCCCGCCATGCGTACCGGTGATCACGTACTTGCTATGGTCAATGATTTACACGTAATCTTTGGAAAGGGTCCCGGCAGACTAGCTGTTCCGAATGACGCTGAGGGACACGCACCCATGTGGAAGAAGAAATCTATATTTTGGGACCTACCCTACTGGAAAGACCTAGAGGTCTGCTCTTCAATCGACGTGATGCACATGACGAAGAACCTTTGCGCGAACCTGCTAGGCTTCTTGGGCATGTATGGGAAGACAAAAGATACACCTGAGGCACGGGAGGACCTGCAACGTTTGCACGAAAAAGACGGCATGCCTCTGAAGCAGTATAAAGGTCCTGCTAGCTACGCTCTTACGAAATAAGAGAAAGAAATCTTCTTTGAATGCCTGCTCAGTATGAAGGTCACGACTGGTTTCTCGTCGAATATAAAGGGAATAATAAATATGCCAGAGAAAAAGTTCCAGTACCTAAAGTCTCATGACTGCCACGTGATTATGACGCAATTGCTTTCGGTTGCATTGAGGGGGCTTCTACCGGAAAACGTCTGATTAGCCATTGTGAAGCTATGTGCATTCCCCAATGCAATATCTCAGAAGGTGATCGATCCAGAAATCGTACCAAGGCTAAGGAGTGATGTGGCGCAATGTCTTGTCAGTCTCGAGCTGGTGTTCCCACCATCCTTTTTCAATATCATGACGCACGTCCTAGTTCATCTACTCGACGAGATTGTCATTCTGGGGCCCGTATTTCTACACAATATGTTCCCCTTTGAAAGGTTCATGGGAGTCCTAAAGAAATATGTCCATAACCGTGCTAGGCGAGAAGGAAGCATCTCCATGGGCCATCAAACAGAGGATGTCATTGGGTTTTGTGTTGACTTCATTCCTGGCCTAAAGAAGATTGGTCTCCCTAAATCGCGCTATGAGGGGAGACTGACTGGAAAAGGCACGCTGGGAGGGGCCTCAATAATATGCAGGGATGGATATTCTTGGTCTCAAGCACACTACACAGTTCTACAGAACTCTACCTTGGTGACCCCGTATGTCGATGAACACAAGAACAGTCTGCGCTCCAAACACCCGGAGAAGTGCGACGACTGGATTACATGTGAACACATCAGGACTTTCAGTAGTTGGTTGGAAACACGTCTCAGAGATGACAACACTATTTGTGATGAGCTGTACTTGTTGTCCAGGGGAACATCTTTGACTGTATTGACTTACAAAGGATACGAGATAAATGGGAATACATTTTACACGATCGCCCAAGATCAAAAGAGCACCAACCAAAACAGCGGTGTCCGCTTTGATGCAGCAACCGAGAGGGGAAAGGACACATATTATGGTTACATAGTGGATATATGGGAACTTGACTATGGACATGATTTTAATGTCCCTTTGTTTAAGTGCAAATGAGTTAATCTGTCAGGAGGCGGGGTATAGGTAGACCCACAGTACGGAATGATAACAGTGGATCTCAACAATCTTGCGTATGCAGACGAACCGTCCGTCCTAGCCAATGATGTGGTACAGGTTATCTATGTGAAGGACATGTCTACCAAACCGAGAAAAAGAAAAGATAAGGAAGCGAATACATCATACGATGAGCCAAAGCGCCACATAGTTCTTTCAGGAAAAAGGGACATCGTGGGAGTGGAGGGCAAGATAGACATGTCTGAAGATTATGAAAAGTTTCATGAAATTCCTCCCTTCAAATTCAAGGCTGACCCAAGCATCCTGATAAACGATGAAGATTATCCATGGTTACGGCGCAATAAGCAAATGACACAAGCGAAGAAAAAGTGAAGACTTTCTCCCGCAACTATTATGATGATACCATGCCAACTTTGTAACAGACGAGTATGATACCATTGTCCGTTTTATACATGCACATGCTATATGGGTGAAATTATGATACCATGCCAACTTTCAACTTTTTCAGACTTCATTTGAAATGCTTTAATGTCTTATGGTTCGGCCCTCGTAATACCATTATTCAAATTTTAACTATTCAAATTTAAAAACTAATGGCACTAACAAAAAGTTTTTAATTTTTTCTAAAACTAATGGCACTAACAGAAAGTTTATAATTTTTCTGACCTAAAAGCAAAAAGAATTAAAAAATAAAGCAAAAAACAAAAGAAAATAAATAATGCAAAAAACAAAACAAAAAAACTGGAAAAAAAAACTATTTTTATAGTAATGTTAATCACAAACTTGTGATTCACACAAATTTCAAAGAATTCAAATTTTAACTATTCAAATTTGAAAACTAATGGCACTAACAGAAAGTTTATAATTTTTCTAAAACTAATGGCACTAACAGAAAGTTTATAATTTTGCTGACCTAAAAGCAAAAAGAATTAAAAAAGGAAAAAACAAAAGAAAATAAATAATGCAAAAAACAAAACAAAAAATGGAAAAAAACTATTTTTATAGTAAAGTTAATCACAAACTTGTGATTCACACAAATTTCAAAGAATTCAAATTTTAACTATTCAAATTTAAAAACTAATGGCACTAACAAAAAGTTTATAATTTTTCTAAAACTAATGGCAAAAAGAATTAAAAACTAAAGCAAGAAACAAAAGAAAATAAATAATGCAAAAAACAAAACAAAAAAAACTGGAAAAAAATTTAAAAAAAACTGCCACCTATTCGGCCACCATGGCGTGAATACGACTAGAAACCCAACCTGGGCCAGGATTCAGGCCCGCAGAAGGCCCAATAGGCCGACAGACAACATAATGTGAGATTAGGCCCGTAAGCCTGCATATGAGAGGAGCTCGAGAGGGCAGCCACAGTGGGGCTTATAAACCACTCCGAGCCCCTCCCAACAAGCGAGGTGGGACTAAACTTTTGGCCGCGGGCAGCGCAAGGCTTTGGCCTCGGTTGGTACCACCAACCGGGACTAAATGGGGCATTCGTCCCGGTTCGTGGCACCAACCGGGACCAATGCTCCTCGCCCCTGGCCCATGACCATTAGTCCCGGTTTGTGCCACAAACCGGGACTAAAGGGTTGGTCCTCGTTGCAGGCAGAGTTTAGTCCCACCTCGCCAACCGAAGGGGGCTCACACCGGTTTATAAGCCCTTCCCTCTCTACCTTGTTGAGCCCCTCTCAAAATGAAAATAGATGCCCTTATAGAGAAAAGTTTAACCTAAATTCAGAGTGAATTTCTCTGAAATTCATAGAAATTTACTATGAATTTAGGTTGAATTTTCACTATAAGCGCATCTATTCTCATTTTTTAGTAAGTTAATCACAAACTGGTGATTCACACAAATTTGAAAGAATTCAAATTTTAACTATTCAAATTTGAAAACTAATGGCACTAACAGAAAGTTTATAATTTTTCTAAAACTAATGGCACTAACAGAAAGTTTATAATTTTGCTAACCTAATAGCAAAAAGAATTAAAAATTAAAGCAAAAAACAAAAGAAAATAAATAATGCAAAAAGCAAAACAAAAAATAGGAAAAAACTATTTTTATAGTAAAGTTAATCACAAACTTGTGATTCACACAAATTTCAAACAATTCAAAATTTTAACTATTCAAATTTGAAAACTAATGGCACTAACAGAAAGTTTATAATTTTGCTGACCTAAAAGCAAAAAGAATTAAAAAATAAATCAAAAAACAAAAGAAAATAAATAATGCAGAAAACAAAACAAAAAAACTGGAAAAAACTATTTTTCTAGTAAAGTTTATCACAAACTTGTGATCATAAATTTCAAAGAATTCACATTTTAACTATTCAAATTTGAAAACTAATGACACTAACAGAAAGTTTATAATGTTGTTGACCTAAAAGCAAAAAGAATTAAAAAATAAAGTAAAAAACAAAAGAAAATAAATAATGCAGAAAACAAAACAAAAAACTGGAAAAAAACTATTTTTCTAGTAAAGTTAATCACAAACTTGTGATTCACATAAATTTCAAAGAATTCAAATTTTAACAATTCAAATTTGAAAACTAATGGCACTAACAGAAAGTTTATAATTTTTCTAAAACTAAAAGCAAAAGGAATAAAAAATAAAGTAAGAAACAAAAGAAAATAAATAATGCAAAAAACAAAACAAAAAAACTGGAAAAAAATTAAAAAAAACTGCCACCTATTGAGCCACCACGGCCTGAATACGACTAGAAACCCAACTTGGGCCAGGATTCAGGCCCGGAGAAGGCCCAATAGGCCCACAGACAGCATAGTGTAAGATTATGCCCGTAAGCCTGCATTTGAGAGGAGCTCGAGAGGGCAGCCGCAGTGGGGCTTATAAACTACTCTCGAGCTCTCTCAGCTAGCGAGGTGGTACTAAACTTTTGACGCGGGGTAGCACAAGGCGTTTGGTCCCGGTTGGTGGCACCAACTTGGACTAAAGGGAGCCTTTGGTCCCGGTTGGTGCCACCAAACGGGACTAAAGGGGTGCATTGGTCACGGTTCGTGCCACGAACCGGGACTAATTGCTTTGCTATATAAGATGACACTTAGGAAATTTTCACTTCTCATTCGCAGTTGCCCCCGACGACACCGACGACATCAACGTCGCCAAGCTGCCCCGCCGCCGCCCGCCGCCCCCGCCGTCGCCGTCGCCCACCATCGCCGTCGCCCGCGCCCTCGCCCGACGCCGTCGCCGCTCGCCGCCCCTGCCCTGACGCACACCGCCCCGGCCCTGCCCCGACGTGCGCCGCCTCGGCCCGCCCAGTCGTCGCCGTCGCCCTGCCCCGCCCCCTTCGTCGCCGTCGCCCCTGCCCCGAGCGCGCGGCCCTGCCCTGTTGACGTCACCGTCATCGCCATCCTCGCCGCTGACCCCGCGCCCCTGCCCCGATCACCTTGGTCCGGCCGGCGCCCTCCCTGTCCTATATATGCTTGTTTTTTTCATGTATATATGCTTGTTTTTTCATATATATGATGATATATATATTCTTGTTTTTTTCATGTATATATGCTTGTTTTTTTCATGTATATATGCTTGTTTTTTTCTTATATATGATGATGTATATGCTTGTTATCATAATTGTTTTTGTTCATATATATGATGATTTTTATATAGAATATGATGTTTTTTTGTTCATAGATGATCATATATATGATGTATGCATGGATGTGGATGAAATGAAATGAGATGAGATGTGTTTTCTGTTGGAGAAGAAAACATTTTTTTCGATGCAAAAGTTACATTTTTAGAAAAGTTTTATATATAGCTAGGAAAGGAAGAAGAAGAAAAAGAATGAGGGGAAAAAGGAAAATAAGAAGAGGAAGAAAGGAGAAGAAGAGGAGAAATAAATAAGAAGAAGAAAAAAGAAGAAAAAGAAGAGGAGAAGAAGAAAGGAATAGAGGAGAAGAGAAAATAGATTCTATTTTCTCTTCTTCTCCTCTATTCCTTTCTTCTTCTCCTCTTATTTTTCTTCTTTTTTTTCTTCGATCTTCTCCTCTATTAATATGTTCTTCTCCTCTATTTATTTCTTCTTCTTCTTATTATTTTTTATCGGATATGTTGTTGTCGATATACCCCGTGTCCTGATAACTTCAACACGAGGGGGGGGGGGGTTCGACCTACCCCCCTCCCCCCCGATAATATTATTTTCCCATGTATGTATGCAAAAGTTACATTTTTAGAAAAGTTTTATATATCTAGCTAGGAAAGGAAGAAGAAGAAAGAGAATGAGAGGAAAAAAGAAAATAATAAGAGGAAGAAAGGAGAAGAAGAGGAGAGGAAGAAGAGGAGAGGAAGAAGAGGAGAAATAAATAAGAAGAAGAAAAAAGAAGAAAAAGCTACAACAATTACATTGTGATGTTTGGTACACCCAAAGCACTCCTACGGTATCCGGGAGTTGCACAATATCATGGTCTAAGGAAATGATACTTGACATTCGGAAAAGCTACAGCAAACGAACTACACGATCTTTGAGCTAAGCTTAGGATTGGGTCTTGTCCATCACATCATTCTCCTAATGATGTGATCCCATTATCAATGACATCCCCGTGTCCATAGCCAGGAAACCATGACTATCTGTTGATCAACGAGCTAGTCAACTAGAGGCTCACTAGGGACACATTGTGGTCTATGTATTCACACATGTATTACGATTTCCGGATAATACAATTATAGCATGAATAATAGACAATTATCATGAACAAGGAAATAAAATAATCATTTTATTATTGCCTCTAGGGCATATTTCCAACAAGTTTTTATGCTCGGCTTTCTCATAATAATCAAACCATGCTCGATACTTCTTGTGCTGGCTCTTTTATGATGAAGACTATTAAATTTAGATGGAATTTATTGGATTGAATTAAACGCAACTCTGAAGATTGGGACCTCGACGAAGGTAAGGAGTCAGGTATGACACCTAAGTTTGATTGTGTTAAATCTTTTATGGATACCGATATTTTTCGTAAGTTTAGCACTAAACATGGACTTGACTCTGAGATAGTAGCTTCTTTCTGTGAATCTTTTGCTACTTATGTTGATCTCTCTAAGCAGAAGTGGTTTAAATATCATCCTCCCATAGAAGTAAAAGTAGCTGCACCTATTAAAGTTGAAGAAAAGACTATCACTTATAATGATCCTATTGTTCCTACTTCTTATATTGAGAAACCACCTTCCCCTGTTAGAATAAAGGATCATGCTAAAGCTTCAACTGTTGTTCGTAAAAGCAATATTAGAACTTATACACCTCCTGAGCAAGTTAAATATTGCTATTGTTAAAGATCTCTTGTCTGATAATATTGATGGGCATGTTATTCAGTTCGAAGGTGAAACTGCTAGAATTGCTAAACCTTGTGCTAAAAATAAACATAGACCTGTGGTAGGCGTGCCTGTTATTTCTGTTAAAATAGGAGATCATTGTTATCATGGCTTATGTGATATGGGTGCAAGTGCTAGTGTTATACCGCATACTTTATACGAAGAAATTAAGAATGAAATTGCACCTGTTGAGTTAGAAGATATTGATGTCACAATTAAACTTGCCAATAGAAATACTATTTCACCAATTGGAATTGTTAGAGATGTTGAAGTCTTGTGTGGGAAAACTAAATATCCTGCTGATTTTCTTGTTCTTACTTCTCCGCAAGATAGCTTTTGTCACATTATATTTGGTAGACCCTTCGTAAATACTGTCAATGCTACCATAGATTGCACAAAGAATGTTGTTACTGTTGGCTTGGATGATATGGTTCATGAGTTTAATTTCTCTAAATTTAGTAAACAACATCGTGAGGAAGAATTACCTAGTAAGGATGAAATTATTGGTCTTGCTTCTATTGTCGTACCTCCTAGTGATCCTTTAGAACACTATTTGCTAGACCAATAAAATGATATGTTCATGAAAGAAAGAAGGGAAATAGATGAAGTATTCTTTAAACAGGAACCTATTCTGCATCACAATTTGCCTGTTGAAATTTTAGGGGATCCTCCTCCACCCAAGGGTGATCCCGTGTTTGAGCTTAAACCTTTGCCTGATAATCTTAAATATGCTTATCTTCATGAAAAGAAGATATATCCTATTATTATTAGTGCTAACCTTTCAAAGCATGAAGAAGATTATTGAAAACTCTGAAGAAGCATCGTGCTGCTATTGGATATACTCTTGATGATCTTAAGGGCATTAGTCCCACTCTATGCCAACATAAAATAAATTTGGAAGCAGATGCCAAACCGGTTCATGATCCTCAACGACGTCTGAATTCTAAAATGAAAGAAGTGGTAAGAAAAGAAATACTAAAGCTTCTGGAGGCAGGTATAATCTATCCCGTTGCTGATAGTGAGTGGGTAAGTCCTGTCCATTGTGTCCCTAAGAAGGGAGGTATTACTGTTGTTCCTAATGATAAAGATGAATTGATTCCACAAAGAATTATCACAGGTTATAGGATGGTAATTGATTTCCGCAAATTAAATAAAGCTACTAATAAAGATCATTACCCCTTACCTTTTATTTATCAAATGCTAGAAAGATTATGCAAACATACACACTATTGCTTTCTAGATGGTTATTCTGGTTTCTCTCAAATACCTATGTCGGCTAGAGATCAATCAAAGACTACTTTTACATGCCCTTTTGGGACTTTTGCTTATAGACGTATGCCTTTTGGTTTATGTAATGCACTTGCTACCTTTCAAAGATGCATGATGGCTATATTCTCTAACTTTCGTGAAAAGATTTGTGAGGTTTTCATGGATGACTTTTTCGTCTATGGTTCCTCTTTTGATGATTGCTTGAGAAATCTTGATTGAGTTTTGCAGAGATGTGAAGAAACTAATCTTGTCTTGAATTGGGAAAAGTGCCACTTTAAGGTTAATGAAGGTATTGTCTTGGGGCACAAAGTTTCTGAAAGAGGTATTGAAGTTGATAAAGCCAAGGTTGATGCTATTGAAAAGATGCCATGTCCCAAGGACATCAAAGGTATAAGAAGTTTCCTTGGTCATGCCGGATTTTACAGGAGGTTCATCAAGGACTTCTCAAAAATTTCTCGGCCTATGACTAATTTATTGCAAAAAGATATACCATTTGTCTTTGATGATGATTGTGTAGAAGCATTTTAAATACTTAAGAAAGCATTAGTCTCTGCACCTGTTGTTCAGCCACCTGATTGGAACCTACCCTTTGAAATTATGTGTGATGCTAGTGATTATGCTATAGGTGCTGTTCTAGAGCAAAGAGTTGATAAGAAATTAAATGTTATTCATTATGCTAGTAAGACTCTAGACAATGCTCAAAGAAATTATGCTACTACTGAAAAAGAGCTTTTAGCAGTTGTATTTGCTTGTGATAAGTTCAGATCTTATATTGTTGATTCTAAAGTAACTATTCAAACTGATCATGCTGCTATTAAATATCTTATGGAAAATGTTGGGGATATTACTACTGGGTGTAAACCGGCCTATCTGGGCTGAGTTAACTTCGTCAGTAGTTAAGTATGTTAAAGCCCAAGAAGGCAGATGAGGGCTCAAGGCCCATGGTCGGTTCAAGGCCTGTAGCCGTAAACCGGCGTTGGTAGTTAACTTGTACTGTAAGTTAGGAATAAGTAGAGACCAAACCGGACACATCTATGAGCCGGTATTGGGACTCTATGAACCGACGGGCGTCACCCGTGTATATAAGGGGACGACCCGGCGGCGGTTCAAGGACAACGGACAACAACTCGAGACATAGGCGAAGCTTGTTTGCTCCCTAGTCATCGAAACCCCATCAATTCCATCACAACTAGACATAGGCTTTTACCTTCATCGAAGGGGCCGAATTAGTATAAACTCTCTTACGTCCCTGTGTCCGCTTTAACCCCTTCAAGCTAACCCGTCGCGATGGCTCCACGACTAAGTCCTTTCTCTATGACATCTGCCATGACAAAACCATGACAGTTGGCGCCCACGTGGGGCTATCGCACGATGGTTTCAAGTTCTTGGAGGGCCGCTTTGAAGGACTCAAGGGCTACGCCGTGGGCTGGATGACTAAGAGTCGTCGCGGCAAGCTCTACATCGATGATGCAGGCTGGGGCCCCGAGGCCGGTTCAGTTGAGTACGGGTACCGGGTCCCCTTTGGTGGCATACACGTTTTCATCGGCAAGATCGGAGAACCGGGCCCTGAGCCAGATATCTGCACCGACCGCGTCGAAACGGCTCAGCGTGCGCGATCTGCCCGGTTTAAACCAGCCATGAAGCGTGCCTTCGTGGGAGTCATCCATGGAGGAGGTCATGAGGACGGATCAGGATCTGGCGGCGAGACCGTCATTCACTCTGGCGATGAGTCATCCGGAGAAACCGAATCTCTTTATCAGCTACAAGATTGCCGGATTGGGGGCTGTTCCGATGGTGATAGTATTTCGGACCCCTCTGATCTACCCAACCGAGTTGGAATATTCATGGCTGGCACACAAGCAGCACTTCATTCTTCGACTGCTGCGCCAATAACCTCCGGTTCAGCAGCGGCGACAGCTGCTGGGGCAGGGAGCTCTGCGCGCCCGCCGGCTCAAGTTCTATCAGATCTATTTGATGCATTGGCTGTGCTTATGGCAGAGGCTAATCCAGCGGATCAGGAAGTCCACAACATGGAGATTGCAAAGGTGAAGGAACAGATCACCCAGGCCAAGGCGGACCTGGCAGCTAAGGATGCCAGGATGACCGCATAGCGGGCCGCTTTAGACGCGCAAGCCTACAGGCTCATGTTGGACCAGAACGCGTCGCATGAAGTCATGAAGAGGAAGTACCGATCCCGTTTGCCTTTAGTTTTCGAGGCCAAAGACCTTTTCAACACCCCAGGAGCAAGAACCAGTAATCCGCTGGAGGTAAACCGGACGGAAGCCCCTGGGACCGGCGCGCCGGTTCAGCCCCGTCGGATGGATCTGCCTCATCAAAATACTATTATACCTCAGGCTGTTTTGACACCTCCGGGTCACTACTCCAACCCGATGGACAATCTCGTTGCTGTTGCTGCACGGCTGGAGGCCATTCCAATTGAAGGTGACTCGCCGCAGGCAGTAGAGACGCGACGGGTCAAGGAGCTTCTAAGGACATCTTTGGTCCAACGGGAAGCATACTTGTACAGCCGCGACCGGATCCACTCGACCCCCCGTCCAAGCCGGAGCTATAGCCGACATATGGATGAACCGACAGTGTCGAGTAATGAACGACGTGGAGCGCCCCATGGCAACAACCCAGCGGGTGGTGCTGAGAACGCTCAGGAAGTGGTGGACCAGGCCCGAGCGCGCAGGGAGGCCGAGTTAGCCGCACAGCATCAGGCTCGGCAGCTCACGCCGGTTCGTCCAACTATCTCGATCGAACCTAGTGTTACTTCTAGTTCTTTGGGGGTGCCTTGCCTTGTCCCCGCTTTACGCAATGTGCGCCTGCCCAAGGATTTCAAAGGCCCCGCACAAAGTACCAAATTACACGGCGGATCAACCTCCGGAGACATGGGTGGAGAGCTATGAGATGGCCATGGAGATGCTTGATGTGGATGACGCAGCGTGGGCGAAATACTTCACCATGATGCTTGAAGGAACGGCTTGTACTTGGTTAAAAAGCTTGCCGGCTAATTCTATCAGTTCATGGGCCCAATTACGAGCCTGGTTTATCAGCAATTTCAAGGATACATGTAAACAACCTATGTCGATAGTGGACTTAGCTGCCTGCGTCCAAGAGGAAGGAGAATCGACGACTCATTGGGTGCGCCCGGTTTCACAAGTGTTGCATTCATCAGACCGCATCAACACTGACACCGTAGTATTAACCCTAGAAGGCAACTGCCGGTTTGGGCCCCTAAAGCTGAAGTTGGGACAGATGAAGCGTCATTGCACTGACATGGGGACCCTCATGGCTGCTTTGGTAAAGTATGCTGATTCTGATAGTACCAAGGATCCCGAATCTGATGATGACAAGGCAGGGAAGGGAAAGAGGAACAGCAACTCCAAAGGTCAGCAACATCACTGGGCAGGCAATGGTGGTGGAGGCAAGCGTAAAGCGGATGGTAATATGGACTTTGTGGCTAATACCAACGCGCAGGACAATGGCTAGCGATGCAAGGGTAAACCAAAAAATTGCAGTGGGGCACCCAACCCTAACCTGGACCGCCTAAACTATCTACTGAGCCAGCCCTGTCCAAGACATGGGACGAAGGAGGCGCCAACAAACCACCTTTGGAAGGATTGCTTCATTATGCAGGAGTTCAAGAATTCTAATGCTTTCCGGTATGATCACGGCTCCGGCGGTGACTCAGGATCCGGGCCGGGTTACGGTGGAGGAAATTTCGGTTCAGGATTTAATGGTAATCCGGGCGGACATAATAATCAAAATAGTTAGAACAACCAGGGGGGTTACAACCAACAGCAGCAACAGTCAGGTTACCAGAGCAACCCAAAGCAGTTGAGTAGTGGGCAGTACCATGTCTTCAGCACTAGCTTGGACAAGCAAGACCGAAAGGTTCAGAGGCGGGCAGTCAACTCTGTTGAACCGGCCATGCCCCGTTATCTACGCTGGTCTGAACAGCCAATCATATGGAGCAGAGAGGATCACCCTCCCCAGGTTGATAATCCGGGTCAGTTGGCTCTGGTGGTGGCGCCTCAGGTGGGAGGTTACAAGTTCACCAAGGTGCTCATGGATGGAGGGAGCAGCATTAATATCTTGTACTATGAGATCTTCCGTCGTATGGGACTAACAGATAAAAATCTCAAACCGTCTAATACGGTGTTCCACGGTGTGGTACCTGGCAAATCAGCATATCCTGTTGGTAAGATAGCTCTGGAAGTGGCCTTTGGGGATGATCATGATTCCAGGTCGGAGATATTGACTTTTGAAGTGGTAAAAATCCAAAGTCCATATCACGCCCTGTTTGGGCGACCGGACTACGCCAAATTTATGGCACGACCCTGTTATGTGTATTTGCAGCTCAAGATGCTGGGTCACAAGGGGACAATAACGGTTCACGGAAGCCGCAAAATCGCTTTGGAGTGCGAGGAAGGAGATGCGACCTATGCAGAGTCGGTTTGTGCCACCGAGGAGCTGAAGTATTAAAAGGACAATGTTGATCCGGCGGAAATGACTCCATTAAAGAAGCCAACTACGGAGCATGATCCGGCCCTGAAGTTCAAATCGGCAGCCGAAACTCAGCTTGTTGACTTCGTACCTGGTGATTTGTCCAAGCAGTTCGGCATCAGTGCCAACTTGGATCCGAAATAGGAAAGCGCGCTCATCGAGTTCATCCATGAGAATCGGGACATTTTTGCATGGAAGCCCTCTGACATGCCAGGTGTACCGAGGCAACTCGCTGAGCACACCCTTAATGTGGATCCTAAATACAAACTGGTGAAACAGTTCCTTCGCCGGTTTAACGAAGAAAGATGCAAGGCGATTGGAGAAGAGGTGGCCAGGCTCTTAGCAGCTGACTTTATTATTGAAGTTTTTCACCCTGAGTGGCTTGCCAATCCGGTGCTGGTCCTTAAGAAAAATGACACCTGGCGCATGTGTGTGGATTACACAGATCTTAATAAGGCTTGTCCAGCAGATCCTTTTGCCCTCCCCCGTATTGATCAAATTATTGATGCTACGGCGGGTTGTGAGCGTTTAAGTTTTTTGGATGCATATTCTGGCTATCATCAGATCAAAATGGCAGTTAAGGACCAGGGGAAGACGGCATTTATAACTCCCTTTGGAGCCTTCTGCTATGTGTCTATGCCCTTTGGGCTCAAGAGTGCCCAGGCAACTTATCAACGGTGTGTACAAAATTGTCTTCACAAGCAGATTGGCCGTAATGTACATGCTTACGTGGATGATATCGTGGTTAAGTCCAGGGAGAAGGAGACTCAGATTGATGATTTGAAGGAAACCTTTGATAACCTGAGGACATACAAGATGATGCTTAATCCGGACAAGTGTGTCTTTGGTGTACCGGCGGGCAAGTTATTGGGTTTTCTGGTGTCCAACAGGGGAATTGAGGCTAATCCGGAGAAGATCATAGCCATCACCTCCCTGGCTAAACCGAAGTGTATCAATGATGTTCAACGCCTGGCAGGCCGGATTGCCGCGTTAAGCTGGTTTATCAGCCGCCTTGGGGAGAAGGCAATCCCTTTGTATCAGATGTTGAAGAAGACGGATCAGTTTGTCTGGAGTTCCGCTGCTGATGAAGCATTGGAGGACTTAAAGCGGCAATTGGCCAATCCGCCTGTGCTCGCCGCTCCTATTGACAAGGAGCCGTTACTGCTATATGTTGCTGCTAATGCTCGTGCGGTCAGCGTGGCTATTGTGGTGGAGCGAAAGGAGGCAGGTAAGGAGCATCCGGTTCAACGTCCGGTCTAGTATATCAGTGAGGTACTCATTGAGTCCAAGCAAAGGTATCCGCATTGGCAGAAGCTGGTGTACGGAGTTTTTATGGCAAGCCGGAAGCTTAAGCAATACTTCCAAGGGCACCCAATTACGGTGGTCAGTTCTGCTCCTTTGGGTGATATCATCTAGAACCGGGAAGCAACTGGCCGGATTGCCAAGTGGGCTATAGAGCTTGGGCCGCACGGATTGAAGTATGTGCCTCGGACGGCGGTTAAGTCTCAAGCACTTGTTGATTTCATCAATGATTGGACAGAACTGCAAGCACCTGAAGAAAAGCCGGATCACACATATTGGACCATCCATTTTGACGGATCCAGGCAATTGGAAGGCTCGGGGGCTGGAGTCGTATTAACTTCCCCACGAGGTGATATGTTTTGTTACGTTCTCCGCTTAATGTTCCCTTGTACTAACAATGCAGCTGAGTATGAAGCCTTGCTCCATGGTCTCCGAATGGCTAAGGAGATGAATCTAAGTCGAGTTAAGTGCTTCGGTGACTCGGACCTCGTGGCTCAATAAGTGTCTGGAACTTGGGACTCCAAGGACCCACTCATGGCAGCATATCGTCGTGAGGTGGATATTGTTGCAGGCCACTTTAAAGGCTATCAGGTGGACCACATGGACCGGCGGAAAAATGAAGCGGCGGACGCTTTAAGCCGGCTGGGCTCTCAGCGCAAACCGGTCCCGCCCAATGTTTTTCTGGATGTGCTGCACAACCCATCGGTCAAGATCCCTGGTGAAGCGGATTTGGCTATTCCTGATCCGGAGGCTCAATTGGTGGCAGCTCTTCATATTATTCCAGATTGGACGCTTCCTTACCTGGCGTACAAGAACCGGGGCGAGTTACCAAAGGATGAGACTCTGGCCCGACAGATAATCCGGCGGTCCAAGTCCATGACTATTATCAACGGCGAGTTGCATCATTGCAGTGTGTCAGGGGCGTTTAAACGCTGTGTGTCTCCTGAAGAAGGCCGTGAAATTTTGCGTGAGATCCACGAAGGAGATTGTGGTCACCACGCCGGTTCAAAATCTCTGGTGGCTAAAGCGTTTCGCCATGGCTTCTATTGATTAACTGTTCATGCTGATGCGGAGGACAATGATGGTTGCCAAAAGTTTTCAAGACGTGCTCATGTGCCGGCTCAAGAATTGAGAATGATTCCAATTACTTGGCCATTTGCGACTTGGGGGCTGGATATGGTCGGGCCTTTCAAAAGGTCCAAAGATAAGAAGACCCACCTCCTGGTGGCGGTTGACAAGTTTATAAAATGGGTGGAGGCAGAACCTGTTAGCAAGTGTGACGTAGCCACGGCGGTTCAGTTCATCAAAAAAGTGATTTTCCGGTTTGGCTTTCCACACAGTATCATCACAGATAATGGTACTAATTTGTCCAAGGGTGCCATGAAGGAGTTCTGCGAACGGGAGCATATCCGGCTCGACGTTTCATCAGTGGCACACCCATAGTCCAATGGTCAACCAGAAAGGGCTAATCAAGAGATCTTGAGAGGCATCAAGCCCCGGCTCATGGTTCCTTTGCAGAGAACGCCGGGTTGTTGGGTAGAAGAATTACCATCTGTGTTATGGAGCATCAATACCACACCCAACAGATCAACAGGATACACACCGTTCTTCATGGTTTATGGAGCGGAGGCGGTTCTCCCCAGTGATATCCGTCATGATTCACCTCATGTGACGGCTTATGTTAAAGCGGACAATGAGACAACATGGCAAGATGCTTTGGACCGGTTGGATGAAGAGCGTGACATAGCAGCCGCCCGATCGGCGATTTACCAACAGGATCTTCGTCGTTATCACAGTCGCCGAGTCAGAACCAGAACCTTTCAGGAAGGAGATTTGGTGCTTCGGCTCATCCAAGATCAGACTAATATGCATAAGCTATCTCCACCTTGGGAGGGGCCTTTCGTGGTCAGCAAGAATCTGCACAACGGGTCATACTATCTGATCGATATTCGAGAGCATAAAGACTCACGTACATCAGAGGAGGAGACCAATAGGCCATGGAACATAGCTCATCTTCGGCCTTACTATACCTGAGCCATTGGCTCTAGTTATGTACATATTACGACGATGTATATATTATGATTAAATATAATAAACCGGAACCTCAGCTAAAGTGGGGTATCTGTTCTTTTACATCATGTGTGGTTACATGGAGTTGTTCTAAAGCGGCCTCCGGTTTACCCCTTGAGTTAGCTTTTCAAAAGCATCATGTTATATCACTTGGGGGCTTGGTCGTGTCCGAACCAATGCAATACCAATTGATAGGCGAGAGCTACCAGATCACTTGGGGACTTGGTCACGTCTGAACCAGTCATGCCTCTTGATCGGCCTAAGGCCACAGAATCACTTGGGGGCTTAGTCGAACCCGAACCATTGCCATGCCACTTGATCGGCATAAACGCCACGGTTTCATTTGGGGACCTGGCTAACTTGAACCATAGCTACACCTATCGGGAGCTTGGTCGTGTTCGACCATGGTAACGCCATCTGATCATCTTAAATAAGCCTCTTTTTGCAAATGGTTTTGTCATTGCCTTTGCTTCACACTTTTCTTTGAAAGATATTTCTTTCTTTTTTGCGTTTTTTTAAACCGACAAAGTTTTAAACTGGTTCACACTGTCAATTGATGGAACACGGTCCATTTTTAATCCGGCGACTATTTTCTTGGTTTGATTTTTTGTTAAACATCCTATTACGGAGTAACACGGTGTTTTACAACCCGGCATGGTTTACATGGTAAACCGGCATTATATATATACAGGAGCTACTATCTCCTCCAAACAGTGTGGGTTTATAAACCTCCGCTTTAAGATTGGCTAAGCCAACTTCATGTCCAACGATGGTAGGTATTATGTATCTCAAAGATTGATCATATGCTTAAATTTCAGATATTTTGATTATACATATGCAGACATCATACTCCGCCTGACGGTACAACCGTGGTGGCACTTTAAGATTTTTTATGTTGCAGAAAATACTTTGGACAGTTCATCACCCAAAGGAAGCACAAGTTGCAGTGGTAATGCATGAAGGCATATTAAGATCAAGAGTGTCAGCTAGCCTATTACAAGGCAAAACAGTGCCCAAAATAAGATCATTGTTTTTCAAAGGAGAAGCGGCTTCCGGTTCAAGCTTGGTCACCATCCTGGCCTGATGGTTGTGGGTCATCCCGTGCCGCTTCAGCTCTAGTTTCTCTACCCAGCGTCTGGAAATCAACAGTTGTCCAGTCGATTCCCATTAATGCTCGAAAGACAGCTTCATCATGGATCAGCAACGACGGTTCAATATCGGGAATATAAGTATGCTTACGGATTGGAGGGATAAGATTTTCCGCTTCATGAATTGGTGCAGCTACTCGCTTGTTTTGATTGTCATAATGGGCTTGATAGTGAGACAAGTCTGCTTCTTCAGCCAATTGACAAGCTAGCGGACGCACCTCCCGGTTTATTGCTCACAGATCCACTTCACCAAACTCTGACCCGTCTTCCTTCAGGCTGGGATAGCCCTGAGCCGCTTCAATAGGATCAAAATCCGGCACCCAAGCTTTTGCTCGGATTAAGGCGTTGATCGCGCCGGTTCAAGCAGCAGATTTCTCCAGCTCTTCAACCCAGGCAGGAAGCACCGATAGTTTCTGCAGAGTGTCCTGAATCAAAGTGGGCACCAGCTTGTTGTGGGATGCAGTACAGATGATCCGCTGCGCACCAGTATACATTTGTTCGATCAACGTATAGGCGGCTTTCAATTTCTTCCGCACATCTGATCCCAAATGACCAATGTGTGTCCCTGAAGTGTCACAAAGGGTTAACAAACCGGTAGCTCTATAAGACGGTTGAGGCAATCTAGAAATCAGACCAGCCTACCAAAGATAGTAGTGGTCATGGCATGCACATGCCGCTTTATGCTGGCCAGTTCGTCCACCACCGGTTTAAGTGCAGCCTCAGCATCTTCTGCTCGTTTGATTAAAGCGGATTTTTCAGTGGCCCAATCCGCCCGCTCTTTCTTGAATCCCTCCTTAAGCTGTTCCATGGCGCTTAAAGCGCTGGTTAATTCCTCTTTTGCTTTGGAGGTTTCATCTTGTTGGGATTTCAGATTTTCTTGGAGATCGGCGACTTGGCTTTCTTTCGTCTTCAGCTCAGACTGCATGCAGACAGTTATATGATTCAGCAAAACGATACAAGGATTGAAGTAACAACCACATAACAAGTTATGCACTTTGCACTTGGGGCTAATGCATATTCGATCTTCATCTTTCAATTGCTTACAAAGTCCCAAGATCAATACAAGTATTCAATTGGCACTTGGGGGCTAATGGCTATTTGCTCGTATATATATTCTGATGCGGCGATCTCAATTACTTAAAGTCCCGGTTTAACTACACTAAGTTGAACCGGCCCTTGGGGACTACATCAGCGAATTTCAAAGCATTAAGATTTATATTAGTAAGTCCCGGTTTGAAAGAAGATTACAAACCGGCCCTCGGGGGCTAGGAGCGTCAACAAGAATTGAAATATACAAGCAGGAAAGAGCATATGGAAGTTACCTCATATTTATCTTTCATCATATTAACCAGACCGGCTTCATAGTCACGACTAGTATACAGCCGGTTGAGGTAGCCGGAATGGATATCTTGGGCGTTCAGAGCAGCGTAAGTCGCCAGATCAGCATTCCACTTGCCTTTGCCAAAGGCAGCAAGTTCTTCCTTGGCAGAATGTTTGGACAAAGCGACAGGATTGCTTGGCTCTATATGGCCAATGCCAGTAATGACAACCTCATCATCCTTTGTATCGCCGGTTTGCACTGGGGCTGTTGGCTTGTTAGTAGGCTTTGTTGGACCGGTGGATTTCTCAATCCGGATGGAGCTTGTGGGCTGATTGACAGGACTTGAGGTATCAATAGGTCTCTCTTCAGCAATAAGATTGTCGTCTTGCTGCGGTGGATCATTGGGTATATCCTCAGGAATAGCCGCTTCAAGATCTGGTGTTTTGTCGGGTTCAAGAACGGCATCCTCTCCGGCCGCTTTGTCCAGGCGAGCCTTCTTGCTTGGCCTAGGTTTGGCCCTGAAAGGAATAACAAAATCAAATACAGCATATGTTCCAAGGCGACGTGCTGCAAATATTATGATAAGTATAGCTTACCCAAGCACCGTTTTGAGCGGTGGCAGCTGAGTAGCCGATGACTCGCCAGAGGATGAGTGGGAAGTAACCTGGTAATCGGAGTCAGATGGATTAAGAGGTTGACGAAAGCAGCCCGCTTTAGGACAAGCACTGACAAGCAAATTAGAGACTCTGAATGGCGTTTCCAAACCGGACTGTTCGGTAAACCGGCGGAGGTAACTACCTGGCCGCTGTGCCAGGTTGTGCGACGAGCTTCGTGCTGTTGGGTCTTCATAAGAAATTTGGGATCCAAATAAGCAAGAGGATGAGAAATTTTTTAGTGAAGGCAAAGGTTCTGAATCGGAAGAGAGAATAATTACCTCTGCAGCATTAGCATGGCTGGCTTCGGCATCATCCTGACAAATATCATCATCAATAAGACGCATGAAGAATAAGCCAAGTGAGTCAAGCCCTACCTCAAGGTCCGGATTATCCGCATCATCATCAGGGGCTGGGTTAGAGGATGCAGTGGTTCTTTTCCTGTGGGCAGTCTTCTTCACAGCTTTAATCTTTTGCCGGGTTGCTCGTTCCGGTTTGTCTGGTTTTTCTGGTTTCTCCTGCGGCAGTTTCTTGCTCCAAAACGGATCATTGCCCTGGTTACACAGACACTGATATTAAAAATGACCAGATATATCAATAACAGATTTAGCAAAAAGAAAAATCAAACTCTTACAGCTGGCGGTTTGTTGGTGGCACAGAAGGGAAGCAAGCCGGTTTTAGCACAGATGTGTTCCGGTTCATTCAACATCTTATTCACAGCCTCTGTGATTTCTTCATCGGTGAGCTGGATGTTGGAATGTCGCAGTGGGTCATCAATACTGCCAGTATACTCGCACATCAAACCGGAGCACTAACTAAGGGGCAGTATGCTCCATGATATCCAACAGCGAGCGAGATCAACCCCTGTTAAACCGTTGGCCATAAAGGCTCTGAGCTTCGACAGTTGAGGAGCATATTTGCTTCTCTCTTGGCAGTCAACCTTTGCGGAAAGGGTGTGTATTGCTGAGCCGCTCCGGACGAAAGCCAGGCAAGGGATTTTCACCAGCAGGGGAGGTGTCTTTGCAGTAGAACCATGTTTGATTCCACTCTTTAGGGTGGCTGTGCAGTTTGGCGTGAGGGTATGTGACCTCTTTCCTTTTCTGAATCGCCACGCCACCCAACTCCGTATTGGAGCCGTCAGTAAACTCAGTATGGCGGTTTAGATGGAAACAGTCCCTGAACAATTCCACTGTGGGCTCCTCTTGAAAGAACGCCTCACAGAGCACTTGGAAGTGACACATGTTTGTAACAGAGTTGGGGCCAGTATCTTGTGGATGGATATGAAAATCGGCTAAAACGTCCCGGTAAAATTTAGAACCGGGCGGCTTAAAGCCCCGGGCTAAGTGATCTACGAAAACGACGACCTCTCCTTCTTGAGGTGTGGGAGGGCATTCTTTGCCAGGAGCCCTCCAATGGATGGTATCTTTGCTGCCTAAGGCACCGATCAGGACTAAATCGTCCAGTTGAGCCTCTGTGACGCGAGAAGGAACCCAGTTGCACTCATATACTTGCTTGGCCATGATGAAATCTACAAGGTAGATGATCCCGGTTCAAAAATGCATTGATTAAGGTACATTGGTATGTGCAATGTTAAACCGGATACAGATCTATCTAAACCGGAGTTTTATGAAGCAACAACATCTGGCGGTTCAACAAGGGGACTAATGGTATATACCGATTTGGCAATTTTTTCTACAAAGTTAAACCGCCTGGTCTAAACATTGAAGCAGATGAGTAAGTTTACAGAAACAGATTTCACAAGACTTCTCTACAACAACGGATCTGAAGCAAGTTTAGAAAAGAAGGAAAATATTCAATGTTCAAAAAAAAAGAACAGTACTGAATCAATGGGCAGAGATACATATAGATCTATGGTCTTGAGGCATGAAACTGAAGGCGGATGCTAAAATCTACCGCTACACAGAGCAAGGATTCACAGATGCATCTAGGAGCTATCGTATGAACACGAAACAGGCGATGAACACTAGAAGAACATGAAACCCTAGAACAGATCTGTGTTGGAAAGAACAGAAGACTTACTGGAGATAAGAAAGACGCGGAAGGTTGCCGCGGTACTCTGGTGCGCCCAGGTTGATGCAGAGGTTGACGGTGGCGGCGGAGCTCCGAAGCTGGGCGACGCGAGGAAGATGAAGCAGAAGGGCACGGAGGGGAAAAAGAAATGACCCTTCAGTCCTATTTATAAGGCAAGGGACAGGAGTCAGGCGCGAAAATCAAGGGACCGAGGGTTTGGAAACAAAGATGTCACCTTAATTGTCGCAGACCTATTAAGGTCCTTTATAACAGGTGACGTCACGCCGGTTTACAACGACCAGAGAAGATGACATCACGGCGGTTCAACAAACTACAAGAAGATATTGAAGATGAAGATTTTTGCTAAAGGATTGACATGAACATGTTCAAATGAATCTGGGGCCTAATGTTGGGGATATTACTACTGGGCGTAAACCGGCCTATCTGGGCCGGGTTAACTTCGTCAGTAGTTAAGTATGTTAAAGCCCAAGAAGGCAGATGAGGGCTCAAGGCCCATGGTCGGTTCAAGTCCTGTAGCCGTAAACCGGCGTTGGTAGTTAACTTGTATTGTAAGTTAGGAATAAGTAGAGACCAAACCGGACACATCTATGAGCCGGTATTGGGACTCTGTGAACCGATGGGCGTCACCCGTGTATATAAGGGGACGACCCGGCGGCGGTTCAAGGACAACGGACAACAACTCGAGACATAGGCGAAGCTTGTTTGCTCCCTAGTCATCGAAACCCCATCAATTCCATCACAACTAGACGTAGGCTTTTACCTTCATCGAAGGGGCCGAACTAGTATAAACTCTCTTGCGTCCCTGTGTCCGCTTTAACCCCTTCAAGCTAACCCGTCGCGTTGGCTCCACGACTAAGTCCTTTCTCTAGGACATCTGCCGTGACAAAACCACGACAAAAAAGAAAGATGCTAAACCTAGACTTATTAGATGGGTTCTCTTGCTACAAGAATTTGATTTGCATATTGTTGATAGAAAGGGAGCTGAGAACCCCGTTGCAGACAACTTGTCTAGGCTAGAGAATATTCTTGATGACCCACTACCTATTAATGATAACTTTCCTGATGAGCAATTAAATGTTATAAGTTCTTTTCGTAGTACTCCATGATATGCTGATTATGCTAATTATATTGTTGCTAAATTTATACCACCTAGCTTCACATACCAGCAAAAGAAAAAGTTCTTCTATGATTTGAGACATTACTTTTGGGATGACACACATCTTTATAAAGAAGGAGTAGATGGTGTTATTAGACGTTGTGTACCTGAGCATGAACAGGAACAGATCCTTCGCAAGTGTCATTCCGAGTCTTATGGAGGACACAACGCTGGAGATAGAACTGCACATAAGGTATTGCAATCTGGTTTTTATTGGCCTACTCTCTTCAAGGATGCCCGTAAGTTTGTCTTGTCTTGTGATGAATGTCAAAGAATTGGTAATATTAGTAGACGTTAAGAAATTCCTATGAATTATTCTCTTGTTATTGAACCATTTGATGTTTGGGGCTTTGATTATATGGGACCTTTTCCTACCTCTAATGGATACACACATATTCTAGTTGCTATTGATTACGTTACTAAGTGGGTAGAAGCTATTCCAACTAGTAGTGCTGATCATAACACTTCTATTAAAATGCTTAAGGAAGTTATTTTACCGAGGTTTGGAGTCCCTAGATATTTAATGACTGATGGTGGTTCACACTTCATTCATGGTGCTTTCCGTAAAATGCTTGCTAAATATGATGTTAATCATAGAATTGCATCTCCTTATCACCCACAGTCTAGTGGTCAAGTAGAGTTGAGCAATAGAGAGCTCAAATTAATTTTGCAAAAGACTGTAATAGGTCTAGAAAGAATTGGTCTAAGAAACTTGATGATGCATTATGGGCTTATAGAACTACATACAAAAATCCTATGGGTATGTCTCCGTATAAAATGGTTTATGGAAAAGCATGTCACTTACCTCTCGAACTAGAACATAAGGCATATTGGGCTATTAAAGAGCTTAACTATGATTTTAAACTTGCCGGTGAGAAGAGGTTATTTGATATTAGCTCACTTGATGAATGGAGAACCCAAGCATATGAAAATGCCAAGTTGTTTAAAGAAAAAGTTAAAAGATGGCATGACAAAAGGATACAAAAGCGTGAGTTTAATGTAGGTGATTATGTATTGCTATACAACTCACGTTTAAGATTTTTTGCAGGCAAACTTCTCTCTAAATGGGAAGGCCCCTAAGTTATCGAAGAGGTCTATCGTTCTGGTGCCATAAAAATCAACAACTTCGAGGGCACAAATCCGAAGGTGGTAAACGGTCAAAGAATTAAACATTATATCTCAGGTAATCCCATAAATGTTGAAACGAATATTATTGAAACCGTAACCCTGGAGGAATAAATAAGAGACACTTTCCGAAACGTTTCAGACTCCGAAAAGGAATAGGTATGTGGTACGGTAAGTAAACCAACTCCAAAACAATTTTTAAGGCAATATTTCTCCATTTTGGAATATTTAGAAAAATAGAAAAATAAGTAGCAGTCCGGGAAGGACATGAGGGCCCCACGAGGGTGGTGGGCACGCCCTACCCCCTGGGCGCGCCCCCTACCTCGTAAGCACCTCGTGTGCCTTCCGGACTCTGTTTTCTTGCACTATACGTATTTTTGTCGGTAAAAATTCATTATACAACCTCCCGAAGGTTTTGACTCCCGTATCACGCAAACCTCCTCTATTCTTGTTTCGAGCTGTTTTCTGTCAGGGTTTTCCAGGCTAGGCATCATGTCGTCTCCCTCCTCCAACAATGGTGACAACGATGCTTGGCTAATGAAGATAGATCTGAAGAGGGAAGAACCCACGAGGGTCAACAAGGATGAAAGGATCAAGAAGGCCACGGAGGATCAAGCTCCAGCTGCAAAAGACACCCTTCAAATTGATCATAACCTTCTTACCCCAACTGAGATTGAAGCTTTCAAGATGATTGAGTTAGCCCGTGTTCAAAACAAGTATCTCACACAAGAAAATATTTTTGTTGAAGGAGCATATTGTTGCACTCAAGGGCATCATTCGCAAGCTGGAGGACCTCTTACGCTCGATGTGCGATTATCCGTCACCGCCACCTTCTTCACCAACCAAGGAGACATAATCACATGGGTATGGGCACTCCCCTTGGCAACTGCCAAGCTTGGGGGAGATGCCCCGGTATCGTATCACAATCACAACTCCTATCTTTACCATTTTTCTTAGTTCGATCCTATTAGTAGTATCTTGATCTACTTTTGAGTTTTGCTTTATGATCTCTCTATGTAATCGAGTCCGTGAGATATATATAATAAAGATTAGTGTTGAGTCAATGGCTTGATTATTTTGCCATGATCTTGGGTGAATAAAAGAATAGAGAAAAGAATAAAAAGAAACAAAAAAAGTTCATATTGATCTTATTGAGAGTAATGACTTCACATAGAAAGAGTATGATGATTAAAAGTTGTTGGGAGTTGGCAGACATAGCTTTGGTCATTGTTGCAATTAATAGGAAGTAATAAGGAAAGAGAGGTTTTCACATATAGATATATTATCATTGACATCTTTTATGATTGGGAGCACTCATTAAAATATGACATGCTAAAGAGTTGATGTTGGACAAGGAAGACAACGTAATGAGTTATGTATTTCTTATATCCGAGATAAAGTATGTTGTCATGGATCCTCTAAATTGTTGAGCTTGCCTTTCCCCCTCATGCTAGCCAAATTCTCAGCACTAAGTAGAAATACTACTTGTGCTTCCAAAATCCCTAAACCAGTTTTGCCATGAGAGTCCACCATATCTACCTATGGATTGAGTAAGATCCTTCAAGTAAGTTGTCATCGGTGCAAAGCAATAAAAATTGCTCTAAATATGTATGATTGATTGGTGTGGGAGAAATAAGCTTTATACGATCTTGTGATGTGGAAGTAATAAAAGCGACGGACTGCATAATAAAGGTTCATATCACAAGTGGCAATATAAAGTGACATTCTTTCGCATTGAGATTTTGTATATCCAACCATAAAAGCGCATGGCAACCTCTGTTTCCCTCTGCGAAGGGCCTATCCTTTATTATTATCTTCTACCTTATGCAAGAGTCATGGTGATCTTCACCTTTTCTTTTTCATTTTATCCTTTGGCAAGCTCAGCATGTTGGAAAGAACATGATATATAAACCTAATTGGATGTAGGGGAGCATGAACCATTATTGTTGACATTACCCTTGAGGTAAAAGGTTGTGGGGCAAAACTATAAGCCCCTATCTTTCTCTGTGTCTGACTAAAACTCTGTAACCACAAGTATCGCGTGAGTGTTAGCAATTATGGAGGACTAAATGATAGTTGAGTATGTGGACTTGCTTTTTAGCTCTGACATAGACTCTTTCTGATGTTATGATAAATTACAATTGCTTCAATGACTGAGATTATAGTTTGTTGGAGCCCAATAAGGTTTATGATTTATACTTTTGCATTGTGAATAGATCATCACTTGAATATAAGTAATCATATGACAAAATCTATATATGTTGTTGTTATGAAAATAATCATGATGCCTTCATGTCCGTATTTTATTTTTATCGATGCCTCTACCACTAAACATGAGGACATATTTATTGTTATCAGCTTTTCGCTTGAGGACAAGCGAGGTCTAAGCTTGGGGGAGTTGATACGTCCATTTTGCATCATGCTTTTATATCGATATTTATCGCATTATGGACTGTTACTTCACTTTATGTCACAATACTTATGGCTATTCTCTCTTATTTTACAAGGTTTACATAAGGAGGGAGAATGCCGGCAGCTGGAATTCTGGTTTGGAAAAGGAGCAAATATTAGAGACCTATTCTGCGCAACTCTAAAAGTCCCGAAACTCCACAGAACGTCTTAAAAGAAATAAAGAAAAATCCATGCCAAAGATGAAGGCCAGGGGGCCCACACCCTGCTCACGAGGGTGGGGGGCGCCCCCCTAGGGCGCGCCCCCCTACCTCGTGGGCCCCCTGGTGGCCCTCCGATGGCCATCTTCTGCTATATGGAGTCTTTCGATGGGAAAAAATCATAAGCCATCTTCTCGGACGAAACTCCGCTGCCACGAGGTGGAACCTTGGCGGAACCAATCTAGGGCTCTGGCAGAGCTGTTCTGCCGGGGATACTTCCCTCCCGGAGGGGGAAATCATCACCATCGTCATCACCAACGCTCCTCTCATCGGGAGAGGGCAATCTCCATCAACATCTTCACCAGCACCATATCATCTCCAAACCCTAGTTCATCTCTTGTATCCAATTCTTGTCTCAAAGTCCGGGGTTGGTGCTAGTAGGTTGCTAGTAGTGTTGATTACTCCTTGTAGTTGATGCTAGTTGGTTTAATTGGTGGAATATCATATGTTCATATCCTATATGAATATTATTACCCCTCTGATTATGAACAGAAATATGCTTTGTGAGCAATTACGTTCGTTCCTGAGGACAAGGGAGAAGTCTTGCTATGAGTAGTCATGTGAATTTGGTATTCATTTGATATTTTGATAAGATGTATGTTGTCTAGCCTCTAGTGGTGTTATGTGAACGTCGACTACATAACACTTCACCATTATTTGGGCCTAGAGTAAGGCATTGGGAAGTAATAAGTAGATGATGGGTTGCTAGAGTGACAGAAGCTTAAACCCTAGTTTATGCGTTGCTTCGTAAGGGGCTGATTTGGATCCATATGTTTCATGCTATGGTTAGGTTTACCTTAATACTTTTGTTGTAGTTGTGGATGCTTGCAATAGAGGTTAATCATAAGTGGGATGCTTGTTCAAGTAAGAACAGCACCCAAGCACCGGTCCACCCACATATCAAATTATCAAAGTATCGAACGCGAATCATATGAACGTGATGAAAACTAGCTTGACGATATTCCCATGTGTCCTCGGGAGCGCTTTTCCTATTATAAGAGTTTGTTCCGGCTTGTCCTTTGCAACAAAAGGATTGGGCCACCTTGCTGCACTTTATTTACTTTTGTTACTTGTTGCTCGTTACAATTTATCCTATCACAAAACTATCTGTTACCACTTATTTCAGTACATGCAGAGAACACCTTGCTAAAAACCGCTTATCATTTCCTTCTGCTCCTCGTTGGGTTCGACACTCTTACTTATCGAAAGGACTACGATAGATCCCCTATACTTGTGGGTCATTAGCTAGTCATATTCTTCATGATGCTCTCTTTATGTTTCAATTCTTATCTTTATGTGATCATCGTTGAAATCATCATGCCTTGCTAGGGGCGTTAAACGATAGCGCTTGTTGGGAGGCAACCCAACTTTATTTTTGTTCTTTGCTTTTTTCTCCTGTTTAGTAATAAATAATTCATCTGGCCTCTGTTTAGATGTGGTTTTATGTTTTAATTAGTGTTTGTGCCAAATAGAACCTTTGGTAAGACTTGGGGAAAGTCTTGTTGATCTTGCTGTGAAAAACAGAAACTTTAGCGCTCACGAGAATTGCTGCCATTTTTTTATTGGAGAGTGATATTTAGTTAATTATTTTTGCATATGATTAATAGATAAATTACTCAGGTCCAGAAATTTATTTTATAATTTTATGAGTTCCAGAAGTGGTCGACACCTACAGATTACTACAGACTGTTCTGTTTTTGACAGATTCTGTTTTCATCGTGTTGTTTGCTTATTTCGATGAATCTATGAGTAGTATCGGAGGGTATGAATCATATAGAAGTTGGAATACAGTATATATTACACCAATATGAATTTAGAATGAGTTCACAATAGTACCTAAGTGGTGATTTATTTCCTTATAGTAACGGAGCTTACGAGTTTTCTGTTAAGTTTTGTGTTGTGAAGTTTTCAAGTTTTGGGTAAAGATTCGATGGACTATGGAATAAGGAGTGGAAAGAGCCTAATCTTGGGGATGACCAAGGCACCCGAAGGTAATATTCAAGGACAACCAAAAGCCTAAGATTGGGGATGCCCCGGAAGGCATCCCCTCTTTCGTCTTCGTTCATTGGTAACTTTACTTGGAGCTATATTTTTATTTACCACATGATATGTGTTTTGCTTGGAGCGTCATTTTATTTTATTTTGTTTTGCTTGCTGTTTGAATAAAATACCAAGATCTGAAATTATTAAATGTTAGAGAGTCTTCACATAGTTGCATAATTATTCGACTACTCATTGGTCTTCACTTATATCTTTCGGAGTAGTTTGTCATTTTGCTCTAGTGCTTCACTTATATCTTTTTAGAGCACGGTGGTGGTTTTATTTTATAGAAATTAATGAACTCTCATGCTTCACTTATATTATTTTGAGAGTCTTTAGAACAGAATGGTTGTTTGCTTTGGTTATGAATCTAGTCCTAATATGATGGGCATCCAAGAGGAATATAATAAAAACTTTCATATAAAGTGCATTGAATACTAAGAGAAGTTTGATACTTGATGATTGTTTTGAGATATGAAGATGGTGATATTAGAGTCATGCTAGTTGAGTAGTTGTGAATTTGAGAAATACTTGTGTTAAAGTTTGTGATTCCCGTAGCATGCACGTATGGTGAACCGTTATGTGATGAAGTCGGAGCATGATTTATTTATTTATTGTCTTCCTTATGAGTGGCGGTCAGGGATGAGCGATGGTCTTTTCCTACCAATCTATCCCCCTAGGAGCATGTACGTAGTTATTTGTTTCGATAACTAATAGAGTTTTGCAATAAGTATGTGAGTTCTTTATGACTAATGTTGAGTCCATGGATTATACGCACTCTCACCCTTCCACCATTGCTAGCCTCTCTAGTACCGCGTAACTTTCGCCGGTACCATAAACCCACCATATACCTTCCTCAAAAGCCACCATACCTACCTATTATGGCATTTCCATAGCCATTCCGAGATATATTGCCATGCAACTTTCCACCATTCCGTTTATTATGACACGCTCCATCATTGTCATATTGCTATGCATGATCATGTAGTTGACATCGTATTTGTGGCAAAGCCACCGTTCGTAATTCTTTCATACATTTCACTCATGAGTCATTGCACATCCCGGTACACCGCCAGAGGCATTCATATAGAGTCATATCTTGTTCTAAGTATCGAGTTGTAATTCTTGAGTTGTAAGTAAATAAAAGTGTGATGATCATCATTATTAGAGCATTGTCCCAGTGAGGAAAGGACGATGGAGACTATGATTCCCCCATAAGTCGGGATGACACTCCGGACGAAAAATAATAAAAAAAAGAGAAAAAAAGAGGCCATAAAAAAGAGAAAAGGCCCAAATAAAAAAAATAAAAAAATATGAGAGAAAAAGAGAGAAGGGGCAATGCTACTATCCTTTTACCACACTTGTGCTTCAAAGTAGCACCATGATCTTCATGATAGAGAGTCTCCTATGATATCACTTTCATGCTACTAGTGGGAATTTTTCATTATAGAACTTGGCTTGTATATTCCAATGATGGGCTTCCTCAAAATGCCCTAGGTCTTCGTGAGCAAGCAAGTTAGATGCACACCCACTAGTTTCTTTTGTTGAGCTTTCATACACTTATAGCTCTAGTGCATCCGTTGCATGGCAATCCCTACTCACTCACATTGATATCTATTGATGGGCATCTCCATAGCCCGTTGATACGCCTAGTTGATGTGAGACTATCTTCTCCTTTTATCTTCTCCACAACCACCATTCTATTCCACCTATAGTGCTATGTCCATGGCTCACGCTCATGTATTGCGTGAAGATTGAAAAAGTTTGAGAACCTCAAAAGTATGAAACAATTGCTTGGCTTGTCATTGAGGTTGTGCATGATTTAAATATTTTGTGTGGTGAAGATGGAGCATAGCCAGACTATATGATTTTGTAGGGATAGCTTTCTTTAGCCAGACTATATGACGCTCGTATAAATCTTATTTCCTCCACACCAATCAATCATACATATTTAGAGAGCAATTTTTATTGCTTGCACCGATGACAACTTACTTGATGGATCTTACTCAATCCATAGGTAGATATGGTGGACTCTTATGGCAAGACTGGTTTAAGGGTATTTGGAAGCACAAGTAGTATCTCTACTTGGTGCAATGAATTTGGCAGCATGAGGGGGATAGGCAAGCTCATCATGTTGGAAGATCCAAGACAATATAATTCATCTCAGATGTAAGAAAACATAACCCATTATGTTGTCTTCCTTGTCTAATGTCAACTCTTTAGCATGTCATATTTTAATGAGTGCTCACAATCTTAAAAGATGTCCAAGATAGTATATTTATATGTGAAGACTTCTCTTTCTTTATTACTTCCTATTAATTGCAACGATGACCAAAGCTGTGTTTGTCAACCTTCAATAACTTTTATTAATCATACCCTTTCTATGTGAGCTCATTACTCCCCATAAGACTTACATGATCTCTTTGTTTCTTTTTATTTCTTTCGCTTTTCTTTTATTCACTTAGGATCATGGCAAAATAATCAAGCCCTTGACTCAACACTAATCTTTATTATATAGCTCACGGACTCTATTACATAGAAGGATAATAAAGCAAAACTAATAACTAAATCATACTAAGAACTTTTATTCTACTAGATCAAGATATTACCAAAAGGATCGAACTAAGAAAAACGGTAAAGATAAAAGTGATGGGGATACGATACCGGGGCACTCCCCCAAGCATGGCAGTTGCCAAGTGGAGTGCCCATACCAGATACGCAATTCTTCTTTGTTGGTGGAGACGGTGGTGATTTTGTTGATAGCGTAGGCTTGTCGTCCTTCTTCCAAGGCATAGGCTCACCATCATAGAAAGATGATCGAGTCTCCGGGATCCTCAAATCTGCAGTCAAACTCATCCTTTTGAATCTATATTCATACTCACAGTTTTGGTTTTGCAGGTCATAAATTTGAGCTTGAAGGTGCTCAATTTTCTCGTGAAGCTTGAAGATGGTCTCCCCGATGTTGTCGGCATCCAACTTGTGTTTGTTGGTGAATTATGCGATCATCATGTGGTTGGAGTTGAGTCCACACTCCACCATCCCCTGACACTTGAAAACTTGTTGCTCCATTGCTTCGAGCCTCGTCTCCACGCTTCTTGTCCCCTTCAGTCCCTCAGCATCATGGATGTGCAGCAACCCATCACGCATCTCAATGGTTTGAGGGTGTTGCTGCACCTCCGCGAGGTAAGGGTTGATGACCTTCTCAAAGAACTTGTCCTTGGGAGCACTTGGAGACGCCATGATAATCTAGATCTGTCAGAAAAACAGCTCGAAACAAACACAGGAGATTTTTGTGTGATACGGGAGTCAAAAACCCCAGGAGATTATATAATGAATTTTTACCGACAAAAATCCGTGTCGTGTACAAAAACGGAGTTCGGAGAGCACACGAGGTGCCCACGAGGTAGGGGGCGCGCCCAGTAGGGTAGGGCGCGCCCTCCACCCTCGTGGAGGCCTCGTGTCCTTCCCGGACTGCTTCTTATTTTTCTATTTTTCTGAATATTCCAAAACAAAGAAATATTGCCTTAAAACTGTCTTGGAGTCGGTTTACTTACCGTACCACATACCTATTCCTTTCTGGTGTCTGAAACGTTCCGGAAAGTGTCCCTTATGTATTCCGCCGGGGTTACGGTTTCAATAACATTGGTTTCAACATTTATGGGATTACCTGAGATATAGTGTTTAATTCTTTGACCGTTCACCACCTTCTGTGCCTTCGAAGTTGTTGATTTTTATGGCACCGGAATGGTAGACCTCCTCGATAACGTAAGGACCTTCCCATTTAGAGAGAAGTTTTCCTGCAAAAAATCTTAAACAAGAGTTGTATAGCAATACATAGTCACCTACATTAAACTCACGCTTTTGTATCCTTTTGTCATGCCATCTTTTAACTTTTTCTTTAAACAGCTTGGCATTTTCGTAGGCTTGGGTTCTCCATTCATCAAGTGAGCTAATATCAAATAACCTCTTCTCACCGGCAAGTTTAAAATCATAATTATGTTCTTTAATAGCCCAATAAGCCTTGTGTTCTAGTTCGAGAGGTAAGTGACATGCTTTTCCAAAGACCATTTTATACGGAGACATACCCATATGATTTTTATATGCAGTTCTATAGGCCCATAATGCATCATCAAGTTACTTGGACCAATTCTTTCCAGACCTATTAACAGTCTTTTGCAAAATTAATTTGAATTTTCTATTACTCAATTCTACTTGACCACTAGACTGAGGGTGATAAGGAGATACAATTCTATGATTAACATCATATTTAGAAAGCATTTTACGGAAAGCACCATGAATAAAATGTGAACCACCATCAGTTATTAAATATCTAGGGACTCCAAATCTTGGAAAAATAACTTCTTTAAACATTTTAATAGAAGTGTTATGATCAGCACTACTAGTTGGAATAGCTTCTACCCACTTAGTAACATAATCAACAACAACTAAAATATGTGTATATCCATTAGAGGAAGGAAAGCGTCCCATATAGTCAAAGCCCCAAACATCAAATGGTTCAATTACAAGTGATTAATTCATAAGCATTTCTTGACGTCTACTAATATTACCAATTCTTTGACATTCATCACAAGATAAGACAAACTTACGGGCATCCTTTAAGAGAGTAGGCCAATAAAAACCAGATTGCAGTACCTTATGTGCAGTCCTATCTCCAGCATGGTGTCCTCCATAAGCTTCAGAGTGACACTTGCGTAGGATATGTTCCTGTTCATGCTCAGGTACACAATGTCTAATAACACCATCCACTCCTTTATAAAGATGTGGGTCATCCCAAAAGTAATGCCTCAAATCATAGAAGAACTTTTTCTTTTGCTGGTATGTGAAACTAGGTGGTATAAACTTAGCAACAATGTAATTAGCATAATCAGCATACCATGGAGCAGTATGAGAAGCATTTATGACATTTAATTGCTCATCAGGAAAGCTATCATCAATAGGTAGTGGGTCATCAAGCACATTTTCTAACCTAGACAAGTTGTCTGCAACGGGGTTCTCAACTCCTTTTCTATCAACAATATGTAAATCAAATTCTTGTAGCAAGAGAACCCATCTAATAAGTCTAGGTTTAGCATTTTTCTTTTCCATGAGATATTTAATAGCAGCATGATCAGTGTGAATAGTTACTTTAGAATCAACAATATAAGGTCTAAACTTATCACAAGCAAATACAACTGCTTAGAATTCTTTTTCAGTAGTAGCATAATTTCTTTGAGAACTGTCTAGGGTTTTACTAGCATATTGAATAACAGTTAATTTCTTATCAACTCTTTGTCCTAGAACATCACCTACAACATAATCACTAGCATCACACATAATTTCAAAGGGTAAATTCCAATCAGGTGGCTGGACAATAGGTGCAGAGATCAATGCTTTCTTAAGTATTTCAAATGCTTCTACACAGTTATCATCAAAAACAAATGGTATATATTTTTGTAATAAATTAGTCAGAGGCCGAGAGATTTTTGAGAAGTCCTTAATGAACCTCCTATAAAAACCAGCATGACCAAGGAAACTTCTTATACCTTTGATGTCCTTGGGACATGGCATCTTTTCAATAGCATCAACCTTGGCTTTATCAACTTCAATACCTCTTTCAGAAACTTTATGCCCCAAGACAATACCTTCATTAACCATAAAGTGGCACTTTTCCCAATTCAAGACAAGATTAGTTTCTTCACATCTCTGCAAAACTCGATCAAGGTTGCTCAAGCAATCATCACAAGAAGATCCATAGACGGAAAAGTCGTCCATGAAAACCTCACAAATCTTTTCACAAAAGTCAGAGAATATAGACATCATGCATCTTTGAAAGGTAGAAGGTGCATTACATAAACCAAAAGGCATACGTCTATAAGCCGAAGTACCAAAAGGGCATGTAAAAGTAGTCTTTGATTGATCTTTGGCTGACACAGGTATTTGGGAGAAACCAGAACAACCATCTATAAAGCAAAAATGTGTATGTTTGGACAATCTTTCTAGCATTTGATCGATAAAAGGTAAGGGCTAATGATCTTTTTTAGTAGCCTTATTTAATTTGCAAAAATCAATTACCATCCTATAACCTGTAATAATTCTTTAAGGAATCAATTCATCTTTATCATTAGGAACAACAGTAATACCTCCCTTCTTAGGGACACAATGGACAGGGCTTACCCACTGACTATCATCAATGGGATAAATTATACCTGCCTCAAGGAGCTTTAGTATCTCCTTTCTTACCACTTCTTTCATTTTAAGATTCAGCCGGCGTTGATGATCACGAACTGGTTTAGCATCTTCTTCCAAATTGATTTTATGTTGACATAGAGTGGGACTAATGCCCTTAAGATCATCAAGAGTATACCCAATAGTAGCGCGGTGCTTCTTCAGAGTTTTCAATAATCTCTCTTCCTCATGCTCTAAAAGGTTAGCACTAATAATAATAGGATATATCTTTTTCTCATCAAGATAAGCATATTTAAGAGTATCAGGTAACGGTTTAAGCTCAAACACATGATCACCCATGGCTGGAGGAGGATCCCCTAGGATTTCAACAGGTAAATTGTTTTTCAGAATAGGTTCCTGTTTAAAGAATACTTCATCTAATTCCGTTCTTTCATTCATAAACATATAATTTTCATGGTCTAGCAAATATTGTTCTAAAGGATCACTAGGAGGTACGACAATAGAAGCAAGACCAATAATTTCATCCTTACTAGGTAATTCTTCTTCACGGTGTTGTCTACTAAACTTAGAAAAATTAAATTCATGATTCATATCATCTAAACCGATAGTAACAACATCTCTTTTGCAATCTATGGTAGCATTAACAGTATTTAAGAATGGTCTACCAAATATAATGGGACAAAAGCTATCTTTTGGGGAACCAAGAATAAGAAAATCAGCAGGATATTTAGTTTTCCCACACAAAACTTCAACATATCTAACAATTCCCATTGGTGAAATAGTATCTCTATTGGCAAGTTTAATTGTGACATCAATATCTTCCATCTCAGTAGGTGCAATATCATGCATAACTTCTTTGTACAAGGAATAAGGTATTGCACTAGCACTGGCACCCATATCACATAAGCAATGATAACAATGATCTCCTATTTTAACAGAAATAACAGGCATGCCTACCACAGGTCTAGGTTTATCCTTATCACGGGGTTTAGCAATTCTAGCAGTTTCATTACAGAAATGAATAACATTCCCATCTATATTATCAGACAAGAGATCTTTAACAATAGCAATATTAGGTTCAACTTTAACTTGCTCAGGAGGTGTATATGTTTTAATATTTCTTTTACGAACCACAGTTGAAGTTTTAGCATGATCCTTTATCCTAACTGGGAAAGGTGGTTTCTCAACATAAGAAGTAGGAACAATAGGATCGTTATAAGTAATAGTCTTTTCATCAACTTTAATAGGTGCAGCTACTTTTACTTCTATGGGAGGATGATATTTAAACCACTTCTCCTTGGGGAGATTAACATAAGTAGAAAAAGATTCACACAAAGAAGCTACTATCTCAGAGTCAAGTCCATATTTAGTGCTAAATTTACGGAAAATATCGGTATCCATAAAAGATTTAACACAATCAAAACTAGGTGTCATACCTGACTCCTTACCATTGTCGAGGTCCCAATCTTCAGAGTTGTGTTTAATTCTTTCCAATAAATCCCATTTGAATTCAATAGTCTTCATCATAAAAGAGCCGTCACAAGAAGTACCAAGCATGGTGCGATTGTTACCAGAAAGCCGAGCATAATTTTTTTGAATAATCATTTCTCTTGAGAGCTCATGATTGGCGCATGAATATAACATTGATTTAAGCCTCCCCCAAGCTTGAGCGATGCTTTCTCCTTCGCGAGGCCAAAAATTATATATATAATTGCGATCACGATGAACAAGATGCATAGGATAAAACTTCTGATGAAATTCCAATTTCAATCGTTTGTAATTCCAAAACCTCATATCATCACATAGCCTATACCATGTCGATGCATCTCCCCTCAAAGATAAGGGGAAGACCTTCTTCTTAACAACATCTCCGGGTACACCTGCAAGCTTAAATAATCCACAAACTTCATCCACATATATCAGATGTTCATCAGGATGTTTTGTTCCATCTCCTAGAAAAGGATTAGCTAGCAATTTTTCTATCATACCCGAAGGAACTTCAAAGCAAGCATTTTAATTTTCATTTTCATTTTTAGTAGGTTCAGGAGCAACTCTTTGCTCTACTGGTCGGGGTGAACATACCCCGAACAAGCCCCTCAGAGGGTTACCTTCCATGGTAACAAGTGACAGTAAATTTCAGCACACTATATAAATTTTTCCTTACCAAATTCCACCTACCAAAGGCGCTTCACACCCCAGCAATGGCGCCAGAAAAGAGTCTTGATGATCCACAAGTATAGGGGATCTATCATAGTCCTTCCGATAAGTAAGAGTGTCGAACCCAACGAGGAGCAGAAGGAAATGATAAGCGGTTTCCAGCAAGGTATTCTGTGCAAGTACTGAAATAAGTGGTAAGAGATAGTTTTGTGATAAGATAATTAGTAACAAGCAACAAGTAACAAAAGTAAATAAGGTGCAGCAAGGTGGCCCAATCCTTTTTGTAGCAAAGGACAAGCCTGGACAAACTCTTATAAGATGTAAAGCGCTCCCGAGGACACATGGGAATATTGTCAAGCTAGTTTTCATCACGTTCATATGATTCACGTTCGGTACATTGATAATTTGGTATGTGGGTAGACCGGTGCTTGGGTGCTGCCCTTACTTGGACAAGCATCCCACTTATGATTAACCTCTATTGCAAGCATCCGCAAATACAACAAAAGTATTAAGGTAAACCTTACCATAGCATGAAACATATGGATCCAAATCAGCCCCTTACGAAGCAACGCATAAACTAGGGTTTAAGCTTCTGTCACTCTAGCAACCGATCATCTACTTATTACTTCCCAATGCCTTCCTCTAGGCCCAAATAATGGTGAAGTGTCATGTAGTCGACGTTCACATAACACCACTAGAGGAGAGACAACATACATCTCATCGAAATATCGAACGAATACCAAATTCACATGACTACTAATAGCAAGACTTCTCCCATGTCCTCAGGAATAAAAGTAACTACTCACAAAGCATAAACATGTTCATAATCAGAGGGGTATTGATATGCATATAGGATATGAACATATGATCTTCCACCAATTAAACCAACTAGCATCAACTACAAGGAGCAACACTACTAGCAACCTACTAGCACAAATCCCGGACTTGAAGACAAGAATTGGATACAAGAGATGAACTAGGGTTTTGAGATGATATGGTGCTGATGAAGATGTTGATGGAGATTGCCCTCTCCCGATGAGAGGAGCGTTGGTGATGACGATGGCGATGATTTCCCCCTCCGGGAGGGAAGTTTCCCCGGCAGAACAGCTCCACCAGAGCCCTAGATTGGTTCCGCCAAGGTTTGGCCTCGTGGCGGCGGAGTTTCGTCTGAGAAGATGGCTTATGATTTTTTCCCATCGAAAGACTCCATATAGCAGAAGATGGCCACCGGAGGGCCACCAGGGGGCCCACGAGGTAGGGGCGTGCCCAGGGGGGTAGGGCGCCCCCCCACCCTCATGGGCAGGGTGTGGCCCCCCTGGTAAAGTTCTTGTTCTCAGTATTTTTATATATTTGGAAAACATCTTCCGTGAAGTTTCAAGACTTTTGGAGCTGTGCAGAATAGGTCTATAATATTTGCTCCTTTTCCAGCCCAGAATCCCAGTTGCCGGCATTCTCCCTCTTTATGTAAACCTTGTAAAATATGAGAGAATAGGCATAAGTATTGTGACATAATGTGTAATAACAGCCCATAATGCAATAAATATCGATATAAAAGCATGATGCAAAATGGACGTATCAGAGGCCATAAGGTAGGGGGCGCGCCCACCCCCCTGGGCGCACCCTTGATGTCTACTACACAACCTTCTTCTTGTAGACGTTGTTGGGCCTCCAAGTGCAGAGGTTTGTAGGACAGTAGCAAATTTCCCTCAAGTGGATGACCTATGGTTTATCAATCCGTAGGAGGCGTAGGATGAAGATGGTCTCTCTCAAGCAACCCTGCAACCAAATAACAAAGAGTCTCTTGTGTCCCCAACACACCCAATATAATGGTAAATTTTATAGGTGCACTAGTTCGGCGAAGAGATGGTGATACAAGTGGTATATGGATAGTAGATATAGGTTTTTGTAATCTGAAAATATAAAAACATCAAGGTAACTAATGATAAAAGTGAGCGTAAACGGTATTGCAATGATAGGAAACAAGGCCTAGGGTTCATACTTTCACTAGTGCAAGTTCTCTCAACAACAATAGCATAATTGGATCATATAACTATCCCTCGACATGCAACAAAGAGTCACTCCAAAGTCACTAATAGCAGAGAACAAACGAAGAGATTATGGTAGGGTACGAAACCACCTCAAAGTTATTCTTTCCAATCAATCCGTTGGGCTATTCCTATAAGTGTCACAAACAGCCCTAGAGTTCGTACTAGAATAACACCTTAAGACACAAATCAACCAAAACCCTAATGTCACCTAGATACTCCAATGTCACCTCAAGTATCCGTGGGTATGATTATACGACATGCATCACACAATCTCAGATTCATCTATTCAACCAACACATAGAACCTCAAAGAGTGCCCCAAAGTTCCTACCGGAGAATCACGACGAAAACGTGTGCCAACCCCTATGCATAGGTTCATGGGCGGAACCCGCAAGTTGATCACCAAAACATACATCAAGTGAATCACATGATATCCCATTGTCACCACAGATATCCACGGCAAGACATACATCCAGTGTTCTCAAATCTTTAAAGACTCAATCTGATAAGATAACTTCAAAGGGAAAACTCAATCCATTACAAGAGATTAGAGGGGGGAGAAAACATCATAGGATCAAAATATAATAGCAAAGCTCATGATACATCAAGATCGTATCACCTCAAGAACACGACAGAGAGAGAGATCAAACACATAGCTACTGGTACATACCCTCAGCCCCGAGGGAGAACTACTCCCTCCTTGTCATGGAGAGCACCAGGATGATGAAGATAGCCACTGTAGAGGGATTCCCCCTCCGGCAGGGTGCCGGAACGGGTCTAGATTGGCTTTCGGTGGCTACGGAGGCTTCTGGCGGCGGAAATCCCGATCTATTGTGCTCCTCGATTGTTTTAGGGTATATGGAGATATATTGGTGGTAGAAGTACGTCAGGGGAGCCACGAGGGGCCCGCGAGGGTGGAGGGCGCGCCCAGGGAGAGGGGTGTGCCCCCTACCTCATGGCCTCCTCGAAGCTCCCCTTACGTGGACTCCAAGTCTCCCGGTTTGCTTTCCTTCCAAAAATAAGTTCCGTGAAGTTTCAGGTCAATTGGACTCCATTTGATTTTCCTTTTCTGCGATACTCTAAAACAAGGAAAAAACAGAAACTGGCACTGGGCTCTGGGTTAATAGGTTAGTCCCAAAAATCATATAAAATAGCATATAAATGCATATAAAACATCCAAGGTTGATAATATAATAGCATGGAACAAACAAAAATTATAGATACATTGGAGACGCATTAGCATCCCCAAGCTTAATTCCTGCTCGTCCTCGAGTAGGTAAATGGTAAAAACAGAATTTTTGATGTGGAATGCTACCTAACATATTCATCATGTATTTCTCTTTATTGTAGCAAGAATATTTAGATCCATAAGATTCAAGACAAAAGTTTAATATTGACATAAAAATAATAATACCTCAAGCATACTAACCAAGTAATCATGTCTTCTCAAAATAACATGGCTAAAGAAAGCTATCCCTAAAAAATCATATAGTCTAGCTATGCTCCATCTTCACCACACAAAATATTTAAATCATGCACAACCCCGATGACAAGCAAAGCAATTGTTTCGTACTTTTGATGTACTCAAACTTTTTCAATCTTCACGCAATACATGAGCGTGAGCCATGGACATATCACTATAGGTGGAATAGAATGGTGGTTGTGGAGAAGACAAAAAGGAGAAGATAGTCTCACATCAACTAGGCGTATCAATGGGCTATGGAGATGCCCATTAATAGATATCAATGTGAGTGAGTAGGGATTTCCATGCAACGGATGCACTAGAGCTATAAGTGTATGAAAGCTCAAAAAGAAACTAAGTGGGTGTGCATCCAACTCGCTTGCTCACAAAGGCCTAGGGCATTATGAGGAAGCCCATCATTGGAATATACAAGCCAAGATATATAATGAAAGATTCCCACTAGTATATGAAAGTGACAACATAGGAGACTCTCTATCATGAAGATCATGGTGCTACTTTGAAGCACAAGTGTGGTAAAAGGATAGTAGCATTGCCCCTTCTCTCTTTTTCTCTCATTTTTTTATTTTTTTATTTGGGCCTTTTCTCTTTTTTATGGCCTCTTTTTTATTTTTTTTATTTGGGCATTTTCTCCCTTTTTATGGCCCTTTTTTAGTCCGGAGTCTCATCCTGACTTGTGGGGGAATCATAGTCTCCATCATCCTTTCCTCACTGGGACAATGCTCTAATAATGATGATCATCACACTTTTATTTACTTACAACTCAGGAATTACAACTCGATACTAGAACAAAGTATGACTCTATATGAATGCTTCTGGCAGTGTACCGGGATGTGCAATGATTCATGAGTGACATGTATGAAAGAATTATGAATGGTGGCTTTGCCACAAATACGATGTCAACTACATGATCATGCATAGCAATATGACAATGATGGAGCGTGTCATAATAAACGGAATGGTGGAAAGTTGCATGGCAATATATCTCGGAATGGCTATGGAAATGCCATAATAGGTAGGTATGGTGGCTGTTTTGAGGAAGGTATATGGTGGGTTTAAGGTACCGGCTAAAGTTGCGCGGTACTAGAGAGGCTAGCAATGGTGGAAGGGTGAGAGTGCGTATAATCCATGGACTCAACGTTAGTCATAAAGAACTCACATACTTATTGCAAAAATCTATTAGTTATCGAAACAAAGTATTAACGCGCATGCTCCTATGGGGATAGATTGGTAGGAAAAGACCATCGCTCGTCCCCGACCGCCACTCATAAGGAAGTCAATCAATAAATAAATCATGCTCCGACTTCATCACATAACGGTTCACCATACGTGCATGCTATGGGAATCACAAACTTCAACACAAGTATCTCTCAAATTCACAACTACTCAACTAGCATGACTTTAGTATCACTACCTCCATGTCTCAAAACAATCATCAATCATCAAAATTCTCATAGTATTCAATGCACTTTATACGAAAGTTTTTATTATATCCCTCTTGGATTCCCATCATATTAGGACTAAATTCATAACAAAGCAAACCACCATGGTGTTTAGGACTCTCAAAATAATATAAGTGACGCATGAGAGTTCATCTATTTCTATAAAATAAAACCACCACCGTGCTCTAAAAAGATATAAGTGAAGCACTAGAGCAAATGACAAACTACTCCGAAAGATATAATTGAAGATCAATGAGTAGTCGAATAATTATGCAACTATGTGAAGACTCTCTAACATTTAGGAATTTCAGATATTGATATTTTATTCAAACAGCAAGTAAAACAAAAGAAAATAAAATGACCCTCCAATCAAAACACATATCATGTGGCGAATAAAAATATAGCTCCAAGTAAAGTTACCGATGAACAAAGACGAAAGAGGGGATGCCTTCCGGGGCATCCCCAAGATTAGGCTTTTGGTTGTCCTTGGATATTACCTTGGGGTGCCTTGGGCATCCCCAAGCTTAGGCTCTTGCCACTCCTTATTCCATGGTCCATCAAATCTTTACCCAAAACTTGAAAACTTCACAACACAAAACTTAACAGAAAACTCGTGAACTCCGTTAACGAAAGAAAACAAAACACCACTTCAAGGTACTGTAATGAACTCATTATTTATTTATATTGGTGTTAAACCTACTGTATTCCAACTTCTCTATGGTTTATAAACTATTTTACTAGCCATAAATTCATCAAAATAAGAAAACAACACACGAAAAACAGAATCTGTCAAAAACAGAACAGTCTGTAGTAATCTGTAGCTAACGCAAACTTCTGGAGCCCCACAAATTCTAAAATAAAATTTTGAACGTTAGGAATTTGTCTATTAATCATCTTCAAAAAGAATTAACTAAATAGCACTCTCCAATAAAAATGACAGCAATTCTCGTGAGCGCTAAAGTTTCTGTTTTTTACAGCACGATCATAAAGACTTCACCCAAGTCTTCCCAAAGGTTCTACTTGTCACAAACACTAATTAAAACATAAAACCACATTTAAAAAGAGGCTAGATGAATTATTTATTACTAAACAGGAGAAAAAAGCAAGGAACAAAAGTAAAAATTGGGTTGCCTCCCAACAAGCACTATCGTTTAACTCCCCTAGCTAGGCATGATGATTTCAATGATGCTCACATAAAAGATAAGAATTGAAACATAAAGAGAGCATCATTAAGAATATGACTAGAACATTTAAGTCTAACCCACTTCCTATGCATAGGGATTTTGTGAGCAAACAACTTATGGGAACAATAATCAATTAGTATAGGAAGGCAAAACAAGCACAACTTCAAAACTTTAAGCACATACAGAGGAAACTTGATATTATTGCAATTCCTACAAGCATATGTTCCTCCCTCATAATAATTTTCAGTAGCATCATGAATGGATTCAACAATATAACCATCACATAAAGTATTATTTTCATGATCTATAAGCATAGGAATTTTATTACTCTCCACACAAGCAAAATTCTTCTCATGAATAATAGTGGGAGCAAACTCAACAAAATAATTATCATGTGAGGCATAATCCAATTGAAAACTAAAATCATGATGACAGGTTTCATGGATATCATTATTCTTTATAGCATACAAGTCGTCACAATAATCATCATATATAGCAACTTTGTTCTCATAATCAATTGGAACCTCTTCCGGAATAGTGGAATCATTACTAAATAAAGTCATGACCTCTCCAAATCCACTTTTATAATTATCACAATAAGATTCAACATCCTCCAAAGTAGTGGGATCATCACTTCCTAAAGTTGACACTCTTCCAAACCCACTTTCATCAATATATTCATCATAAATAGGAGGCATGTTATCATCATAATAAATTAGCTCATCGAAACTTGGGGGACAAAAAATATCATCTTCATCAAACATAGCTTCCCAAAGCTTGTGGCTTTGCATATCATTGGCATCATGGATATTCAAGGAATTCATACGAACAACATTGCAATCATGCTCATCATTCAAATATTTAGTGCCTAACATTTTATAGACTTCTTCTTCTAGCATTTGAGCACAATTTTCCTTTTCATCATTCTCACGAAAGATATTAAAAAGATGAAGCGTATAAGACAAACTCAATTCCATTTTTTGTAGTTTTCTTTTATAAACTAAACTAGTGATAAAACAAGAAACTAAAAGACTCTATTGCAAGATCTAAAGATATACCTTCAAGCACTCACCTCCCCGGCAACGGCGCTAGAAAAGAGCTTGATGTCTACTACACAACCTTCTTCTTGTAGACGTTGTTGGGCCCCCAAGTGCAGAGGTTTGTAGGAAAGTAGCAAATTTCCCTCAAGTGGATGACCTAAGGTTTATCAATCCATATGAGGCGTAGGATGAAGATGGTCTCTCTCAAGCAACCCTGCAACCAAATAACAAAGAGTCTCTTGTGTCCCCAACACACCCAATACAATGGTAAATTCTATAGGTGCACTAGTCCGGCGAAGAGATGGTGATACAAGTGGTATATGGATAGTAGATATAGGTTTTTGTAGTGTGAAAATATAAAAACAGCAAGGTAGCTAATGATAAAAGTGAGCGTAAATGGTATTGCAATGATAGGAAACAAGGCCTAGGGTTCATACTTTCACTAGTGCAAGTTCTCTCAACAATAATAGCATAATTGGATCATATAACTATCCCTCAACATGCAACAAAGAGTCACTCCAAAGTCACTAATAGCAGAGAACGAACGAAGAGATTATGGTAGGGTACGAAACCACCTCAAAGTTATTATTTCCAATCAATCCGTTGGGCTATTCCTATAAGTGTCACAAACAGCCCTAGAGTTCGTACTAGAATAACACCTTAAGACACAAATCAACCAAAACCCTAATGTCACCTAGATACTCCATTGTCACCTCAAGTATCCGTGGGCATGATTATACGATATGCATCACACAATCTCAATTCATCTATTCAACCAACACATAGAACCTCAAAGAGTGCCCCAAAGTTCCTACCGGAGAATCATGACGAAAATGTGTGCCAACCCCTATGCATAGGTTCATGGGCGGAACCCACAAGTTGATCACCAAAACATACATCAAGTGAATCACGTGGTATCCCATTGTCACCACAGATACGCACGGCAAGACATACATCAAGTGTTCTCAAATCTTTAAAGACTCAATCCGATAAGATAACTTCAAAGGGAAAACTCAATCCATTACAAGAGAGTAGAGGGGGGAGAAAACATCATAGGATCCAAATATAATAGCAAAGCTCGCGATACATCAATATCGTATCACCTCAAGAACATGAGAGAGAGAGAGAGATCAAACACATAGCTACTGGTACATACCCTCAGCCCCGAGGGAGAACTACTCCCTCCTCATCATGGAGAGCACCGAGATGATGAAGATAGCCACCGGAGAGGGATTCCCCCTCTAGCAGGGTGCCGAAACGGGTCTAGATTGGCTTTCGGTGGCTACGGAGGCTTCTGGCGGCGGAACTCCCGATCTATTGTGCTCCCCGATCGTTTTAGGGTATATGGGGATATATAGGCGGAAGAAGTACGTCAAGGGAGCCACGAGGGGCCCACGAGGGTGGAGGGCGCGCCCCCTACCTCGTGACCTCCTCGAAGCTTCCCTTACGTGGACTCCAAGTCTCCCAGGTTGCTTTCCTTCCAAAAATAAGTTCCGTGAAGTTTCCGTCAATTGGACTCCGTTTGATTTTCCTTTTCTGCGATACTCTAAAACAAGGAAAAAACAGAAAATGGCACTGGGCTCTGGGTTAATAGGTTAGTCCCAAAAATCATATAAAATAGCATATAAATGCATATAAAACATCCAAGGTTAACAATATAATAGCATGGAACAATCAAAAATTATAGATACGTTGGAGACGTATCAGCCCTCCACCCTCGTGGGCCCCTCGTGGCTCCGCTGACGTACTTCTTCTGCCTATATATCTCCATATACCCTAAAACGATCAGGGAGCACAATTGATCGGGAGTTCCGCCGCCAGAAGCCTCCGTAGCCACCGAAAACCAATCTAGACCCGTTCTGGCACCCTGCCGGAGGGGGAATCCCTCTCCGGTGGCCATCTTCATCATCCCGGTGCTCTCCATGACGAGGAGGGAGTAGTTCTCCCTCGGGGCTGAGGGTATGTACCAGTAGCTATGTGTTTGATCTCTCTCTCTCTCTCTTGTGTTCTTGAGGTGATACGATCTTGATGTATCGCGAGCTTTGCTATTATATTTGGATCCTATGATGTTTCTTCCCCCCTCTACTCTCTTGTAATGGATTGAGTTTTCCCTTTAAAGTTATCTTATCGGATTGAGTCTTTAAAGATTTGAGAACACTTGATGTATGTCTTGCCGTGCGTATCTGTGGTGACAATGGGATACCACGTGATTCACTTGATGTATGTTTTGGTGATCAACTTGTGGGTTCCGCCCATGAACCTATGCATAGGGGTTGGCACACGTTTTTGTCGTAATTCTCCGGTAGGAACTTTGGGGCACTCCTTGAGGTTCTATGTGTTGGTTGAATAGATGAATCTGAGATTGTGTGATGCATATCGTATAATCATACCCACAGATACTTGAGGTGAAATTGGAGTATCTAGGTGACATTAGGGTTTTGGTTGATTTGTGTCTTAAGGTGTTATTCTAGTACGAACTCTATGGCTGTTTGTGAAACTTATAGGAATAGCCCAACGGATTGATTGGAAAGAATAACTTTGTGGTGGTTTCATACCCTACCATAATCTCTTCGTTTGTTCTCCACTATTAGTGACTTTGGAGTGACTCTTTGTTGCATGTTGAGGGATAGTTATATGATCCAATTATGTTATTATTGTTGAGAGGACTTGCACTAGTGAAAGTATGAACCCTAGGCCTTGTTTCCTATCATTGCAATACCGTTTGTGCTCACTTTTATCATTAGTTACCTTGCTGTTTTTATATTTTCAGATTACAAAAACCTTTATCTACCATCCATATACCACTTGTATCACCATCTCTTCACTGAACTAGTGCACCTATACAATTTACCGTTGTATTGGGTGTGTTGGGGACACAAGAAACTCTTTGTTATTTGGTTGCAGGGTTGCTCGAGAGAGACCATCTTCATCCTACGCCTCCTACAGATTGATAAACCTTAGGTCATCCACTTGAGGGAAATTTTCTACTGTCCTGCAAACCTCTGCACTTGGAGGCCCAACAACGTCTACAAGAAGAAGGTTGTGTAGTAGACATCAACACCCACCAACCACCTTTATGCAAAACTAGTTGCATGTCAGTCGGTGGAACTGGTCTCATGTGCGTGGACTCCAGCCATGGGAGGGGCGCACCAGCCCCCTTGTGGGCTGGTCTGTCCCCTCCTTTGGCCCATAAGGCCCATATCTTCCCCCCCCAGGGGGGGGGGTGCCTGGAACCCCTTCTCGTGACCCGATTTCTTCCGGTACGTCCCGAAACACTTCCGGTGTCCAAATACCATTGTCCTATATATCAATCTTTACCTCTCGGCCATTTCGAGACTCCTAGTCATGTCCATGATCTCATCTGGGACTCCGAACAACATTCGATCACCAAATCATATAACTCATATAACACTATATCGTCAACAAACGTTAAGCGTGCGGACCCTACGGGTTCGAGAACTATGTAGGCATGACCGAGACACCTCCAGTGAATAACCAATAGTGGAACCTGGATGCCCATATTGGCTTCTACATATTCTACGAAGATCTTTATCGGTCAAACCGTTGTGAAAACATACATAATTCCCTTTGTCCATCGGTATGTTACTTGCCCGAGATTCGATCGTCGGTATCTTCATACCTAGTTCAATCTCGTTACCGACGAGTCTCTTTACTCATTCCGTAATACATCACCTCATAACTAACTCCTTAGTCATTTGCTTGCAAGCTTATGATGTGTATAACAGAGAGGGCCCAGAGATACCTCTTCGATACTCGGAGTGACAAATCCTAATCTCGATCTATGTCAACTCAACAAACACCTTCGGAGATACTTGTAGAGCACCTTTATGATCACCCAATTACGTTTTGACGTTTGATAGCACACAAGGTATTCCTCCGATTTCCGGGAGTTGCATAATCTCATAGTCAAAGGAATATGTATTTGACATGAATAAAGCAATAGCAATGAATTGAGTGATCAATATGCTAGCTAATGGATAGGTCTTGTCCATCACATCATTCTCCTAATGATGTGATCCTGATATCAAATGACAACACATGTCTATGGTTAGGAAACCTTAACCATCTTTGATCAACGAGCTAATCTAGTAGAGGCTCACTAGGGATACGATATTTCTTTATGTATCCACACATGTATTTAAGTTCCAACCAATACAATTCTAGCATCAATAATAAACCATTATCATGAATAAGGAAATATAAAATAACAACTTTATTATTGCCTCTAGGGCATATTTCCTTTAGATTGTACTTGTAGATTTTAGATAACTATATATAGAATGTTAGTTTTTACTAACTTGTTAGGTATTCGCACAATCAAACATGGAGCCAAAGTTTCATGGTGTGCAACAGAAGGGGAACAAGTGGTATGCAATGATTTGAAAAGAAAATGTGGCACATGAGCTCGACCACTGGGACACACCCGATCTAGTGGCACGCGCCTACAATGCCAAGGCGGTCGAGCTCTTTCCAGATAGGGCCAAGGTTAACTTCCATGAGGAACAATATCACGTGTGGTTCCTCGTGCCGAAGAAAATTAGAATATGCTCTAATGCCGAGGAGAAGGAGAACCTTCAGGCCGAGATGTAGTTGTTCGCCCCCTTGGTGAGTCTTGCAGCGGAGTAGCAAGTCATGGAGCAGAATAAGATGATGTTGCTTCAGTTTGAAGCTCAGAAGAAAGCAACGGATTATCCCATAACTGGGATGAGTTTACGAGAAGTGATGGGCAAGGGGGTTCGTAGGTCCAGTAGGTACGACCACGAGGCCGCCCCCTTCGGCATAGTGGGGGACACCGACTAGATGGGAGGGCTAGTTTGTTAATTAGCTGGTTTAACTTTATGTTTTAACTATATGCATGGTTTGTAGAATTGTTAGTAATGTTTTAAACTAGCCATCTCCAATATATTAGCAGTGTTTTAAACTAGCTAACAATATATGTTTTAAACAATTAGCAATGTTTAAGTACTAGAGTGTTTAAACTATCTTCAGTATATGAACCTAGCGCTATACATATCTATGTGTTATGTTCGTCATTTTGGATGATGATTTATGTTTATTTTGTCAACACAAATGCAGTATAAATGGATCACCCGTGTGCAACCTGTGGTGCAGTGAGATGCCAGAAGGACAGGATGTTCTTCGTAGATCTTCCAAATGACTTCCTAACTATGACGGTACGTTTTATAGTTCAACATGTTCTGATTGAGTTTCATATGGTTGTGCCCCAAATTGTGTAACTGTGCTTTCTTTTACATTTGCGGGCAAGGCGTGACTTCTCAGAAAATTGACGTGTTTCGCTTGATGCAATCATGACATTTCAATGCACCCTCATGAAGATGATGATGGCCCACAACTTCAGTTGTCTTGTCACTAACGAGCCACACCATACCTATCTCGGGTGTCCTGGTTGGAGAGCCCTCGCACATACTTACAGGATGGAAGCTAAGGAGAGGGCCACGTTTGCATGGCAAATCATATTTAGTTGAACATGTGTGTTACTTATCTCTAGTTAGTACTTTGTTGAACTATGTTAATTAGTATATTATTGAACTTAAACGTTGTTCTATCAAAACTGATTTTATTGCTATTCATAAGCTGAATTATGCTGTCATTTCGCTTGAAAAGTGCTGCTGCATAACTTTTACTCCCTCCTTTCATCTATATAGAAGCTAATGTATTTTCCGAGGCTAACTTTGACCAAGTGTTAGAGCAATAATATATGACATGCAAGTTATACAAAGCATACAATCAAATTCAGACATGAAGATATAATTTTCACATTATACATCTCATATATTATTAATCTTATCAAAAGTTAAAAGCGGTGTTGAAAAACGCATTAGGCCCTATATAGATGAAAGGAAGGAGTATTTTATATACCTAAAAAGTATATTGCTGACGTGGCGCCAACATGATATGTCCATAGTGATGAATATCAGAGATGATGTTGCCATGATATGTCCAAGTAGGCTTGGCCTTTGTTGTATCGGTATTCGTCCGGTTTTTCACTAACTAAATGGACAATTTTCTTGTACTTACTTAATAGATGAGATAAAGTTTTTGCCTCCGTTTCAAAAAAAATATTAAGGATGATGTTGGACACGTGGCAGTCATATTGATAGTGTTGGATGCCAACGCCGCCAAGGCTCTTGTTTCTCGTCAGCACTGGGTTTTTCTGCACCGGTGATCTGTTCGATGGTGCGTGCAGGGCCAACCGATCGAGCTGGCCGAATCCTGGTCACATGCCAATCCTGTAAAAGCTAGCGGGACGTTGAAACTTCTTCATATATTTCCTGTCAAAAATCCCTGCAGCGATGCGATATGTCGCGTCCATCTGGCTGATTCGGGAAGCAGCCGCTCTGTAGCTTGTACGGCCGTACAGTGTCTCCATAGAACCCAAACGCCCCAGCGCCACTCGTCGACCAGCAGCACCACCGAAAATATCAGGCGCATTCTGCTTCCATGACCAGCTGCCGCGTGCCCCCTCGCCCATCTGCCCTGCTGCGTCACGCATAACTATAAATGAGCGCACTCTGCACACCGCACCCAACTACCCAACACCTCAAGCACACTCCGCACACACTCGACTGCCCAACACGTACCTCAACCTCAAGCCAACCATACCGCAAAAAAAAAAAAAAAGAAGAAGAAGAAGAAGAAGAAGAAGCTCAAGCTCAAGCTCAACTAGAGTGACCACATTCCACCAAGCGATCGGCACTCCGGCAGCTAGCAATGGACTTTGGTATCAACGGCTGGATCAGCTCCCCTTCCTCATCGACGTCCGGGCACGAGCTCGGGGATGCGGTGCCCGTGTGGTTGCCGGCGGCGAAGCGGCCCGCAGGGCGCACCAAGTTCAAGGAGACGCGCCACCCGGTGTACCGTGGCGTGCGGCGCCGGGGCAGCGCGGGCCGGTGGGTGTGCGAGGTGCGCGTCCCCGGCAAGCGCGGCGAGCGGCTCTGGCTCGGGACGTACGTCGCCGCCGAGTCCGCCGCGCGCTCTCACGACGCCGCCATGCTCGCCCTGCTCGGACGCTCCCCCTCCGCCGCGGCGTGCCTCAACTTCCCGGACTCCGCGTGGCTGCTGGTCATGCCCCCGAGGCTCTCCGACCTGGCCGACGTCCGGCGCGCGGCCATCCAGGCCGTCGCGGGCTTCCTGCGCCTGGAGGCCGCCACCGTGGTCCCGGACGTCGACGAGGCCACCTCCCCTGTGTACCTGCCGTCGCCCGTGGACAATGCGGACGAAGTGTTCCAGGTGCCGACTTTCTCCCCGCTGGGCAGCGACATGTTCGAGCTCGACATGTCCGGGGAAATGGACCTGGACGCGTACTACGCGGGCTTTGCCCAGGGGATGCTCCTGGAGCCGCCGCCCACGCCAGCGTACTGGGAGAACGGAGAGTGCGGCGACGGCGGAGCGGCCGCCGGCCTCTGGAGCTACTGATGTCTGTAACCTCCAGTGGGTTCACACTGAGGATTTTTGCTATCCCGATTGGACCAACTGCAAACTGCTCCAAGCATAATAAAAATCGGAGTTTGGAACGTCGACCCGTTTGTCAATTCTTTGTTTGAATCGTCGATCAAGTGTTTTACACGCATGCTGCAAGAAACACCGCCTGAATGTCACTGTCGGTAGAGAAGTAATCGTTCCAAACGGGTTTGCAGAATGGTTCCAAACTAAGGTGCCGTTCGTTCACGTGTGCTCATCATGACGGACCAACCAGAACGTACCAGAAATATCTTACGAGTAATGCACAAGGGGTGTGTGTCTGGGGCTAATTCTTGGCCCATGCGGGCCATGAGCGCTGTCGCTTCACTCATTAGCCATTAGTGGGGTTGTTGAATAATGGAGGTGAGGAAGCACGTGCTCTCGCCAATTAGAGGGGAGATGCGAAAGATGTGGTATGTCGCTTTGGTTGGGTTGGATATTTTGATACTACAGTGCTAGATTTTCTTCGGGACAAAAGATCTAGCGTTAGCCCGCGAATGATCTGCGAGCAGTTCTTGAATTCCGAGAGGATTTGCTATTCTAGGTTGATCCGAAAATAGATTTTGTTGTAAGCCAAGACAAATCGCAACCTGAAGGGTGGCAAAGCTTTTGGCCTGGGTTATAACCAGATCCGAACTTTGAGTTCATAAAATTTGATTAAAAAACATAAAATCTGGGCTGAGTTCATAAAATTTGATTAAAAACATAAAATCTGAAAAGAGTTCACATTTTTAATCAAATTTAAAATGCTAGTTGAGAAAAGTTCGCGAATATTTGCAAAAGAAAACGTGAAAATTTAAAACTTCACAAATTTGAGAAAATTTCATGAATTTGAAAAACACAAAACTTGAAAATTTCAAAAGTTCATGAAGTTTGGAAAAAAGTTCATGTTGGAAATACTTGTGACATTTTGAAAAAAATCTTGAATTTGAAAACATCTCGTGAAATTTGAAAAAAATTCACGAGCTAAACGTTCATGCACTTGAAAAAGTTCACGGGTTTGAAACAGGAAATTGTTAGTGAAAAGTGAAATTTAAATAAAAAAGGAAAAGGAAAAGAAAGAGAAAAATAAATAAGGAATAAAACCCCGCCCAATAAAAGCACAGAAAAACAAAAAAAAAACTGGTCGCAAAACATAGCCAAAAGAAAACCCACTACAGCTACAGTCCTAAAAAGGACCGTCGCGCTCGGTCGGAGGGCTGTGCGCTGGGTTTTTTTTTTTTGCGGGCCTGTGCGCTGGTTAGTGAATGACATTATAACCGGCGCTTATGTCCGCAACGGTCTTGCCTATTTGGCCCAGAAGGCTGACGCCTGCGTAGACACAGTTTTTTTTTTTTTTTTTGCATCTAAACACACTGTTTTATTACTCTAAAATGTTGATAGGGATACAATTCAAGTCTGGAGGGTTTATAAGCCACAAATGACGCCCTAAGTCCAGACCAAAGGTGTGCTTAACAAGGCTATGCGCCTCAAGATTAGTACCGTGACCTTCGAAGATGAAGGTGCATTGCTGAAATTGCTCGGACGTATTTCTTATTTCCTTCACTATGCTTTCATATATACCTCCCGTGCCTAGCTTGATGTCGTTCACCACAACTTTACAATCTGAAGCAACAAGTACATTTGGAAGCCCAAGATCCAGGGCTAGAGCAAGCGCCTCGCGACAAGCTAACGTCTCGAGAGTCCCCGGGTCCATGATACCCGAGACTTTGATGGCTGATGAGCCCAAGTATTTGCCATCATGGTCCCTGCATATTGCACTATAGGTTCCTTCCTTCGCAGATCTTGAAACAGCACCATCGACTCGAATTTTTGCTATACCTTCAGAGGGATGGACCCATCTTGATATGGCGTTGTTGCTGGATGTATTGGCCACTTGCTGCATCTTCTTTGGTCTACACTCTTCAAGCTCACGGATGTACTTCATAATAAAATGATGAATAGCCAGCGGACTCTGGAAAATATGTTCATATAGGGCTTGTCGCCGAGAATACCAAATGGCCCAAAGGGTAGTTAAAACCTGAGTGAATTCAGCTGTAAGAAGGGACTCCGTGAGTGCAAAAATCCACCGCTTTGCATCAGGTTCGGTGGTCTCATTCAAAACCTGAAACAGATCAGGATCTTGAAGAGCCCATACACACCTAGCAACATTGCAGTGAATGAGCGAGTGTTGCCATGAATCTTCTGCTCCACATAAGCCACAAGTTGTAACAGTGGACATGTTCCTGTGATGCAAAAGGTCAGTTGGTGCATAAACAGTAAGAACTCCTGTCTGACGCTCGTTAGCGTCAGGCAGAGTAGCTTTCGATGAAGGTAGATACAGATGGACCAGCCCATTTAAAGGCCAGTAGCTCGAGCGCGTAAAAAAACGCCAAAAATACCCCGCGCCAGAGAGAGATCCAACACGAGACGTCCCGCTCGGAAATTTTATAAGCAAACCAGTCGAGCTGAAACCTTGTACTGGTTTGCAAGCAGCGCAAGAGCTTAAAGTACACGACAACATTTGAAAATTTACGAACAATTCAAGAAAGTCGAGAACAAAAAATTGAAAATTCTGAACAAAATTTGACAAACACGAAACCCTTTTTCAAACCATGAACAATTTTTGAAATTTGAACAAACTTTTCAAACGTGAATAGTCATTAAAAATTTGAACAAAAATTTCGAAATTCAAAAAGATGAACAATTTTCAAAATCTACATTGAACATTTTTGCATTATATGCTGAACAATTTTAAATACATACAGAACACTTTTATGATGTACGTTGAACATTTCTGTAATGTACTTTGAACAAATTTTGAATTGTGAACAAAATTTGAAAACATAATTTTTTTATGAAATCATGAAGAAAATACGAAATTTCAAACTTTTTTGAAACAACGGAAAAATAAAAACGAAAAAGGATAAAATAAGAAGAGGAGTAAAAAAGAAAAAGAAACAGAATAAATAAACTGAAGAAGAAAAGAACAAAGAAACTGGAAGAACAGAAAACCGGCAAAAGAGAAAAAAACCGGTTTAGGGAACCTTCTAGAAGGTTCCCAAAACCGGTTTGCCAGGGACTGCATTAACTAGCAAAGTGGGCCGGCCCATCGCGCGCAGCTACTCCCGCGCTTCAGCGACGTCTCCTCGACGCACGCGAGCGTCAAATAGGAACCACCATAAACATTACTCCATTAGTAGAGTGCTCCCAATTGGCGCCCACGCCGCCACTCCCGTAGGCCGGCCCAACAGTACATCGCTCGCTCGAGTATCAAGCGATGGCCCGGCCCACTTCGCTTGCTCGGTCCCCCTAAAAAAAGGGAACTTGCATGCGCAGTCAACGGTTGACAGGTTGATACTTGATGAGTTGACCAGTCAACCATTCACTTTTTAATAAAATACGAAAATATAAAAATATTCCAAAAATTCAATTTAAAAACACTCATGAATTCAAAATTGTTCACGGAATTCGAAAAAATGTTTAGAAATTCTAAAAAAATGGAGCAAATTTTAAGTTCATCATTTTTTCGTACTTTTTAAAATCCAAAAATTTGAAAAAAGATATCATAAATTTGAAAAAAGTACAATGATTTAAAAAAATTGATTTAGAAAAGAAACATATTTTTTAAAAAAACAACAAACTTGAAAAAATCAGAAATTTGATACAAAATTTCATCAAACTTGTAAGAAAAAGTTCATCGAATTTGAAAAAAGTTAATCAATTAAAAAAATCGATTTGGAAAAAGTTTATTGATTTTGAAAAAAGTCCACTAATCTGAAAAGGTTCATTGATTTTGAAAAGATGTTCACAAATTTGGAAAAAAAAGTTCACGAAACTGAATAAAAGTTTCTTTGATTTTGAAGAAAAAGTTCATGAATTTGAAAAGAATCCACGCATTAAGGAAAAAGATAAGGATAAAGAAAGAAAACAGAAAAAAGAAAAACCAAATAAAACCGTCCAGAAAATAAAAGAAAAATATATATTTTCACCACCGGTGGGATAGCCTATTGGTTAGAGCTCTTTTTTCGTACATGCAGGTTGCGAGTTTGAAGCCAGTGGGTGCACCCTTCTTTTTGGAGTTTACCGAAATAAAAACGTATATGGGTCGGCCTAGGTAAGGGCGCCTTCAACGCCAATTAACAAAATGCATGTTAACAGGGGTCTTTGGCTCTAGTAGATGATCTACTGTTTTAGGATATATGCATTGCTTCAGAGGGCAAGAATGCAGTTGATGAAATCAAAGAGGGATTATGAGGGCTTCATGCGGCAATCATATAGTAGACAGGAAACCGCAAGGAGGACATTTGTGCACCTTCATTTGTGAGAGGAGAAACTTTAATGTTGAAGCACATAATCTAGTTAAGCATCCTTGTTTATCATGACCAGCCACATGGTGGCTGGCCATACCTTATGACCCAATTATTGTACCTATGAACATGCTTGTTAATTAATAAAACTTGACGGGATTTTTCTCAAAAAGAAAATAACACATGCATGATTAGGGAGCTCGCCCTATAAAAGGGAGGCTCGAGTTGTATCACCTAGGTAATGTTGTCTACTGCTCACGACATGTGCCACTGGATGGTACAATTGTGCATGAACTAAAACTGAAATTAAAATTTAAAATGTGTTAGACCCAATGGGTGCTCTATAGTTTCAGGTTACCCGATGGGTTCGGGCATGTGTCTAACTCCATACCTATGGGTGGGGTCATGGGTATAGGATGGATGCGATAGTGGGACTGGTCATGGATCTAGTGAAGGTCGATCCGACCAAACCCAGCCCGATTGCCAAGTTGAGCCACCCCTGAGGTCACGATGTGCATGGGAACATCATCTCTTGCTAAGAAAAATAACTGTTCTATGACACACTCTACATCAAACATGTGATTTAATCACTTGTGCATTGGTGATTCAACCACCCAACCATAAGTTCGTTATTGAAATATCCCCTTCACCTAAAAATGTGTTCTATCTTCCACTCAAACTTTTTCAAGTTTGGCAAATTCAGGACATCTCCAACGTCGTCCCCTAAAACGGACACACTATTTGTGCTGAGTATATAAGAAATTGTTTATTAAGTTAATCCAAGAATAAATCATGAGCATGACATAAACAGTACTAAGCACATACTGATAACTGATCATATTATCATATACTACACATATGGTAGAAACATCTACATAAATAGCTAGTACTGTTAACACAATAATAAGAAAGAGTAAGATAAGTGAGTTATACCCTCTGATAGGCCAGGAAGAAGCCACAGTGGTGGCGGCAGTCTCCTCGGTAGACTTATTCTCGGCTTCAAGTTTCTCGGCACAACACGATCGACCTTGTTGGAGGTGGACATGATGAGGATGAAGACAACATGGAGGTAGACGAATAACGCCAGAAGTCACGTAGGAGATGCTCCCCAAAAATATAATCGCCCCTCTCCCATACAGGATTTGGAGAGGCGGGGTTTCAGAGGCCTACTCTCCCGTCAATCGTGTACAGGGTGGACTGGATGGGATCACCGGCGGCAGTTGCATCAAAAGGAACGACGGGCATGGAGGCAGAGATGTGATCTGATTCTTGTGTCGGCTAGGGTTGTCTAGATCCTCCAATATATAGGCACGGACGCGTGGAAAGACGTGGGTTGGACCCATGTCTGAGTCGGTGACAACCCACGATCGGACGTCTCAGGTCATGGCCTGTATGTCAAAGACTCTTCGTTCCCGACCGGAAAAAAATAAGTGCATAGGTGTGAGGTTGACTCTGCTCATTCCGACCGAAAAAAATAAGTGCATAGGTGTGAGGTCGACTCTGCTCATTCCCGCACCCCGCAACACATCGTGATGAGGCGAGGCGTGGCATGGCGAGACTGGCGGCAGAGGAGGAGCGCATCGGAAGCACTTCTCTTCTCAAGCTTCAATAGCATGAGGAATAAACTTCCCATCACACCCATTGCCATAAACCCACATGGACCCTTGTAGATTTTCTGAAATTGTTAGATGGGCCCTAGGCACACCTTATATTTCAACAATTTGTCCATGGACTGATCCAGATCAGTTCGCACATCCTGATGCAGGAGTCGACATCTAACCACATCCTCTAAATGACTGCTCCGGTTCGGCCAATCAATTCAAATGCATAGGCAAAACAATATAACAAATTAAAGTGTGGCATTCCTAGTGCCCGATTACAACCAAAAAGAGAGGGGGCTTCACAGTTTTTACATATGCCAGATCACAAAATCTCCAGTATGGTAGTCCATGCAAAAAAGAGAGGATTTCTTGCCCTCTTAGCTAGATTAGTTGTCTGAGCCTCCTCTCTCACTCAGTCCCTCGCTCATCCTCGTCGGCCGCCTCCTCACTAGCCATCACCTTCTCCTTCTCCTCCACCTCAAGATTATCCACCAAGGGCTTCAACATCCTAACACGTACGATGCACACAATCATCGTTGCATCGTCGTCCAACTCGTCCATCCTCATGGTGAAGATCTTGGTTTCCTTCGAAGCGACCACCAGCTCGTCCTTCCTCTCTTCAAGTTTGGTCTACTCCTCTTCGAGCTTGATCTTCTCTCTGTTTCCACCAACAAGAGGGTAAACCTATCCACCTTCTTTTCCTCCTTCATGTAATAGCGCTTGGCTTGGCATATGACTCCTCTTTCTTCACCAACATATTTGTGAACCTCCCCGTCATCTTGGTTGCTGTCCCTTTTCGCATCATATTCTCCTCCTCCCACTTCTTTCCGTGATAACCCCTTCTAAATTTCTTGAGAGTCGCCTTTGTTGGGCCGGTTAGATTGCTTGGTTCTTCCTCATTACTGATGCAGGCAGTCTTGTGGGAATTGGCAATGCCATTTTGTCACTTGAGTTGCACATTAACTTCAACAAACAATGCATGAGGCCGAAGTTATTTTTCTCCACCTTCAAGAACAAGTTGGACGCATGGGATTCCTAAAAAGAAGACATTGTCAACAATATGCATAGAGGATAGCTGGCCAAAATGATAGAGCATAGCCATCCAACAAGTTACATACCAAGCCAAATTACACAGAGTTCGGCGTTAGTCCATTGCGGCTGGCCAGATGGCGTGCTCTACTCTCTCTTTCGGACATTCATCCACGTTGCACGGCTGACTAGTGTGTATGCTTCGCGTGCTCACTCGTCGCACCCTTTCCTATCTCGTCAATCATTTGGTCAGTTTGCCTAGTTTCCTTCTGCTCATGTGATCCTGGGTGGGCTTCTCAGTTCGAATGGGTCAGGTCATTTGTGATGGGATATGCGCTCGAATTTTCTATTAACCCAGCTGAAGCATGAAAGATTAAAATGTACACTCAATTCACCTTCCCAATCATCCTTTGGGATGATTTATTGAAGGAACGTTTTCTATACGTGCCACCCCATAGCTCGCTTGACTTCTAGTTATAATTGGTTTTGGCGCAGTTGCACACAGTTGAGAAACAAATCCTTCACGAATGGAGTCTCATGCCATCCTAAACGAATCGCCAGGGCAATGATCATTGTCAAGGCAAATAGAAACACAATACGAACATAATAATTTACAGATAGTTGAGTAAAAAATCTTTTGAATAGTGTGCCTGTCTCTCCGGTCTTTGGGCATTGCGCTTGGCCGGATGCATGGTTTCAAATCTCTACCCGAGCTTTGGCTGATCCGGCCTTGCCGGTTGGCGTATGCGGCTACACGTTCTCATTGATTGGGCTCTCCCTGGCCTATGAATCGTCTAGTCGGTTCTCATGGCTTCCTTCTGCTTGTGTTCTTTTGGATGGGGGTGCATGGTTATGACGGTTTAGGTCATTTACCATGGGGGTGTGGTTAGGCTTTCTATCGACCCGGTAATTCGGTTGCCCTGGCTGGCCAACGAAGCAAATAGGCAATGATCATCATTGTCTACCACTGGTAAATATACAATGGAATTGCAAATGTAATACGAATATAATCACTTGTAGACAATTCACCAGAAACATCCTTCAAATGGTTCACCTAATTTCTCGGTTGTTATTTTTTCGTCGCAATTATGAGATGTGGATAGGCCGGAGCGTAAAAAATCACATAGTCAATTCACCTGCTCAAGCAAACAATTGATGTGTCGCCCAGAAAATCTATGGAAATGACCATCGTCAACATAATACGAACATAATCATTTTAGACAGGTGAGAAAAAACCCTTCAAATAGTTCACTTAACTTTTGGGGCTGCAGTTGGTTTCTGCGCCAATGGTGCAATGGATCATCTAGTGAGAACATTAGTGTGAAGTAAACTGAAGAGCGGAATTAATTGGTGGTAAAGTGATCATTTGGAGAAGATGGGGGCTACTAAAGATTGAAAAGAACAAATGCTAGTGATGGAACGCATAGAGGGCTTATCCATAGTCGGTTTTGAATGCCAGTAACACAATGTGTGTTGTGAATTATGCACTTTAATATTCACTAGTGGGGATCACTCTAACGAAATGCTGATGATAATGGTTGGTTGCTGATGTGGATAGACTGCATTTTAAAATAAAAAATAATATGGGGATGAATCTCTTAGGTATATATGATGAATGAATTAACCAACATGTAGAGCAGAGGAAGCAAAACTTACGATCTTCATGGTTGACAAGCCCGATGGCCACATTTTCTCTACTCGTGACGGAGTTGCAGATGGTTTACCATCGATGCGATATTGACTTCACATCGCGTTGATGGATTACGTGCATGTCGTAGGGCGCAAAGTTCTTTCATGCATGAAGTAAAGCATGCACATGCACTACCAAAAGATCGAACCTCTTGAGTTCCTCCCTACAAAGCCTACATATATGGCTAACGACGCATCACACAGCAACTCATCCTCGATCACCTAGTACCCCGCAATCGTGCTTTACTCTAGAAAACATCAAGAAGTTCAACAAAAAAGCTCAATGTCATTTGAGCGGACACTTGTCATGGCGAGGTGTTTGCCATGAACGTTGCCGGGAGGGGGACGAAGGGTACCTTGCTGTGGAGGGCACCTAGGTGGACGGTGGTATAATCCAAGGAGGGAATGCGCAATGGGCAGGGTTGCAGGCATCCTACGATGCCTTGGCGGCGGGCGGAGAGGTACAATGGTGGCGTGTGACGAGGAGGATGTGGATGCAAAGCAAGTGGGATGAGGGGGCAAAGTCAAAGGAAAGTGAACCCAAAGAGCGATTTGAGTGGGCCAGTGGTGTCCAAGTCCTACGTGGTGGCAGTACAGACTCCTACAAAGCCCCCTCCCCTAGTTTGCTTCCGATTTGCAGGAAAACAAACGTCCGAACTGGTCCATGGACGGATTAGGTACCGTGTCTGATGGTAAAATGGGTTTGCTTCTCTGCTTGCTCAAGTGCCGCGGGCAGTGCGACCATGGCCATCACAGACATGGGCAACAGGAGAGACAGGCGGCGGGACTTGTTGGAGGAGGTGGCGGCAATGGTCTTGCGAAGGGACCACTCATCGTTGTATTTCACCATATCCTCATTGAGGCGGCAGAGAAGGCGCTTGCTTGTCTCTGTCGTGATCTTCGACCGGTCGGGGGCTTGGGCTGTTGCGAGCTTTGGGTCATCGCGGATTTGTGACTATAGGACGTCAGAGTCCGTGAACTCCTCCCAACGTGAGGCGTTGCACCTTTCCCGCCGCCGCCTCTCCTTGTCCATGAATTTCTGCATTGTCATGGCACTCCGAGAGGACAAACTTCCGATGCTCCTGCCTCCAAGGTTGACGCCGAGGTAGTGGGGTATGTGCGCCTTCAATGTGATGGCGGGGAGCAGCACGGCATCGGCGTAGCATGGAGGTGGCGACTGCTGCTCCTCCTTGGCGTGACGTGGCAATGGCAACTGCGGCTCCTGCTTCGTATGGCATTCGGTTTCGACACAGCAGTAGCGCAAGGGGAGCAGGGGAGGAGGGAAGTTCTGTCTTCACCCTTCAGCGAGGATGCGACTGAGGCTCCGGCTTGACAGCGTGGAGAAGCATCTCTAGTGGTAGCCACGCACGAAGGTCGTGGAGGAGCAAACGCCGGAGCATCAGCTTCATCTCCTCCTCATACTCGGCATCCGTTACCGCATACACTGCGTCCTCTGAGAGGTCGGGCGTTTGTTGTGGTGGTTGGTCCTTCTCGTTGCCGGGGGAGATGATGATCTCCTCCTTCGCGGAGGAGCCGGACGGCATGGAGCAAGATTACCCTGTAGAGCGAGGACAGTGACACCATGATCCGGAGCGAAATCTAGAGTTGCCCGCCAATGCTGAGGCCCATAACTTGCCCATCGTGGGTGAGTGGAGGGAAAGGGGAACGACGGAGGGGTGCAGGGATTTGGAGTTGAGAGTGTGTTGTGGACGTGAACGACGGCGACCCTATGCTTAAATAGTCGCGGCAAGGCGAACAGACGGTCAACCGCTTCAATGTAGTGCAATAGCCGGAGTTGGTTTCTTGAGACAACACGACCACCTTAAAGCGGCGGTGGCCGTCTAGTCGCATTGGTCAGCGCTGCTTTTCCGTCTGATTCATATCAAAGTCGGCCGCTGCGGCTTAGGGCTGGCATGAATGCAGCCGCAAGGAGCGGTGCATCTGTTAGAGAGAAAGTGTGGGGGAGGGTTTTGGGCGGGTCTAGATTATCAAATGTGTGCGCAGCATCGGTTGCCCGCAAAGTCTCTCTGCTCCCCTGTTTTCTTTGGATTTGCGGAAAAAGAATGTTCAAACCGATGGGCGGATGGACGAGATACACTTGTTGAATGCAAAACACGACCGAACCGTCTGGTTCAGACATGTGCGTAAGATTTGGAGATCGGCATTGGAAATGACATTGTACATTTTGCGGATGCTTCGGGATTCTATTCCACTTTGCGACTTTGCCTAGGAGAAATATATATGCTCCCACTGAACTCGAGTATGTAATACACAGTCTTGAAGAAAGGAAAAGACACATGAAAGGACCTCACAGTTGGTTCGTTGACAACTTGTGAAAACGATGGATTCGACGGCACGCAAATGGTTTGTTCCAGAAGTAGGTTACCACGCATCAGATTATTTGGGGCGACCTCAATGGGCAACCAGAAATATGAGAATGGTCATTAGGCTATTGTTTTTTTTTTTGCGATGGGTCATTAGGCTATTGTAACTACACTAGAGAATATTCCAGGCGTTGCTGTGTGAATTGGTTGCTAAAATTAATATCAAAACCAAATTTTAAAATACATACGACTTAATACATTTAATTATGTATAGTTGGATTTTTTTGAATATATGGAATAGTTAAATGCTAAACATTTTCGCATGCATGATTGAGTGTTGTGGTGGTCTTTTCACATGCATGATTGCATGTTGAGGCAGCCCTTATCCAATTCATAATTATCTTGAGATGACATGCTTACGTATTGAGATAAATAAGTTAATAGGGATGAATCTCTTACGCATATAGGATTATGTCTCATCGTTAATTGAGCATCACTCAATCATTCTAGTTTCAAAATACTAGTGGCAAGATGTGACGCATCACTATTGGTGTTAGGGCATTTTCAAAGGAGACCTCCAAAGCTCTGGTATATGTTGTCTGGACCATTTTTGTTATATTTTGTTATTCAATGAAGACCCTTATCTGTCAGCGGAACGGTCCGGACGTCCGCTTTTTGGTAAATCAAAGACGGGGGGGGGGGGGGGTTGCCGTAGTCCGGACATGCACTTGATCAATACAAAGCCTCTATGTGGTCTTTTTCTCTTTTCTCTCTTCTCACATGCATGGTCACTCTCTTCTCTATCCTCCCAACTGGACACCACACCATAATATTTCACCACATGCATGGTCTTCCCTCTCCTCTCTCTGCTCCCAACCGGATTAATTTGTAATAGCATTGGATGGCCAGCTCCTGCATCATGTCTGCGGAGCACGTATGGACATAAAAATGAACATTTACGGCACTGGAGATGCCCTAAGATATATATCTACTGTATCAGTTACGGTGTCTAGTTTTTTTAATTGCACACTGTGCAAATCCGTAATTATGCAGTGTAGGATTTGCTTTTGCCTTCACGCAAAGAACTGGAGAATTCTAAAGTTAAGCAAATTGTGTGGTTTGATATTACAATGCACTACTTGTTCATATTTCAAACCAGAGTTTTGTTTGCTCTTGATTGAGAATATACTTGAAAAAGAAACATACGATTGTTGTACCATGAAGTTTATGTCCCGGTTTTGGTAACTGGCATGTGAGAGGTCTATTAGTGTTTCTTATCGTAGTTTATTCCTTTTATGCACCCGCTCGGTGTAGCTAGACGTTAATAAAAGCTTTTATTTTCATAAAAACATGACTAATTAATGATGCAAAGTTATAATATAGGTTGATCTAAATAATTTCACAAAAAAAAGGTTTACCTAAATAACAAGCATATATCCGGACATGGATAATCTGCTCCTGAGCTCAAGTACACCAGTATGAACAGTAAATTCAAAAATAGAAAATAAATCAAAAATATGTTTTTTTTGGATGAACATAAAAAATGTAATATCTTGCAAAGTTTCATGAGTGGGCTACCCTGTAGCCTCCGTAAGTATCCCATGAAGACCTACCAATCTACCACTGGTGGAACCCTGGAAACCCATACGTGAACCGCCGGATCTAAAATGTGGGCTCCTGATTGAACCTCATGTCCTTGCATGCAAGCACCCCGGGCCTAGTTATAATTTTGCACAAGGCCTCGGGATTTTTCTGTAAAACACACGAAATGGTGGATGGATGAGCCACCCCTTAGATTACAGATCGACGGCTCACGGTGAAGTTTTCATGTTTCCACGGGATACTTCCTCCATCAAGTTTATGGATGACACGGTTTTGGTACGGGTGAAGCCACCTCATACCCTTACCTGTCTCGTCTGAGCTTACCCATACCCGTCGATGGGTACAATTTTTTCTCATACCCGTTACCCAACAGGGTAGATGGGTACCCACGGGTAAAATTTCCTATGTTTGCAAACCATCAATTTGAATAACTCATAGTCGTAAACAACAACATATAATTATAATCTATAAACAACAACATATTTGATAAACAACATCACTTTTTTGTAAACGACAACACATCAAAACATAATCCCATACTCGTACATTTTTAGTTCACAAATTCATGACAAAGTGAAGAGATAATTTTGAGTTCATATAGATATGATATGAGTACATGGGTATGTGGGTGTGGGTGTGGGTTATTCATCACAAATTCGTTCCCGTACCTATATCCGCTCTACCCGACGGGTTTAATGTTTTCCTATTTATATATTCATGGTTAATTTTTTGTCTCATATCTTTACCCTAATAGGGTTTCAACCTGCAGGGTACGTAGGTTATGGGTAGCATTGCCATCCCTAGATTCAAGTTATAGATACGTGCCATCCTCCTTCGTCTCGTTCTCATCCATTCCGAGCTCCAGCTCTCCAGCTCACTAGCTCTGAACATACTACTGCCTCGCTCCACGCCTACACGGCTGAACCAACACCACAACCCACTCCCGACGCTAGCTGCGAGTGATGGACACCGTTGCCGCCTGGCAGCAGTTTGAGGGGCAAGAGTACATGACGGTGTGGCCGGAGGAGCAGGAGTACCGGACGGTGTGGTCGGAGCCGCCCAAACGGCGGGCCGGGCGGATCAAGTTGCAGGAGACGCGCCACCCGGTGTACCGCGGCGTGCGCCGCCGTGGCAGGGAAGGGCAGTGGGTGTGCGAGCTGCGCGTCCCCGTAAGCCGGGGTTACTCCAGGCTCTGGCTCGGCACCTTCGCCACCGCCGAGATGGCGGCTCGCGCGCACGATTCCGCCGCGCTCGCGCTCTCCGGCCACGATGCCTGCCTCAACTTCGCCGACTCCGCCTGGCGGATGATGCCCGTCCACGCGACCGGGTCGTTCAGGTTCGCTCCCGCGCAAGAGATCAAGGACGCCGTCGCCGTCGCCCTCGAGGCATTCCAGGAGCAGCACCATGCCGACGCGTCCACGACGGAGGCGAGCGCGCCCTCCATCACCTCAAGTGACTTATCGGGGCTGGACGACGAGCTCTTGATTGATGGCATGGACGCGGGGTCGTACTACGCGAGCTTGGCGCAGGGGATGCTCATGGAGCCACCGGCCGCCGGTGCATGGCGGGAGGACCACGAACACGACGACGGCTTCGACACGCCGACGTCGCTGTGGAGCTACTAGTTCGACCGATCAAGCAGTGTAAATTTTTAGACAGTTGTTGTAGCAGTAGCTAGTGTAGCTATGTTCTTCCAGATATGGGAAGAACAGAGAGTAAGCGTCGGGGGCTATGTTTTCCCCAAATGCGAAAGCTCTCGGTTTCTACTTCCAGGAGGCCAAACTTGGGGTTCTTTCTTTATTCAATACTTTCTACTTCAAGCAGTGTAAAATTTTAGACAGTTGTTGTACCAGTAGCTAGTGTAATGAGGAAATGGGCAGATATTTTATTTTATTTTTTGGAGAAGGAAGAAATGAGCAGTTGTAGTGCAATCATTTGCTCCACGGAGACCAACCAAATATCTGGGCAACAGAAACCAAGGTAAGGAAACGACAAATGAAAGGACGTCTCGCCTTGGGTGGTGACACAGCTCGACGCTACTCTGTTTCCGACCGGACGGCCTAACAATCTGATAAAAGTATGGTATACTTGTTATACTAGCACTCTCGTATTTTGCATCATATTTTGGTCATAGTTTCAACTAATAAAATACAATTTATATGTAGCAAAAATCATACCATTGGAAACATTATTCATATGCAAATTCAATAATACTCCCTCCGTCCCAAAATAAGTACTCCCTTCATCTAGATGTATAAGTCATCTTAGCTTGTACATCGCGACCAAGACGGAGTGGAAAATGAGAAAACTTAATTAATTTTTTTTGCTAGTTAATAGCATTGCATGCAATGAATTAACCACTGCATGTCATGTTTGAAAGTCTTAAGTCATTAAAAGCATGCATGACCCACAACTCTTATTGGTTGATATGTCACGAAACAAGAAACAGAGGAGTTAATGTATCGTGCGTAAGTGTTTTGGGATTGTTTGGTTTTCGTAAGATGACTTACGCACCTAGATGGAGGGAGTATCTCATCTTTGTACTAACTTCAGTACAAAGTTGTACTACAGTGACAACATTTATTTTGGGACGGAAGGAGTATAATTTTTTATGACATGATTAACATTTTGCTAGTCAAATTTTGACCCAAATAATGGGGACTAATATAAATATGAGTACACTATTAGGTACAGTTTATTTCCCTCGATTGGTTCTTCGCCATGATGGGAATGGATTGATGTTACCCGTTGGGACATTGGTCCAACCCAAAATTTCAAGGCCATTGGCCCTTTATGGGTCGGCTTGGTATGGAAATTCGTCCACGACATTGGACACCCCTTGAGACACATTAATCCTAAGGGGGTCTCTCCCAATAGCTCCATGATCTTTCGGTCTAGGCCTAAGTGTTTAGGCTTCTAATTAGACAACCTCTTCGGTCTAATTTGTCTAATAGAATTAGACTCCTAATTGGATGAGAAGAGCCGCTAGGCTTTCTTTCTCTCTAGTTTTCTTTGAGTCCTAGACGTCGAAGCTCTGCCGACTACTACTTCGGAATGCTTGGATACCTTGCGGGGGTTGTCTATTTTGCCTTCTTGATTGGTGGATCATCTCATGGCTGGAAGGTGTAACCAAGATGTGGGAATCCTCGCGCTTCACCGACTTCTTCACTGCTTTCTCTACTTTGCTCGTCGGTGAGTTTGGTCGTTACCGCCATCTTCATAGTGTTCTGGGTGTGATCATCTAGCATAACTTTTGTTGCATAGAACATTCCCCTACATGAACTAGCCTGATCATTACGTATTTTGGATCCTCTAAATGATTGGAAGCGTCATGAAATGCACATGTATTTCGTCATCCCACGTATGGCGTCTAAAACCCTGGTTAGGCACAATGCTAGACAAATAGCATGTCAGAGTAATTGAAATGCAGCGACTTACTAGAACATGTTGTACACGCTCTGCGTTGCTCCTCCTTTTGTTGCGATGTTCGATGAAGGTGCTCCCTAGATCATGTACTCGGAAATCTTGTACTTTTCATTGTTGCACCCCTCTTTATGTTGACACAACTAATTTGAGATTTCCTTACATGATAATACATTGCATATCCTTGCACATAATTAAACCACCAATTAGTGATTGCGTGCCTCATATAAACTAGCCATGACTTTGTGTAATGACTTAGACACACTCTTAGGGACCCCAATGAAGTGTCTAGCCTTCCTTTATGATACCTATGACTTTGTGTAATGTATGACTGAAGAAAATATGCTCTAGAGGTAATAATAAAGTTGTTATTTTATACTTCCTTATTCATGATAAAGGTTTATTATTCATGCTAGAATTGTATTGATCAAAAACTTAAATACATGTGTGAATACATAAACAAATACCATGTCCCTAGTGAGCCTCTACTAGACTAGCTCGTTGATGAAAGATGGTTAAGGTTTCCTAACCATAGACATGTGTTGTCATTTGATAACAAGATCACATCATTAGGATAATGATGTGATGGACAATACCCATCCGTTAGCTTAGCACAATGATCGTTCAGTTTTATTGCTATTGCTTTCTTCATGTCAAATACATATTCATTCGACTATGAGATTATGCAACTCCCGGATACCAGAGGAATACCTTGTGTGTTATCAAATGTCACAACATAACTGGGTAATTATAAAGATGCTTTACAGGTTTCTCCGAAGGTGTTTGTTGAGTTGGCATAGATCGAGATTAGGATTTGTCACTCCGAGTATCGGAGAGGTATCTCTGGGCCCTCTCGGCAATACACATCATAAGCTTGCAAGCAAATGACTAAGGAGTTAGTCATGAGGTGATGTATTACGGAATGAGTAAAGAGACTTGCCAGTAACGAGATTGAACTAGGTATGAAGATACCGACGACCGAATCTCGGCCAAGTAACATACCGAAGGACAAAGGGAATTACGTATGTTGTCATCCAAGTTCGACCGAAAAAGATCTTCGTAGAATATGTAGGAACTAATATGGGCATCCAGGTTCCTCTATTGGTTATTGACCGGAGAGGTGCCTCGGTCACGTCTACATAGTTCTCGAACCCGTAGGGTCCGCACGCTTAACGTTCGTTGACGATATAGTATTATATGAGTTATGTGATTTGGTGACCGATTGTTGTTCGGAGTCCCGTATGAGATCACAGACATGACGAGGAGTCTCGAAATGGTCGAGAGGTAAAGATTGATATATAGGACGATGATATTCGGACACCGGAAGTGTTCCTGAGGGTACCGGATACTTATCGGGTCACCGGAAAGGAGTTTCCGGCACCCCCGACAAAGATATGGACCTTATGGGCCAAGTGAGGGAACACACCAACTCTGGTGCGCCCCTAAAGAGGCTAGCCCTATGAGGAGGAGAAGGAAATAGGGGAGGGCAAGGAAAGTGTGGATTAGGATTCCTACTTCCTTCCCCCTCGGTTATATATGGCAGTGGGCACGCGGCTTGGGAGGGACTCCAAGTAGGTTCTTCCTACTCTGGCGCCTCCTATGGCTGCTCCTCCCTTCCTCCCACCTATATATATATGAGGAGGGGGTCACGAAGCACATACCAGACAATTTCCTAGCCATGTGCGGCGCCCCCCCTCCACCGTTTACACCCCTGGTCATATTTTCGTAGTGCTTAGGCGAAGCCCTGCGAGGACCACTACACCATCAGCGTCACCACGCCGTCGTGCTGACGGAACTCATCTACAACCTCGACACCTTGCTAGATCAAGAAGGCGAGGGACGTCACCCAGCTGAATGTGTGCAGAACTCAGAGGTGCCGTACGTTCGGTACTCGATTGGTGGAGCTCGAAGAAAGTTCGACTACATCAACCGCGTTGTGAAACGCTTCCTCTTTTGGTCTACAAGGGTACGTACACACACTCTCCCTCTCGTTGCTATGCATTTCCTAGATAGATCTTGTGTGAGCGTAGGAATTTTTTTGAAATTGCATGCTACATTTCCCAACAATGACGTATAGATCTCTAATTTAGTAGGCAAAAGTGATAATCACTGGCTACACACCTGGATTACAATTCAAAAATCGTAGCAAAGCATGCTTTGAGGCACACAAGAATACAAAAGAGAGACACACTTATAAGATCATAGCTATGATTCGGTCCCAAATTTTGGTTGGTCAAGGTGATAGATCCATTAGAAATATCGTCCTTGCTGCAATTGCCAGCTCCATAAGATGTAAGAGCGACCGTTAGTATATTAGAATTATAGCAAGCAGGTGATGCTAGTTGGGTTTAAAGGCGACAAGTAACTAGGTCGCGTCGGTGTCTGGGCATCGTGGGAGACAATGGGGATCAAATTAGAGTCGTCGAGGGTGTTGCTGCTGCGGTGGTTGTCGGGGTCCGGGAAGGAGATCTAGGGTCGTGAACGAGGGCGTCGGTGAAGTAGCTCTGATATTGAACGATGGTGTCGACGAAGTGGCGTCTGTGGACGAGGGCGTCGGTGAAGCGGCTCTGTTAGGTGGACAATGGTGTCGACGAAGCGGATCCGAGGTCGTGGACGAGGGCGTCGATGAAGCGACTCCGGTAGGGTGGATGATGGTGTTGACAGATCTGCGGTCGTGTACGAGGGCGTCGGTGAAGCAGCACTGATATGGTAGACAATGGGGTCGATGAAGTGGCTCCAGTGCGTTGTAGGAATGGGCCGGGTGCAGATGCGCTGCGGGGGATGAGAGTCCCGGCGAAGCAAATCCCGCGCGGTGGACAAGATCGGTGCTGAATGTGCTGTACAATGGTGGATGATTGGTCAAGGGTTCCCAGGGTAGGGGTGGGAGGCGTAGAAGCGGCCGCTAAAGTAGATCTAGCGAGGTGGACGATGGTTGAATAGGCTATGGTACAGTGGTGGATGGACATTAGAGGGTTTTGAGAGGGATGAGGGGTAGAAGCGCCGATGAACTACAGACGACGTGTAGGAGTCATTTTTGCGGGAAGGGGGGGGGGTTGAGAAAATAAGGATTGTTTGTCATATGATGGGGGAGAACATGAACTTACCAAAGCAGCCCGGCTTTTTTTATGTAATGTGCATTTTTCTTCTCATACCCAAGATAGCAGGGGAATTTTGTGTGCTCCAATCAAAATCGCAAAATATTTCGATGAAGTAGATTTTACAGCCGGTGGGATATTTCGTATCTAATTCAACTTATTTTTATTTTGGACAGTGATGCAACAGGAACACGGTGGCCCGTGACTGTGTGCACGGAGCACACTTCAGCAATAACATACTTATCTAGTTGACCTTAGAAAAAGACAATAACTTGCATGATGCAACGAGAACTTGGTACGATCATACAGGCATATGGCCGATCATATGGTGTAATTGAGACACGTTCATAAACAACACAGTATATGCTATGCCTATGTATTTCTTGTAAAAAAAATATAATGTTCTGCCATCGGTTGTCTATTGTAAACTAAATACATTGACATGTTAGTTTCGAATATATGGTACAATAACAATCGGTAATATCCGTTTAATTGAAATATGAATATTAAAGTCCGCTACTTAAATTATAATCTCATATGATTTCATGCCCTTCATTTTATTTATTACAATTTTTATTTTTTTCAGGAAAACTTTTGATCTATTCATCTTCAATCATGGCAGTACAACGAACATTCAAAATAATAAAAATTACATCCAGATCCGTAAACAATATAACGACGACTACAAGCACTGAAGCGAGCCGAAGGTGCGCCACAGACATCGCCACTCCATCGCCGGAGTGGGGCACAACTTATTGTAGTAAACAGTCGGGAAGTCGTCGTGCTAAGGCCTCATGGGACCAGCGCATCAGAACAGTAACTGCCACAGATAAAGAGTAACGTAGATCGAAAGGATCTAACCCTTTTGAAATTGTTTCGATTGCTTACCACACTAGTTAATGTGTACGTGTAATGCACGTTAGTTTGAAAGTATATTAAGTGTATGTGGATATTAAGTAGGATATTATTTACGTGTTATTATGTGATTAGCATTATATTTGGCATGAAATTAACTGCACGCTAAACATGTTGAGCGCTTGACATTGATGCAGTCTAGATCGTTAGATTGACATGATTTAATGATCGAGATTAATTGGATCTATCCTTTTGCGTCTTTTTATATTGGTATATAGATATAGATGTGTCACGTGGTTCGAAAGAACCCAACTCAAAGACAGACAAACGTTTATTACAGTCTCCATTGAATTTAAATACGAATATTTAGTCGTTAGTTTAAAATTGAACCTCATATAATTGAACAGTCCGCCGAACAAATTTGTCATTTGACGCTGCAGAGTGCAAAACCCCGAGACATCGACCTGGAGCCACGCGTCCAACGGAGAACAGTCCAACGAAGCAGACCACAGGCTGTCCCGCGCCAACGGGCGACGCGTGGTACAAAACTATAAATAAGCACACTCCATGGTCTAGGCACGGTATACTCACAAGCCCAGCAAGGTAGCAGCAATCATACTCCAGCCAGCCAGCCGTACACGTAGCAGGTAGCACCACCACCTTCCTCGCCAGCAATGGACACGGCCCCCGAGCACAACTGCAGCTCGCCGGCTTCCTCGCCGTCCTCGCAGGGGCAGGTGATGCCGACGTCGCCCACGTCGCCGACGCCGAAGCGCCCCGCGGGGCGCACCAAGCTCAAGGAAACACGCCACCCGGTGTACCACGGCGTGCGCCGCCGGGGCCGCAACGGCCGGTGGGTGTGCGAGATGCGGGTGCCCGGGAAGCGCGGCGAGCGGCTCTGGCTCGGCACGCACGTCACCGCCAAGGCGGCCGCGCGCGCGCACGACGCAGCCATGCTCGCGCTGCACGGCCGCTCCGCCGCGCGCCTCAACTTCCCTGACTCCGCGTGTCTTCTCGCCGTGCCCTCCTCTCTCTCTAGCCTGGCAGACGTCAGGCGCGCCGCCATCGGGGCCGTCGTGGACTTCCTGCGCCGGCAGGCCACGATCGCCGGCGCCAGGGCTGCCGAGGTAGTTCCCGTCAACGGGGTCGCCTCCGTAGCGCCCGCGCCGGGCAATGCCAGGTCGTCGGCGACGTCGTCCCAGCAGCCTTGTGCCAATGCTGAGTCCGAGGCGCCTGACACATTGCGCGGCGGCCTGCCGGAGCTCCACACTTCCGGGGAAATGGACGTGAGCACGTACTACGCGGACCTTGCGCAGGGGCTTCTCCTGGAGCCGCCGCCATCGGCGGCCAGCGACTGCAACGACGGCGGAGATGATGCGGTGCTATGGAGCCACTGATACCGGTAACCTTCTCCGGTGGATTTTTTCTGTTTTCTTGTTGAAAAAGCGCTCCGTGGGGCTATCATCACCCATCGCTACATCAGCATAATAAAATCACGGAACATCTGTGCGCATCAAACCGTGCTCACATGACAACATATACTTGACATAGATGGACAAGCAAGCGGTACGGTTCTTCATTCTCCTAAAAAGACGAACTGGCAAAGCGAAAGACATGGATGTTGGTCCGGAAGTAGGTGCCGTGTGATTACCATAACAAGCGACGTCCACCAGAAGATGTGGTCGACACAAGCCCATCCATTCCATAACAGCACAGAATATACACTTCTGCTTTCCCTTTCCATGTTAGTATAAATGAATGTATAACTTTCCAGAGTTCGGTTTCATTTTTGAAATGATCGCTATCGCTTTACGCTAGCTGTTCCCTGTGGCCTCAGTGGGGTGGGTCACGCCTGTGAGCGAAGAAGCAGTTGGGACCTGTGGTACGGTATGTGTCACGCTCTCCCTTGCTCATACTGTACTACTTCCTACTCCATCCGTTTCTAAATATTTGTTTTTTTAAAGATTTTAAATGAACTATCACATAAAGATGTATATAGACATATTTTACAGTGTAGATTCATTTATTTTGCTTCATATGTAGTTATTTGTTGAAATATCTAGAAAGACAAATATTTAAAAACGGAGGGAATAGAGGCCAATGAGTCACAACATTCCAAGATGATGATTTACTAAGATATTTATGTGGCCTCAGTTAGATATTTGTTGTGCATTGGAATGGTTTGTCTTGTGTCAAGTGCAGGTACACGATGTCAGTTTTATTCACCGTGTTTGCTAAATCTCTGATGCGTGAATTTTTTTTTAGGGTTAGTCACTGTCCGCTTTGAGTGAGACTGAAAGGCCGAACGTTGTGAGGAGCCACAGCAACGAGCGTCGGCCATGGCGAGGCCTAGCTGTGAACGAGGAAAAGGCGACATGAGCGAGTATGAAACTTGACGGCATGGGATTAATCTGAGATAACATCACTAAGGCTAACTCAAGGTGATCCCGTAAAATTAGAGGAGCAAAACGACGGAATAAACTTAGTGAAGGATTTTTAGTCCAATAAATTTTGGTGGGACCTAGACGAACTCCTAAATTAAGCGGAGCAAATTGCAAATATTCAAAGTTCAACATAGATTTTGTTTAAACAACCAAAATTCGATACATAATGTGCATAATCATCCGCCGAAACATAGTCTAGTTTTCAAACCTAAACATGAACTTGAACTTAAAACTAAACATGAACTCAAACTAAAACCTTAATCGTCATCCTTATAGAGGGCGAGTCAATCTGCCCGTGAAATCCCAACACTCATGGGGTCCGGCCTTGTGCCGTTGTCGTCGCTATCGGGAAAGATCCTCTGCCATTCTTCAACGTCAAAGTCGCCACCGCCGTCCAGCATGTCGTCCGAGAGGACGATGACCTCTCCGTTGGGCGCGCGTTTCGCCTCCGCGAGGATCTTGCGCTCCGCCTCCACCCGCTCAGGGTACTAACGGTGGAGGTATGCCGTGTACTCCTCGTTGAAGAGCCGGCAGAATGGGGCCGCATCGCCGCAGCAGTGGCGCCTTGAGGACGCGCCCACGCTGCGCTCGTGGTGGCGCGGATCCGCGCTGTGGATGGGCGGCAGGGAACAGTGGCCACGCGCTCCGGCCATTCGGCAGAGGGGATGGCGTGGAACGTTTGGGGGGGAGGGGGGAGGGAGGGGGTCGCCGCAGGCGGGGATGGAGGAGGAGGACATGCAGAGGAGGATGAGATTTTTTACACCACCAGATAAGCGGTGGAGAAAAAATTATCCTTCTTCATGGGTTTTAGGTGTTCGGCTAGGTCCGAGTTAGAGTCGTAAAACCAGATTTTTACTCCTCTATCCAATTATATGGGATCAGCTATGGTTGGCCTAAATTCTCAAACAAAAACAAGACAACATGACCAAATAAAACTGGCGTGGTAGCATAATGTGTAGCTTTTATCACAAGGATGTGTCTACGACTAAACGTTTGAATTTTCGAATGTCATTTTTTACACCTCCTAATGTGACTCATATGCCCATATGTTTGGGAGCTGGTTGAGCGGTTTACAGTGACGGAGCTGGCCAGGATTTGGATACGGTACGGTCCACCAAGTTGATGAAACAAAAATATCTATCACGAAAAAACAAGTATGGTATGGTCCAACAGTGGCGGCGTATTAGTATTAGTTACAGTTTACCTCTACAACCGCCAATAAAAAATATATAATTTCATTGGGAGATAACTTAGCTGCTACTCCTCTTTCAATGCAAATTATCATGCAATGCTGAAGCAAGTTCTGTACCATTTTACTTTGAAGATGTGTCCTGAAAAATTCATAGCCAAAAAATCTCGTTCCTAATCCTTTTGTCCAATCGGCAATTAATGGCAATATCATTAGTTTTTTATGTGTCTTACTGGCAAGAGCTGAAATCTAAGTATAATTTTCGCACATACGAGATGAGAATTAAGAGATATTAGTAGTAGAAATATAACTGGAGTGCTAAGAGCATTTCCAACGCCAACCCGCAAATTTACTCCTGTATCCGTCCGCGGACAAGGGGGGACTAGTTCGCGGACACGAATACGGGAGGCGTTCATCGAATGCTGCCCGTATACATTTCAAACAACTTATCGACAAACCGGACGAAGATCATGCAAACACGAAGGATATCATATAAACCAGAAGAGATTCATGCAAACACGTGGATTTTCATTACATTTCGAACACTTAGAAAAAAAACCTGATCCTAAACCTATCCTACGGCGGCCGGCCATCATCCACTTTCTTTTTGTTCCACCTCGGTGAGCACCTCCTCCATCCTCCGTTTCCATGAGCACCGTTGGTAAGACCCGTGAAGTGAAGGTACGGTCTTCGGCGAGAAAGAGTAGAACGCGGTAGACAGACTAGCCCACATGGGACACAAGGCCCTGCCTCCTCCCATGCCTTACTCATTCTAGGAGGGGTCCACAACCTGTCCGTAGCTGGTGGACGTGAGGTCCACAATGGAGATGGTGGCGCTGGCATTGTCCAACCAGGCCGCCCAATAGTTCGTCTGCTCTGTGGCTGGCTGCAATGGGGAGCGGCCGCTCTACAATGGCATGAATGGGGACAACTGGCGCCGACAGGGAACGCGCGTGGGCGAGGGATGGCGGTTTTGGTTGGCCATGCTGGTCAGAAGCGGGCGTGACTGCTGTCCAGAAGCCCGCAAAGTCCCCACATTTGTCTATGATTTGTGAGAGAAAGTGCATCCAAACCGTCTTACGGACCAACGCAGGAAGCACAATACGTTCGAATCATACGGTCTGGACGATTACATATAATTTAAGAGTCAGCGTAGGAGATGCCCTAACAACTGCAATCTGCGGGATCGATGTCGCGTGGCCGATGCTTCCGCTTGATATAGTCTGAATCTAGTCGCGAGGAAGAAGGGCAGGAGGTAGCAGGCCACAACCGGCAACACAAATCACAGTCATACGCTAATCACGGGAGATCTTCATCAAGCCTGGGACTAGGAGCCAAGGAGGAAGGATCCGGCTTGCCTGCTTCCTCCCCGTGCTCCCATCCATGCTTCCACCTCATCCTACGGCTGTTTTTTTCCTTTTTCCTTTCTAATCTAATCATCTCCCCCCTGATTTCAAGGGGGTGGGGTCGGGCCTTATTTCGTTCCAATCAAATCAAGCCACGTATGCGGGAGCACGGATGGGCGCGCGCGAGGGGAGCAGGCAAGTCTCGTCCGAGGAGGAATGGGCTTTCTCGTGGACCTTCTCTTTTTTCAGATACTCCCACATCTTCACAATGTAGTGCATATTTGGTTTTTTAGAAAGCTAAACATATCTACGTTTGATCACATTTATAGAATAAACTATCAACGTCTATAATATTAACTATTAAAAAAATAAATATACACTTACTGATGAATCTAATAATGCTAGTTTTGGATTTTGAATGTTTATTGTTTCCTACAATCTTGGTCAAACATAGACTTGTTTTACTTTCTAAAACCAAAAAAATGCTAAAGCTTATGTTGTTTCTTGCTTGAACAGTCCGAGGGGGGGGGGGGGATGCCCACGTGAATTTGATCACATTCAAAGAAAATATTGATCAAGTTTATAAGGGAAACCGACTGAAAATCTTTATACCCTTTGAGGAAAACAAATCAAAAACAATACAGCCTGAGGGGCAATACAACCTGCTGAAGTAAGAAAAAAGGAAACACAAAACTCAACCCCCTGCCCCTATAGTTATAGCACACCGCAAAACCTAACTACCACAGAATAGGTGGAAGGGTGTGCAACACAACTTATGACATAACCATGAATAAAGCATAACTAGTATGACAACAAAGGGGCTCTCTCAGAGGTCGCCGAGAGAGAACACCACCACCAATAATGACGAATTTGTTGATAAAGGGTAACACAAGCTTCCAGCAACAATGAGTTGCACCGTTACCCATCCCAAGCCATCCAATGCGCAACATTAGGGGCATTCCCCTGGCGGGGTGAGACTAACAAAGGGGAAGTCACGGGCTCGGCCAGCATGCACAGAGAGAGTGACAATACGTCATTGAGAGGAAGGGTTAGTTGGTAGGAAGAGTGCAGTAATGAGCTAACAGAGGGTGTGTGCGAGAGGAAAAATTTCTCAACCAAGGCGACAGATTTTAAATGGAGGGTCCACACAACCAAAGTTGATGAGAATAAAGGATCCAAACAGAAGCTAGACATAGTGTTGTAAAGCTCAATGACGAGAAAATGAGATCACACTAGTAGAGAAAATGGCTAGTCACAGCTTTAATTGCTGGCACGCCATTTCCCAATCAACGCCATCACTATTTTTTCAAATAGTGGTGGCGTTGACATATTTGGTATGCCAGCTTTATAATGTTAGTGCTATCTGAAAGGATCGAGAAGAGGTGTCTAGAGGGGGGGGGGGGGGGGGTGAATACACTCTTAACAAAGAAAAGTAGCAGTTTTTAATTTCTTCAAGTTAAGGTGGAGTTTTATCACAAGTTTAAACATTCACAATACATTCAAGCAAGCATGACAAGAGTATATGAGCAGCGGAAAGTAAAGCATGCAATTTGCAAGAAAGTAAAGGAATGGGATTGGAGTGTGCAAACGCAATAGGAGACACGGAGATTTTTGGCGTGGTTCCGGTAGGTGGTGCTATCGTACATCCACGTTGATGGAGACTTCAACCCACGAAGGGTAAAGGTTGCGCGAGTCCACGAAGGGCTCCACCCACGAAGGGTCCACGAAGAAGCAATCTTGTCTATCCCACCATGGCCATCGCCCACGAAGGACTTGCCTCACTAGGGTAGATCTTCACGAAGTAGGCGATCTCCTTGCCCGTACAAACTCCTTGGTTCAACTCCACAATCTTGTCGGAGGCTCCCAAGTGACACCTAACCAATCTAGGAGACACCACTCTCCAAAAGGTAATAGACGGTGTGTTGATGATGAACTCCTTGCTCTTGTTCTTCAAATGATAGTCTCCCCAACACTCAACTCTCTCTCACTGATTTGGATTTGGTGGAAAGATGATTTGAGTGGAAAGCAACTTGGAGAAGACTAGAGATCAAGATTCATATGGTTGGAATGGAGTATCTTGGTCTCAACACATGAGTAGGTGGTTCTCTCTCAGAAAATGTATGCTGGAAGTGTAGGCACATTCTGATGGCTCTCTCCACAAATGACGAGTGGGTGGAGGGGTATATATTGCCTCCACACAAAATCTAACCGTTGCACACAAATCACCAAACTCGGTGGGACCGAATAATGAAACTCGATCATACCATTTTAGTTCAAAATGTGAACGTTAGGCTTTTTCGGTGGGACCGATATGATCAACTCGGTGGGACCGATGTGCTAGGGTTAGGGTAAAACCTCATCTCGGTTTGACCGATTACACAAACTCGGTGGGACCGATTTTGGTAATAAGAAAAACAGAGAGTTGGTCAAGAAAACTTGGTGGGACCGATTGCATATCTCGGTGGGACCGAAATTATTGCAGTAGGTAATAGAGAGTTTGCAAGCCCATCTCGGTGAGACCAAGATCCCATCGGTGAGACTGAATCGATTAGGGTTTCTGGCTGTGTCTATGTCAAGTGAACTCGGTGGCGCTGGTTAGATCAAATCGGTGGGGCCGAGTTTGAATTTTGGTTTGGGACATATGTGGATATGATAAAGTGGTTGAGGGCTTTGGAGCATATCACTAAGCACTATGAGCAAGCAAGCCGCACCTCATCCCCTTTTAATAGTATTGGCTTTCCTATGGACTCAATGTGATCTTGGATCACTAAAATGAAAATGTAGATTCTTGAGATTTTGAGCTTGAGCCAATCCTTTGTTCTTAGCATCATGCAGGGGTTCCACACTAGTAGAAAAGGGCCATTTGTCTCGGTTCATAAGGCCCATCTGTCCCGGTTGCGGAACCGAGACTAAAGGGTCGTTACTAATGCCCTTGGCCTTTAGTCCCGGTTCTTATACGAACCGGGGCAGATGGGCCTCCACGTGGCCGCTGTGGCAAGCCCAGGCAGGAGGGCCTTTAGTCCCGGTTGGTGGCACTAACCGGGACCAATAGGCATCCACACGTCAGCTGTTCAGGGGCTAGGGTTTTTGTTTTTTTTCTGAAAGGGGGGGGGGTGGATTTGGGGATTTTGTATGGTTAATTAAGGTGTTTCATATATTGTGTTAGGTAGCTAATTAATTGATGGAGAGAAGTGTCCTCTCTTATCTCTGTGCTTGGTCGACGCTACGTACTATACGTATAGAGAGGCCCTCGACACGCTAGCTAGTAAGAAAATGAAGGAAACCATTAAGTATAGAAGTTCGTCATGCATACCGAGAGAAGTGATCGACCTCTCCTTCTCCGAGAGATTAGTCGAATAACAAGTTTTCGTATTATCTATCCGACGCTACTGGCTACATACATATATAATATGTAAGATCTGTTACAATCCCCTAGCATCTGAAATCAAGTTCCACATGGTATTCTCCGGCTTTATTGATGACGTGGTCAAGAAATAATCCCACTAATTCCTCTTGAATTGCTTTCATGCGATCTTCTAGTAGGAGTTCATTCCGCATCTCCCATGTCTAATTTGAAGAAGGGGGTTAATACATATATCTAAATGAAACTCAACAGAAATGATGGTGTAATAAAATGAAATTGTGAATATTATTGCTTACGGACATCAAATTGTCTTTTAGAGTAGCCCCGCTTATCTTTTCAAGTCATGTTGTAGATGAACTCGCACACGTAGTATCCACAGTAACCATTCCCTTGTTCCCGCCACAAGCACTTTACGAGAAATAGAGGTCAATCAAACTGATAATGAAGCATTATAAATGGCATTGATGAATGTAGCTAGAATCAACGGGATCGAGATGCGCGGAACTAGCTAGCTAGTACTACTTACTTTCGGGTATGTCCATCGCAGCTCCCCCGGCAGTCCCGGAGCTTGTGCGGTGAATACTTTCCAAACCCTGCGAGACAAAGAAAACAATTACTTGATATCAGGAAATGAACAAAAAGTTGTCGATATGGTGCGATAATGATCGATTGAACTTACTTCTCGAGCATTTTAGTCATGTGCGCATAGGTCTTGGGAGATTTTCGTCTCGAGTCTAAGACGGTTACTAGTCCCTGCTCAAGCTTAATCTCCAGGAGAATATAGTGGAAGCTGCGCACGCATGCATAACTCATCAATTACATTACTATAACCTCGCTCGAGTAATAAGGGAAACCGAATATGCACAAGACAGTAACACTCACTCGAAGTTGTAAGGAAAGAGTATTTTATCTTTGTTTTGATTTATTATCAATGATTTGAGCAAGTTGGCCTCAGCATCATCGGCTTTCTTTTCAACCTCAAATTGATCTATGAGATTTGTGTTAACGAACCCAATATCATACATTTCTGATTTTCTGCACTCGACGATCTTCTGTATGCATAATATAGTGAGGATAATCATATATACATGCAATGAAAGAGCTGAGCTATATATAGCGACTTAATGACAGAAGTAGTACTTACCGATAGTAGCAAGTGACCGTTAATTTATGGAGGGCCTTTTGATTGAACCACTGGAAGAACTCCTCAAATGGAACAGTGAACAAATCAATTCCAACGAGGTCGTGCTCCTCTTTAACTCTCAGATACAAAGTATCTGCCCCCTCAGACTCTCTGCAGGTTTTCATGTACCAATCATGGAATCTTCGCATAATCATTGTTAGAGATTTTTCATCTTTGGCAAGAGGCTTCCCGTAATGGTATTGGTGTTTTTCCACCTCCAAGAAATCATAATGTACATCGTCGGGCAGGTAATCTTCAAGATTGCTATAACCGGGCACCATCCTCGGATCATTAGCGACGATATAGCTAGACACCTTGAGCGGGGGGCACGATTGGTCCGCTTGTTCGCCGAGCTGGGCAATTTTTTTCCCAACTCATCGTTCTGCTAACCTTCGATCACTGATAGTATTTCCCGACCGCTCCGCTTCGATATATACCTTTGCAGTAATGCACTCATAGTTGTTTTTCAGCGGAGACTTTGGTGGTTTCCTCATGGCATCGATAGTGCGCTTTGCTTTCACCCGGTCTAACTTCTCCTCCGAAGGTGGATGTCTCTTTGCTTTCACCCCTTCAAAAAAGTCCTTCACTTCTTTTTCCACGATCTTCACGTTTTCTTCCACGGTCCTCTCGTATGGTAACTTCTCTAGAGGCTTGAGAGGTGGACCGAATCTATATTGCCTCCCACCTCTGGATGTACTGCTAGGCGCCGGAGCAGATGGAGCAGATGCGGCTGTCTTCTTTCGTGCTTTATTACGAGGCAGAGGAGAAGGACTACGACGCGCCGGAGCAGCCGGGGCGGCGGCGGGTCTCTTCCGCCCTTGCTGGCGAGGCGGAGAAGGAGGAGGCTGGTGGCTGCTCGGGCGCGCCGGCGCAGGCGGAGAAGGAGGCGAGTGCCGCCACGCGCCGGAGAAGGAGGAGGCTAGTGTTGGGGAACGTTGCAGAAAATTAAAATTTTTCCTACGGTTTCACCAAGATCCATCTATGAGTTCATCTAAGCAACGAGTCTAGGGAGAGAGTTTGCATCTACATACCACTTGTAGATCGCGTGCGGAAGCTTGCAAGGTGATGATGTAGTCGTACTCGACGTGATCCAAATCACCGATGACCTGCGCCGAACGGACGGCACCTCCGCGTTCAACACACGTACGGATCAGCCACGTCTCCTCCTTCTTGATCCAGCAAGGAAGGGAGGAGAGGTTGAGGGAGATGGCACCAGCAGCAGCACGACGGCGTGGTGTTGGTGGAGCTGCAGTACTCCGGCAGAGCTTCGCTAAGCGCTATGGAGTTGGAGGAGGTGTTGGGGAGGGAGAAGGAGGCAACCAAAGGCCAGGGCACAAGGTATGAAGTCCCTCCTCTCCCCCCACTATATATAGGGGTGCCAAGGGGGGGTGGCCGGCCCTAGGAGATCAAATCTCCTAGGGGGTGCGGCGGCCTAGGGGGGTTTCCCTCCCCCCCAAGGCACCTAGGAGGTGCCTTCCACTAGTAGGACTCCTCCCCCTTGGAAACCCTAGGCGCATGGGCCTTGTGGGGCTGGTGCCCTTGGCCCATGTAGGCCAAGGCGCACCCCCTACAGCCCATGTGGCCCCCGGGGATGGGTGGCCCCACCCGGTGGGCCCCCGGGACCCCTCCGGTGGTCCCGGTACAATACCGATAACCCCGAAACTTGTCCCGATGCCCGAAACAGGACTTCCCATATATAAATCTTTACCTCCGGACCATTCCGGAACTCCTCGTGACGTCCGGGATCTCATCCGGGACTCCGAACAACATTCGGGTTACTGCATATACATATCCCTACAACCCTAGCGTGACTGAACCTTAAGTGTGTAGACCCTACGGGTTCGGGAGACATGTAGACATGACCGAGACTCTCTTAGTCAATAACCATCAGCGGGATCTGGATACCCATGATGGCTCCCACATGCTCCTCGATGTTGTCATCGGATGAACCACTATGTCGAGGATTCGATCAAAACCCTGTATGCAATTCCCTTTGTCAATCGGTACGTTACTTGCCCGAGACTCGATCGTCGGTATCCCAATACCTTGTTCAGTCTCGTTACCGGCAAGTCACTTTACTCGTACCGTAATGCATGATCCCGTGTCCAACACCTTGGTCACATTGAGCTCATTATGATGATGCATTACCGAGTGGGCCCAGAGATACCTCTCCGTCATACGGAGTGACAAATCCCAGTCTCGATCCGTGTCAACCCAACAGCTACTTTCGGAGATACCTGTAATGTACCTTTATAGTCACCCAGTTACGTTGTGACGTTTGGTACACCCAAGGCATTCTTACGGTATCCGGGAGTTACACGATCTCATGGTCGAAGGAAGAGATACTTGACACTTGCAAAGCTCTAGCAAAACGAACTACACGATCTTTTATGCTATGCTTAGGATTGGGTCTTGTCCATCACATCATTCTCCTAATGATGTGATCCCGTTATCAATGACATCCAATGTCCATAGTCAGGAAACCATGACTATCTGTTGATCACAACGAGCTGGTCAACTAGAGGCTTACCAGGGACATAGTGTGGTCTAAGTATTCACACGTGTATTACGATTTCCGGATAATACAGTTATAGCATGAATACAAGACAATTATCATGAACAATGAAATATAATAATACTTTTATTATTGCCTCTAGGGCATATTTCCAACAGTCTCCCACTTGCACTAGAGTCACTAATCTAGTTACATTGTGATGAATCGAACACCCATAGAGTTCTGGTGTTGATCATGTTTTGCACGCGAGAGAGGTTTAGTCAGCGGATCTGCGACATTCAGATCCGTGTGTACTTTGCAAATCTCTATGTCTCCATCTTGAACATTTTCACGGATGGAGTTGAAACGACGCTTGATGTGCCTGGTCTTCTTGTGAAACCTGGGCTCCTTTGCGAGGGCAATAGCTCCAGTGTTGTCACAGAAGAGTTTGATCGGCCCCGACGCATTGGGTATGACTCCTAGGTCGGTGATGAACTCCTTCACCCAAATCGCTTCATGTGCTGCCTCCGAGGCTGCCATGTACTCCGCTTCACACGTAGATCCCGCCACGACGCTCTGCTTGCAGCTGCACCAGCTTACTGCTCCACCATTCAACATATACACGTATCCGGTTTGTGACTTAGAGTCATCCGGATCTGAGTCGAAGCTAGCGTCGACGTAACCCTTTACGACGAGCTCTTCGTCTCCTCCATAAACGAGAAACATGTCCTTTGTCCTTTTCAGGTACTTCAGGATATTCTTGACCGCTGTCCAGTGTTCCTTGCCGGGATTACTTTGGTATCTTGCTACCAAACTTACGGCAAGGTTTACATCGGGTCTGGTACACAGCATGGCATACATAATAGATCCTATGGCTGAAGCATAGGGGATGACACTCATCTCTTCTTTATCTTTTGCCGTGGTCGGTGACTGAGCTGAGCTCAGTCTCATACCTTGTAACATAGGCAAGAACCCCTTCTTGGACTGATCCATTCTGAATCTCTTCAAAATCTTATCAAGGTATGTACTTTGTGAAAGACCTATGAGGCGTCTCGATCTATCTCTATAGATCTTGATGCCTAATATATAAGCAGCTTCTCCAAGGTCCTTCATTGAAAAACACTTATTCAAGTAGGCCTTAATGCTGTCCAGAAATTCTATATTATTTCCCATCAGGAGTATGTCATCTACATATAATATGAGAAATGCTACAGAGCTCCCACTCACTTTCTTGTAAACGCAGGCTTCTCCATAAGTCTGCATAAACCCAAACGCTTTGATCATCTCATCAAAGCGAATGTTCCAACTCCGAGATGCTTGCACCAGTCCATAAATGGATCGCTGGAGCTTGCATACTTTGTTAGCGTTCTGAGGATCGACAAAACCTTCCGGCTGCATCATATACAGTTCTTCCTTAAGATGCCCGTTAAGGAATGCTGTTTTGACGTCCATCTGCCATATCTCATAATCATAGTATGCGGCAATTGCTAACATGATTCGGACGGACTTTAGCTTCGCTACGGGAGAGAATGTCTCGTCGTAGTCAATCCCTTGAACCTGTCGATAACCCTTAGCGACAAGTCGAGCTTTATAGATGGTAACATTACCATCCGCGTCCGTCTTCTTCTTAAAGATCCATTTGTTTTCTATCGCTCGCCGATCATCGGGCAAGTCTGTCAAAGTCCATACTTTGTTTTCATACATGGATTCTATCTCGGATTTCATGGCTTCAAGCCATTTGTTGGAATCCGGGCCCGTCATTGCTTCTTCATAGTTCGAAGGTTCATTGTTGTCTAACAACATGATTTCCAGGACAGGGTTGCCGTACCACTCTGGTGCGGAACGTGTCCTTGTGGACCTACGAAGTTCAGCAGTAACTTGATCCGAAGTACCTTGATCATTATCATGGTTTTCCTCTTCAGTTGGTGTGGGCATCACAGGAATGGTTTCCTGTGCTGCGTCACTATCCCGCTCAAGAGGTAGTACTTCATCGAGTTCTACTTTCCTCCCACTTACTTCTTTCGAGAGAAACTCTTTTTCCAGAAAGCATCCGTTCTTGGCAACAAAGATCTTGCCTTCGGATCTTAAGTAGAAGGTATACCCTATAGTTTCCTTAGGGTATCCTATGAATACGCATTTTTCCGACTTGGGTTCGAGCTTTTCAGGTTGAAGTTTCTTGACATAAGCTTCGCATCCCCAAACTTTTAGAAACGACAGCTTAGGTTTCTTTCCAAACCATAATTCATACGGTGTCGTCTCAACGGATTTAGACGGTGCCCTATTTAAAGTGAATGTAGCTGTCTCTAGAGCGTATCCCCAAAATGATAGCGGTAAATCGGTAAGAGACATCATAGACCGCACCATATCCAATAGAGTGCGATTACGACGTTCGGACACACCGTTTCGCTGAGGTGTTCCAGGCGGCGTGAGCTGTGAAACGATTCCACATTTCTTTAAGTGTGTACCAAATTCGTGACTTAAGTATTCTCCTCCACGATCTGATCGTAAGAATTTTATCTTTCGGTCACGTTGATTCTCCACCTCATTCTGAAATTCCTTGAACTTTTCAAAGGTCTCAGACTTGTGTTTCATTAAGTAGACATACCCATATCTACTCAAGTCATCTGTGAGAGTGAGAACATAACGATATCCTCCGCGAGCCTCAACGCTCATTGGACCGCACACATCGGTATGTATGATTTCCAACAAGTTGGTTGCTCGCTCCATTGTTCCGGAGAACGGAGTCTTGGTCATTTTACCTAAGAGGCATGGTTCGCACGTGTCAAACGATTCATAATCAAGAGACTCTAAAAGTCCATCGGCATGGAGCTTCTTCATGCGCTTGACACCAATGTGACCAAGGCGGCAGTGCCACAAGTATGTGGGACTATCGTTATCAACTTTAAATCTTTTGGCATCTACACTATGAACATGTGTAATATTACGCTCGAGATTCATTAAGAATAAACCATTGACCATCGGAGCATGACCATAAAACATATCTCTCATATAAATCGAACAACCATTATTCTCAGACTTAAATGAGTAGCCATCTCGTATTAAACGAGATCCAGATACAATGTTCATGCTCAAACTTGGCACTAAATAACAATTATTGAGGTTCAAAACTAATCCCGTAGGTAAATGTAGAGGCAGCGTGCCGACGGCGATCACATCGACTTTGGAACCATTCCCGACGCGCATCGTCACCTCGTCCTTTGCCAGTCTCCGTTTATTCCGCAGCTCCTGCTGTGAGTTACAAATATGAGCAACGGCACCGGTATCAAATACCCAGGAGTTACTACGATTACTGGTAAGGTACACATCAATCACATGTATATCAAATATACCTTTGGTGTTGCCGGCCTTCTTATCCGCTAAGTATTTGGGGCAGTTCCGCTTCCAGTGACCCTTCCCCTTGCAATAAAAGCACTCAGTCTCAGGCTTGGGTCCATTCTTTGACTTCTTCCCGGTAACTGGCTTACCAGGCGCGGCAACATCTTTGCCGTCCTTCTTGAAGTTCTTCTTACCCTTGCCCTTCTTGAACTTAGTGGTCTTATTGACCATCAACACTTGATGTTCTTTCTTGATTTCAGCCTCTGCTGACTTCAGCATCGAGAACAATTCAGGAATGGTCTTTTCCATTCCTTGCATGTTGTAGTTCATCACAAAGCTCTTGTAGCTTGGTGGGAGCGACTGGAGGATTCTGTCAATGACCGCCTCATCTGGGAGGTTAATGTTTAGCTGGGTCATACGGTTGTGCAACCCAGACATCTTCAGGATGTGCTCACTGACAGAACTGTTTTCCTCCATCTTACAACTGTAGAACTTGTCGGAGACATCATATCTCTCGACCCGGGCATGAGCTTGAAAAACTAGTTTCAGCTCTTCGAACATCTCATATGCTCCGTGATGCTCAAAACGCTTTTGGAGCCCCGGTTCTAAGCTGTAAAGCATGCCGCACTGAACGAGGGAGTAATCATCAGCGCGAGTTTGCCAAGCATTCATAATGTCTTGGTTCTCTGGGACGGGAGCGTCACCTAGCGGTCCTTCTAGGACATATTGTTTCCTGGCAGCTATGAGGATGATCCTCAGGTTCCGGACCCAGTCCGTATAGTTGCTGCCATCATCTTTCAGCTTGGTTTTCTCTAGGAACGCGTTGAAGTTCATGTTGACATTAGCGTTGGCCATTGATCTACAAGACATATTTGCAAAGGTTTTAGACTATGTTCATGATAATAAAGTTCTAATCAAATTATGAACTCCCACTTAGATTAGACATCCCTTTAGTCATCTAAGTGTTACACGATCCGAGTCGACTAGCCCGTGTCCGATCATCACGTGAGACGGACTAGTCATCGTCGGTGAACATTTTCATGTTGATCGTATCTTCTATACGATTCGTGTTCGACCTTTCGGTCTCCGTGTTCCGAGGCCATGTCTGCACATGCTAGGCTCGTCAAGTTAACCCTAAGTGTTTTCGCTGTGTAAAACTGTCTTACACCCGTTGTATGTGAACGTAAGAATCCATCACACCCGATCATCACGTGGTGCTTAGAAACGACGAACTGTAGCAACGGTGCACAGTTAGGGGAGAACACTTCTTGAAATTTTATAAGGGATCATCTTATTTACTACCGTCGTTCTAAGTAAACAAGATGCATAATACATAATAAACATCACATGCAATTATATAGTTGTGACATGATATGGCCAATATCATATAGCTCCATTGATCTTCATCTTCGGGGCTCCATGATCATCTTGTCACCGGCTTGACACCATGATCTCCATCATCATGATCTCCATCATCGTGTCTTCATGAAGTTGTCACGCCAACGACTACTTCTACTTCTATGACTAACGTTTAGCAATAAAGTAAAGTAGTTTACATGACGTTATTCAATGACACGCAGGTCATACAAAAAATAATGACAACTCCTATGGCTCCTGCCGGTTGTCATACTCATCGACATGCAAGTCGTGAATCCTATTACAAAGAACATGATCTCATACATCACAATTCATCATTCATCACAACTTCTGGCCATATCACATCACATGATCAATCGCTGCAAAAACAAGTTAGACGTCCTCTAATTGTTGTTGCATCTTTTACGTGGCTGCAATTGGGTTCTAGCAAGAACGTTTTCTTACCTACGAATCACCACAACGTGATTTTGTCAACTTCTATTTACCCTTCATAAGGGCCCTGTTCATCGATTCCGCTCCAACTAAGGTGGGAGAGACAGACACCCGCCAGCCACCTTATGCAACTTGTGCATGTCAGTCGGTGGAACCGGTCTCACGTAAGTGTACGTGTAAGGTTGGTCCGGGCCGCTTCATCCCACAATACCGTTGAGCAAGAAAAGACTAGTAGAGGCAAGTAAGATGACAAAATCCACGCCCACAACAAAGTTGTGTTCTACTCGTGCAAAGAGAACTACGCATAGACCTAGCTCATGATGCCACTGTTGGGGAACGTTGCAGAAAATTAAAATTTTTCCTACGGTTTCACCAAGATCCATCTATGAGTTCATCTAAGCAACGAGTCTAGGGAGAGAGTTTGCATCTACATACCACTTGTAGATCGCGTGCGGAAGCTTGCAAGGTGATGATGTAGTCGTACTCGACGTGATCCAAATCACCGATGACCTGCGCCGAACGGACGGCACCTCCGCGTTCAACACACGTACGGAACAGCCACGTCTCCTCTTCTTGATCCAGCAAGGGAGGGAGGAGAGGTTGAGGGAGATGGCACCAGCAGCAGCACGACGGCGTGGTGTTGGTGGAGCTGCAGTACTCCGGCAGAGCTTCGCTAAGCGCTATGGAGTTGGAGGAGGTGTTGGGGAGGGAGAAGGAGGCAACCTAAGGCCAGGGCTCAAGGTATGAAGTCCCTCCTCTCCCCCCACTATATATAGGGGTGCCAAGGGGGGGTGGCCGGCCCTAGGAGATCCAATCTCCTAGGGGGTGCGGCGGCCTAGGGGGTTTCCCTCCCCCCCAAGGCACCTAGGAGGTGCCTTCCACTAGTAGGACTCCTCCCCCTTGGAAACCCTAGGCGCATGGGCCTTGTGGGGCTGGTGCCCTTGGCCCATGTAGGCCAAGGCGCACCCCCTACAGCCCATGTGGCCCCCGGGGATGGGTTGCCCCACCCGGTGGGCCCCCGGGACCCCTCCGGTGGTCCCGGTACAATACCGATAACCCCGAAACTTGTCCCGATGCCCGAAACAGGACTTCCCATATATAAATCTTTACCTCCGGACCATTCCGGAACTCCTCGTGACGTCCGGGATCTCATCCGGGACTCCGAACAACATTCGGGTTACTGCATATACATATCCCTACAACCCTAGCGTGACTGAACCTTAAGTGTGTAGACCCTACGGGTTCGGGAGACATGTAGACATGACCGAGACTCTCTTAGTCAATAACCATCAGCGGGATCTGGATACCCATGATGGCTCCCACATGCTCCTCGATGTTGTCATCGGATGAACCACTATGTCGAGGATTCGATCAAAACCCTGTATGCAATTCCCTTTGTCAATCGGTACGTTACTTGCCCGAGACTCGATCGTCGGTATCCCAATACCTTGTTCAGTCTCGTTACCGGCAAGTCACTTTACTCGTACCGTAATGCATGATCCCGTGTCCAACACCTTGGTCACATTGAGCTCATTATGATGATGCATTACCGAGTGGGCCCAGAGATACCTCTCCGTCATACGGAGTGACAAATCCCAGTCTCGATCCGTGTCAACCCAACAGCTACTTTCGGAGATACCTGTAATGTACCTTTATAGTCACCCAGTTACGTTGTGACGTTTGGTACACCCAAGGCATTCTTACGGTATCCGGGAGTTACACGATCTCATGGTCGAAGGAAGAGATACTTGACACTTGCAAAGCTCTAGCAAAACGAACTACACGATCTTTTATGCTATGCTTAGGATTGGGTCTTGTCCATCACATCATTCTCCTAATGATGTGATCCCGTTATCAATGACATCCAATGTCCATAGTCAGGAAACCATGACTATCTGTTGATCACAACGAGCTGGTCAACTAGAGGCTTACCAGGGACATAGTGTGGTCTAAGTATTCACACGTGTATTACGATTTCCGGATAATACAGTTATAGCATGAATACAAGACAATTATCATGAACAATGAAATATAATAATACTTTTATTATTGCCTCTAGGGCATATTTCCAACAGCTAGTGGCTGCTCAGGCGTGCCGGTGTAGGTGGAGAAGGAGGCGGAGTGCCGCCACACGCCGGAGAAGGAGGCTGAGTGCCCTGATCACTCGCCGGAGGAGGAGGCGGAGTGCCCTGACTCGCCTGAGGAGCAGGAGGAGGTGGAGGCGTCCAGTTCGGAAGGTTGATGAGCTCCTTCCGCCATAGGCATGGAGTCTTCAGACAAGAACCCAGCCGAGTCTCCCCGTCACCCGTAGGGTGGTCAAGCTGGAGGTCCTTAAATACTTCTGTGATTCCATCCACCATCACCCTAGCATATCCTTATGGAATCGACCGACAGTGAAAAGTTGCGCCAGGTTTAGGAGGTGCAACAGAGCCAACAACCGCCTTGACTTTAAATTCCACCCACTGCGTCATAAGGTGGCAATTCTAAGACTCCGTGATAGCATCCACGGGGTAGCTAGCAGGAGCCATGAAGACGGGCTCCTAAAGCAGCTCTGTGGAAGCCACGCTGCTTCTCCGCTGAGATGGCGGGGTAGCTTCGGGTGTAGCAGCTTCGGCAGGTCGCGCGCTGCGGCCTTGTCTCATTCCTCTAGCGCTTGTACCCTTGCGTGCTGCGCCTGTAGTTGGTTCAACTCCTTTTTATTCTTCCTCTCCCGGCGTTTGTAACCGTCTGCGTCGGGAAATCCAGCCTTCCACGAAAGGGATCCTGGCATGCCTCGTGTCCGTCCGGGGTGCTTAGGATTCCCGAGGGCCTCTATGAGCTCGTCGTTCTCTCTGTCCGGAACGAACGTCACTTGCTGCGCCTTTTCGATATACTGCTGAAGCTTCTCGATGGGTGTGTTCAGCTGCTTGTTAGTCCAAACGCACTTCCCTGTTACAGGGTCCAATTTTCCCCCAACCCCGAAGAACCAAGTCCTGCAATAGTCTGGCCAGCGTCGCGTCTCTGGTTCGATCCCTTTATCAATGAGGTTATTCTCAGCCTTGTCCCACAACGGTCGGGCTTTCAGGTAGCAACCTGACCCCGTGCGATGGTGATGCTTCTTCTTTGCAGCATTTTTCTTGTTTGTCGCTGACATCTTCGCTGCTCTCTCAGATTTTTTTTTGGTGACAAATGCGGGCCACTGATCTTTGATGTTCTCAAATCGGCCGATGAATTCTGGAGTCTTGTCTTGGTCGACAAACGATGATTTCAGCTCATTCTTCCACCTCCTGAATAGCTCAGCCATCTTCTTAAGAGCATAAGCCTTGATCATTGGCTTTTTAACTGGATTCTCCAGATCCTCGTCTGGCGGGAAGGTGAAATTTTCCTGCAGCGCGGTCCACAGATCAGCTTTCTACCTATCGCTGACATAACACCCCTGAGAGTCTTTGTCCTTAGGCTTCAACCATTGCTCGATGCTGATCGGGATCATGTCCCTAACTAGAACCCCGCATTGAGCATTAAATTTTTGCTTGGTCCGGAGGGGTTCAATCGGTTGGCCAGTGCGATCAATTTCGATGATCGTGTACCTTTCATCCGAGCGCAACTTTCTCTTCGGGCCTCGTCTCGTTACCAAAGTGTTGCTCGATCCGGAGGGCTAGAAAAGAAGAAAAAGAAGAGAGTTAATATGTGTACATACCAAAAACAATTAATGCATCAATTAGCTATAGTCAGCACATGCTTAATTAATTAATATATATACCTAGCCGGACTCCGTTCGGTCACCGGAGCCGTCATCACGTGTCCTTCCCCCTCCATTCGGTCACCAGAGCCGTCATCACGGTGTCCTTCCCCCTCCATTCGGTCACCGGAGCCATCATCACGGTGTCCTTCCTCCATTGTTTGATCATCGTCGTAGACTGCTTCTTCATCCTGTCTTTCCAGACCAGCGGGCATGTGTCGTTGAGAAACGACAAGACAACATCACTTCCGTGTGCGATTATCTCCCCCAACACCGCTTCTTGTGCTTCATCTCGGGGGTGCGGATCCATAGTTTCTGCAAATATTTACAACATGGCAATTATTATTCAAACATGACCGATGGATATATTAGTGGAAAATGTTGAACTAGCTAGATAAGCACAATAAGGAATCATATTAGTGGCCTGGCCTCGACGCTTCTCTAGGGTTTGGGGTGGCCTCGACGACAATGCTCTTTTAACTTGGTAAATTTGGGTGGCCTCGAGATAGTTTCTCGGGTAGGGGCGCGGCGGGAGGGGGTAGGAGACCGACATCGTTTTTCCCTAGGGTTTGGGTGTCCTCGAGAGTTTGGTCGAGCGAGAGGGCCGAGGGGGGGGGGGGTGCTCCCATGGTATAAGTTATCACGGTCGAGAGGGGGTATATATATCGACCGCCCCTCAGGTCGAAGTTATCCAGAAGGGGGTTATATCGACAACGATGACATACATACATGGGAAAATAATGTTATTGGGGAGGGGGTATATCGACCCGCCCCTCGTGTTGAAGTTATCGGGAGGGGGTATATCGACAACGACATACCCGATAAAAAAATAAGAAGACGAAGAACAAATAAAAAGAGGAGAAGAAGAAAGGAATAGAGGAGAAGATCGAAGAAAAAAAAGAAGAAGAAAAAAGAGGAGAAGAAGAAAGGAATAGAGGAGTCTTCTTTTTCTTCTTTGTTCCTCTTCTTATTTATTTCTCCTCTTCTTCCTCTTCTCTTCTTCTCCTTTCTTCCTCTTCTTATTTTTCTTTTTTCTCTCATTCTTTCTCTTCTTCTTCCTTTCCTAGCTAGATATATAAAATTTTTCTAAAAATGTAACTTTTGCATATATAAAACTTTTTCTTCTTCTTCCTTCTTTCTTCTCTTCCTTCTTCCTAAATATATAAGACTTTTCAAAAAATGAAACTAACCTAAAATGTACCAAATCAGAGAACATATATAGATAAAACTTTTCTAAAAATCTAACTTTTGCATATATGTATTTTTAAAACATCATGCATATTACAATTGAAAAAAATACATACATACATACAAAAAACATGTAAAAAATACATACATACATATATGAACATACATAAAAAATACATATATCTAAAAGATACATACATACATACATATATGAAAATATAAAAACATGTAAAAAATAGCATGTATAACTAAAAAAGTACGGCGACGGCGGGGCCGACAGGGGTGCGATGCTCACAGAGGGACGCGTCGGAGTAGGAGCACGCGGCGGGCGGCGTCGGGGCGAGCAGGGGCGCGGGGAGTGGCGCGGCGACGGCGTTGGGACAGGAGCGACGTTCGTCGGGGCAGGGGCGGCGTGAGGCGACGGTGTCGGGCGAGGGCGCGGGCGACGACGACGACGGGCGCGGGCGACGGCGACGCTGACGGTGGGGTTGGCGGGTGGTGTCGGGGCAGCCTGGCAGCGTCGATGTCGTCGAGGGGTCGTCGGGGGCAACTACGAGATGAAGATGAAAATTTTCACAAGTGTTGGTTATATACCCAGAGCTTTAGTCCAAAGGGCGGGAAGCAGAGGCCTTTGGTCTCGGTTGGTGGCACCAACCGGGACTAATGGGGGGGGCATTGGTTCCGGTTGGTGCCACGAACTGGGACCAATGCATCCCTTTAGTCCCGGTTGGTGGCACCAATCGGGACCAAAGGCCTCTTGCTGCCCGCGTCGCGGCCAAAAGTTTAGTCCCACCTCGCTAGTTGAGAGGGATCGAGAGTGATTTATAAGCACTACTGCGCCCACCCTCTCGAGCTCCTCTCAACTGCAGGCTTTCGGGCCTAATCTGTCAGTATGTGCCCGTGGGCCTACTGGGCCTCCTGCGGGCCTGAAACCTGGCCCATGGTTAGGTTTCTAGTCGTATTCAGGCCGTGGAGGCCCAGTAGGTGGCACTTTTTTATTTTTTTGTTTTCTTTGTTACTTTATTTATTTTATTTTGTTTCTACTTACAACAAAATACTTACTGTTGCTATATTTATTTATTTTATTAAAGTTTATTTATTTTACTTTATTAAAGTTTATTTTGTTTCTACTTATTTATTTTATTTTATTTTGTTTCTACTTATTTATTTTACTAAATTTCAATTTAATTTATTTTGTTTCTACTTATTTATTAAAGTTTATTTGTTTCTTTCTACATTTCATGTTTTGAACAGAAAATACTTATAATACTAGAGGTTTATAAAAGCTTTTTAGTTGATTCCTTTTGCTATTAGAGTTTTATAAAAGTTTTTAGTTGATTTTACTTTTGCTATTAAAGAATATTATAGTTTTGTTTTAGTTGATCATAACAAAATATTTTAATTGATTATTTTTGAGCTAAATGATGTGGCCTTTTAGTTGATCAGGGTTTCATACGGAAACTCATCTGTTACACAGGGATTTCATTTTTTTAAACTTATTTGAACTCCAGACTTTTTGTGTGCTCCAAATGCACCATTCAAAGCCACATCATCAATTTTCAACCCTTTCTGACTTCATTTGTTATTTTTCATGCATATACTGATTTTTTTGAGCTATAAGACCCTGAAATTCAAAAGCATTTCAAATGAACTCTGAAAAGGTTGAAAGTTGACATGGTATCATCATTTCACCCACATAGCATGTGCTAAAAAGTTGAGAGGGTTACGGCAAGAACTAGATGGACTTCGTGTACAAAATGGACAATCTTTTTCGAAGTATCAGGGTTTCATACGGAAACTCATCTGTTACAAAGGGATTTCATTTTTTAAACTTATTTGAACTCCAGACTTTTTGTGTGTTCCAAATGCACCATTCAAAGCCACACCATCAATTTTCAACCCTTTCTGACTTCATTTGTTATTTTTCATGCATTTATTGATTTTTTGAGTTATAAGACCCTGAAATTCAAAAGCATTTCAAATGAACTCTGAAAAGGTTGAAAGTTGGTATGGTATCATCATTTCACCCACATAGCATGTTCTAAAAAGTTGAGAGGGTTACGGCAAGAACTAGATCCCCTTCGTGTACAAAATGGATAATCTTTTTCGAAGTATCATGGTTTCATACGAAAACTCATCTGTTACAAAGGGATTTCATTTTTTAAACTTATTTGAACTCCAGACTTTTTGTGTGTTCAAAATGCACCATTCAAAGCCACATCATCAATTTTCAACCCTTTCTGACTTCATTTGTTATTTTTCATGCATTTACTAATTTTTTAGCTATAAGACCCTGAAATTCAAAAGCATTTCAAATGAACTCTGAAAAGATTGAAAGTTGGCATGGTATCATCATTTCACCCACATAGCATGTGCTAAAAAGTTGAGAGGGTTACGGCAAAAACTAGATGCACTTCGTGTACAAAATGTCAATCTCTTTCGAAGTATGAGGGTTTCATACGGAAACTCATCTGTTACAAAGGGATTTCATTTTTTTAAACTTATTTGAACTCCAGACTTTTTGTGTGTTCAAAATGCACCATTCAAAGCCACATCATCAATTTTCAACCCTTTCTGACTTCATTTGTTATTTTTCATGCATTTACTGATTTTTTAGCTATAAGACCCTGAAACTCAAAAGCATTTCAAATGAACTCTAAAAAGGTTGAAAGTTGGCATGGTATCATCATTTCACCCACATAGCATGTGCTAAAAAGTTGAGGGAGTTAGCCTTAGCCACTTCGAAAAACATAATTATGTGTGTCTGTCACCGTACATCCATTGCCAATTCATCTGCGTGCATTATATATAATTATGTGTGTCAAAACCATTACATGTTCACATGGATAGATAAGTGACAAAATTAATAGAAGTTCATCATCACATTAAAAACAAAGTACATACATAGTTCTCATTGAACAACATATAGCTCTCCAGAGCATCTAGTTAAACCATACATTGAAACTATGTAAAACCTTTCAATGCAACAACAAATGCGATCATAATCACAACCAAGGTAAAAATTGATCCAACGGCATAATGATACCAAGCCTCAGTATGAATGGCATATTTTCTAATCTTTCTAATCTTCAACCGCATTGCATCCATCTTGATCTTGTGATCATCAACGACATCCGCAACATGCAACTCCAATATCGTCTTCTCCTCCTCAATTTTTTTATTTTTTTCCATCAAGTAATTGTTTTCTTCTTCAACTAAATTTAACCTCTCGACAATAGGGTCGGTTGGAATTTCCGGTTCAACTACCTCCTACATAAATAAAATCTATGTGAACTTGATGGGCATAATTGTCATAAACAATAAATGAACCAAATAGTTATAAAAGATTATATATATATATATATATATATATATATATATATATATATATACCACATCCGAATCATAGCCAGGACAAGGGCCGACGGGGGCGGATGCCAAAACCATCGCACTATATAATAAAAAGCAATAATGAAAATAAGAAAATTAGACAAGTATCATCTAAAGTAAGAATTTTTTCTTTCAGAAGAAGATAAGAGACTCACCACACTGGTCTAGGCGACAAGATCGGCGCGAGCGATCGATGGCGGTGAGACGGGGACGGGACGTGACGGACCGCTAAACCTAGACAAATCTCGGGGAAGATGGAGCTTGGAGGTCGAGCTTCGAGAGGAGAAAGCTTAACTAGCGTGGTTTGGGCATTTCATCGAACACCTCGTGTGCATAGGAGGTGAGCTAGAGCACCCAAATGGCCTCTCCTCGCCGGCCAGAAAAAACAGAGCACTATGGAGTGCTCTGCTGCGGCGACGGGGTATACATAGGCAACTCATTTGTCCCGGTTCATGGCTGGAACCGGGACTAAAGCCCAGCCTTCTATCCTGGTTCGAGCCAAGAACCGGGACCAATGTTTATGGGCGAGGAGCGAGGCCCATTGGTCCCGGTTCGTGCCTGGAACCAGGACAAATGGGTCCATACGAACCTGGACCAATGCCCACGAGGCCCTGGTCGGCCCCCTGGGCTCACGAACCAGGACGAATGCATCCATTGGTCACGTTTCGTGGAAGAACTGTGACTAATGGGCTGGCCAGGCCCGAACGAAAGCCCCTTTTTCTACTAGTGCCATATCCTCTTGTCCACGCCACTCCATTTGTTGAACTTGTCTGAAATATACTAGATAAAATTATTAGTCCAACAAGAGATATGTTGACATTGATTACCAAAACCACCCATGGAGCACTTGTGCTTTCAATATCCCCCTTTTTGGTAATTCATGATAACATACATCAAAGCTTTAGATAAAGATATATAGAATAACAACTAAAGCTTTGGAAGAACATGTGACACTCATAGGCTCCCCCTACATGTATGCATCCATCTAACACTACCGGAATCTAGTAATTTGTCGTCTGCCAACTCTTTGCCGTCCGCTTCCACATAGTGGACGACCATGAATGGGCAGATGGCAAAAAGTCTATTTGCCGTCAGCTGGCGGACGGCAAACAACTAGAAGGCAGATGGCAAAGGGCCAGGTGGGCCCCACAGGGCACGGCGTGGCTAGGTCAGCTTCTTTCCCGTCTGCCTGGTCTTTGCCATTTGCCTTCTGGACCTTTGCCGTCCGCTGGCGGACGGCAAAGAAATGGCCCAGCTAACGGCCGTCTCCCCCCCTCATATACTCGCTCTCTGTCTCTCCGGCCCCACCCCCTCTCTCTCCCCTCTCTCCCAACTCAACCGCGCCTGCGCCCGCAACGCCGCCGTCGAACACCACTGCCGCCCCGACGCAGCCGCCACCCACCGCAGCACCACCCCGCCGCCCCGGAGCCCCGTCGCCACCATCGTCCGGCCAGCGCCGCCCCGCCGCCGCCCCCAGGCTGCCGCCGCCCCACCCCGCCGCAGCACCACCCCGCCACCCCGGAGTCCTGCGCCCTCGTCGCCACCACTGCCCGGCGCCCCCTCCACCCGGCCAGTGCCACCCCGCCGCACCGAAGCCCCGCAGCCCCGTCGCCACCACTGCCCCGCGCCTGATACATCTCCAACGTATCTACTTTTCCAAACACTTTTGTCCTTGTTTTGGACTCTAACTTGCATGATTTGAATGGAACTAACTCGGACTGACGCTGTTTTCAGCAGAATTACCATGGTGTTATTCACGTGTAGGAGCAAACATTCTCGGAATGACCTGAAACTTCACGCAGCCACTTTTCAGAAAATAAGAAAAATACCTGCAAAAGATGAAGGCCAGGGGCCCACCACCTTTCCACGAGGATGGGGGGCACGCCTGCCCCCCTAGGGCGCGCCCCCTACCTCGTTGCCCCCCTGTTGCCTCTCCGACTCCAACTCCACCTCCATATATTGAGTTTCGATGAGAAAAAAATCAAGGAGAAGAAATCATCACGTTTTATGATACGGAGCCGCCGCCAAGCCCTAAAACCTCTCGGGAGGGCTGATCTGGAGTTCGTTCGGGGCTCCGGAGAGGGGAATCCGTCGCCATCATCATCATCAACCATCCTCCATCACCAATTTCATGATGCTCACCGCCGTGCGTGAGTAATTCCGCCGTAGCTTGCTGGACGGTGATGGGTTGGATGGGATCTATCATGTAATCGAGTTAGTTTTGTTAGGGTTTGATCCCTAGTGTCCACTATGTTTTGAGATTGATGTTGCTATGACTTTGCTATGCTTAATGCTTGTCACTAGGGCCCGAGTGCCATGATTTCAGATCTGAACCTATTATGTTTTCACCAATACATGAGTGTTCTTGATCCTATGTTGCAAGTCTATAGTCACCTATTATGTGTTATGATCCGTTAACCCCAAAGTGACAATAATCGGGATACTTACCGGTGATGACCGTAGTTTGAGGAGTTCATGTATTCACTATGTGTTAATGCTTTGTGCCGGTTCTCTATTAAAAGGAGGCCTTAATATCCCTTAGTTTCCGTAAGGACCCCGCTGCCACGGGAGGGTAGGACAAAAGATGTCATGCAAGTTCTTTTCCATAAGCACGTATGACTATGTTTGGAATACATGCCTACATTATATCAATGAACTGGAGCTAGTTCTGTGTCACCCTAGGTTATGACTGTTACATGATGAACCACATCTGGCATAATTCTCCATCACTGATCCATTGCCTACGAGCTTTCCATATATTGTTTTCCGCTTATTTACTTTTCCGTTACTATTGCTATCATCACTAAAAAATACCAAAAACATTGCTTTTACTACTGTTACCTTTTGCTACCGTTATCACTACTATCATATTACTTTGCTACTAAACACTTTGCTGTAGATATTAAGTTTCTAGGTGTGGTTGAATTGACAACTCAGCTGCTAATACTTGAGAATATTCTTTGGCTCCCCTTGTGTCGAATCAATAAATTTGGGTTGAATACTTTACCCTCGAAAACTGTTGCGATCCCCTATACTTGTGGGTTATCAAGACTTTTTTCTGGCGCCGTTGCTGGGGAGCATAGCTCTATTCTTTGAGTCACTTGGGTTATATATATCTGTTTATCATTATGAAGACCTTAAGAGATCCAAAAACCAAGATCTATCCCTCAACTACGAGGGGAGGTAAGGAACTGTCATCTAGCTCTGCACTTGATTCACCTTCTGTTATGAGTAAATTTGCGACACCTACACCTGCATCTGCTATTCCTTCTGATATGTTGCATGTTATTGATGATGCCACTTCTGCTATGCATGATACTTATGATGAAACTACCTCTATGCCTGATACTACTATGCCACTTAGTGATTTTCTTGATGAACAATTTGCTAGGGCTAGTGAAATTGAAAATATTGAATCTGATGATACTGATGAAAGTGATGATGAAGAACCACTTGTTATTCCTAAGGGTCACATTTTTGATCAAGAAGCTTCTTTCGCTATATTAGCTTGCGAAAATATAAATGAACTAAAAGGTTATTATCTAAATGGAGTAAGCAATCTCTAAGTGATAGAATGAAACCTGACCCTGCTTTTGCTACTTCACCTATCTGTGTTATTGATAAGGATTATGAATTCTCTGTTGATCCTGATATAATTACTTTGGTTGAATCTGATTCTTTTCATGGTTATGAATATGAAATTGTTGTGGCACATCTTACTAAATTAAATTATATAGCCACCCTGTTCACTAAAGATGAGAGAACCCATTACTTCTACATTCTTAAAATATTTCCGTTCTCATTAAAGGGTGATGCTAAGATATGGTTTAATTCTCTTGATCCTGGTTGTGTGCGTAGTCCCCAAGATATGATTTATTACTTCTCTGCTAAATATTTCCCTGCTCATAAGAAACAAACTGCTTTAAGGGATATATATAATTTTGTGCAAATTGAAGAAGAGAGTCTCCCACAAGCTTGGGGGAGGCTTCTCCAACTACTTAATGCTTTGCCTGATCATCCTCTTAAGAAAAATGAAATACTTGATATCTTCTATAATGGACTAACCGATGCCTCGAAAGATTACCTGGATAGTTGTGTTGGTTCTGTTTTCAGGGAAAGAACACCGAATGAAGCTGAAATTCTATTGAATAATATGTTGACAAATGAAAATAATTGGACACCTCCGGAGCCAATTCCTGAGCCTATTCCTAAACCAAGTCCGAAGAAGAGGGGTATTCTATTTCTCTGTCCTGAAGATATGCAAGAGGCAAAGAAATCTATGAAAGAAAAGGGTATTAAAGCTGAAGATGTTAAGAATTTACCTCCTATTGAAGAAATACAAGGTCTTAATTTACCGCCTGTTGAAGAAACATATGATCTTAATCCATTACCTATTGAAGAAACTCATGGTCTTGATAACCCGACTCAGGTAGTAAAGGTAAATTCTCTTTATAGATATGATAAAGCTGAAATCCCATTTACTAAATTTGCTAGCCCATCCTTAGATGAGTTTGATAAATTTATGGCTAAGCAAGAAGATTTTAATGCTTATTTTGGTAGACAATTGAAAAATAATTCAAATATGCTTGAACACTTGGGTGATTATATGGCTAATGTTAAAGGTGAACTTAAACTTATTAGTAAACATGCTTCTATGGTTACCACTCAAGTAGAACAAGTACTTAAAGCTCAAAATGACTTGCTTAATGAATTAAATAGTAAAAATAATGATTATGCTGTTAGAGTGGCTACTATAACTGGTAGAATGACTCAGGAACCTTTGTATCCTGAAGGCCACCCTAAGAGAATTGAGCAAGACTCTCAGAGAAATAATATAGATGCACCTAGTTCTTCTAAAAGGAAGAAAAAGAAAAATGATATGACTCTGCAGCTTCTAGTGATCATATTATTGAAACACCTGAGAATCCAAATGATATTTCTATTTCTGATGCTAGAACACAATCTGGTAATGAACCTGAAACTAGTGATAATGTTAATGATAATGTTCGTAATGATGCTCAACCTGGTAATGATAATGATATAGAAATTGAACCTGCTGTTGATCTTGATAACCCATAATCAAAGAATCAATGTTATGATAAGAAAGACTTTGTTTCTAGGAAACACGGTAAAGAAAGAGAGCCTTGGGTTGAGAAATCCATGCCTTTTCCTCCCAAACCATCCAAGAAAAATGATGATGAGGATTTTGAGCACTTTGCTAAAATGATTAGACCTATCTTTTTGCGTATGCGATTAACTGATATGCTCAAAACCAATCCTTATGATAAGTACATGAAAGATATCATTACAAATAAAAGAAAGATATCGAAAGATGAAATTTCCACCATGCTTGCTAATTATACTTTTAAGGGTGGAATACCAAAGAAACTTGGAGATCGAGGAGTACCCACTATACTATGCTCCATTAAAAGAAATTATGTTAAAACTGCTTTATGTGATCTTGGAGCCGGTGTTAGTGTTATGCCTCTCTCTTTATATTGTAGACTTGATTTGAATAAGTTGGCACCTACTGAAATATCTATGCAAATGGCTGATAAATCAACTGCTATACCTGTCGGTATTTGTGAGGATGAGCCTGTTGTAGTTGCAAATGTTACTATTTTAACGGACTTTGTTATTCTTGATATTCCCGAGGACGAAAGTATGTCTATTATTCTTGGAAGACCCTTTTTGAATACTGCAGGGGCTGTTATTGATTGCACTGAAGGCAATGTCACTTTTCATGTTAATGGCAATGAGCATACGGTACACTTTCCGAGGAAACAACCTCAAGTTCATAGTATCAACTCTATTGGAAAAATCCCATCGATTATATTTGGAGGTTTTGAATTTCCTCTTCCCACTGTCAAGAAGAAATATGATATTCTTATTATTGGGGATGTGCATATCCCCGTTGAGGTAACATAGTGTTATTCGTAATTTCTCCGGTTCCATGATTATTCGGAATGAGTTCGTTAACAAGACTTGATCAACCTTGTTAGAGGATTCCTTTTGATGACCATGAGATGGATGAAACTAGAAGGCACAACCTTCTGTACCCCACTTTTACTTTCTGTTATATATATTAAATAAAATAAAATAAATATTTTTCTGTCCATTATCTGATTATCCATGCAATATAAAAATACTTCAAAAATAAAAGTTCTCCGAATGCCCTGAAATTTAAATATAACTTTTTTTCTAGAATATTTGAGGATTTATGGAACTGAGAACACACCAGGGGGGTCAACCACCTGGCCACGAGGGTGGAGGGCGCGCCCCCTGCCTCGTGGGCCCACGGTGGCCCTCCTCCACTTATTCCTGCACCCACACACTTCATCTTCCTCCCACAAACACGAATATCCAGCTCAAGCACGAGCTCAAGCTCATTTTGCTGCCATTTTCTATCTCCTTGCTCAAAGCACCTCTCACAAAACTGTTTGGGGAGATTGTTCCTTGCTATGTGACTCCTCCATTGGTCCAATATGTTTTGCTCTAGTGCTTTATTCATTGCAAATTTTTGCTGCTTAGGTGACCCTGTTCTTGAGCTTGAATGTCAAATTTATATGGTCAAAAGTAGTTTTGATGCATGATATAGGCCCTAGGCACTTGTTGGAGTAGTTGCTATCAATATTATTGAGTTTGGTTCACTTTTATTTTCAAGTTACTAAAAATTTTCAGAATTTTTCAGAGGAAGAAAAATGCTTAGGAAAATGTTCCAAGGTGGTTCCTCAAGGAAGCAAGGACCCAGGCTTGCAATGCGTGATGCTGACGAAGAGCCACCAAGAAACGCTCCAGTGCGTCCTTGTGAATGGCGTTCTGAGAACTTTATGGATCAAGCAGGAATTAAAGAAGAATTTAATGCATATTTGCGTAACGCTGATCTTGTGAGCTTCGAGGAAGAGAAGTGCAGCCAGTATCACAATCTCACTAGTTCCTTTGTGAGGAGGTTTGAATTTTCAACTTCACGTAATTCTCCAACTGTCCTATTTGATCTTTATGATAAATCTTACACTATGGACTTAGAGGATTTTACCACTGCATGCAAACTTCCACAATGGGGTTGTATAAGGGATCCTCACAAATATGAATTTAGAGATTTTCTTGCTAGCGTAACTGTGGGAGAATCTAGAGATATTACACAAGCTACCATAGGGAGCATTCACTTTCCTGCTATACATTATTTTGCTCTCTTCATAGGTAGATGCATTAATGGTAAAGATGAGGCATGCCTCATGTGTGTCCCTGATCTCAGTATTCTTAGGAGTGCTGTGTTAGGAGACCAATCATATAATTTGGGAGCCATTGTGCACGTAGGTTGCACCTTAATACATATAATGGAGATTTCTTTGGAGGAATTTATGCAACCCGCATAGCTCATTTTCTTGGTATAGACATACGCGAAGATGATATTGAATTACCACCTGCTTACCTAGACTTTAATGCTATGGTTCATCACCAGTTTGTTGAGAGGAATGAATCACCTCTCCAGTACCGACTAATCTTTGACAGACGCCGTGCTGTCCATATTACTCTCCCAGCCCCTACCTTCTTTGATTATCAGGAAAGAGGAAGATATACTATTACTAGAGAGGAGACAGATGAGTACGAGAGGAGAGAGGAGGCCGCTCGTTGCCACGCTGCAGCTCAGCAGGCGATAGCCGCTGCATCGCAGTACGACCCCAGCTACTATTATGGATATCCGCCAGGCCAGCCGTGGCCATAGACCAACTTAGGCCAAAAGCCTAAGCTTGGGGGAGTACGTATTTCCCACCGACATTACATTTATGTTCACACACTCATTGCTAGATGTCGGTGCTCATACTTTTTCATTGTATCATCCATGCTAGTTTAATTTCCTTTTTATGCTTTCTTCTTGTGTGTTTAATAAACCTTAAGAAAAACCAAAAAAATTAGTAGTAGCTTTTAGCTAGTTTTAATTTCCATGCTTGCAGTAGTAATTAAAAGAAAACCCAAAAATATTTCTTGTTCTTCTTTTGCTTGTTGGGAGCTTTCCCGTGTAAATAGTTTATTTCTTTTCTTTTCTTTGGGGGTCGATAGGAGAAGACCATAATTAAATTGTTGAAGTGGCTCTTATATGCATTATTGTTGATCTGACAAAAGAGCCCATATTGCCTTGTCTTCTCCTGTTTATTGAATGCTTGCAGATTCCAGCTTAGTCCAATGCATGTGCACTATTATTATCATTCACATTATTCGGTTGTGAAAGTGAAAGGCAATTATGACGATATATGATGGACTGGCTAAGATGAGAAAAGTTGGTATGAACTCGACCTCTTTTGTTTTTGTAAATATGATTAGTTCATCGTTCCTAATTCAGCCTATTATGAATAAACATGTTTGCAATGACAACTAGATATCATAGTTTCTTGTGCCATGCTTGATTAGCTATGAGTTATAATGGTTTACCTTGCGTGCCAACATGCTATTGAGATGGTTATGATGTGGTATGATAGGGTGGTATCCTCCTCTGAATGATTTAAGTGACTTGACTTGGCACATGTTCACACATGTAGTTGAAACAAAATCAACATAGCCTTCACGATATTTATGTTCATGGTACATTATATCCTACTCATGCTTGCATTCGGTGTTGATTAATTTTAATGCATGTTCATGACTGTTGTCGCTCTGTAGCTGGTCGCTTCCCAGTCTTTTGCTAGCCTTCACCTGTACTAAGCAGGAATACTGCTTGTGCATCCAAACTCCATAAACCCCAAAGTTATTCCATATGAGTCCACCATACCTACCTATATACGGTATCTACCTACCGTTCCAAGTAAATTTGTATGTGCTAAACTCTAAACCTTCAAATAAATATCCTGTTTTGTATGCTCGAATAGCTCATGTATCAACTAGGGCTGTCTGTATCTTCCATGTTAGGCGGGTTATTCTCAAGAGGAGTGGACTCCGCTCCTCATTCGCAAGATAAATGGCTGGTCACCGGGATGCCCAGTCCCATGCTTTATGCAAACTAAATCAAAATAATTGCAAACAAAACTCCCCCTGGGACTCTTGTTAGTTGGAGGCACTCGTTGTTTCGAGCAAGCCATGGATTGATGCTTGTTGGTGGAAGGGGGAGTATAAACTTTACCATTCTTTTTGGGAACCACCTATAATATGTGTAGCATGGAAGATATCGCCATCTCTTGGTTGTTATGTTGACAATGAAAGTATACAGCTCAAAATATTATTCACCTCTGTTTCAAAACCGAGCTCTGGCACCTCTACAAATCTCTGCTTCCCTCTGCGAAGGGCCTATCTATTTACTTTTATGCTGAGTCATCATCCTCTCATTAAAAAGCACCAGTTGGAGAGCACCACTGTCATTTGCATTCATTATTGTTAATTTAAATTGAGTATGACTGTACTGGATCTCTTTTACCATGAATTACAATGTTTAGTCAGTCCTTGGTCTTTAAAGGTGCTCTGCATTTATGTTTTGTGGTCTCAGAAAGGGCTAGCGAGATACCATCCTGTTATATCATATTATGATTGTTTTGAGAAAGTGTTGTCATCCGAGATTTATTATTATGGCTCGCTAGTTGATTATGCTATTGATATGAGTAAACTTGAGACCTATGCGTTATTGCAAATGTGGTTAGTTATAATCTTTGCTGAAAACTTGAATGCTGGCTTTACATATTTACAACAACAAGAGCAAACAGAGTTTGTAAAAGTTTTTCTTTATCACTTTCAGTTTGTCAACTGAATTGCTTGAGGACAAGCAAAGGTTTAATCTTGGGGGAGTTGATACGTCTCCAACGTATCTACTTTTCCAAACACTTTTGCCCTTGTTTTGGACTCTAACTTGCATGATTTGAATGGAACTAACTCAGACTGACGCTGTTTTCAACAGAATTACCATGGTGTTATTTATATGCATGAGCAAACGTTCTCGGAATGACCTGAAACTTCACGGAGCCACTTTTCAAAAAATAAGAAAAATACTTGCAAAAGATAAAGGCTAGGGGGCCCACCACCTTGCCACGAGGGTGGGGGCGCGCCCCCTACCTCGTGGGCCCCCTGTTGCCTCTCCGACTCCAAGTCCACCTCCATATATTGAGTTTCGATGAGAAAAAAAATCAAGGAGAAGAAATCATCACGATTTACGATACGGAGCTGCCGCCAAGCCCTAAAACCTCTTGGGAGGGCTGATCTGGAGTCCGTTCGGAGCTCTAGAGAGGGGAATCCATCACCATCGTCATCATCAACCATCCTCCATCACCAATTTCATGATGCTCACCGCCGTGCATGAGTAATTCCATCGTAGGCTTGCTGGACAGTGATGGGTTGGATGGGATCTATCATGTAATCGAGTTAGTTTTGTTAGGGTTTGATCCCTAGTGTCCACTATGTTCTGAGATTGATGTTGCTATGACTTTGCTATGCTTAATGCTTGTCACTAGGGCCCGAGTGCCATGATTTCAGATTGGAACCTATTATGTTTTCATCAATATATGAGTGTTCTTGATCCTATCTTGCAAGTCTATAGTCACCTATTATGTGTTATGATCCGTTAACCCCGAAGTGACAATAATTGGGATACTTACCGGTGATGGCCGTAGTTTGAGGAGTTCATGTATTCACTATGTGTTAATGCTTTGTTCCGGTTCTCTATTAAAAGGAGGCCTTAATATACCTTATTTCCGTAAGGACCCCGCTACCACGGGAGGGTAGGACAAAAGATGTCATGCAAGTTCTTTTCCATAAGCACGTATGACTATGTTTGGAATACATGCCTACATTATATCAATGAACTGGAGCTAGTTCTTTGTCACCCTAGGTTATGACTGTTACATGATGAACCGCATCCGACATAATTCTCCATTACTGATCCATTGCCTATGAGCTTTCCATATATTGTTTTCCGCTTATTTACTTTTCCGTTGCTATTGCTATCATCACTACAAAATACCAAAAACATTGCTTTTACTGCTGTTACCTTTTGCTACCGTTATCACTACTATCATATTACTTTGCTACTAAACACTTTGCTACAGATATTAAGTTTCCAGGTGTGGTTGAATTGACAACTCAACTGCTAATACTTTAGAATATTATTTGGCTCCCCTTGTGTCGAATCAATAAATTTGGGTTGAATACTTTACCCTCGAAAATTGTTGCGATCCCCTATACTTGTGGGTTATCAGCGCCCCGTCTGCCCGTCCAGCGCCCCTCCGCCGCCGAGCAACCCCGCCGCCCGGCGCCCCTGGGCGTGCCCCAGGTGAGCCCCGTCCGCACCCCTCTTCTCCTCTTTTTTTTGTTTTTTTGTTTAGATTACTTTCGTTTTGTTTTATATTAGTTTAGTTTAGATTGCTGTTAGTTTGGTTCTTAATTTAGTTTAGTTTAGATTACTTTTAGTTTGGTCTTAGGTTTAGTTTAGTTTTAGGTTTATGTTTAGTCATGAAAAAAACTAAGAATAATTAGAAGAAGAGGAGGAGAAGAAGAATAGCTAGGTTTAGGTGTAGTTTTTTCCTGTTTTGTTTTAGGTTAATTAGTGCTAGGTTTAAGAAGAGGAAAAAGGAGAAGAAGAAGAAAAAGAAGAGGAGGAGGAGGAGGAGGAGGAGGAGGAGAAAGAAGAAGAATAAGAAGAAGAAGAAGAAGAAGAAGAAGAAAGAGAAGAGGAGGAGGAGAAGAAGAAGAAGAAGAAGAAGAAGAAAGAGGAGAGGAGGATAAGAAGAAGAATAGAAGAAGAAAAGGAAAAAGAGACCCCGAGCCGACCCCCGACACCCGACAACCTAACACCTCGGCACGACACCCCGACCCCCGACACCCTGACACCACACCCCGACCCCGACACCATGACACCCTGACACCACACCCCGACCCCGACCACCGACACCCCGACACCTGACACCCCGACTGCCGACACCCTGACACCACACCCACCCTTAATTACCCCGGCCTCCGACACCCTGACACCACACCCCGACCCTGACCCTGACACCCTGACACACCGACCTGACACCCTGACACAACACCCATCCAATTTTTTTATGTTGTACTAATTTCGTTTACTTTTTGTCATTGCAGGTGTTGACAGGATGGTGGGCAAGGGTCCAGAGCGCCCCGATCCTCCCGCGAGCGCTACTGGCAGGGGTGGTTCAATTATTCCAGCCCAGCCCCTCCGGAGAGCGCTGCTAGACAATATGCAGGCAAGTGCGGCGGGCACTTCTTCTTCGGCTGGGAGAGGTCGGGGGAGGATGAAAAAGCCTGCTAGAGGTGGACGTGGCAGTGGGAGAGGTAGGAAGGCTGTTACGCCTTCCTCGCCGCCACCCTCAGCTGATTCACCCGACCACATGAGTGCTCCGTCTGACATGGACCCGTCTCGGACTCCGGTCCATGAGCCTCCAGTCGTTGATCCTTCCCCCGACCAGACTCGGGTCGCCGATCCTTCGCACCACGTGAGTCCGGTCCCAGAGTCTTTGTCTCAGAAGACTCCAGTCACGGGGTCTTCGTCCTAGAAGACTCTGGTCACGGGGTCTTCAGCCCACGAGACTCCGGAGGCTAGCGGCTCAGAGGATGGCAGCGAGGACACCTTTTCAAATGATAGCTACAGCGACGATGAGATGGTTGAGAAGGGCAAGAAGGTCTACAAGCGTGGCGCTACAAAGCTCCCGCCCATGCTGACGACCCCCGACCAGAGGTGGTTGATTGCACATAAAGGGTTGAAGTAAGTGCATTTACTATTTTTTAACCTTTTGCCTTCATGTTCCTTCAAATTAATATCTAATGTGCTCGCCTTGTCATACTGCAGGGGATGGGTACGCCCCAGTGGTTCCCGTAGGCCCAACTAGGTCCTTGGTGTGCTTTGCCGGCAGCACTTCCCTGGGTGGGTCACGTTGCCCGGTGAGGGTCAGGTTCCACAGCTAGCACTGACCCGGGAGCTGTATTCCGTTGCCCCGGCCCCACCAGAGGAGAGGGTCGATGGTGTCTTGTGCGAGACGGTGGCCGACACTGTGTTCCATCGGTTTTGGGTAACTTCTCCTTTAGGGAATTAAAAATCAACACTACCTAGTGATTGTACTAATCAGTGTTGTCTTGTTTGATTGCAGACCTTCTACATGGTTTCAGAGGGAGAGCAGGAGACCGCGTGTATGGTTGTCGAAAACGAGTGCAAGCGCCTACTTCAGAACTTAAGGCACGAGGCTCGGGTGCAGGCCGTTCGAGACTACTACGCCTCGAAGGGTATTAGGAGGGGCAAGCAGAAGTGTCGCGGCAAGTTTCTGAGTAAGTTGAAGTACATGCAGGTAATTACCTATTCTTAAGGCCTTGAACTTAGTTTTCTTGATTTGATTCATAGGTGTAGCGCTGAAATTTCTCTTGACTCACTTAGGTGCCCCCGAGATGGTGTGTGGATAAGATGGACTATTGGGAGGCGTTGGTGGATGTGTGGTGCTCTCCCCAATGGAAAGTCGAACACAAAAGGGCCAAGGATAAGCGCGACCAAATGGAAGGTGTGCCACACCATCAAGGGAGCTCCGACCTGTTTGAGTATGGGGATAATTGGGTATGTGGTTTGCTACATGATTCATGCAATTCATTCTTCATGCTAGCATTTATCCCTTCCAAAATGACTTAATATTCTATAGTTAGCTCTAAAATGACATAATGACCTTGGATAGCTCAATAATGACATAATTAGCATAACTTGGTCAAAAATGGCATAATAATCTTGGTTACCTCGAAAATGACATAATAACCTTTCTTAGCTCCAAAATGACCTATTTACATAGCAATATCATTCTTCATGCTAGCTTGAGCCCTTAACTAATATTTTGTTCCTCTCTCTTAGGCGTGCTACCACAAGAAGCCTGTGCCAGGTCTGTTCGACCTTTATGGCATGGCCCATATGGCCCCGTACAAGAAGGCCAAGCCATTCACGGAGTCTGACCTAGATGATCCTGAGAGCATCACCAACAAGACCTCCCACGACAAGCTTGTGAGGTACATAGACGAGGGGAAGGCGAGGAAAGGGGAGGACTTTAACCCGAGCCAGGATCCTTTTGATACAGAGCTGGTGATGATATCTGGTGGCGGGAGGTCCCATGGCTCTCAAGCCATTGGTGATGGACTGATACGTTGTCCTAAGACTCTCCCGCTGATCAAGAAGCGCCTGAGTAGCTCTGACCCTAAGATAATGCCTCGTGCATGGCCCACGGAGATCGCCATGGCGGTTAGTTATATAGACTCTCTCACCTTTCCTCCATTACATTGTGTGTGCGTCCGTCGATGATTACAATGCTAACGAGGAGTGGTGTGTTGTAGGCTATTGTTGAGAAAGAGAGATTGAAGACGAAGGAGCTTGTGGAGGAGGCAAAAAGGAGATGGAGGAGAAGACGGCTAAGCTGTTGGAGGAGGAGAGGAACCGGAATGACATCGCTAACCGGGCCCTATACGAGCTCATCGTGGTACGTTTCTCATGCATATTAGCCCAATCATGCACGTAATGTTCGCATTACTATCTAATATGACTGAATCGTGAGAACCAAATGTGCAGACCCTATGCGAGAAAAACGGTCAGGCCCCTCCGCCGATGCCCCAGATTGCTCCGGCGAACACGGTGAGTTTGATTTGAATGGTCGTTGCTTACTACTATTCACATTTCAGTTTGCGAACTTGCTAACGAGATATTATTGGAAATGATCTTTGGTGCAGCATGGCTCCCGACAAGCATCGACCACTCCTTCTGGCAATGCTGGAACCCCGACCGGACCTTCACCTCCGTCTGGCACTGGTGCATCCCTGACCATTCCTACACCTCCGTCATAACGATGTTTTTCTTCTTATTTAGCATGTTTAGTCCATTTATGACATAATTTAGCCTATTTAGTCCACAAATGACATAATAAGATGAAGAAAATCAAGGACGAGGAAGGAAAGGAGGAATAGGAAGAAAATAAGAAGAAGAAGAATGAGAAGAATAAGAAGAAGGAGAAGATCTTCTTCTTCTTCTTCTTCTTCTTCTAGTTTTCTTCTTCTTCTTATTCTTCTCAAAAATGAAGTTAGCTCTAAGTTATATCAAAAAATGGCATAAATATGCTTAGTTAGGTCAAACATGGCATAATTAGCTAGGTAAGCTCAAAAATGGATTTTTTCTTCTTATTTAGCCTATTTAGTCCATTTATGACATAATTTAGCCTATTTAGTCCACAAATGACATAATAAGATGAAGAAAATCAAGGAAGAGGAAGAAAAGAAGGAACTTCTTCTTCTTCTTCTTCTTCTTCTTCTTCTTCTAGTCTTCTTCTTCTTCTTCTTCTTCTTCTAGTTTTCTTCTTCTTCTCCAAAATAAAGTAAGCTCTAAGTTATATCTCATAATATGCTTAGTTAGGTCAAAAATGGCATAATTAGCCAGGTAAGCTCAAAAATGGCATTTTTCTTCTTATTTAGCCTATTTAGTCCATTTATGACATAATTTAGCCTATTTAGTCCACAAATGACATAATAAGATGAAGAAAATCCAGGAAGAGGAAGAAAAGAAGGAATAGGAAGAAAAGAAGAAGAAGAAAAAGAAGAAGAAGAATCTTCTTCTTCCTCCTCTTCTAGTTTTCTTCTTCTTCTTTTTCTTCTAGTTTTCTTCTTCTTCTCCAAAATGAAGTTAGCTCTAAGTTATATAAAAAATGGCATAATATGATTAGTTCACTCAAAATGGCACAATTAGCTAGGTTAGCTCCATTTTACCTAAGTATGCTTACTTCTTCTTTTTCATTTTCTTCTTCTTCCTCTTCTTCTTCTTCTTCTTCTAATCTTCTTCTTCTAACTTTCTTGTTTCCCATTTTGCAGATTTAATTCAATATATGGAAGCTTGCATGGATGGAGTGCTTGTTTCCCTTTTCTTTTTTTCGTTCGTATCGATACAAAATGTGGAACCTTGTTATATGGATGCATGCATGGAACAATGTGTTGCATGAACATTGTGATGTTACTGTAATATGTATGGATGGAACTCTGTTTCTTATTATGTATGTATGTTGTCATGGATGGAGCTATGTGTTGGATACATCATATGTCTGCTGTGCATGTGAAAAAAAAATATATGTATATCTATGTGTGAATTCCTGTGAAATTAAATGGATTCAAATAAAAACAGGGGGTATGTAGCCTCTTTGCCATCTGCTAGCTGATGGAAAAGAGGACACGTGGCAGCTACCTGTAAAACCTGGGAAACACTGGCTGCCTATTTGGTCACTTTGCCATCTGCTGGCAGACGGCAAAGATTCAAATCACTTTGCCGTCCGCTGGCAGGCATCATAGCTGGCCACGTGGCAGCTCCCCAGTACTGCCTAGCTGAGCTCTTCACCGTTTGTCAGCGGATTGCCGTCCACTGGCAGACGGCAAAGAGCACCGTCAACCCCCTAATGGCACTCACGCCACCGCGCTGCCATCCGTTGTCGTTGCCGTCTGCTGGTCTCGGATGGCGGACGAAAAAAAAAATCCTTTGTCGTCCGTTTCTAGGAAGCGGACGACAAAGAAGGCCTTTGCTGGCACGTGTTCAGACGGACAGTTTGCCGTCTGATGGCGGACGACAAAGACGTTTGGTGTCCGTGATCTATGCCTTTGCCGCCCGCCATGGCGGACGGCAAAGAAGCTAATTCCAGTAGTGTAACTATGGAATATGAGAGCATATGAATGCATAGACATGACAGAGCAAGCAATGAGTTACATGTATCTTGGCTATATGCATTAGAGCAAATGATGTGAATATAGGAAGTTGTAACTTCATGCTCAAGATTCCTTCTTGCAAACAATATGTACATTAGCAAGAGATCCTCATGCACATGAGTGTGATGCATATACTTACCTTGTGGTCTTGAGCTGGCTTAGGAAGAGACGAACCTGAGTAAACAAGGTTAGATAACACAGATACATCTACTAGACTGAGTAAGCAAAAGAACCACAAGAGTACCAAGACTGGGATGACATGTAGAGAATGAGTACTAGGTACTCCCATTGGATATAGACATGTTCCCAAGGATAAAGATATGCAATGAATTCAACATTTCCTTCCCTTAGATGTCTTTCTCCCCCTGAATCTTATATTTGATAATGGGAGAATATAGGGAACAGAAAATCAGAGCAAAACAGATCAGAGAACAGAAACATAAAACAAACTAATATGTCTTTCCCCTCTTAAAGACATGTGACTTCTCTCCTCTTGAATACCAAGCATCTGGGTCTCTCTCCGTTTGAAATGATTAAGCATTCCCCACCTTTGAAGTACTCTCCCCCTTTTTAAGTGAGTAAGCTTTGATGTGATCTCTCTCTCCCCTTTGACATCAATTTCCAAGAAGGGATCTTCTGGATTGTGAGTCAAAATAGGTTTGGTCCTTGAGCCACAGAGCAAAGTAGCATATAGAGTGTGATGCTGGTAGAGGACAAGAATCATTGAGTGGAGCTGGAGTAAAAATGCAGGATACAAGTGGCAAACTGTCTTCTCTGCAGTGAAATCGGTAACACCGAGTTGTATTCTTTGGTGGCACCGAAATGGTTCGGTTTGACCGAAAGCTACAGACCGGTGTGACCGAGTTCAACACAGAGAGAACATTTGTGACCTCAGCTCACTAGGCAAATAAGATCTCACAAAGATGTGCAATGAATTAACTGAAGGATTTGCAATTAATTGGATGCAGGGAATGCAGAACAAAACAAAGAAAAGAAAATCTAGATGACGTTCTTTTATTAAAGAAAGGGGAACAAAAATGCAAGGGACAAATGCAAAAACTCAGAAACACTAGAGAACTTCATCTAGAATTGGGCGGTGACAAAGTCACCTATGTTAGAGTATATTGACTAAGGAGTCAAGTGAGAACACTTGATCATAGGTCATACTCAACGTTTAAGCTCAAAATGGGGTTACCATTTTTCGCTTAAGCATCTTGATGTATTCGCATCTTGTTGAGTTGCTTTGACCCATGACTTGGGGTAAAGCTTCTCTAAGATGGAATAACATACCTTGGGTGGTGGTGTTGTACTTGATCATGTAGTTGAACTTGTGTGGGATGCTCAAGGTTGATGTAGCTCATTGGGAGCACCGCTTGTAATTGGAGTTCATCTACCTACATGGGTTAGTCTTGCAAGGAGGAGCACTTGTGTATCCAAAATGACAATCATGAACTTTGATACCAAATGAAATTTGATATAGAACTTGTCAAAAGGATATGTTGAAAGGTTTCATGCTTCCTTGTCTTCAACCATCATATTGTAGAGACTTGGTGATGTAGAGGTTGCTCAAGATGTGAGTGAGTTGCAATCTCATAGAATTAGATTCACTCAAGTACTTAAAAGGGTTAGATAGCATGCAAGGGTACAAATATATCCAAGACACATGATCATCATCATAAGAGAAAAGTCAAGGATTAGTCATAGGCTCATGCCTTGCATGTATCCACATGGAGTTCCTACTCCAAGTTTGAAGCATCAATGATGTTAAAGTCACCTCTCAGATGGGAAAATACTTTCTCGTCAAGCGGTTTGGTGAAGATATCCGCCAATTGCTTATCGGTACGAACATGCTTAAGATCAATGTCCCCTTTGGCAACATGATCTCGAATGAAATGATGACGTACTTCAATATGCTTAGTACGAGAATGTTGCACGGGATTGTGAGCAATCTTAATAGCACTTTCATTGTCACAAAGCAATGGAACATGTTTCACATAGATCCCAGAATCTTTAAGAGTTTGGGTCATCCAAAGTAATTGAGCACAACATGAACCGGCGGCAATGTATTCCGCTTCGGCGGTGGATAATGATACCGAGTTTTGTTTCTTGGAGGACCAAGATACAAGGGATCTACCAATAAATTGAAAAGTACCCGAAGTGGACTTTCTATCAACCTTGTCACCGGCATAGTCCGAATCGGAGTAGCCAACAAGATTTGGTGTATGTATTAGGTATCTCACTATCCTTTTCACAGCCTTAAGATGACATTCTTTGGGGGCCGCTTGATATCGTGCACACAAGCATACACTTAGCATGATATCAGTACGAGAGGCACATAGATATAATAATGAACCAATCAAAGATCAGTAAACCTTTGGGTCAACTGGTTTGCCATCCTTGGTCAAGTCAAGATGTCCACTAGTAGGCATGGGAGTTTTCATACCTTTGCTTTCTTGCATGTTGAACTTCTTGAATAAGTCCTTGGTGTACTTTGTTTGAGAAACAAAGGTGCCTTCCTTAGTTTCCTTAATTTGCAAGCCAAGAAAGAACTTGAGTTCACTCATCATAGACATCTCAAACTTCTCTGACATTAGCTTCCCAATATTTTCACTAAAATGAGGGTTAGTCGAACCAAATATGATATCATCAACATAAATTTGGCACAAATAATTCACCATTAACCCTTTTTGTAAAAAGAGTAGAATCTATCTTTCGAATCTCAAAGCATTATTCAATAAGGATCTTGGTCAAGCATTTATACCACGCTCTAGGAGCTTGTTTAAGACCATAAAGAGCTTTGTAAAGTTTGTAAACATGATCGGGTTTCTTAGGATTAACAAAGCCGGGAGGTTGTTTAACATAAACTTCCTCCTCAATTTCACCATTTAGGAAAGCACTTTTAATGTCCATTTGGTACAAGGTGATATCATGGTGATTAGCATAGGTAAGTAAGATGCGGATGGACTCAAGTCTAGCAATGGGGGCATATGTCTCATCATAGTACATACCTTCAACTTGAGTGTAGCTTTGGGCGACGAGACATGCTTTGTTGCAGATGACTTGACCATCTTCGTCTTGCTTGTTGCGAAACATCCATTTGGTACCAATGATGTTGTGGTTGTTGTCGGGATTCGCGACCAATGTCCACACTTGATTTCTCTCAAAGTTGTGTAGCTCTTCATGCATGGCATTTATCCAATCTGGATCTTCCAATGCTTCTTAAACCTTCATAGGTTCAATGCTAGATATGAATGAATAATGTTCACAAAAATTAGCCAAACGAGTTTTAGAGCAAGTGATTCTCTTGGTGTGAATATCGTTGAAGATTTTTTCAACAGGATGGTCTCGTGAAACTCTTGCTCGAACTCGTGCGAGCTTTCGTTTGGGTCGGGGTGGAGCATCTTCTTCATCATCTCGTTCTTCTTGGCATTCTTCATTGTTGGCGTTGTCGTTCTCTTGTCTAGGTGGAGAAGGAGGTTGATGAGGTTCATCTTGGTGTACTTCCTCGTTTTCTTCATCTTGGCGTGTCCCACTTGTGGATGCTTCCATCTCAACTCTTGGTTCACCTTGTCGTGAGGTAGAAACTTCCACTTGGACGGACGAGGTACTCTCCTTCACCTTCGTTGGACGAATCTTGCCAATAGACAAGTCTTGGATTGCTTCTGAAGGGTCTTTGTCTCCTACATCAATTGGCAATTGCTCTACTTGCGAGCCGTTAGATTCATCAAACTTCACATCTACCGTCTCTTCAACCTTTCAGATTAAATTGTTGTAGACACAGTAAGTGTGAGAGTTTGAGCCATAACCGAGTAGCAAATCCTCATGAAATTTAGGAGCAAATTTAGAATGATGATGCTTATCAAGAATGTAGCACTTTGAGCCTAATACTCAAAAGTATCCAACATGGGGTTTGTTACCGGTGAGGAGCTCATATGCCGTCTTGCCTAGTAGCTTTTGAAGATACAAGTGATTTGTTGCATGACAAGCCGTCTCAACCGCTTTCGCCCAAAAGTGTTTTAGAGTCTTGTACTCATCAAGCATCATTATTGCCATCTCAATAAGAGTTCGATTCTTCCTATCAACAACTCCATTTTGTTGAGGCGTGTACGTAGCCGAGAACTCGTGTGAAATCCCTTATTTGTCAAGAAAGGTATCCACATTTGAGTTCTTGAACTCCGTTCCATTGTCTCTGCGAACCTTCTTGATCTTCACTTCAAATTGATTTTGGGCCTTCCTAGCGAAGTTCTTGAAGATCTTTTGGACCTGCGATTTATCATCAAGAAAGAACACCCACGTAAATCTTGAAAAATCATCGACTATAACTAGACCAAATGAGTTACCACTGAGACTTTTATAGGCATTGGGACCAAAGAGATCCATATGAAGTAGCTCGAGGGGTCTTCTCGTGGTCATGATGTTCTTCACGGGGTGGCTTCCTCCAACTTGTTTTCCTGCTTGACAAGAACTACAAAGTCTATCCTTGTCAAATATAAGGTCTTTTACTCCAAGGATATGATCACCTTTAATAAGCTTATCAAGATTTCGCATGCCCACATGACCTAATCTTCTATGCCACAACTAGCCTTTAGAGGATTTAGCAATTAAGCAAGTTCTAGGTTGAACCTTTTTAGTGAAATCAACAATATATATATCACCTCTACGTATACCAGTAAAGACCATTTTATGATTATCTTTACGGAACACTTGGCAATCTACTTCAGTAAATAGGACATTGAAACCAAAATCAGCAAGTCTAGATACAGAAAGTAAATTGTACCCAAGAGATTCAGCGAGCATACCATTTTGTATGGAGCTATCATGTGAGATGGCCACCTTACCACCTTACCCTTTGAGTTGTCATCAAAAGTGACATACTTTCAAGGGCCGTTGTTTTCAGCAAGCTCACGAAACACATCCTTGTCTTGGTCATATGATCGGTACATCCACTATCAAGGACCCATTCCTTTCCTCCAGCCATGTAGCCGCGAAGATTAGCCATAAGACCAAAGTGTCTCATAGACTCATCGAGATCAAAGTCACTATCGTCATCCTCATCACAGTATCCATGTTCAACATCGTCTTGTGATGGATCAATTCCTAGAGAAAGTGATTCATTAGAAGTATGACCATAATAATGTTCATCTCTATGGATTCTAATGACTTCGGAAATGATATTACTAATGATTCCAACATCTCCTTTGGCACGCGTAAGATTAGTAAGCTCAAATAGACAATCACCAAAATTGGGGTCATTGGAACACATCTTACTCAACGCAATAGACTTATGCAGGATCTCATCTCAGTTTTTCAAGGAATAGTTTGGAAATTGTTCATCAAGAAATCTCCATATAGTGTAGGCACAATCAAGAGTAGGTAAGCAATCAATCAAGTTTCTAGGCAAACCTCTAGTGATAAGATTAACAATTCTAAGGTTGCGAATCATGTCAATAGATTCATCAAGGGTAGGATGCAAATGATCAACATGAGGTGCACACGGGCTAGTAATGTACTTGTTCAAATGATATTCAATGAAAATCTCAAGCATCTCAATTTTCCACTCATGAAAGGACTCTCCATCAAGAATGGGCACTCTATGTCTAAGACTCCCCAATGTAGACTCATCCATCTTCCTCCAATGGTGATTAAACCAAAGCAATGGAGACCAAGGCTCCAATACCAATTTAAAGGATCGAGAAGAGGTGTCTAGAGGGGTGTGTGAATAGACTCTTAACAAAGAAAAGTAGCAGTTTTTAATTTCTTCAAGTTAAGGTGGAGTTTTATCACAAGTTTAAACATTCACAATACATTCAAGCAAGCATGACAAGAGTATATGAGCAGCGGAAAGTAAAGCATGCAATTTGCAAGAAAGTAAAGGGATGGGATTGGAGTGTGCAAACGCAATTGGTGACACGGAGATTTTTGGCGTGGTTCCGATAGGTGGTGCTATCGTACATCCACGTTGATGGAGACTTCAACCCACGAAGGGTAACGGTTGCGCGAGTCCACGGAGGGATCCACCCACGAAGGGTCCACGAAGAAGCAACCTTGTCTATCCTCACTAGGGTAGATCTTCACGAAGTAGGTGATCTCATTGCCCGTACAAACTTCTTGGTTCAACTCCACAATCTTGTCGGAGGCTCCAAGTGACACTGCTACCTCTTGAGCACTGGGTTGGTTTTCCCTTGAAGAGGAAAGGGTGGTGCAGTAAAGCAGCATAAGTATTTCCCTCAGTTTTTGAGAACCAAGGTATCAATCCAGTAGGAGACCATGCGCAAGTCACCTCGTACCTACACAAACAAATAAGAACCTCGCAACCAATGCGATAAAGGGGTTGTCAATCCCTTCACGACCACTTGTAAGAGTGAGATCTGATAGAGATGATAATAATAAGATAAGTATTTTTGGTATTTTTATGATATAGATTGAAAGTAAAAGATAGCAAAATAAAGTAGATGGGAAACTTATATGATGGAGAATAGACCCGGGGGCCATAGGTTTCACTAGTGGCTTCTCTCAAGAGCATAAGTATTATGATGGGTGAACAAATTACTGTTGAGCAATTGATGGAAAAGCGAATAATTATGAGAATATCTAGGTATGATCATGTATATAGGCATCACATCCGCGACAAGTAGACCAACTCCTGCCTGCATCTACTACTATTACTCCACACATCGACCGCTATCCAGCATGCATCTAGAGTATTAAGTTCATAAGAACAGAGTAACGTCTTAAGCAAGATGACATGATGTAGATGGATAAACTCATGCAATATGATATAAACCCCATCTTGTTATCCTCAATGGAAACAATACAATACGTGTTGTTTCCCTTTCTGTCACTGGGATCGAGCACCGCAAGATTGAACCCAAAGCTAAGCACTTCTCCCATTGCAAGAAAGATCAATCAAGTAGGCCAAACCAAACTGATAATTCGAAGAGACTTGCAAAGATAAACCAATCATACATAAAATAATTCAGAGAAGATTCAAATATTGTTCATAGATAAACTTGATCATAAACCCACAATTCATCGGATCTCGACAAACACACCGTAAAAAGAAGATTTACATCGAATAGATCTCCAAAAGAATCAAGGAGAACTTTGTATTGAGATCCAAAGAGAGAGAAGAAGCCATCTAGCTACTAGCTATGGACCCGAAGGTCTGAAGTAAACTACTCACACATCATTGGAGGGGCCATGGAGTTGATGTAGAGGCCCTCCGTGATCAATGCCCCCTCTGGCGGAGCTCCGAAAAAGGCCCCAATATGGGATCTATTGGGTACAGAAGGTTGCGGCGGTGGAAATAGGGTTTTCTGGTGCTCCTGGATGTTTGCGGGGTATGTGAACATATATAGGAGGAAGAAGTAGGTCGGTGGAGCAACGAGGGGCCCACGAGGGGGAGGGCGCGCCGCCCTGCCTCGTGGCCGCCTCGTTGATTGCTTGACGTCCACTCCAAGTCCCGTGGATCACGTTTGTTCCAAAAATAACATTCCCGAAGGTTTCATTCTGTTTGGACTCCGTTTGATATTCCTTTTCTATGGAACACTGAAATAGGCAAAAAAACAGAATTTGGGCTGGGCCTCCGGTTAATAGGTTAGTCCCAAAAATAATATAAAAGTGTAAAATAATGCCCATTAACATCCAAAACAGATAATATAATAGCATGGAACAATAAAAATTTATAGATACGTTGGAGACGTATCAGCATCCCCAAGCTTAATTCCTGCTCGTCCTCGAGTAGGTAAATGATAAAAACAGAATTTTTGATGTGGAATGCTTTCTAGAATATTCTTCAATGTATTTTTCTCTATTGTGGCATGAATGTTCACATCTGAAAGATTCAAGCTAAAAGTTTATTGTTGACATAAAAATAGTAGTACTCCAAGTATGCTAATCAAGCAATTATGTCTTATCAAAATACCATAGCCAAAGAAAACTTATCCCTACAAAGTCATATAGTTTGGCCATGCTTCATTTTCGTCACACAAAATTCTCGATGACAAGCCAAGCAATTGTTTCATACTTAGCTTTTTCAAACTCTTTCAACTTTTATGCAATATATGAGCGCGAGCCATGGACATAGCACTATGGGTGGAATAGAATATGATGATTGAGGTTGTGTGAGAAAACAAAAGGGAGAAAGTCTCACATTGACGCTAATAATCAATAGGCTATGGAGATGCCCACCGATTGATGTCCATGCAAGGAGTAGGGATTGCCATGCAACAGATGCACTAGAGTTATAAATATATGAAAGCTCATCAAAGAAACTAAGTGGGTGTGCATCCAACTCGCTTGCTCACGAAGACCTAGGGCATTTGAGGAAGCCCATCATTGGAATATACAAGCCAAGTTCTATAATGAAAAATTCCCACTAGTATATGAAAGTGACAAAATAAGAGACTCTCTATCATGAAGATCATGTTGCTTCTTTGAAGCACAAGTGTGGAAAAAGGATAGTAACATTGTCCCTTCTCTCTTTTTCTCTCATTTATTTATTTATTTATTTATTTTATTTGGGCCTTCTTTCTTTTTTTCTTTTGGCTGCTTTTCTTTCTTTTTTTTTCTCTTTTCTTTCATCCGGAGTCTCGTCCCGACTTGTGGGGGAATCATAGTCTCCATCATCGTTTCCTCACATGGGACAATGCTCTAATGATGATCATCACACTTTTATTTTCTTACAACTCAAGAATTACAACATGATACTTAGAACAAAATATGACTCTATGTGAATGCCTCCGGCGGTGTACCGGGATTGCGATGAATCAAGAGTGACATGTATGAAAAAATTATGAGCGGTGGCTTTGCCACAAATACGATGTCAACTACATGATCATGCAAAGCAATATGACAATGATGATGCGTGTCATAATAAATGGAACAGTGGAAAGTTGCACCGTGATAGAGCGTATTTGGTGGCTGTTTTGAGGAAGATATAAGGAGGCTTATGTGTGATAGAGCGTATCATATCACAGGGTTTGGATGCACCGGCAAAGTTTGCACCAACTCTCAAGGTAAGAAAGGGCAATGCACGGTACCGAAGAGGCTAGCAATGGTGGAAGGGTGAGAGTGCATATAATCCATGGACTGAACATTAGTCATAAAGAGCTCACATACTTATTGCAAAAATATACAAGTCATCAAAACCAAGCACTATGCACATGCTCCGAGGGGGATAGATTAGTAGGAAAAGACCATCGCTCGTCCCGTGATACGTCTCCATCGTATCTACTTTTCCAAACACTTTTACCCTTGTTTTGGACTCTAACTTGCATGATTTGAATGGAACTAACCCGGACTGACGTTGTTTTCAGCAGAATTACCATGGTGTTATTTATGTGCAGAAACAAACATTCTCGGAATGACCTGAAACTTCACGGAGCAACTTTTTAGAAAATATAAAAAATACCTGCAAAAGATGAAGGCCAGGGGGCCCACCACCTGTCCACGAGGGTGGGGGGCGCGCCCCCAACCTCGTGGGCCCCCTGGAGCTCCTCCGACTCCAACTCCAACTCTATATATTGTGTTTCAGGAAGAAAAAAATCAGAGAGAAGAATTCATCGCGTTTACGATACGGAGCCGCCGCCAAGCCCTAAAACCTCTCGGGAGGGCTGATCTGGAGTCCGTTCGGGGCTCCGGAGAGGGGAATCCGTCACCATCATCATCATCAACCATCCTCCATCACCAATTTCATGATGCTCACCGCCATGCGTGAGTAATTCCATCGTAGGCTTGCTGGACGGTGATGGGTTGCATGGGATCTATCATGTAATCGAGTTAGTTTTGTTAGGGTTTGATCCCTAGTATCCACTATATTCTGAGATTGATGTTGCTATGACTTTGCTATGCATAATGCTTGTCACTAGGGCCCGAGTGCCATGATTTTAGATCTGAACCTATTATGTTTTCATCAATATATGAGTGTTCTTGATCCTATCTTGCAAGTCTATAGTCACCTATTATGTGTTATGATCCGTTAACCCCGAAGTGACAATAATCGGGATACTTACCGGTGATGACCGTAGTTTGAGGAGTTCATGTATTCACTATGTGTTAATGCTTTGTTCCGGTACTCTATTAAAAGGAGGCCTTAATATCCCTTAGTTTCCGTAAGGACCCCGCTGCCACGGGAGGGTAGGACAAAAGATGTCATGCAAGTTCTTTTCCATAAGCACGTATGACTATATTCGGAATACATGCCTACATTACATTGATGAACTGGAGCTAGTTCTGTGTCACCCTAGGTTATGACTGTTACATGATGAACCGCATCCGGCATAATTCTCCATCACTGATCCATTGCCTACGAGCTTTCCATATATTGTTCTTCGCTTATTTACTTTCCCGTTGCTATTGCTATCATCACTACAAAATACCAAAAACATACTTTTACTACTGTTACCTTTTGCTACCGTTACCACTACTATCATATTACTTTGCTACTAAACACTTTGCTGCAGATATTAAGTTTCCAGGTGTGGTTGAATTGACAACTCAGCTGCTAATACTTGAGAGTATTCTTTGGCTCCCCTTGTGTCAAATCAATAAATTTGGGTTGAATACTTTACCCTCGAAAACTGTTGCGATCCCCTATACTTGAGGGTTATCAAGACCATTTTCTGGCGCCGTTGCCGGGGAGCATAGCTCTATTCTTTGAGTCACTTGGGATTTAAATCTGCCTATCATTATGAAGAACTTGAAAGATCCAAGAAGCAAGATTTATCCCTCAACTACGAGGGGTGGTAAGGAACTGCCATCTAGCTCTGCACTTGATTCACCTTCTGTTTTGAGTAAGCTTGCGACACCTAAACCTACTTATGCTATTCGTTCTAATATGTCGCATGTTATTGATGATGCCACTTCTGTTATACATGATACTTATGATGAAACTACTTCTATGCTTGATACTACTATGCCACTTGGTGAATTTCTTGATGAACAACTTGCTAGGGCTAGAGAGATTGAAAATATTGAATCTGATAATAGTGATGAAATTGATGATGAAGACTTGCCTGTTATTCCTGAGGGTTATGTTTTTGATAAAGAAGCTTCTTTAGCTATTTTAGCTTGCAAAGATAGATACGAACTTAAGAGGTTATTAGCTAAATGTAATAAGCAATCTCTAAATGCTAGGATGAAACCTGACCCTGCTTTCGCTACTTCACCTATCTGTGTTACCGATAAGGATTATGAATTCTATGTTGATCCTGATATAATTACTTTGGTTGAATCTGATCCTTTTCATGGCTATGAATCTGAAACTGTTGTGGCACATCTTACTAAATTAAATGACATAGCCACCCTGTTCAGTAATGATGAGAGAACTCGTTACTTTTATATCCTTAAAATATTTCCGTTCTCATTAAAGGGTGATGCTAAGATATGGTTTAATTCTCTTGATCCTGGTTGTGTGCATAGTCCCCAGGATATGATTTATTACTTCTCTGCTAAATATTTCCCTGCTCATAAGAAACAAGCTGCTTTAAGGGATATATATAATTTTGTGCAAATTGAAGAAGAGAGTCTCCTACAAGCTTGGGGGAGGCTTCTCCCATTACTTAATGCTTTGCCTGATCGTCCTCTTAAGAAAAATGAAATACTTGATATCTTTTATAATGGACTAACCGATGCTTCCAGAGATTACCTGGATAGTTGTGCTGGTTCTGTTTTCAGGGAAAGAACACCGGATGAAGCTGAAATTCTATTGAATAATATGTTGACAAATGAAAATAATTGGACACCTCCGGAGCCAATTCCTGAGCCTATTCCTAAACCAACTCCGAAGAAGAGGGGTATTCTATTTCTCAGTCCTGAAGATATGCAAGAGGCAAAGAAATCTATGAAAGAAAAAGGTATTAAAGCTGAAGATGTTAAGAATTTACCTCCTATTGAAGAAATACATGGTCTTAATTTACCGCCTGTTGAAGAAACATATGATCTTAATCCATTACCTATTGAAGAAACTCATGGTCTTGATAACCCGACACAGGTAGTAAAGGTAAATTCTCTCTATAGATATGATAAAGCTGAAATCCCATTTACTAAGTTTGCTAGCCCATGCTTAGATGAGTTTGATAAATTTATGGCTAAGCAAGAAGATTTTAATGCTTATTTTGGTAGACAATTGAAATACAATTCAAATATGCTTGAACACTTGGGTGATTATATGGCTAATGTCAAAGGTGAACTTAAACTTATTAGTAAACATGCTTCTATGGTTACCACTCAAGTAGAACAAGTACTTAAAGCTCAAAATGATTTGCTCAATGAATTGAATAGTAAGAATAATGATAATGCTGTTAGAGTGGCTACTGGAACTGGTAGAATGACTCAGGAACCTTTGTATCCTGAAGGCCACCCTAAGAGAATTGAGCAAGATTCTCAGAGAAATAATATAGATGCACCTAGTCCTTCTAAAAGGAAGAAAAAGAAAAATGATAGGACTTTGCATGCTTCTAGTGAACCTATTACTGAAACACCTGAGAATCCAAATGATATTTCTATTTCTGATGCTGAAACTCAATCTGGTAATGAACCTGAAACTAGTGATAATGTTAATAATAATGTTCATGATGATGCTCAACCTAGTCAATGATAATGATATAGAAATTGAACCTGCTGTTGATCTTGATAACCCACAATCAAAGAATCAACGTTATGATAAGAAAGACTTTTGTTGCTAGGAAACATGGTAAAGAAAGAGAACCATGGGTTCAGAAACCCATGCCTTTTCCTCCCAAACCATCCAAGAAAAAGGATGATGAGGATTTTGAGCGCTTTGCTGAAATGATTAGACCTATCTTTTTGCGTATGCGATTAACTGATATGCTCAAAATGAATCCTTATGCTAAGTATATGAAAGATATTGTTACAAATAAAAGAAAGATACCGGAAGCTGAAATTTCCACCATGCTTGCTAATTATACTTTTAAGGGTGGAATACCAAAGAAACTTGGAGATCCAGGAGTACCCACTATACCATGCTCTATTAAAAGAAACTATGTTAAAACTGCTTTATGTGATCTTGGAGCCGGTGTTAGTGTTATGCCTCTCTCTTTATATCGTAGACTTGATTTGAATAAGTTGACACCTACTGAAATATCTTTGCAAATGGCTGATAAATCAACTGCTATACCTGTCGGTATTTGTGAGGATGTGCCTGTTGTAGTTGCAAACGTTACTATTTTAACGGACTTTGTTATTCTTGATATTCCCGAGGACGATAGTATGTCTATTATTCTTGGAAGACCCTTTTTGAATACTGCAGGGGCTGTTATTGATTGCACTAAAGGCAATGTCACTTTTCATGTTAATGGTAATGAGCATACGGTACACTTTCCGAGGAAACAACCTCAAGTTCATAGTATCAACTCTATTGGAAAAATTCCATCGATTATATTTGGAGGTTTTGAATTTCCTCTTCCTACTGTCAAGAAGAAATATGATATTCTTATTATTGGGGATGTGCATATCCCCGTTGAGGTAACATAGTGTTATTCGAAATTTCTCCGGTTCCATGTTATTCGGAATGAGTTCGTTAACAAGACTTGATCAACCTTGTTAGTGGATTCCTTTTGATGATCATGAGATGGATGAAACTAGAAGGCACAACCTTCTGTACCCCACTTTTACTTTCTGTTATTTATATTAAATAAAATAAAAATAATATTTTTCTGTCTGTTATCTGATTATCCGTGCAATATAAAAATACCCCGAAAATAAAAGTTCTCCAAATGCCCTGAAATTTAAATATGATTTTTTCTAGAATATTTGAGAATATTTGGCACTGAGAACACAGCAGGGGGGTCAACCACCTGCCCACGAGGGTGGAGGGCGCGCCCTACCCCCTGGGCGCGCCCCCTGCCTCGTGGGCCCACGGTGGCCCTCCTCCACTTATCCTTCACCCACACACTCCTTCTTCCTCCCCCAAACACGAATATCCAGCTCAAACCCGAGTCCAAGCTCATTTTGCTGCCATTTTCGATCTCCTTGCTCAAAGCACCTCTCACAAAACTGCTTGGGGAGATTGTTCCTTGGTATGTGACTCCTCCATTGGTCCAATTAGTTTTTGTTCTAGTGCTTTATTCATTGCAAATTTTTGCTGCTTAGGTGACCCTGTTCTTGAGCTTGCATGTCAAATTTATATGGTCAAAAGTAGTTTTGATGCATGATATAGGCCCTAGGCACTTGTAGGAGTAGTTGCTATCAATATTATTGAGTTTGGTTTACTTTTATTTTGAAGTTACTAAAAATTCAGAATTTTTCAGAGGAAGAAAAATGCTTAGGAAAATGTTCCAAGGTGGTTCCTCAAGGAAGCAAGAACCCAGGCTTGCAATGCGCGATGCTGATGAAGAGCCACCAACAAACGCTCCAGTGCGTCCTTGTGAGTGGCCTTCTGAAAACTTTATGGATCGAGCAGGAATTAAGGAAGAATTCAACGCATATTTGCCTAACGCCGATCTTGTGAGCTTCGAGGAAGAGAAGTGCAGGCAGTATCACAATCTCACTAGTACCTTTGTGAGGAGGTTTGAATTTTCATCTTCACGTAATTCTCCAACTGTCCTATTTGATCTTTATTAAAATTCTTATACTATGGACTTAGAGGATTTTACCACTGCTTGCAAACTTCCACAATGGGGTAGTATAAGGGATCCTCGCAAATCTGAATTTAGAGATTTTCTTGCTAGCATAACTGTGGGAGAATCTAGAGATATAACACAAGCCACCATAGGGACCATTCACTTTCCTGCTATACATTATTTTGCTCTCTTCATAGGTAGATGCATTAATGGTAAAGATGAGGCATGTCACATGTGTGTCCCTGACCTCAGTATTCTTAGGAGTGCTATGTTAGGAGATAAATCTTATAATTTGGGAGCCATTGTTGCACGTAGGTTGTATCTTAATAGATTTAATGGAGATTTCTTTGGAGGAATTTATGCAACCCGCATAGCTAATTTTCTTGGTATAGCCATACGCGAAGATGATATTGAATTACCTCCTGCTTATCTAGATTTTAATGCTATGGTTCACCACCAGTTTGTCGAGAGGAATGAATCACCTCTCCAGTATCGACTAATCTTTGACAGATGCCGTGCTATCCATATTACTCTCCCTGCTCCTGCCTTCTTTGATCATCAGGCAAAAGGAAGATATACTATTACCAGAGAGGAGGCAGATGAGTACGAGAGGAGAGCGGAGGCCGCTCGTCGCCACGCTGCAGCTCAGCAGGCAATAGCCGCTGCATCTCAGTACGACCCCAACTACTATTATGGATATCCGCCAGGCCAGCCGTGGCCATAGACCAACTTAGGCCAAAAGCCTAAGCTTGGGGGAGTACGTATTTCCCACCGACATTACATTTATGTTCACACACTCATTGCTAGATATCGGTGCTCATACATTTTCATTGTATCATCCATGCTAGTTTATTTCCTTTTTATGCTTTCTTCTTGTGTGTTTAATAAACCTTAAGAAAAACCAAAAAAATTAGTTGTAGCTTTTAATTAGTTTACTTTCCATGCTTGTAGTAGTAATTAAAAAGAAAACCCAAAAATATTTCCTGTTCTTCTTTTGCTTGTTGGGAGCTTTCCCGTGTAAATAGTTTTATTTCTTTTCTTTTCTTTGGGGGTCGATAGGAGAAGACCATAATTAAATTGTTGAAGTGGCTCTTATATGCATTATTGTTGATCTGACAAAAGAGCCCATATTGCCTTGTCTTCTCCTGTTTATTGAATGCTTGCAGATTCCAGCTTAGTCCAATGCACGTGCACTATTATTATTATTCACATCGTTCGGTCGTGCAAGTGAAAGGCAATTATGACGATATATGATGGACTGACTGAGATGAGAAAAGCTGGTATGAACTCGACCTCTTTTGTTTTTGTAAATATGATTAGTTCATCGTTCCTGATTCAGCCTATTATGAATAAACATGTTTGCAATGACAACTAGAGATCATAGTTTCTTGTGCCATGCTTGATTAGCTATGAGTTATAATGGTTTACCTTGCGTGCCAACATGCTATTAAATGGTTATGATGTGGTATGATAGGGTGGTATCCTCCTCTGAATGATTTAAGTGACTTGACTTGGCGCATGTTCACGCATGTAGTTGAAACAAAATCAACATAGCCTTCACGATATTTATGTTCATGGTGGATTATATCCTACTCATGCTTGCATTCGGTGTTGATTAATTTTAATGCATGTTCATGACTGTTGTCGCTCTCTAGCTGGTCGCTTCCCAGTCTTTTGCTAGCCTTCACCTGTACTAAGCGGGAATACTGCTTGTGCATCCAATCCCTTAAACCCCAAAGTTATTCCACATGAGTCCACTATACCTACCTATATACGGTATCTACCTGCCGTTCCAAGTAAATTTGTATGTGCCAAACTCTAAACCTTCAAATAAATATCCTGTTTTGTATGCTCGAATAGCTCATGTATCAACTAGGGCTGTCCGTATCTTCCATGTTAGGCGGGTTATTCTCAAGAGGAGTGGACTCCGCTCCTCACTCACGAGATAAATGGCTGGTCACCGGGATGCCCAGTCCCATGCTTTATGCAAACTAAATCAAAATAATTGCAAACAAAACTCCCCCTGGGACTCTTGTTAGTTGGAGGCACTCGTTGTTTCGAGCAAGCCATGGATTGATGCTTGTTGGTGGAAGGGGGAGTATAAACTTTACCATTCTGTTTGGGAACCGCCTATAATGTGTGTAGCATGGAAGATATCGCCATCTCTTGGTTGTTATGTTGACAATGAAAGTATACCGCTCAAAATATTATTCACCTCTATTTCAAAACCGAGCTCTGGCACCTCTACAAATCCCTGCTTCCCTCTGCGAAGGGCCTATCTATTTACTTTTATGCTGAGTCATCATCCTCTTATTAAAAAGCACCAGTTGGAGAGCACCGCTGTCATTTGCATTCATTACTGTTAGTTTACATTGAGTATGACTTGACTGGATCTCTTTTACCATGAATTACAATGTCTAGTCAGTCCTTGGTCTTTAAAGGTGCTCTGCATTTATGTTTTGCGGTCTCAGAAAGGGCTAGCGAGATACCATCTTGTTATATCATATTATGATTGTTTTGAGAAAGTGTTGTCATCCGAGATTTATTATTATTGCTCGCTAGTTGATTATGCTATTGATATGAGTAAACTTGAGACCTAAGCGTTATTGCGAATGTGGTTAGTTATAATCTTTGCTGAAAACTTGAATGCTGGCTTTACATATTTACAACAACAAGAGCAAACAGAGTTTGTAAAAGTTTTTCTTTATCACTTTCAGTTTGTCAACTGAATTGCTTGAGGACAAGCAAAGGTTTAAGCTTGGGGGAGTTGATACGTCTCCATCGTATCTACTTTTCCAAACACTTTTGCCCTTGTTTTGGACTCTAACTTGCATGATTTGAATGGAACTAACCCGGACTGACGCTGTTTTCAGCAGAATTACCATGGTGTTATTTATGTGCAGAAACAAACGTTCTCGGAATGACCTGAAACTTCATGGAGCAACTTTTTTTGGAAAATATAAAAAATACCTGCAAAAGATGAAGGCCAGGGGGCCCACCACCTGTCCACGAGGGTGGGGGCGCGCCCCGCCCCCCTACCTCGTGGGCCCCCTGGAGCTCCTCCGACTCCAACTCCAACTCTATATATTGTGTTTCGGGGAGAAAAAATCAGAGAGAAGAATTCATCGCGTTTTACGATACGGAGCCGCCGCCAAGCCCTAAAACCTCTCGGGAGGGCTGATCTGGAGTCCGTTCGGGGCTCCGGAGAGGGGAATCCGTCGCCATCGTCATCATCAACCATCCTCCATCACCAATTTCATGATGCTCGCCGCCGTGCGTGAGTAATTCCATCGTAGGCTTGCTGGACGGTGATGGGTTGGATGGGATCTATCATGTAATCGAGTTAGTTTTGTTAGGGTTTGATCCCTAGTATCCACTATGTTCTGAGATTGATGTTGCTATGACTTTGCTATGCTTAATGCTTGTCACTAGGGCCCGAGTGCCATGATTTCAGATCTGAACCTATTATGTTTTCATCAATATATGAGAGTTCTTGATCCTATCTTGCAAGTCTATAGTCACCTATTATGTGTTATGATCCGTTAACCCCGAAGTGACAATAATCGGGATACTTACCGGTGATGACCGTAGTTTGAGGAGTTCATGTATTCACTATGTGTTAATGCTTTGTTCCGGTACTCTATTAAAAGGAGGTCTTAATATCCCTTACTTTCCGTAAGGACCCCGCTGCCACGGGAGGGTAGGACAAAAGATGTCATGCAAGTTCTTTTCCATAAGCATGTATGACTATATTCGGAATACATGCCTACATTACATTGATGAACTGGAGCTAGTTTTGTGTCACCCTAGGTTATGACTGTTACATGATGAACCGCATCCGGCATAATTCTCCATCACTGATCCATTGCCTACGAGCTTTCCATATATTGTTCCTCTCTTATTTACTTTCCCGTTGCTATTGCTATCGTCACTACAAAATACCAAAAAACATTACTTTTACTACTGTTACCTTTTGCTACCGTTACCACTACTATCATATTACTTTGCTACTAAACACTTTGCTGCAGATATTAAGTTTCCAGGTGTGCTTGAATTGACAACTCAGCTGCTAATACTTGAGAGTATTATTTGGCTCCCCTTGTGTCGAATCAATAAATTTGGGTTGAATACTTTACCCTCGAAAACTGTTGCGACCCCCTATACTTGCGGGTTATCATCCCCGACCGCCACTCATAAGGAAAGCAATTAAAGAACACCCCACACGTCAAATTTGTCACATAACGTTCACCATATGTGCATGCTACGAGACTTGCCAACTTCAACACAAGTATTCATCAATTTGACAATTACTCAACTAGCACACTTCCAATATTACCACCTTTATATCTCAAAACCATCTATCAAGCATCCAACTTCTCTTAGCATTTAATATTTATAACCAAATTGAATTACCATGCTGTTCTAAAGGACTCTCAAAATGATATAAGTGAAGCATGAGAGATCAATTATTTCTATAAAATAGAACCACCGCCGTGCTAAGATATAAGCGAAGCACTAGAGCAAAAACTATATAGCTGAAAAGATATAAGTGAAGCACATAGAGTATTCTAATAAATTCCAGTTCATGCGTGTCTCTCCCAAAAGGTGTGTACAGCAAGTATGATTATGGTAAACTAGAAAGCAAAGAATCAAATCATACAAGACGCTCCAAGCAAAACACATATCATGTGGCGAATAAAAATATAGCTCCAAGTAAAGTTACCGATAGACGAAGACGAAAGAGGGGATGCCTTCCGGGGCATCCCCAAGCTTAGGCTTTTTGGTGTCCTTGGATTTTACCTTGGGGTGCCTTGGGCATCCCCAAGATTAGGCTCTTGCCACTCCTTGTTCCATAATCCATCAAATCCTTACCCAAAACCTGAAAACTTCACAACACAAAACTTAAAAGAAAATCTTCGTGAGCTCCGTTAGTAAAAGAAAAAAAACCACCACTTAAAGGTAATGTAATGAACTCATTCTTGATTTATATTGGTGTTAAACCTACTGTATTCCTACTTTTCTATGGTTCATAAACTCTACTACTAGCCATAGATTCATCAAAATAAGCAAACAACACACGAAAAACAGAATCTGTCAAAAACAAAATAGTCCGTAGTAATCTGTAGGTTTCGAATACTTCTAGAACCCCAAAAATTCTAAAATAAATTTCTGGACGTGAGTAATTTATCTATTAATCATTTTCAAAAATAAATTAATAAATAGTACTCTCCAATAAAAAAATGGCAGCAATTCTCGCGAGCGCTAAAGTTTCTGTTTCTTACAGCAAGATCAAAAAGACTTTCCCCAAGTCTTCCCAATGGTTCTACTTGGTACAAACACTAATTAAACACAAAAACACAACCAAAAGAGAGGCTAAATAAATTATTTATTGAATAACATCAAGGAAAAATATTGGGCTGTCTCCCAACAAGCGCTTTTCTTTGAAGTCTTATAGCTAGGCATAAGATTTCAACGATGGTCACATGAAAGACAAGAATTGAAGCACAAAGAGAGCAACATAAAACACGTGACAAACACATCTAGGTCTAACATACTTCCTATGCATAGGCATCTTATAGGCAAACAAATTACCAAGGCAAGCAAAAACTAGCATATGCAAGGAAGCGGAAAGAAACAATAGCAATCTCAACATAAAGAGAGGTAATTTAGTAACATAGAAATTTCTACAACCACATTTTCCTCCCTCATAATAATTACATGTAGGACCATAAGCAAATTCAACAACATAGCTATCACAAAACATATTCTTAACAAGATCCACATGCAAAGTTGACACTCTTCCAAAATAGTGGGATTAACATTAACTAAAGTCATGACCTCTCCAAACCCACTTTTATCAAAAACTTCGTAAGATTGAACATTCTCCAAATATGTGGGATCTAAAGTTGACACTCTTCCAAACCTGTTGTGGAATTGTCATGGCACATGTCTTAGTGAAAGGACTTAGTCGTAGAGCCATCGCAACTAGGAAGCTTAAAGGGGTTCATTGTGACAAATGACACGAGAAGTTTATACTAGTTCGGCCCCTTATGGTGAAGGTAAAGCCTAGTACAGTTGATGTGGTATTGCTAGGTTTCGATACCAAGGAGCGAATACGCTAGCTTGGCTCTCGATCTATTGTTTTCCTGCCCTAAGCCGCCGTCGGGTCGTCCCCTTATATACACGGGTTAACGCCTGGCGGCCTACAAAGTCCCGGCCGGCTCATATAACGCGTCCAGCTCGGTGACTCCTTTTACATGCCTTACTTTATAAGTCTTACTCATACATGGCGGTTTACAATTACGGGCCTTAAGACGCCTCTGGGCTTGGGCCTACTACAAGCCTTATAATGAATCATCGCCTTGTATATCCACTGGGCTTCTTTTAGTAACCCGCCATTAGGATTGACCCGGCCCCTACTGGGCGGGCCATACCTGGTAGTCATATTCCCAACATTAGGCCGCAGGTTGATTTGAACTTTGTTCTTGTCAATCTCCAACAGTTAGACGAAATCCATCTTCTTCTATTTGAAAAAACTCTGTAACCCGCCATGACGTCATCTTCAGAAAAATATGAAAGTCTGCCATGATGTCATCTTCAATGGATCTTTACCTTTAAATGTCTTCCGAGAATCGAGGCGTCCGTTTAGCTGGATAATCATTATTTTGGTCTTCCTCAATTTTCGCACTTGCCTGTTCACCTGTTTCCTTATAAATAGGCATGGCCGGTCCTTCCTCTTTCTTCTTCTTCCTTCCTTCGCCACCACTCTACCTCTCAAGCTCCACCGCCGCTGCAGCACTCACCGTCGTCCTCAACGTTGGCCGCTGCATCACCCTGAGCTCGTCCAGAGAACAGCGGTGATCCTCCGCAGTAGCTCCGCATCCGTAAGCTCTTACCTTTTCACCCCTTAAATCTGTGTTTAGGGTTCATGAGTTCTCTTTCCTGTGTTCTTTGCTGTTCATCATAGATTCCTTGCAACTTCTCCACAACACCCTCTTTTGATCTAAAAGAAGTGTAGAAGCTATGCGGTAGTTGTTTTGTATCCATTTTAGATGCTAGCAGATCCCTTTCTCTTGGAAAAGTACCTCTTTAGAGCTAATGAACTCCCCTACGCTGGTTTGTTAGGTTTAAATTTATTTTTATTTTCTGAACCATCTTGATCCAGAATAATAGCAATAGCTTGTAAACTTGTTTGTCTCAGCACTTAGCCAATTCTGTTTCCGACAACCTTCGAATATCTTTAGTCATGGAGGCTTATCATGCCGACTCACTTTTACTTTACATGTCATTAGCCCTTACTTAAGCCGCCATTACTCCTCTGTACTACCATCATTTAACCTATAATTCCACCAATAAAGTGAGCCGGCACATTATTTTCTTTTTAGTTTGTCCTTCTCTCATCATGCCATCAAAAGCGCCAACGGTCTGCAACTGGGTTCCTTCCATAGTCATTGAGGATACCTTGAAGGACTTTGTCTCTATTGGATGTTATGTCCTATCGTGCTCCTGACCCGGCCGAAGAATGACCTCAGCCAAAAGACGGAGAAGTCCTCGTCTTTACTGATCACATGAACCGGGGCTTTTCACCACCCGGCTCAAAGTTCTTCAGAGACATTCTGCATTTTTTCAAACTTCATCCCCAAGATCTAGGACCCAACTCCATATCCAACATTTGCAACTTTCAAGTTCTTTGTGAGGTTTATCTGCAAGAAGAACCTACTATGGAACTCTTCAGAGAGTACTTCTATTTGAACCGCCAGAACGAATGCACCAATGGCCTTAGCTTGGAGCTTGGTGGAATCTCAATTCAGCACCGTCAGGGTGCTGTATTTCCCTTGATAGTCTTACCAAGCCACCCCAAGGATTGGAATCAAACTTGGTTCTATTGCAAGACACATCACCAGCTAATGAAAGACCCCTGCCGGGTTACTGCTGCTGAATTCTAAGTTTGTGCTCCCTGACAGACTTACTGCTGCTGAATGCAAGAAGCTTATCCCATCTATCAAAAGGATTGAAGCTTTACTAGGAAACGGCCTCACTAGAGTCGATTTGACACGTTGCTGGGTCGCATGGCGGGTCATCCCTCTGAGCCATCATTCTGCCTTGATGCGTACTTATGCCGGAGGACCAGATGACCCTCTGCATGACAACCCTCTGCAATTGACTGAAGAAGCTATTGTAGAGATGTCAACCACCCTCGTAAACGGCAAATACGAGGACTACAGTATGGTTGGATTAAACCCCTTCTGCAAACTTAACCTGGCACCAGAGGTGAAGCCCCTTGACCTCCTTTTTTCTTCGGTAGTTAAGTACTTGAATGACTTTTAACCTATTATTTGCCTACAGGCCAAATCTGACTTCTGGAAAGCCAAATATGATCATGAAGCTGCCAAGAAGGCTAGAGCCGCCGCCATAGCCGCCAGGAAGACGACCCGGAAGCCCAAGAAGAAGAAGCTTGCATCTGACATATTCCAGCTGGATGATGTTTCTGAGTCGGAGGTAGCCCTTGACTCCCTTGGCCAGTTTTTAACAACCTTATTGACATTGACTATTGCCAGGATGACATGGGGGCCAGCCAGGCTGTAGAAGAAGAGGTAACTATTTCCTTCGACTCAGCCTCTTTGCCAAGACAGAAACTTCGACTGGCAACCCGGAAATTAAGGTTTTCACACCATTTGGCTTATTTGTATCCTCATTTTCTTTTGAAAAAATAGCAACATGAGAGCCGTCAGGCCCAGACTAATGACGACAATAAACCGCTCTCTGACTTACAAAAAACTCCTCGAAAACGCCAGAATGAGGTTTCTTTAACCTTTGTCTTTTGCTTTTATCCATGAATCTATTTCCTTACTCTCTTAACTTCATTTTACCTTTGTAGGAGGTTTCTTGCTCTTCTGGCGATTCGTCACAAACTCGATTTCCGGCTTTCAAGACTGCCCTTGGGTAAGGAAAATCATCTTTCTTCTTCATTTCAAAAACTGCATCATTATACTAACTGTCTCATAAAATCTTTCTTAGTGGTCAAGCCAAGTCTAAGAAAGCCAAGGTGAAGACCCAACAGATCCTGCACTTGAACCGGCAATACCAACTCCTCCTGAACAATCAGAAGCTGTAGAAGACCCTGTTGTCAACATTCAATCCGACCTCCCTAAGCCATTAGCTGATGAAACCATTGCCGATCAATCCACCGTCAGGCCGTCCAGTTCAGCTAACCCGCCAGCATCTCCTGACCATGACATTTTAATCACTGGCAGCATGTTCGTTGAGCCGGGCAACCCAGCCGTACTAGCCCGGCACTCTGCTAAGCAAGAGGCTTTAGAGAAGTAGAAGGTGCGGTTTGATGTCTCTCATTATGCTCACTTGAACGTTAGTGATGTGCTATTTGGCTACCTCAGTCATGTGCATTCCAGCCGTGACTCGAAAATTGAGATGGTCAAGCAACTGCAGCTGAAATACGAGGTATGTTCACCGGCTGTCACCATCTTATATATGCTCTACCAGCCCCCAAGTCTCCGTATTATGATGAACCTGAATGATCTGTAGACTTGTGATATAGGTTGATGCTCTTTTTTAAATTTTCCTTAAGTCTATCATAAACTTCACCTGTAGTCCCCAAGGGCCAGCTCAATTTATCATGAATGAGCTGGTACTTGTCTTCATAATTGCCTTGAATCGGTTCAAACAAATAATACGATCCGGCTCAACATGAAAAAAGATTCTTAATATCATGCATTAGCCCCCAAGTGCCAAGCGTTGTTACTTGTAAAACACTTGGGACTTTAATCATAGAAGAGCCATTTCGCATTAAAAAATTGCTTTGGCAGATATTAGCCGCCAAGTGCCGAGTGGTGTTGCGGTGCAAACCACTTGGGACTTTAATCATGATAACCTTTATTGAAATACATTGTAACATACCTGTACATTTTTGCAGACCGCCCTAACTGAATGGGCTCTCAATTGACTGATGCCAAGACCCGGCCGACGGATCAAGAGGCTGAAATAAAGAACACTAACTCCAAACTCCAGTTGAGCCTCTCTGAAGCTGAAAAACTGAAGATCAGATTTGATGCGAAGAAGAAATCCTGGGCCGATGAGATAACATTGCTGATACAGTGTGCTGAGACAGCAGAGGCAGCTCTCACGGAGGTTACTGCGGAGCTCACCGGCTTAACAAACCGTGTGTCTCAGATGGTCTTCGCAATCTTTGGTAAGTCATTTGCATTAGCTACTTACATTCTATTGTTGCCAGAAATATAAGCCACCTACCTAACCTTTTTTTAAATACTCATAGGTCCACAGAGTAATAATCTGAGTCAAAACAATGTGACAAAACTGAAGGCGGTTTATACCTTGGTGGAGCAACTGTACACTGGGGCTCAACGGGCGCTTGCTGCTATCTCCCCTGCCAACCAAGGACCCAACCATTTAAGTGATGTTTTGAAGAAGTTGTCTATCTTACCCGCCAGATTCCAAGAGGTCAAACGGTATTGCTCAAGAGCCGGAGCCCTGACTACCCTGAGCCGCTCCAAGGGGTACCCTCCTTTGAAGGAAGAGGGGTCTCCATTTAAGCAAGATGATTTTATTGCCTGTGTGAGGGGAGTTCGTCCTCAAGCTACCATTCTTGGCGAGGAGACCAACATCGACAAATATCATCCGAGTTTTGATATGGAGAATAAGAAGATGGCGACTCCCTCTTATAAACTGACAGATCTTATCCCGCCGGTTCGCCAACACACTTTTGCCCCGAAAGTTGACCCGGCCGGCCTAATTGACGATGAAGCTGAGTTCATTGCTCTGAACGGCTTTGACTGGTCCAATCCCAGCTTCCAACTAGTGGGGGGAGGTGAACCGGCGAGGGAGGAGTCATAACCGTATGAATAATCCATCCTTTAGCTTAAGATCTGCTTAAGAGAGAAAATAGTCTAACCTTTTGGGCTCTCAAAGCCTTGTAATAGGTTAGTTTGAAAACTGCATGTTTTGCCTATACCATCGTGCATAAGATGTTGCATATAACTCTTTGCCCATGATGTCAATATATATGCATTACATTCGTGATCACATATGTAGTGTTTAAATCTGTTCCTGTATACAAAAGATGAAAAAACTGTCCTGGCGGTTTATCGCTGGACGGGCAAAACACCCGATACATAACTATGAAATCATCATAGTGAAAAAACAGTACCAGATGTAAGATAAACAAGGCTTGAAAAAACCTTGATTAACGAAAAGATACAGATAAGTCTGTTTATGAACGATAATGTCATACCTATGCCCTTTGAATCTGGACTGCCGACTTACATGACCCGGACAGTAAGGTTGATAACACAATTTTTTTAGAAGTCAATACTTCCATATGCCTGATGACTGTTATGCCTTGGCAACTCATTGTCAAATAACCGAGCCTGTTTAATTTGAAACCATACTTACAGTTAGATTTGAGACAACAAAAAGCTAGTAAAACAAAACAATAGGCTTCAAACAATGTAAATCAAACCTTTAAATAAAATTTGGAGGCTTCTGATTCGAATACAATCAGTAAACCGGACCAAAGGGGTTAAGCTAAGATTCGAATATGATCATATAGCCCCCAGTGGCTTTGGCGTTGCGCCGATCAAGAGGGTACCGACAACTATGTTCTCTTTGGTTTGAATACGACCTATGTTTGAACAGGATGCCCCCAAATGACCTTGAGAGTTTTTTAACGACGCTGATTCGAATACGATCAACGTCGGACCCAAAAGGGGTTGAGCTATGATTCAAATACGATCAAGAAACCCCCCAGTGAGTTTGGTAGTGTGCCGATCAAAAGGGTACCGACAACTGTGTTCTCTTTGGTTCGAATACGACCTATGTTTGAAGGAAGCCCCCTAGTGACCATAAGGTTTACGGCTAGATTCGAATACGATCATGAGCCGGACCAAAAGGGTTAAGCTAGATTCGGATACGATCAGCCCCCTAATGGTCGTTTGAATAAGGAGAATAATAAAGATATATGATCATTGAGGAGGAAAAGGACAGAGGTCCTGCTTTATTACTTATCATAATATGTACAACGTCAAAGTATGTACATGATGAGAGCCGGTGGCTCAAGTATAGTATGGCCGAAGCTGAGCAATATTCCATGGCCGGCGGGTCTCCTCCTCCGACTTACGTGAGTCTTTGTGCTCTTGAACATTGATAAGGTAATATGACCCATTGTTTAAGTTCTTGCTGACCGCAAAGGACCCTTCCCAAGGAGGGATAGCTTGTGTGCATCAGACTGGTCCTGGATGAGCCGGAGCACCAGGTCACCTTCTTGAAAGGTTCTGGACTTGACCCGGCGGCTGTGATAACGACACAGGTCCTGTTGGTAAATTGCTGATCGGGCCGCCGCCAAATCTCGCTCCTCATCTAACAAGTCAAGTGCATCTTGTCGAGCTTGTTCATTATCAGCTTCAACGTAAGCCTCCACACGGGGTGAGTCATGACGGATGTCACTAGACAGGACTGCTTCTGCTCCATAAACCATGAAGAAAGGTGTATAACCTATAGATCTGTTAGGAGTGGTATTGATGCTCCATAGCACCGAAGGTAATTTCTCTACCCAACAACCCGGCGTCCATTGTAAAGGAACCATAAGCCAGGGCTTGAGACATTTTAAAATTTCCTGATTTGCTCTTTCAGATTGACCATTGGATTAGGGGTGAGCTACTGATGAAACATCAAGCCGGATATGCTCACGTTGACAAAATTCCTCTATATCACCTTGGGACAGATTAGTACGCTTGTCAGTTATAATGCTGTGTGGAAAGCCAAAACGAAAGATCACCTTTTTCATGAACTGAACCTCCGTGGCTGCATCACACTTTCTAACTCACTCTGCCTCAAGCAATTTTGTGAATTTGTCAACTGCCACCAAAAGGTGTGTCTTTTTATCCTTGGATCTTTTGAAAGGTCCAACCATATCAAGCCCCGAAACTGTAAATGGCCAAGTGATTGGAATCATCCGCAATTCTTGAGCCGGCACATGCGCTTGTCGTGCGAACTTTTGACACCCATCTCACCTACTGACCAGATCCTCCGCATCAGCGTGAGCCATTAGCCAGTAAAAACCATGACAAAAAGCTTTGGCCACAAGAGACTTTGAGCCGACATGATGGCCACAATCTCCTTCATGGATCTCACAAAGAATTTCTTGACCTTCTTTAGGAGAGACACAACGTTGAAACGCTCCGGTGATGCTGCGATGATACAACTCACCACCTAACACCTTTTTAGATGTTTTTTCTGCAGTCAATGTGCTCCACTTGATAACCTTTGAAGTGTCCAGCCACAGCGTCAACCTCACGACGATAAGCTGCCATGAGATGATCCTTGGAATCCCACTTGCCTGATACTTGCTGAGCCACTAAATCTGAGTCACCAAGGCACCGTACCCGGCTTAAACTCATTTCTTTAGACATTTGAAGACCATGGATCAAAGCCTCATATTCTACTGCGTTGTTAGTACAAGGAAACATCAAATCGCAACATGTAACAAAACTTGTCACCTCGAGGAGAAGTTAAAACAACTCCAGCCCCCGAGCCTTCCAACTGTGGACCCATCAAAATGAAGCGTCCAATATGTGTTGTCTGGCTTCTCTTCAGGTGTCTGCAACTCCATCCAATCGCTAATGAAATCAACCGGCGCTTGAGATTTGATCGCAGTACGTGGCATATACTTTAAACCATGAGACCCAAGCTCAATGGCCCACTTGGCGGCTTGTCCTGTTGCTTCTTTATTTTGAAAATATCTCCTAACGGAGCAGAGCTAACCACAGTGAGAGGGTGACCCTAAAAGTAATGCTTGAGCTTCCGGCTTGCCATGAGCACCCCATAAAACAAGCTTCTGCCAATGTGGATACCTTTGCTTAGATTCAATGAGCACCTCACCGACGTAGTAAACCGGCCGCTGAACCGGATGTTCCTTGCGAACCTGCTTACGCTCCACAACAATGGCCAGACTAACAACACGTGAGTTAGCAGCCACATATAACAACAGTGGTTCTTTCTCAATGGGAGCAGCCAGAACCGGCGGCTCAGCAAGCTGCCTCTTCAGATCTTCAAAGGCAGAATCAGGAGCGTCACTCCAGACAAAATCATCCGTCTTTTTCATCATCTGATACAATGGCATAGCCTTCTCACCTAACCGGCTTATGAACCAGCTTAAAGCCGCAACACGACCCGCCAGCCGCTGAACGTCATTGATGCACGTCGGGTTAGCCAAAGATGTGATTGCCTTAATTTTCTCCGGGTTAGCCTCAATGCCTCTATTAGACACCAAAAAACCCAAAAGCTTGCCAGCTGGGACTCCAAAAATGCACTTGGCCGGGTTAAGCATCATCTTGTAGACCCGGAGGTTATCAAAGGTTTCCTTCAGATCAGCTACCAAGGTTTCCTTGTCTTTGGATTTCACCACTATATCATCCACATAAGCATGAACATTACGCCCAATCTGATTATGAAGGCAATTCTGTACACACCATTGATAAGTCGCCTGGGCACTCTTAAGCCCAAAAGGCATAGACACATAGCAGAAGGCTCCAAACGGAGTAATGAAAGCCGTCTTCTCCTGGTCTTTAACTGCAATTTTGATATGATGATAACCAGAATAAGCATCCAGAAAACTCAGACGCTCACAACCCGTCGTCGCATCAATAATTTGATCAATACGAGGGAGAGCAAAAGGATCAGCCGTGCAAGCTTTGTTTAAATCCATGTAATCCACACACATACGCCAAGTGCCGTTCTTTGTTAGCACGAGCACCAGGTTAGCCAACCACTCTGGGTGAAAAACTTCAACAATAAACCCAGCTGCTAAAAGCCGGGCCACCTCTTCTCCAATAGCCCTGCGTCTTTCCTCATTAAACCGCCGAAGAAACTGCCTGACTGGCTTAAACTTTGGATCAATATTAAGAGTGTGCTCAGCAAGTTCTCTAGGTACACCCGGCATGTCAGAAGGCTTCCATGCAAAGATGTCCCGGTTCTCATGGATGAACTCGATGAGCGCGCCTTCCTATTTCGGATCCAAATTAGCACTGATAATGAACTGCTTGGATGAGTCGCTAGGCACAAAGTCAAACATCTTGGTGTCATCCGCTGACTTAAATTTCAGCGCCGGCTCATGCTCCGTAGTTGGCTTCTTTAAAGATGTCATGTCTGCCAGGTCAACATTATCTTTATAAAACTTCAATTCCTCGGTCGCACAAACAGACTCGGCGTAAGCGGCATCACCTTCTTCACATTCTAGCACTATCTTCCGGCTTCCATGCACTGTGATGGTGCCCTTATAACCTGGCATTTTGAGTTGCAGATAAACATAACACAGCCGTGCCATGAATTTAGCATAAGTCGGCCGTCCAAACAGAGTGTGATATGGGCTTTTGATCTTGAGTACTTCAAAAGTTAGCTTTTCAGCCCTTGAATCATATTCATCTTCAAAGGCTACTTCCAGCTCAATCTTACCAACTGGATATGCCGACTTACCAGGCACCACTCCATGAAAAACTATAACGCCCTCGATGCGGCTATATCTCCCACGTGTCGAAGCACGACTTAGAGGCATAACCGCATTGAAAGCAATGTCGCAAGTGAGGTAATCTTCACAAGACCCATGCAATACATAAGGGAAAAGATACATAGTTGGCTTACACTCGCCACTTCAGACAATACATGAATAAGGCATTACATCAACCAGATACAATCAGGGTCCGACTACGGAACCAAAATGAAAGAAGGCTACCCCAAATGCTACACAGATCCCCGATCGACCCCAACTGGACTCCACTACTGATCAACTAGAACGAAACAACATAAAGGACAAGATCTTCAATGAGCTCCTCCTTGAGCTTGGTTGCATCACCTGCTCGGTAGCATCGGTACCTGCAAACTGGTTTTGGAAGTATCTGTGAGTCACGGGGACTCAGCAATCTCACACCCTCGCGATCAAGACTATTCAAGCTTATGGGTAAGGTAAAGGTAGGAGGTGGAGGTGCAGCAAGCGACTAGCATATTTGGTGGCTAACATATACGCAAAAGAGAGCGAGAAGAGAAGGCAAAAGCACGGTCGAACAACTATGATCAAGAAGTGATCCTAGAACAACCTACGTCAAGTATTACTCCAACACCGTGTTCACTTCCCGGACTCCACCGAGAAGAGACCATCACGGTTAGACACGCGGTTGATGTATTTTAATTAAGATCAACTTCAGGTTTTCTACAACCAGACATTAACAAATTCCCATCTGCCCATATACGCGGGCACGGCTTTCGAAAGTTCAAATCCCTGCAGCGGTGTCCCAACTTAGCCCATCACAAGCTCTCACGGTCAACGAAGGATATTCCTTCTAGCGGGAAGACCCGATCAGGCTCGGAATCCCGGTTACAAGACATCCTTGACAATGGTAAAACAAGACCAACAAAGCCACCCAGATGTGCCGACAAATCCCGATAGGAGCTGCACATATCTCGTTCTCAGGGCACACCGGATGAGAAAGACGTCGGGTGGGCCAGCCCAGAGTTGCCCCTGGTAGCTCCGGACATCGCTCAGTTGGACCAACGCTTAGAGAAGCACTGGCCCGGGGGGTTAAAATAAAGATGACCCTTGAGTCTGCAGAACCCAAGGGAAAGAAAAGGCTAGGTGGCGAATGGTAAAACCAATGTTGGGCATTGCTGGAGGAGTTTTATTCAAGGCGAACTGTCAAGGGGTTCCCATTATAACCCAACCGCGTAAGGAACGCAAAATCCGGGAACATAACACCGATATGACAGAAACTAGGGCGGCAAGAGTGGAACAAAATACCAGGCATAAGGCCGAGCCTTCCACCCTTTACCAAGTATATAGATGCATTAATTAAATAAGAGATATTGTGATATCCCAACAAAATATCCATGTTCCAACGAGGAACAACTCCAAATCTTCACCTGCAACTAACAACGCTATAAGAGGGGCTGAGCAAAGCGGTAACATAGCCAACCAACAGTTTGCTAGGACAAGGTGGGTTAGAGGCTTGGATTAACAATATGGGAGGCATGATAAGCAAGTGGTAGGTATTGTAGCATAGGCATAGCAAAAGAGCGAGCAACTAGCAAGCAAAGATAGAAGTGATTTTGAGGGTATGGTCATCTTGCCTGAAATCCCGCAAGGAAGAAGAACGAGTCCATGAAGAAGACAAACGGACGTAGTCGAACGGGTCCTCACAAACGCAACATTATCGGAATCAACCCGAAGGAGCAACACCGGAAAGAAGCACACAACATAGTAAACAACCAACACATGAACATGGTATGATATGCGGGATGCGGTATGTGATGCAGATGCATGATTTGGAAAGGATTGATTGAACCTGGACTCAACATGGAAATCCAAGAGTGCCACTGGAAAGGTGAGATGATTTCGGTTGAAATCGATATAAAGATCACCGGAATCGGAAACACGGTTTGGAAATGGCAAGCAAAACAAATATGACAACGGTCTGCGATTAATAGCAAGTAGCCTTCTAAATGCATCAAGATAAATATGCTATAGCATTCAAACATAACAACAGAATACATGGCAGGGATCAACTCATGATGCTTGACAAAATATGAACACTAAGCTACGGCTAATTCACTCAATAACAGGTTCAAACAAGCATGGAAAAAGTGCAAACGATAACAGGTTTCAGACTTGGTGAAATTAACAGGATGTCAGGAATTTATCAACAGGAAGCAATGTTTAGAGTATGAAAACTACAAACTACAGGAACATATCAAGGCAAAGCAAGGCATGGAATGAAGCTACTCTGAGCATATAAGAAAAGTCCCTTAGTGACCTTGAGCCAAAAGGGATCAGAAAATACAATTGCAAGAATGTGAACATAGCAAAAACATAAACAGATTCAGACTTAGTGAAAAACTGGAGCATGCAAAACAGTTAACGAGTAGGCATGTTTACGAGCTCATTGCACTCACTACAGAGCATGGCATGACAATCTAATCATACACCCATCAAGAAGACATGGCATAGAAGCTAGACATGGCAAGAACAACAACATAGCATGCACAGATCAATAGCAACATCCTCGGCAAAATCGCTAAAGATGTCAACAATCTGCCAGTATCATTTTATAGCAAAAGTAGAGCTCGATTGGCTCAAGCTAGGGTGCTCCATAAATGCAAACAAAGACATGCATGGATAGAGCACCACAATATTAACAAAACATCCTTACTGATCATCCTCAAAAGAGGCACGGATCACTAGGAAACATCATGAACATATGGCATAAAAACAAAACAGGACAAGGACTTGGTGAAATTCTAAGTCTCTGAAATCAGCATCAACGATTACGCTAATTTGCAAGCTTGTGCTAGTCACCACAAAGATCACAAAAATACATGGCATACACCCCTGTAAATATGGCATGGCATATAACAAAATACATGTAGAGCTCAGGGTCATAACATGCACACATTAATCATGGCAAAAATGACAAAATGCCATTTGCTGAAACAGATCTGACAAATTCATCACATAGCCCCTTTCCAACAGCATTTCGGGCATCAAGATGAGCTCAAATGAAAATGTTGCATTGGGATGAAATGATGTACTCGTCGAGACGAACATTTTGATATGCTACACGCACGAATCGGAATCACGATGAGGGAGTTATGACATGACGAAGATTGCATAAAAATTAGTGTTCGGAGGGAAAAAGTCAACCCGAGCGGATCCAGATCCAGATCGACCCGAACGGTTACTGTAGCATGCACGCGGTCTGAGGTTCGCTGGCCGGAGCTGTTTACCAGAGAGAAGTCGACGAGGCGGTCGGAGCTTGCGGGCGTCGCCGGACTTGGCGTGCCCGGCCGGAGGAGGACGGCGGCGCTGGGCGGCGCCGGAGCGAGGCGGGCGGCACCCGGAGCGGCGAAGCGCGGCGGGGTCGCCCGCGAGGTGGCGGCCGCCGGCGCAGAGGCGGATCGAGGCGGCTCGGCAAGGAGGCGCGGGGCGCTTGGGCCCGGATCGGCTGCGGGGAGGGCCGCGCACAGTCCAGGCGGGCCGGCGCGGGCGAGGCGGCGAAGTGGGGCGGCAGGGTGCCATTTGGCGCAACGGGAGTGGCCTGGGGCGGCGGCGGTGCTGATATGGCACGACCCAATTGGTCGGAGTGAGGTGGAGGGCGCGGTGGACACGTCCGGTGCGGCGCGGACATGTCCGGTGGCGCGAGGAGGAAGACACTAGGGTTAGACTGCACGGAAATTTCGGGGAGGCCACATATTTATAGGTAGAGGGAGCTAGGAGAGTCCAAACAAGGTGCGGTTTGCGGCCACGCGATCGTGATCGAACGACCGAGATGATGGAGGATATTTAGGTGGGCTTTGGGCCACTTTGGAGGGGTGTTGGGCTGCAACACATAAGAGGCCTTTTCGGTCCCTCGGTTAACCGTTGGAGTATCAAACGAAGTCCAAATGACACGAAACTTGATAGGCGGTCTACCGGTAGTAAACCAAGGCAACATGACAAGTCTCGGTCCAATCCGAAAATGTTTAACACCCACACATGAAAAGAGGTAGAACGGGACACCGGGTGACATAGTAACGCCGGATTGCAAAACGGACAACGGGGAAATTTCTCGGATGCATGAGGCAAACACGTATGCAAATGAAATGCACATGATGACATGATATGAGATGCATGACACGCAAGCAATGACAAGGCAACAACAGCGAATAACTGGAGGACACCTGGCACATTGGTCTCGGGGCGTTACAAAAACAGTGTTGGATGTCTTAAGACTTTTGTCAGTTAACCCCATGCGACGGAACGTCTCATAATAGAGGATGTTGATGCTACTTACTCCGTCCACGAGCACTTTAGTGAACTTATATCCACTAACTTGAGGCGCTACCACCAAATCCAGGTGACCCGGGTTATCCTGGGGAGGGTGATCTTCCCTACACCACACAATAGGCTGCTCAGACCATCTCAAATAACGTGGAACCGTTGGTTCAACAGCATTCACAACCGTCTTATGGAGCTTCTGGTCCCTTTTGCACAAACTGGTGGTGAATACGTGATACTGCCCACTGTTTAACTGCTTTGGGTTACTCTGATACCCGGACTGCTGTTGCTGCTGATTACCTTGGCCGGATTACTGATTATAGCCTCCCTGGCTGCCTTGAGGGCCCTGGCTGTGAAAGCCGCCACCGCCTGAGCCGGCGCCCGGTCCATGAAAGCCGCCACCACCTGAGCCGCCGCCGGGTCCGTGGTTACCATCAAACATGTTGGAATTTTTAAAAGCCTTCATGATCGTACAGTCCTTTCATAGATGGGTGGCTGGCTTCTCCCGGGTGTCGTGTCTTGGACAAGGTTCATTTAGCACCTGCTCAAGGGTGGGACCTGACCCGCCTGACCGAGGAGGTGGCCTCCCCTTGCACCGTTGATTGTTTCCCTGTGCATTGGCGTTAGCCAAAAACTCCAAACTACTGTCAGCCTTATATTTATTACCTTCTTGATTCGCCGAGTTGTGCTGGTGACCCTTACCGTTGCCGTTCTTCTTTCCCTTTCCTGCCTTCTTTTCATCAGACGCAGGTCCTTGGTACTGTCAGAATCGGCGTACTTGACCAGAGCCGCCATCAGCTGGCCCATGTCATTACAATCATGCTTGAGCCGCCCCAGCTTCTGTTTTAGAGGTTCAAAATGGCAATTTTTCTCCAACATTAAGACCGCGGAACCGGCATCCATCTTGTCAGATGAATGTATTATTTCCTTGACCCGGTGCACCCAATGGGTCGTGGGTTCGCCTTCCTCCTGCTTAGAGTTAGTCAAGTCCACAATCGACATGGGTTGCTTACATGTATCTTTGATGTTCTGAATGATCCGGGCCTTTAACTCCACCCAAGAGCCGATGGAATTGGGTGGCAACCCCTTCAAAAAAGTGCGAGCTGTTCCATCCAACATCATAGTGAAGTACTTGGCCATCGCTACGTCACTGACCTCCAATAACTCCATGGCCATCTCATAACTTTCAAACCATGCCTCGGGCTGCAAGTCAGCTGTGTAATTAGGCACCTTACGAGGCCCCTTAAAGTCCTTTGGCAAACACTCATTACGCAGAGCCGACATTAGACAAGGGACACCTCCTGTCCTTGTGGCCACGCCTGCCTCAACAGGGGTCACTAGATAAACCGGAAATGTCTAGTGAGCCGCCAGCTCAGCTGCCTATTAAACCGCCCGCTCGGCGTCTTGGCGGATCCTCTCCTAGAACACCAAGTTAAGACCTTCACCCTGGTCCAGGCCATGCCCGCGTGGTTGGTTACGGCGTTAGGCGTTGGTTGACATGGCCGCTGAGTCCATATGCCTGCTATAGCTCGGGCTCCGGCTTGGGCGAGGGGTTGAATGGATTCTGTCTCGACTATAAGAGTATGCATCCTGTTCGATGCAGCTGAAGAAGTTCTCTGACCCTTCGTGTTTCGATCGCTGCTGGAGAGTCGCCTTCCATTGGGAGAGCCGCCAAATGAGCCGACGCAACGATAAGATTCTTTAAAGGGTTAGAAAAGCGACCTGGTGGTATTGGTGTGTAATGAGGCGGAGCAGTATTCATGCGGGGGGGGAGGTCCATGGCCCGCGGTTGAACCGGTGCCCCGGTCCAGGTTGTCGTGATCCGGTTTGCCTCCAACGGGTTACTAGGCCAGCCCAAGGTGTGTGGAAGAGGTTCCTAGGATCATAGTTAGAGGTAGACGCGACTAAGCCTTTTGGTGCCTTCTCCTCATGACCTCATTTGATGCGTTTAGATCCACTGAGAGTCGTAAAGTCTCTGCTTGAAGCTGCTGAGCACGAGCATCCAGAGTTGCCCGCTCTGCAGCCATCCTTACGTCCTCCGATGCCAAATTTTCCTTAGCTTGTGCTACCTCCCCATGTAACCGTGCCACCTCTGCATCATGCTGAGCCTTGTCTGCCGGTTTAACCGTGGCGGTCAACAAGGTCGTCATCCTATCCATCAGATCCATCAGCACCTGAGCCGGCGGGCGCACGGGGTCTCTTGACCCGGCTGCCGCCGATCCGGTAGTTACTCCTGCCGCAGCTGTAGAATTCTGACTGGTTTGAGTACTAGCCATGAAAACTCTGGCTCGATTCGGCGGCTCAAAGGGGTCCAAAATACTGCTGCCATCGGAACAGCCCCCAAGCCCACCATCTTGTAGTTCATACAAAGAATCTATCTCGCCTATGGACGACTCACCGTCGGAGTAGATGGCCGTCTCACCGCCGTCCACTGACTCTTCCGGAAGTTCCCCTCCATGGATGCAACCCACAAAGGCACGCCTTGCGGCGGGTTGAGCCCGAGTGGGTCTTGCGCGCTGAGCCGTCTCGATGAGGTCGGTGCAGATGTCCGGCTCAGGGCCCGGCTCGCCGGTCCAGTCGATGAAGACGTGTATTCAGCCGAAGGGGACCCGGTACCCATACTCGATTGAGCCGGTGTCGGGGCCCCAGCCTGCATCGTCGATGTAGAGCTTACCGCGACGACTCTTGGTCATCCGGCCCACAGCTTATCTGATAGGTGGGAACCCAATGAACGAGTTCACGCCCGAGGGTGGCCCGATCTTCACATCATAGGGTCGAATCAGGAGGGATAACTAGCTGCAAGTAGCCGGGATAACTAGCTTTATACCTGCCAAGGTTGGATGTAACCCGTACGTTGGGGATGGCTGACCGAAGCTACAAGAACTCCAACCCGCTGTCCGAACAATCATAGAACCACAAACCGGGACTAATCCACACAAAATGGCCGAAACCGTAGAGCACGAACTAGGGGGAACCAGAGGATCCTTCTCGCGAATCCGAATGAACTCACAAGAGCAAAGGTAGCAAGATCTCTCGGATCTCTCTAGCAGTCTTGCTGCATAAGCTTGTAGATGAATGGTTTGATAAAAAGGTTTCCTACAGGATGGGGTAGATGGGGTTTTATAGTAGGGACAACCCCCCTTAGCTAGGTGTGAAAATGGTTTCAAAAGTAAGTAGGTTTGCATGGCTTCCTTGGGTGAATAAGCAGTCAACTTTGGGATTTGTTGCAGAGCTCCTCGGAAATTCGTGAAGTCTTAAGAGCCTGGACACCTTCCACGAGAATGACTAGAAGTTTTGACTCACAACTCCAAATGATGTGAGGTTTTTTGCAAAGATAATTTGATGTAGCTTCTGTTGATGTACCCCTATGGCCCCGTCTCTCCATCATATGGGTGTGCCACACCAAAACATCAGAGGTAAAAACTGACAGCATCAGCTTCACTTGAAACTTGTTTTCTTCAAGAGCTCATAGGTTGTTGGATTGCTTCCATGTTATACCTAAGTTCAACCAACAACAATGGAGATGAAAGCATAGTTGTGTCATCAAGGTTACAAGGTAAACTTAAGTTAGCGTTCACCTGGTCACTTATTTGTTTGGCACGACTTCTTGTGATTGGACCTATAATTGTTGGAGACTTGTCGATGTTTGTGGTGTCCTCATCATCCTCCCCCCTTGAAGAGGAGTCGTCCTCGAATCTGATGGTCCAAAGTATGGAGAGAGGTCGGACACATTGAAAGTTGGACTAACACCATAATCCATCGAAAGGTCAATCTTGTAGGCATTGTCAATGATCTTCCCAAGAACTTTGAATGGACCATCTCCACGTGGCTGCAACTTGCATTTGCGTTGATCTGGGAAACGATCCTTCCGCAGGTGTACCCACACAAGATCACCTTCTTGAAACAACACCTTCTTTCTTCCCTTGTTTGCTCGTTTTGCATATTGTTCAGTCATCCTCTCAATATTTTCCTTGGTCTACTCATTAATTTTCTTCACGAATTCAGCACGCTTACTTGCATCAAGATTGGTTCGCTCCTGCAATGGTAAAGGCAAAAGATCTATGGGAGCAGCAGGTTTGAAACCATAAACAATTTCAAAAGGACAAAATTTAGTGGTTGAATGTACTGCCCTGTTATATGCAAACTCCACGTGGGGGAGACATTCTTCCCACATCTTCAAATGTTTCTTTAGTGGTTGACAACTTCAGTTTGTCCATCTGTGTGTGGGTGACATGTAGTGGAAAAGAGAAGCTTTGTCCCTAGCATTGCCCACAATGTTTTCCAAAAATAGCTCAGAAACTTGGTGTCACGATCTGAAACAATAGTGTGTGGTACTCCGTGTAGCCGCATGATTTCCCTAAAAAACAAATCAGCAATGTGTGAAGCATCATCGCTCTTATGACACGGGATAAAATGAGCCATCTTGCTAAACCTATAAACCACCACAAAAACTGAATCACTCCCCCTCTTAGTGCGTGGTAATCCAAGAACAAAATCCGTAGAAATATCTTCCCAAGGTATACTAGGAATGGATAAGGGCGTATAAAGTCCATGAGGGTTTAAACGTGACTTAGCTTTGCGGCAAATTTCACAACATAGTATGTAGCGCTCAACATCACGCCTCATCCTTGGCCAAAAGAAATGGTCAATCAGCACACTCTCAGTCTTCTTTGCTCCAAAATGTCCCATGAGACCACTAGCATGAGCCTCTTGCAAAAACAACAAACGAATAGAGCAATCTTGGATGCACAATTTGTTAGCTCGAAATAAGAATCCATCATGCAAGTGAAACTTTTCCCAACCTTTCCCCTCACTACACTTTGAGTGTGGTTCAGCAAAATATGGGTCATTAGCATACAATTCTTTGATGCCTTGCAGCCCAAGAATTTTATTATCAAGTTGTGATAGTAAAATATGGCGTCTAGACAAAGCATTGGCAAGAACATTATCTTTTCCTTTCTTGTACTTGACAATATAGGGAAAAGATTCTATGAATTCACTCCATTTTGGATGTGTACGGTTCAGTTTTTGTTGACCCCTAAGGTGCTTTAAAGATTCATGGTCGGAATGTATCACAAATTCTTTAGGCCACAAATAATGTTGCCATGTTTCTAAAGATCTCACAAGTGCATATAATTCTTTGTCATAAACTGAATAATTTAGAGTTGGACCACTTAGCTTCTCACTAAAATATGCAATAGGCCTACCTTCTTGCATTAGTACGCCTCCAATACCCACACCACTTGCATCACATTCAATCTCAAAAGTCTTACCAAAGTTGGGTAGTGCAAGCAATGGTGTAGATGTCAATTTTTCTTTCAGCTCTTGGAAGGCCTTCTCTTGTGCATTTTGCCACTTGAAGGGAACATCTTTCTTGGTTAGCTCATTCATTGGGGCAGCAATGATGCTGAAGTCCTTCACAAACCGACGGTAGAAACCAGCAAGGCCAAGAAAGCTTCGTACTTGGCTTACATTTTGTGGAGATTTCCACTCACGGATGGCCTTGACCTTCTCCTCATCTACCTCCACACCTTGACCTGAAACAACAAAGCCAAGAAACACAACTTTTTCTATGCAAAATGTGCACTTCGCCTTGTTAGCATATAATTTCTCCTCTCTTAGAACAACAAGCACACACCGAATGTGTTCAACATGTTCATCCAAAGTTTTGCTATAAGTCAGGATCTCATCAAAGTAAACAACCACAAACTTGCCAATGAACATTCTAAGCACAGGATTCATCAATCTCATGAAGGTACTAGGTGCATTTGTCAATCCAAATGGCATAACTAGCCACTCATACAAACCAGATTTTCTTTTCAAAGCAGTTTTCCATTCATCACCCTCTCTCATTCTTATTTGGTGGTAGCCACTTCGCAAGTCAATTTTAGAAAAGATGGTGGCACCACTAAGTTCATCAAGCATATCATCAAGCCTAGGTATTGGGTGCCTATACCTCACGGTGATGTTGTTAATAGGCCTACAATCACAACACATTCGGGAAGATCAATCTTTCTTTGGTACTAAAAGAACGGGTACAACACAAGGAGAGAGACTTTCCCTTACATAACCTTTGTTTAGTAGGCCTTCAACTTGTCATTGAATCTCCTTGGTTTCCTCCGGGTTTGTGCGGTATGGTGGTCGGTTCGGCAATGGGGCTCCTGGTGCCAAATCAATTTGGTGCTCAATGCCTCTTTGTGGTGGCAGCCCTGGTTGTATCTCCTCGGGGAACACATCTTCATACCCCTACAACATTTCAACAACAACACTAGGAGTGGTGGAGATTAATTCATTAGTAGAAAGAAAATTGTCCTTGTACAAAAGTACAAAGAACACGGAACTGGGTTCTCTCAACTCTCTCATGTCCCTTTTCCTAGCCATCATAACTAATCCCTGTTTTTCCCATGTCTTGGTCAATTTAAGCTGTGGGGTTTTATTTGGCTTTGGATTCTCTCGCTCACTATGTTGGTGGATGTCACTAAAGTGTTTCTCTCTCACTCTCTCTTTCTTTTTCAGATCATCCATCAATATTTCTTCGGGTGTCAAAGGATCAAAGATATGCGCTCTCCCTCGTATTGGAATGATAGACGATTAGTACGGCTGTTGATTTGCACATCATGATCGTACAACCAAGGTCTTCCTAATAGCAATTGGCATGCTTGCATTGGCACCACGTCACATTCCACTTGATCTTGGTACTTCCCAATGGAAAACTGAACGGTGACAATGTTGCTTACTCGAAGTGTACCACAATCATTGAGCCATTGCATATTATATGGACTTGGGTGCCTTCTTTGTTTAAGTCCCAACTTCTCTACCAGATCTGAACTTGCAATGTTGTTGCAACAGCCATTGTCAACAATAATTCTGCAAACCTTGTTCTTGATGGTGCCACGAGTGTGAAAAATATTATGTCGCTGTCCTTTCTCTTCTCTAGCTGCATTAACACTAAGTACACGACGAGAAACAAAGCAATCTCCCATGTCGGCCTGAATATCACAACCACTCTTCTCGCCCTCTTCATCCTCATGATCACCTAATGCTCCATTGTCTTCTTGCTCACTCTCAAATTCCCATTCACCTTGTTCATTCACAAAGAGAACTCTCTTGTTTCGACATTCAGAAGAAATGTGACCATGCCCTTTGCACTTCCAACACTCAATATCTTGGCTTCGAGATGATGGTACAGCCGTGGGGTTAGAAGTACTTCCAGCAGCAGAAGGAGCATGCTTGTCAACATTCCTAGGAGATGGTGATGATGCCGATGAAGCCGCTGTTCGCTGGGTGGTGGTAGGGTGTGAAGTATGCTGAAACTGAGAACCACCATGAGAGGCACTTGGCTGCGACCTTTGCCATGGTGTGGTGGTGCAGCTATGAGATATCCGTCCATGACCACCTCGCTGCACCTTCCTCTCCATGCGCTTTGCTTACTCCAAGATATGTTGTAGAGTGTTATAGGGAAACATCTCCACAAAATCTGAAATTTCATTGTTGAGACCATGCAGAAATCTTGCCATCTTTGACTCCTCATCTTTATGAATACGAGCACGAACCAGCAACAATTCCATCTCTTGGTAGTACTCATCCACTGTGCGCGTACCTTGGCTGAGGCGCTGCAATCTATTTCGGAGATCTCTTTGATATTGCGAAGGGACAAACCTTCGCCTCATGGCTTGTTTCATCTCTTCCCAAGTGTCAATGTGGTCACGGCCTAGCAGCAGCTGATTTTCTTGGAGTTGGTTCCACCAAGTGAGTTCGTAACTAGAAAACTCAACACAAGCAAGGTTGTCTCTCTTTGGATCAGCAAGGTTATGGATATGAAAAATCTGACCACACTGCTCGTCCCAATCAAAATATGCATCGGGGTCTTCCTTTCCTGTGAACTTGGGCACGTGCAACTTGATTCTTGCCATGTCATCTCGATCATGACGTTTTGTACGACGCCCATCTTCAGCAGCACGATGGTATGGGACACCATCATAATCATCAAAATCATCTCCATGACCACGAGCAACACGCTCATGAGGGTCATAGTAGTGCCCACGAGGACCATGGCCTCGCCCTTGAAGTTGTCCTCATCGCTTCCCTCCATGAGCAGCAGCACCACGCCCACGAGCAGCAACCACATGTCCACCATGGCTGTTGTTATCATCCTCCAAGTCACCGTCAACAGCAGTATGCACAGAATTCTCATCGCCAACTTCCTCAAGTGGATCAATAGGGTGTTGTCGGTGTCGAACCCTATCACCACCTACTAGAGGACGCTCGTGAAGCATCCTTTCCATGGCTTGGGGTAAGTTGTTCTCGAGTCGCTGCAGCTTGACACGTGCGACCGGGGCATCTTCTTCCCCATGGTTTTCTCCATGAACACTCGATCTAGACCCTGCAATGTTAGTAAGGCCAAAAGTGGAATAGGATAATTTTGTGGAATCACACAACCTCACCTCTTACTCACCAAAGTTCTTATGAGTTCACATCAGATTGTGCTTCTCCCGGATGTGTTAAAGTGATTGAAAGACAGGGATCAAAGAACTAGCTTCGGTTTTTGGTGGAGCTCGGTGGGGTAAACAAAAAGGGGCTTCTACTGAAATCAAGTTGATGCAGCGATATTCATGTCCGAGGGTGGCCCGATCTTCACGTCGTAGGATCGAATCGAGAGGGATAACTAGCTGCAAGCAGCCGGGATAACTAGCTTTACACCTGCCAAGGTTGGATGTAACCCGTACACTACTACAAAAACAGCTATAGCCAATATGGACACTAATGGCGCACTGTACATGTGGTGCTTCATTACTAAATACTAATGGCGCACCATGTGTTGGTGCGCCATTAGTAGTTTTGAAAAAATTAAAAAAAAATTAAACTAGTAATGGCGCACCACTCCCACGATGCGCCATTAGTAATTATGTTTCAAAAAAAATCAATTTTTTTATTTTAATTTTTTAGACTACTAATGGCGCACTGTGGGAGTGGTGCGCCATTACTACTTGAACTAGTAATGGCGCACCATCCCACGGTGCGCCATTAGTAACTTGGCCACCACTTCTACTGAATGCACCCCCTCCCCCCGTGGATCGCCTTTTCAGTTTTTTTAAAAATGATGGAAATGTCAAAAAATAAAAGAAAATAAGTTTCCTATGTGATATGTGGTCTAGTTGTTGTGAAAATTTACAAATATGAATTTTGAATTTATTTTCAAAATCTCTCGAGAATTTGTAAAATGGGCATAACTTTTCCGTACGAACTCAGATGAAAAAGTTTTTTATATGAAAAATTATCTACTCGAAAAGTTACATCCGAATTTAACGGGGGGGGGGGGGGGGGAACCCCGTTAAACATTTTTAAAATCCTCAAAAACCTAACAGAAAAAAGATACGGGGCTTTTAAAATCTGGAGAGGCAAAAAAAATTCAAACTTACTAATGGCGCACCTGCCAATGGTGCGCCATTACTATCTTCCCGCCTTCAAAATTCAAAATAAGTGAAAAAATAATAATAAAAGTTACTAATGGCGCACCTGCCCATGGTGCGCCATTAGTATCTTCCCGCCTTCAAAATTCAAAAGAAATAAAAAAAATAAAAAAGTTAGTAATGGCACACCTGCCCGCGGTGCGCCATTACTATGCCGTATATATGGCTGGGCGTGGTCCTCTCCTCCTTACCTCTTCATTCTTCTCCTCCACTCCACCTCTCCTCCACTCCATCTCCTTCTCTCCTCCACTCCATCTCCCCTTCTCTCCTCCACCATACTACCCTCCTCCTCTCTGGCGACCTCCTCCTCCTCCTCCTCTCCGGCGATCTCCTCCTCCTCTCCGGCAACCTCCTCCTCCCTCCTCTCCTCCCCTCCCCTTCCCTCACGGTTTATCCTCCCTCCTCTTCGGTGAGCTCCTCCTCCCTCCTCTCCGGTGAGCTCCTCCCTCCTCTCCGGTGAGCTCCTCCTTCCTCCTCTCTGGTGAGCTCCTCCCTCCTCTTCAGTGAGCTGACCCTCCCTCCTCTCCGGTGAGCTCCTCCTCCCTCCTCTCCGGTGAGCTCCTCCTCCCTCCTCTCCTCCCATCCCCTCATGGTTTCTCCTTCCTCCTCTCCGATGCTCCGGTGAACTCCTCTCCGGCGACCTCCTCCTCCTCTCCGGTGATGTAGGCGAGCGCCTCTCCGGTGACCTCCTCCTCCTCCTCTCCGGCGAACTCCTCTCCGGCAAAAGAACACGACAAAAGAACGTACAAGACCCAAAAACAGGAACAAAATTTGAAATAATATCATGCCAAAAAACAAGCAAAAAAACGAGCAAAAAATGGGCAAAAAAATCACGATCCAGATTCAAATTCAAAATTCAAAAATAGCAATGGCGCACGGTGGGGGTTAGATGGTGCGCCACTTCTATTTTTCCGCCTTCAAAATTCAAAAATACTAATGGCGCATCGTGGCCTATACTAATGGCGCACCAGTGGCCAATACTAATGGCGCACCGTGGCCTATACTAATGGCGCACCAGTGGTGCGCCATTAGCATACCAGATACTAATGGCGCATCAGTGGTGCGCCATTAGTAAAAAATACTAGTGGTGTGGTACTAGTGGCGCACCAGTAGTGCGCCATTAGTAGGCAAAACTGGTGCGCCACTAGTAGGCCTTTTCCTAGTAGTGGTACATTGGGGATGGCTGACCGAAGCTACAAGAACTCCAACCCGCTGTCCGAACAATCGCAGAACCACAAACTAATCCACACAAAACGGCTGAAACCGTAGAGCACAAACTAGGGGGAACCATAGGCTCCTTCTCGCGAATCCGAATGAACTCACAAGAGCAAAGGTAGCAAGATCTCTCGGATCTCTCTAGCAGTCTTGCTGCATAAGCTTGTAGCTGAATGCTTTGATAAAAAAGGTTTCCTAGAGGAAGGGGGAGATGGGGTTTTATAGCAGGAACAACCCCCCTTAGCTAGGTGTGAAAATGGTTTCAAAAGTAAGCAGGTTTGCATGGCTTCCTTTGGTGAATAGGCAGTCAACTTTGGGAGTTGTTGCAGAGCTCCTCGGAAATTCGCGAAGTCTTAACAGCCTGGACACCTTCCACGAGAATGGCTAGAACTTTTGACTCACAACTCCAAATGATGTGAGGTTTTTTGCGTTGGAAAGATAATTTGATGTGGCTTCTGTTGATGTACCCCTATGGCCCCGTCTCTCCATCATATGGGTGTGCCACACAAAAACATCAGAGGTAAAAACTGACAGCATCAGCTTCACTTGAAACTTGTTTTCTCCAAACTTGTTCCTCTAAAGCGGTTGCTTCAAAAGCTCATAGGTTGTTGGATTGCTTCTATGTTATACCTAAGTTCAACCAACAACAATGGAGATGAAAGCATAGTTGTGTCATCAAAGTTACAAGGTAAACTTAAGTTAGCGTTCACCTGGTCACTTATTTGTTTGGCGCGACTTCTTGTGATTGGACCTATAATTGTTGGAGACTTGTCGATGGTTGTGGTGTCCTCATCAGTATCCCTTGAGCCCTTCGAAGCTGCCCTTCAAAAACTCAAATGCACCGTGCGCTGGCCCCACGGTGGGCACCAACTGTCATGGAATTGTCACGACAGATGTCCTAGTGAAAGGACTTAGTCATAGAGCCATCGCAACTAGAAAGCTTAAAGGGGTTAATTGGGACAAAGGACACGAGAAGTTTATAATGGTTTGGCCCCTTACGGTGAAGGTAAAGCCTAGTCCAGTTGATGTGGTATTGCTAGGTTTCGATGACCAAGGAGCGAATACGCTAGCTTGGCTCTTGATCTGTTGTTTTCCTGCCCTAAGCTGCCGCCGGGTCATCCCCTTATATACACGGGTTAACGCCTGGCGGCCTACAGAGTCCCGGCCGGCTCATATAACATGTCCGGCTCGGTGACTCCTTTTACATGCCTTACTTTACAAGTCTTACTGATACATGGAGGTTTACAATTACGGGCCTTAAGCCGCCTCTGGGCTTGGGCCTACTACAAGCCTTATAATGAATCATAGCCTTGTATATCCACTAGGCTTCTTTTAGTAACCCACCATTAGGATTGACCCGGCCCCTCCTGGGCGGGTCATACCTGGTAGTCATATTCCTAACAAAACCCACTTTCAATAATATTGCAAACACTATTATCAATCTCATATTCATCATGGGGCTTAAATAAAATTTCAACATCAAAAGAAGAATCACCCCAATCATGATCATTGCAACAAACAGTAGTCATAGAAAAACTAGCATCCCCAAGCTTGAGGTTTTGCATATCATTGACACAATTGACATTAAGAGAATTTATAATAACATCATTGCAATCATGCTTTTCATCTAAGGAACTATCAAGTATGGGTGCAACAGCAACGATCTCATGTTTAACATAAGGAACTATAGCAAATTCATCTTCATAAATATTGGCATCACGGCCATAAGAATAGCAAGCATCATGTTCATCAAGGGATATTTCAATCAAATCATCAGAATCATAATTATCTATAGATTCATGCATATCATTATTTTCTTCCGAAGCAATGGTAATTCTTTCAATAAATTCTTTGACATAGACATTATGAGCATATTTTTCATAGCAATATTTAAGTGTGTCAAAATTTTCAGATTTGTAGAGAGTAATATCATACTTTTCAATCAAAGAAGCAACTTCATAAGCACCCTTAAAAGCAACAAATTCTTCAATTTGTTCGATATCATAGTAACTATAAACACCCTTTGCATAATAAGATAAGATTTCATTATCATTAAACTCACATAGGTAGGGGAGGTGTTTTTTAGGGTCCTTAGAGCAACAAGTAAAATCACAAATTTCACAAAGATTCCAAGCATAACATAGCAATCTGTTTATTTGATCCCATAAGAGTCTCCCTTTTTCAGACAAATGGTGACACACAAAATGAGCATGCTCATCTAAAGATTTCCCATCAACTAGGGTAGTTGGGGTTTCAGCACGAGTGCATAAGGATCGAAGATGATCCAAGTAGAACACTTTAAGTGGATCCATATCAATAGATTTTTAGCAAGAAAAGATGCAAGCAAATAGAAGGCACATGGAAACACAAACAAAGATACATACGGGAAGAAGGCGAATGAAAAAGGGTGAATAAAATGGCAAAGGTGAAGTGGGGGAGAGGAAAACGAGAGGCAAATGACAAATAATGTAATGCGAAGGATAAGAGTTGTGATGGGTACTTGGTATGTCTTGACTTGGCGTAGATCTCCCCGACAACGATGCCAGAAATCCTTCTTGCTACCTCTTGAGCACTGCGTTGGTTTTCCCTTGCAGAGGAAAGGGTGATGCAGTAAAGTAGCGTAAGTATTTCCCTCAGTTTTTGAGAACCAAGGTATCAATCCAGTAGGAGACCACGCGCGAGTCACCTCGTACCTACAGAAACAAATAAGAACCTCGCAACCAACGTGATAAAGGGGTTGTCAATCCCTTCAGGGCCACTTGTAAGAGTGAGATCTGATAGAGATGATAATAATAAGATAATTATTTTTTGGTATTTTTATGATATAGATTGAAAGTAAAATATAGCAAAATAAAGTAGATGGGAAACTTATATGATGGAGAATAGACCCGGGGGCCATAGGTTTCACTAGTGGCGTCTCTCAAGAGCATAAGTATTACGGTGGGTGAACAAATTACTGTCGAGCAATTGATAGAAAAGCGAATAATTATGAGAATATCTAGGTATGATCATGTATATAGGCATCACGTCCGCGACAAGTAGACCGACTCCTGCCTGCATCTACTACTATTACTCCACGCATCAACCACTATCCAGCATGCATCTAGAGTATTAAGTTCATAAGAACAGAGTAACGCCTTAAGGAAGATGGCATGACGTAGAGGGATAAACTCATGCAATATGATATAAACCCCATCTTGTTATTCTCGATGGCAACAATACAATACGTGTCGTTTCCCTTTGTCACTGGGATCGAGCACCGCAAGATTGAACCCAAAGCTAAGCACTTCTCCCATCGCAAGAAAGATCAATCTAGTAGGCCAAACCAAACTGATAATTCGAAGAAACTTGCAAAGATAAACCAATCATACATAAAATAATTCAGAGAAGATTCAAATATTGTTCATAGATAAACTTGATCATAAACCCACAATTCATCGGATCTCGACAAACACACCACAAAAAGAAGAGTTACATCGAATAGATGTCCATGATAATTGAGGAGAACTTTGTATTGAGATCCAAAGAGAGAGAAAAAGCCATCTAGCTACTAGCTATGGACCCGAAGGTCTGAAGTAAATTACTCACACATCATCGGAGGGGCCATGGAGTTGATGTAGAGGCCCTCCGTGATCAATGCCCCCTCCGGCGGAGCTCCGAAAAAGGACCCAAGATGGGATCTCTTGGGTACAGAAGGTTGCGGCGGTGGAAATAGGGTTTCATGGTGCTCCTGGATGTTTGCGGGGTATGTGAACATATATAGGAGGAAGAAGTAGGTTGGTGGAGCAACGAGGGGCCCACAAGGGGGAGGGCACGCCCCCTGCCTCGTGGCCGCCTCGTTGATTGCTTGACGTACACTCCAAGTCCTCTGGATCACGTTTTTTCCAAAAATCACGTTCCCGGAGGTTTCATTCCGTTTGGACTCCATTTGATATTCCTTTTCTATGAAACACTGAAATAGGAAAGAAACAACAATTTGGGCTGGGCCTCCGGTTAATAGGTTAGTCCCAAAAATAATATAGAAGTGTAAAATAAATCCCATTAACATCCAAAACAGATAATATACTAGCATGGAACAATCAAAAATTATAGATACGTTGGAGACGTATAAGACACCTAACCAATCTAGGAGACACCACTCTCCAAAAGGTAATAGACGGTGTGTTGATGATGAACTCCTTGCTCTTGTTCTTCAAAGATAGTCTCCCCAACACTCAACTCTCTCTCTCTCTCACTAATTTGGATTTGGTGCAAAGATGATTTGAGTGGAAAGCAACTTGGAGAAGGCTAGAGATCAAGATTCATATGGTTGGAATGGAGTATCTTGGTCTCAACACATGAGTCGGTGGTTGTCTCCCAGAAAATGTATGCTGGAAGTGTAGGCACGTTTTGATGGCTCTCTTCACAAATGAAGAGTGGGTGGAGGGGTATATATAGCCTCCACACAAAATCTAACCATTGCACACAAATCACCAAACTCGGTGGGTCTGAATAATGAAACTCGGTCAGACCGATTTAGTTCAAAATGTGAACATTAGGCTTTTTCGGTGGGACCGATATGATCAACTCGGTGAGACCGATGTACTAGGGTTAGGGTAAAACCTCATCTCGGTTTAACCGATTACACAAGCTCGGTGGGACTGATTTTGGTAATAAGCAAAATAGAGAGTTGGTCAAGCAAACTCGGTGGGACCGATTGCATATCTCGGTGGGAGCGAAATTATTGCAATAGGTAATAGAGAGTTTGCAAGCCTATCTCGGTGAGACCGAGATCCCATCGGTGAGACTGGATCGATTAGGGTTTCTGGCAGTGGCTATGTCAAGTGAACTCGGTGGCGCCGGATAGATCAAATTGGTGCGGCCGAGTTTGAATTTTGGTTTGGGACATATGTGGATATGAGAAAGTCGTTGAGGGCTTTGGAGCATATCACTAAGCACTTTGAGCAAGCAAGCCATTAAGCAACACCTCATCCCCTTTTAATAGTATTGGCTTTCGTATGGACTCAATGTGATCTTGGATCACTAAAATTAAAATGTAGAGTCTTGAGCTTTTGAGCTTGAGCCAATCCTTTGTTCTTAGCATCTTACAGGGGTTCCATATCCTCTTGTCCACGCCACTCCATTTGTTGAACTTGTCTGAAATATACTAGATAAAAATATTAGTCCAACAAGAGATATGTTGACATTAATTACTAAAACCACCCAGGGAGCACTTGTGCTTTCACTTTCGTTGCTTTTCCTAAGATGATACAAAATTCTCGGCCCAGTTGTACTAACCAGTCACAAGTTAGTGGTGGCATTAGATTTTTCATGCACGTCGTAGGTGATAATTCTAGTGCCAGCGTGCCTTGTCCTGGAACGCCTTCAGTATCTTTTGGATATATATATAGGAGTGTTGGCAACCCTTATTTCTCAAACAATTTCACTTCCTTTCTCCATTAAAATCTTCTCCCTAACTAGTTAGCTGATTGTAGTTTTTTGTTCCCCTTTAGCTAGCTACGTGGCTGGTAATGGACCCACTGGAGCTTGTCAAATTAGAACGAGCCTCGTGTGCAAGCCCATGTTGGCGGAGGGTGTCGAAAGGTCAGGACTCCACCGCCTTGGCCGAGCTCCCCTTGGCACTATTGGGTACGCCGTGAGCTCGCCACGGCCAATGTAGCCAACCCTATTCGGCGAATCATCCTGTTGTAGCAGCTCGACTTCCATACGATCTGGCGGCTACACCCACTAGTAGAAAAGAAGGCTTTCGTTGAGGCCTAGCTAGCCAATTAGTCCTGGTTCAGCCACGAACTGGGACCAATGGAGGCATACGTCCCGGTTCATGAGCCCATGGGGACGGCCGGGCCTCGTGGGGCATTGGTCCTGATTTGTCTGGACCCATTTGTCCCGGTTCTAGGCACGAACCAGGACCAATGGTCCTCGCTCCTGGCCACATCCATTGGTCCTGGTTCATGGCTGGAACCGGGACAGAAGGGGGGCCTTTAGTCCCGGTTCCAGCCGCGAACCCGGACCAATGAGGTGGCTCTATATACCCCTCGCCCGCGAGCAGAGCACTCCACTGCTCTGTTTATCTGGCCAACGAGGAGAGAACTTTGTGGTGCTCTAGCTCACCTCCTATGCACATGAGGTGTTTGATGAAATGCCCGAGCCACACTAGTTAAGCTTTCTCCTCTCGAAGCTCGGCAAGCTCAATTTTGCTCGAGATTTGTCTAGGTTTAGCGGTCCATTAAGTCCCGTCCCCGTCTTCACCGCTGTTGATCGCCCGTGCCGATCTCGTCACCGGCACCACCGTGGCGAGCCTCCTTTTCTTATCTTCTTTATGAATGAAAAAAATTCTTACTTGTATGATTAGATAGATACTTGTCTATTTTCTTACTTTTATTATTGCTTGTTATTATATAGTGAGATGGTTTTGGTATCTGCCCCCGTCGGCCCTCGTCTTGGCTATGATTCGGATGTGGTATATATTATCTTTTATAACTATTTGGTTCATTTATTGTTTATGACAATTGTGCTGACCAACGTGACATATATTTTATTTATCTAGGAGGTATGTGAACCGGAAATTCCAACCGACCCTATTGCAGGAAACAATTACTTGAAGGAAAAAATAAAAAAAATTGAGGAGGAGAAGATGATATTGGAGTTGCAAGTTGCAGATGTCGTCGATGATCACAAGATCAAGATGGATGCAATACGGTTGAAGATTAGAAAGATTAGAAAATATGCCATTCATACTGAGGCTTGGTATCATTATGCCGTTGGATCAATTGTTACCTTGGTTGCGATTGTGATCACATTTGTTGTTGCATTAAAATGTTTTACATAGTTTCAATGTATGGTTTAGTTAGATGCTCTAGAGAGCTATATGTTGTTCAATGAGAACTATGTATGTACTTTGGTTTCAATGTGATGATGAACTTCTATTAATTTGGTCACTTATCTATCCATGATGTTCTGTAATGGTTTTTGACACACTTAATTATATATAATGCACACAGATGAACCGACAATGGATGTACGGTGATAGACACACCTCTGAGTACATTAAGGGCGTGTATAATTTTCTCGAAGTGGCTAAGGCAAACAAGTAGAATGGTTTTATGTGTTGTCCATGCCCTATATGTGGGAATACGAAGTCTTACTCGGACCAAAAAATCCTTCACAACCACCTGCTTTATAAGGTTTCAAGCCACACTATAATGTTTGGACCAAGCATGAAGAAATATGGGGTTATGATGGAAGAGAGCGAGGAATATGAGGACGATGACAACTATGTGCCCCCTAAATACGGTGATGCTGCAACGGGGGAAGCTTCTGAAGATCAAGAGGAACCAGACGATGTGCTCAATGATGATCTCCGCCGAGTCATTGTTGATGCAAGGAGACAGTGCAAAACTCAAAAGGAGAAGCTGAAGTTTGATCGCATGTTAAAGGATCACAAAAAAGGGTTGTACCCAAATTGTGACGATGGCTACACAAAGCTCGGTACCGTACTGGAATTGCTGCAGTGGAAGGCAGAGAATGTTGTGCCTGACAAAGGATTTGAGAAGCTACTGAAAATATTGAAGAAGAAGCTTCCAAAGGATAACGAATTGCCCGATAGTATGTACGCAACAAAGAAGGTCGTATGCCCTCTAGGATTGGAGGTGCAGAAGATACATGCATGCCCTAATGACTGCATCCTCTACCGCGGTGCATACGAGGATTTGAACACATGCCCGGTATGCGGTGCATTGCAGTATAAGATGAGACGAGATGACCCTGGTGATGTTGACGGCAAGGCCCCCAGGAAGAGGGTTCCTGCCAAGATGATGTGGTATGCTCCTATAGTACCATGGTTGGAACGTCTATTTAGAAACGAAGAGCATGCAAAGTTGATGCGATGGCACAAGGAGGACCATAAGAAAGATGAGGGAAGTTGAGAGCACCCGCTGACGGGACGTAGTGGAGAAAAATCGAGAGAAAGTACCGGGATGAGTTTGCAGGTGACCCAAGGAATGTATGGTTTGGTTTAAGCGCGGATGGCATTAATCCTTTCGGGGAGCAGAGCAACAATCACAGCATCTGGACCGTGACTCTATGTATGTATAACCTTCCTCCTTGGATGTGCATGAAGCGGAAGTTCATTATGATGCCAGTTCTCATCCAACGCCCTAAGAAACCCCACAGTGACATTGATGTGTACCTAAGGCCATTAGTTGAAGAACTTTTGGAGTTGTGGAATGAAAATGGTGTACATGTGTGGGATGAGCACAAACATGAGGAATTTAACCTGCACGCGTTGCTGTTTGTGACCATCAATGATTGGCCCGCTCTCAGTAACCTTTCAGGACAGAGAAACAAGGGATACCACGCATGCACGCATTGTTTAGCTGACACCGAAAGTATATACCTAGACAAATGCAGGAAGAATGTGTACCTGGGCCATCATCGATTTCTTCCGACCAACCATCAATGTCGAAAGAAAGGCAAGCATTTCAAAGGCGAGGCAGATCACGGGAAGAATCCCGCCATGTGTACCGGTGATCACGTACTTGCTATGGTCAATGATTTACACGTAATCTTTAGAAAGGGTCCCGGTGGACTATCTGTTCCGAATGACGCTGAGGGACACACACCCATGTGGAGGAACAAATCTATATTTTGGAACCTACCCTACTGGAAATACCTAGAGGTCCCCTCTTCAATCACGTGATGCACATGACGAAGAACCTTTGTGTGAACCTGCTAGGCTTCTTGGGCGTGTATGGAAAGACAAAAGATACATCGGAGGCACGGGAGGACCTGCAACATTTGCATGAAAAAGACGGCATGCCTCCAAAGCAGTATGAAAGTCCTGCCAGCTACGCTCTTACCAGAGAAGAGAAGGAAATCTTCTTTGAATGCCTGCTCAGTATGAAGGTCCTGTCTGGCTTCTCGTCGAATATAAAGGGAATAATAAATATGCCAGAGAAAAAGTTCCAAAACCTAAAGTCTCATGATTGCCACGTGATTATGACGCAATTGCTTCCTGTTGCATTGAGGGGGCTTCTACCGGAAAACCGCCGATTAGCCATTGTGAAGCTATGTGCATTCCTCAATGCAATCTCTCAGAAGGTGATCGATCCAGAAAACATACCAAGGCTAAGGAGTGATGTGACGCAATGTCTTGCCAGTCTCGAGGTGGTGTTCCCACCATCCTTCTTCAATATCATGATGCACATCCTAGTTCATCTAGTCGAGGAGATTGTCGTTCTGGGGCCTGTATTTCTACACAATATGTTCCCCTTTGAGAGGTTCATGGGAGTCCTAAAGAAATATGTCCATAACCGTGCTAGGCCAGAAGGAAGCATCTCCATGGGCCATCAAATAGAGGATGTCATTGGGTTTTATGTTGACTTCATTCCTGGCCTTAAGAAGATTGGTCTCCCTAAATCGCGGTATGAGGGGAGACTGACTGGAAAAGGCACGCTAGGAGGGGACTCCATAATATGCAGGGACGTGCATTCTTGGTCTCAAGCACACTACACATTTCTACAGAACTCTACCTTGGTGACCCCGTATGTCGATGAACACAAGAACAGTCTGCGCTCCGGACACCCGAAGCCGTGTGACGACTGGATTACATATGAACACATCAGGACTTTCAGCAGTTGGTTGTAAACACGTCTCAGAGGTGATAACACTGTGTCTGGTGAGCTGTACTCGTTGTCCAGGGGACCATCTTTGACTGTATTGGCTTACAAAGGATACGAGATAAATGGGAATACATTTTACACGATCGCCCAAGATCAGAAGAGCACCAACCAAAACAGCGATGTCCGCTTTGATGCAGCAACCAAGAGGGGAAAGGACACATATTATGGTTACATAGTGGACATATGGGAACTTGACTATGGACATGATTTTAAGGTCCCTTTGTTTAAGTGCAAATGGGTAAATCTGTTAGGAGGCAGGATACATATAGACCCATAGTACGGAATGACAACAGTTGATCTGAACAATCTTGGGTACACAGACGAACCATTCATCCTAGCCAATGATGTGGCGCAGTTTTTCTATGTGAAGGTGATACGTCTCCAATGAATCTATAATTTTTGATTTTTCCATGCTATTACATTATCTGTTTTGGATGTTTAATGGGCTTTAATATGCTCTTTCATATTATTTTTGGGACTAATCTATTAACCGGAGGCCTAGTGTCAGTTTCTGTTTTTTTGCCTATTTCAGTGTTTCGTAGAAAAGGAATATCAAACGGAATGAAACCTTCGCGAGGATCTTTCTTGGAACAAATGCAAACAATGAGACTTAGAGTGGAAGTCTGGAACTCGGTGATGCATCCACGAGATAGGAGTGTGCGCCTAGGGGAAGGCGCGACCCCACCCTCGTGGGCCCCACAGAAGTCCACCGACATACTTCTTTCACCTACATATACTCTTATACCCTAAAAACATCAGGGGAGCCACGAAACCACTTTTCCACTGCCACAACCTTCTATACCCGTGTGATCCCATCTGGGGCCTTTTCCGTCGATCTACCGGAGGGGGATTCGATCACGGACGGCTTCTACATCAACACCATAGCCTCTCCGATGATGTGTGAGTAGTTTACCACAAACCTTCGGGTCCATAGGTTTTAGCTAGATGGCTTCTTCTCTCTTTGGTTCTCAGTACAAAGTTCTCCTCGATGTTCTTGGAGATCTATTTGATGTAATACTTTTTGCGGTGTGTTTGCCGAGATCCGATGAATTGTGGATTTATGATCAAGTTTATCTATGAACAATATTTGGTTCTTCTCTGAATTCTTATATGCATGATTTGATATCTTTGCAAGTCTCTTTGAATTATCGGTTTAGTTTGGCCTACTAGATTGATCTTTCTTGCAATGAGAGAAGTGCTTAGCTTTGGGTTCAATCTTGCTGTGTCCTTTCCCAGTGACATTAGGGTCAGCAAGGCACGTATTGTATTGTTACCATCGAGGATAAAAAGACGGGGTTTATATCATATTGCTTGAGTTGATCCCTCTACATCATGTCATCTTGCTTAAAGCGTTACTCTGTTCTTATGAACTTAATACTCTAGATGCATGCTGGATAGCGGTCGATGTGTGGAGTAATATTAGTAGATGCAGAATTGTTTCGGTCTACTTAACATGTACGTGATGCCTATATTTCATAATAATTGCCTAGATATTCTCATAACTATGCGCTCTTCTATCAATTGCTCGACAGTAATTTGTTCACCCACCGTAATACATGGTATCATGAGAGAAGCCACCAGCGAAACCTATGGCCCCCGGGTCTCTTCCTTATCATATTGCATCTCTTTTTATTTACCTCGCATCTCGTTTACTATTTTGCAATCTTTACTTTCCAATCTATACAACAAGAATACAAAAATATTTATCTTATTATCTTTATCAGATCTCACTTTCGCAAGTGACCGTGAAGGGATTGACAACCCCTTTATCGCGTTGGTTGTGAGGTTCTTGATTGTTTGTGCAGGTACTTGCTGACTTGCGTGTTATCTCCTACTGGATTGATACCTTGGTTCTCAAAAACTGAGGGAAATACATACACTACTTTGCTGCATCACCCTTTCCTCTTCAAGGGAAAACCAACGCATTCTCAAGAGGTAGCAGAAGGACATGTCTACCAAACCGAGACAAAGAAAAGATAAGGAAGCGAACGCATCATATGATGATCCAAAGCGCCACATAGTTCTTTCAGAAAAAATAGAGATCGTGGGGGTGGAGGGCAAGACAGACATGTCCGATTATTATGAAAAGTTTCATGAAATTCCTCCCTTCAAAGTCAAGGCTGACCCAAGCACCCTGATAAACGATGAAGATTATACATGGTTACGGCGCAATAAGCAAAGGACACAAGCGAAGAAAAAGTGAATACTTTCTCTCCACAACTATTATGATGATTCCTTTGATCTAGAATATCCATGTGACAGACGAGTTTCCGTATGAAACCATGATACTTCGAAAGAGATTGTCCGTTTTGTACACGAAGTGTATCCAGTTTTTGCCGTAAACCTCTCAACTTTTTAGCACATGCTACGTGGGTGAAATGATGATACCATGCCAACTTTCAACCTTTTCAGAGTTCATTTGTAATACTTTTTATTTTCAGGGTCATATATCTCAAAAAATCAATAAATGCATGAAAAATAACAAATGAAGTCAGAAAGGGTTGAAAATTGATGATGCGGGTTTGAATGGTGCATTTTGAACACACAAAAAGTCTGGAGTTCAAATAAGTTCAAAAAATGAAATCCCATTGTAACAGACGAGTTTTCGTCTGAAATCCTCATACTTCGAAAGAGATTGTCCGTCTTGTATACGAAGTGCATCCAGTTTTTGCTGTAACCCTCTCAACTTTTTAGCACATGCTATGTGGGTGAAATGATGATACCATGCCAACTTTCAACCTTTTCAGAGTTCATTTGTAGTGCCTTTTATTTTTAGGGTCATATAGCTCAAAAAACTAGTAAATGCATGAAAAATAACAAATGAAGTCAGAAAGGGTTGAAAATTGATGATGTGGCTTTGAATGGTGCATTTTGAATACACAAAAAGCCTAGAGTTCAAAATAAGTTCAAAAAAATGAAATCCCTTTGTAACAGACGAGTTACCGTATGAAACCCTGATACTTCAAAAGAGATTATTCGTTTTGTACACGAAGTGCATCCAGTTTTTGACATAACCCTCTCAACTTTTTAGCACATGATATTTGGGTGAAATGATGATACCATGCCAACTTTCAACCTTTACAGAGTTCATATGTAATGCTTTTCATTTTCAGGGTCATATAGCTTAAAAAATCAGTAGATGCATGAAAAATAACAAATGAAGTCAGAAAGGGTTAAAGTTGATGATGTGGCTTTGAATGGTGCATTTTGAACACACAAAAAGTCTGGAGTTCAAATAAGGTAAAAAAAATGAAATCCCATTGTAACAGACGAGTTTTCATCTGAAACCCTAATACTTCGAAAGAGATTGTCCGTCTTGTACACGAAGTGCACCTAGTTTTTGCCGTAACCCTCTTAACTTTTTAGCACATGCTATTTGGGTGAAATGATGATAGCATGCTAACTTTCAACATTTTCAGAGTTCATTTGTAGTACTTTTCATTTTCAGGGTCATATAGCTCAAAAAAATCAGTAAATGCATGAAAAATAACAAATGAAGTCAGAAAGGGTTGAAAATTGATGATGTAGCTTTGAATGGTGCATTTTAAACACACAAAAAGTCTAGAGTACAAATAAATTCAAAAAATGAAAGCCCTTTGTAACAGATGAGTTTTCGTCCGAAACCCTGATACTTTGAAAGAGATTGTCCATTTTGTACATGAAGTGCATCCAGTTTTTGCCGTAACTCTCTCAACTTTTTAGCACATGCTATGTGGGTGAAATTATCATACCATGCCAATTTTCAACCTCTTCAGAGTTCATCTGATGTGCTTCTCAATTTCAGGGTCATTTAGCTCAAAGAATGAACTAATATAAAAAAGAATAATCTAGAAAACTTTTATGAAACTCTAATAGCAAAAATAATAAACTAAAAGAATGAACTAGAAAACTTTAATGAAACTCTAACAGAAAAAAGAATGAACTAGAAAACTTTAATGAAACCCTAATAGCAAAAAGAATTAACTAAAAAGCTTTTATGAACCTCTAGTATTATTGAAATTAAATTATATAAAATTTATGCAACTAAAATTATCAAAGTATTTTCTTTTTAAAACATTATAATCAAAAAGAATTTGCATAAAATAAATAAAAAAGCAAAAAATAAAATAAAATAAATAAGTAGAAGCAAAATAAAATAAATAAGTAGAAACAAAATAAACTTTAATAAATAACTAGAAACAAAATAAAACAAAATAAACTTTAATAAAATAAATAAGTAGAAACAAAACAAAATAAAATAAACTTTAATAAAATAAATAAACTTTAATAAAAAAATGAATAAACTTTAATAAAATAAATAAAAATAGCAACAGTAAGTATTTTGTTATAAGTAGAAACAAAATAAAATAAATAAAGCAACAAAGAAAATAAAAATAAAAAAGTGATACTTGAATAAGAGTTTCTCAATGAAAGACCTCGGTGAAGCTGCTTATATATTAGGCATTAAGATCTATAGAGATAGATCAAGACGCTTAATTGGACTTTCACAAAGCACATACCTTGACAAAGTTTTGAAGAAGTTCAAAATGGATCAAGCAAAGAAAGCGTTCTTGCCTGTGTTACAAGGTGTGAAGTTGAGTAAGACTCAATGCCCGACCACTGCAGAAGATTGAGAGAAAATGAAAGATGTTCCCTATGCTTCAGCCATAGGCTCTATCATGTATGCAATGTTGTGTACTAGACCTGATGTGTGCCTTGCTATAAGTCTAGCAGGGAGGTACCAAAGTGATCCAGGAGTGGATCACTGGACAACGGTCAAGAACATCCTGAAATACCTGAAAAGGACTAAGGATATGTTTCTCGTTTATATAGGTGACAAAGAGCTCATCGTAAATGGTTACGTTGATGCAAGCTTTGACACTGATCCGGACGATTCTAAATCTCAATCCGGATACATGTTTACATTAAACGGTGGAGCTGTCAGTTAGTGCAGTTCTAAACAAAGCGTCGTCGCAGGATCTACGTGTGAAGCGGAATACATAGCTGCTTCGGAAGCAGTAAATGAAGGAGTCTGGATGAAGGAGTTCATATCTGATCTAGGTGTCATACCTAGTGCATCGGGTCCAATGAAAATCTTTTGTGACAATACTGGTGCAATTGCCTTGGCAAAGGAATCCAGATTTCACAAGAGAACCAAGCACATCAAGAGACGCTTCAATTCCATCCGGGATCTAGTCCAGGTGGGAGACATAGAGATTTGCAAGATACATACGGATCTAAATGTTGCAGACCCATTGACTAAGCCTCTTCCACGAGCAAAACATGATCAGCACCAAGGCTCCATCGGTGTTAGAATCATTACTGTGTAATCTAGATTATTGACTCTAGTGCAAGTGGGAGACTGAAGGAAATATGCCCTAGAGGCAATAATAAAGTTATTATTTATTTCCTTATATCATGATAAAAGTTTATTATTCATGCTAGAATTGTATTAACCGGAAACATAATACATGTGTGAATACATAGACAAACAGAGTGTCACTAGTATGCCTCTACTTGACTAGCTCGTTAATCAAAGATGGTTATGTTTCCTAACCATGGACAAAGAGTTGTTATTTGATTAACGGGATCACATCATTAGGTGAATGATCTGATTGACATGACCCATTCCATTAGCTTAGCACCCGATCGTTTAGTATGTTGCTATTGCTTTCTTCATGACTTATACATGTTCCTACGACTATGAGATTATGCAACTCCCGTTTGCCGGAGGAACACTTTGTGTGCTACCAAACGTCACAACGTAAATGGGTGATTATAAAGGTGCTCTACAGGTGTCTCCAAAGGTACATGTTGGGTTGGCGTATTTCAAGATTAGGATTTGTCACTCCGAATGTCGGAGAGGTATCTCTGGGCCCTCTTGGTAATGCACATCACATAAGCCTTGCAAGCATTACAACTAATGAGTTAGTTGCAAGATGATGTATTACGAAACGAGTAAAGAGGCTTGCCGGTAACGAGATTGAACTAGGTATTGAGATACCGACGATCGAATCTCGGGCAAGTAACATACCGATGACAAAGGGAACAACGTATGTTGTTACGCGGTCTGACCGATAAAGATCTTCCTAGAATATGTGGGAGCCAATATGAGCATCCAGGTTCCGCTATTGGTTATTAACCGGAGACGTGTCTCGGTCTTGTCTACATTGTTCTTGAACCCGTAGGGTCCGCACGCTTAAGGTTTTGATGATAGTTATATTATGAGTTTATGCATTTTGATGTACCGAAGTTTGTTCGGAGTCCCGGATGTGATCACGGACATGACGAGGAGTCTCGAAATGGTTGAGACATAAAGATTGATATATTGGAGGCCTATATTTGGATATCGGAAGTGTTTCGGGTGAAATCGGGATTTTACCGGAGTACCGAGACTTTACTGGAACCCCCCGGGAGGTATATGGGCCTTAGTGGGCTTTAGTGGAAGAGAGGAGAGGTGGCCAGGGCTGGGCCACGCACCCCTCTCCCCTAGTCTGAATAGGACAAGGAGAGGGGGCGGCACGCCCCCTTCCTTCTCTCTCTCCTCTTTCCCCACTTCCCGAATCCTATTCCAACTAGGAAGGGGGGAATCCTACTCCCGGTGGGAGTAGGACTCCTCCTGGCGCGCCCTCCTCCTGGCCGGCCGCACCCCCCCTTGATCCTTTATATACGGAGGCAGGGGGCACCCAATAGACACAAGTTGATCCACGTGATCTTATTCTTAGCCGTGTGCGGTGCCCCCTTCCACCATAATCCTCGATAATATTGTAGCGGTGCTTAGGCGAAGGCCTGCAATGGTAGAACATCAAGATCGTCACCACGCCGTCGTGCTGACGGAACTCTTCCCCGACACTTTGCTGGATCGGAGTCCGGGGATCGTCATCGAGCTGAACGTGTGCTAGAACTCGGAGGTGCCGTAGTTTCGGTGCTTGATCGGTCGGGCCGTGAAGACGTACGACTACATCAACCGCGTTGTGCTAACGCTTCCGCTGTCGGTCTACAAGGGTACGTAGATCACACTCTCCCCTCTCGTTGCTATGCATCACCATGATCTTGCGTGTGCGTAGGAATTTTTTTGAAATTACTACGTTCCCCAACAGTGGCATCCGAGCCTAGGTTTTATATGTTGATGTTATATGCACGAGTAGAACACAAGTGAGTTGTGGGCGATATAAGTCATACTGCTTACCGGCATGTCATACTTTGGTTCGGCGGTAGTGTTGGACGAAGCAGCCCAGACCGACATTACGCATACGCTTACGCGAGACCGGTTCTCCCGACATGCTTTGCACAGAGGTGGCTTGCGGGTGACAGTTTCTCCAACTTTAGTTGAACCGAGTGTGGCTACGCCCGGTCCTTGCGAAGGTTAAAACAGCACCAACTTGACAAACTATCGTTGTGGTTTTGATGCGTAGGTAAGATTGGTTCTTGCTTAAGCCCGTAGCAGCCACGTAAAAACTTGCAACAATAAAGTAGAGGATGTCTAACTTGTTTTTGCAGGGCATGTTGTGATGTGATATGGTCAAGACATGATGCCAAATTTTATTGTATGAGATGATCATGTTTTGTAACCGAGTTATCGGCAACTGGCAGGAGCCATATGGTTGTCGCTTTATTGTATGCAATGCAATCGCGTTGTAATGCTTTACTTTATCACTAAGCGGTAGCGATATTCGTGGAAGCATAAGATTGGCGAGACGACAATGATGCTACGATGGAGATCAAGGTGTCCCGCCGGCGACGATGGTGATCACGACGGTGCTTCGAAGATGGAGATCACAAGCACAAGATGATGATGGCCATATCATATCACTTATATTGATTGCATGTGATGTTTATCTTTTATGCATCTTATCTTGCTTTGATTGACGGTAGCATTATAAGATGATCTCTCACTAATTATCAAGAAGTGTTCTCCCTGAGTATGCACCGTTGCGAAAGTTCTTCGTGCTGAGACACCACGTGATGATCGGATGTGATAGGCTCTACGTTCAAATACAACGGGTGCAAAACAGTTGCACACGCGGAATACTCAGGTTATACTTGATGAGCCAAGAATATACAGATATGGCCTCGGAACACGGAGACCGAAAGGTCGAGCGTGAATCATATAGTAGATATGATCAACATAGTGATGGTCACCAATGAAACTACTCCATCTCACGTGATGATCGGACACGGTTTAGTTGATTTGGATCACGTGATCACTTAGAAGATTAGAGGGATGTCTATCTAAGTGGGAGTTCTTTAAGTAAATTAATTGAACTTAAATTTATCATGAAACTTAGTACCTGATAGTATCTTGCTTGTTTATGCTTGATTGTAGATAGATGGCCCGTGCTGTTGTTCCGTTGAATTTTAATGCGTTCCTTGAGAAAGCAAAGTTGAAAGATGATGGTAGCAATTACACGGACTGGGTCTGTAACTTGAGGATTATCCTCATTGTTGCACAGAAGAATTACATCCTGGAAGCACCACTGGGTGCCAGGCCTGCTGCTGGAGCAACACCAGATGTTATGAACGTCTGGCAGAGCAAAGCTGATGACTACTCGATAGTTCAGTGTGCCATGCTTTACGGCTTAGAATCGGGACTTCAACGACATTTTGAACGTCATGGAGCATATGAGATGTTCCAGGAGTTGAAGTTAATATTTCAAGAAAATGCCCGGATTGAGAGATATGAAGTCTCCAATAAGTTCTATAGTTGCAAGATGGAGGAGAACAGTTCTGTCAGTGAGCTTATACTCAAAATGTTTGGGTATAATAATCACTTGATTCAATTGGGAGTTAATCTTCCAGATGATTGCGTCATTGACAGAATTCTCCAATCACTGCCACCAAGGTATAAGAGCTTCGTGATGAACTATAATATGCAAGGGATGAATAAGACTATTCCCGAGCTCTTCGCAATGCTGAAAGCTGCGGAGGTAGAAATCAAGAAGGAGCATCAAGTGTTGATGGTCAACAAGACCACTAGTTTCAAGAAAAAGGGCAAAGGGAAGAAGAAGGGGAACTTCAAAAAGAACAGCAAGCAAGTTGCTACTCAAGAGAAGAAACCCAAACCTGGACCTAAGCCTGAAACTGAGTGCTTCTACTGCAAGCAGACTGGTCACTTGAAGCGGAACTACCCCAAGTATTTGGCGGATAAGAAGGATGGCAAGGTGAACAAAGGTATATGTGATATACATGTTATTGATGTGTACCTTACTAATGCTCGCAGTAGCACCTGGGTATTTGATACTGGTTCTGTTGCTAATATCTGCAACTCGAAACAGGGACTACGGATTAAGCGAAGATTGGCTAAGGACGAGGTGACGATGCGCGTGGGAAATGGTTCCAAAGTTGATGTGATCGCAGTCGGCACGCTACCTCTACATCTACCTTCGGGATTAATATTAGACCTAAATAATTGTTATTTGGTGCCAGCGTTAAGCATGAACATTATATCTGGATCTTGTTTGATGCGAGACGGTTATTCATTTAAATCAGAGAATAATGGTTGTTCTATTTACACGAGTAATATCTTTTATGGTCATGCACCCTTAAAGAGTGGTCTATTCTTATTAAATCTCGATAGTAGTGACACACATATTCATAGTGTTGAAGCCAAAAGATGCAGAGTTGATAATGATAGTGCAACTTATTTGTGGCACTGCCGTTTAGGTCATATCGGTATAAAGCGCATGAAGAAACTCCATACTGATGGGCTTTTGGAACCACTTGATTATGAATCACTTGGTACTTGCGAACCGTGCCTTATGGGTAAGATGACAAAAACACCGTTCTCCGGTACTATGGAGAGAGTAACAGATTTATTGGAAATCATACATACAGATGTATGTGGTCCGATGAATGTTGAGGCTCGTGGCGGATATCGTTATTTTCTCACCTTCACAGATGACTTAAGCAGATATGGGTATATCTACTTAATGAAACATAAGTCTGAAACGTTTGAAAAGTTCAAAGAATTTCAGAGTGAAGTTGAAAATCATCGTAACAAGAAAATAAAATTCCTACGATCTGATCGTGGAGGAGAATATTTGAGTTATGAGTTTGGTGTACATTTGAAAAATTGTGGAATAGTTTCACAACTCACGCCACCCAGAACACCACAGCGTAATGGTGTGTCCGAACGTCGTAATCGTACTTTACTAGATATGGTGCGATCTATGATGTCTCTTACTGATTTACCACTATTGTTTTGGGGATACGCTCTAGAGATGGCCGCATTCACGTTAAATAGGGCACCATCAAAATCCGTTGAGACGACACCTTATGAACTGTGGTTTGGCAAGAAACCAAAGTTGTTGTTTCTGAAAGTTTGGGGCTACGATGCTTATGTGAAAAAGCTTCAACCTGATAAGCTCGAACCCAAATCGGAGAAATGTGTCTTCATAGGATATCCAAAGGAAACTATTGGATACACCTTCTATCACAGATCCGAAGGCAAGACTTTTGTTGCTAAATTCGAAAACTTTCTGGAGAAGGAGTTTCTCTCGAAAGAAGTGAGTGGGAGGAAAGTAGAACTTGATGAGGTAACTGTACCTACTCCCTTATTGGAAAGTAGTACATCACAGAAACCTATTTCTGTGACACCTACACCAGTTAGTGAGGAAGCTAATGATGATGATCATGAAACTTCAGAACAAGATACTACTAAACCTCGTAAATCAACCAGGGTGAGATCCGCGGCAGAGTGGTACGGTAATCCTATTCTGGAAGTCATGCTACTAGATCATGATGAACCTATGAACTATGAAGAAGCGATGGTGAGCCCAGATTCCGCAAAATGGCTTGAAGCCATGAAATCTGAGATAGGATCCATGTATGAGAACAAAGTATGGACTTTGGTTGACTTGCCCAATGATCGGCAAGCAATTGAGAATAAATGGATCTTCAAGAAGAAGACTGACGCTGACGGTAATATTACTGTCTACAAAGCTCGACTTGTCGCAAAAGGTTTTCGGCAAGTTCAAGGGATTTACTACGATGAGACCTTCTCACCCGTAGCGATGCTTAAGTCTGTCCGAATCATGTTAGCAATTGCCACATTTTATGATTATGAAATTTGGCAGATGGATGTCAAAACTGCATTCCTGAATGGATTTCTCGAAGAAGAGTTGTATATGATGCAACCAGAAGGTTTTGTCGATCCAAAGGGAGCAAACAAAGTGTGCAAGCTCCAGCGATCCATTTATGGACTGGTGCAAGCCTCTCGGAGTTGGAATAAACGCTTTGATAGTGTGATCAAAGCATTTGGTTTTGTACAGACTTTTGGAGAAGCCTGTATTTACAAGAAAGTGAGTGGGAGCTCTATAGCATTTCTGATATTATATGTGGATGACATATTACTAATTGGAAATGATATCGAATTTCTGGATAGCATAAAGGGATACTTGAATAAGAGTTTTTCAATGAAGATCTATAGAGATAGATCAAGACGCTTAATTGGACTTTCACAAAGCACATACCTTGATAAAGTTTTGAAGAAGTTCAAAATGGATCAAGCAAAGAAAGGGTTCTTGCCTGTGTTACAAGGTGTGAAGTTGAGTAAGACTCAATGCCCGACCACTGCAGAAGATAGAGAGAAAATGAAAGATGTTCCCTATGCTTCAGCCATAGGCTCTATCATGTATGCAATGCTGTGTACTAGACCTGATGTGTGCCTTGCTATAAGTCTAGCAGGGAGGTACCAAAGTGATCCAGGAGTGGATCACTGGACAGCGGTCAAGAACATCCTGAAATACCTGAAAAGGACTAAGGATATGTTTCTCGTTTATGGAGGTGACAAAGAGCGCATCGTAAAAGGTTACGTTGATGCAAGCTTTGACACTGATCCGGACGATTCTAAATCACAAACCGGATACGTGTTTACATTAAACGGTGGAGCTGTCAGTTGGTGCAGTTCTAAACAAAGCATCGTGGCGGGATCTACATGTGAAGCGGAGTACATAGCTGCTTCGGAAGTAGCAAATGAAGGAGTCTGCATGAAGGAGTTCATATCCGATCTAGGTGTCATACCTAGTGCATCGGGTCCAATGAAAATCTTTTGTGACAATACTGGTGCAATTGCCTTGGCAAAGGAATCTAGATTTCACAAGAGAACCAAGCACATCAAGAGACGCTTCAATTCCATCCGGGATCTAGTCCAGGTGGGAGACATAGAGATTTGCAAGATACATACGGATCTGAATGTGGCAGACCCGTTGACTAAGCCTCTTCCACGAGCAAAACTTGATCAGCACCAAGGCTCCATGGGTGTTAGAATCATTACTGTGTAATCTAGATTATTGACTCTAGTGCAAGTGGGAGACTGAAGGAAATATGCCCTAGAGGCAATAATAAAGTTATTATTTATTTCCTTATATCATGATAAAAGTTTATTATTCATGCTAGAATTGTATTAACCGGAAACATAATACATGTGTGAATACATAGACAAACAGAGTGTCACTAGTATGCCTCTACTTGACTAGCTCGTTAATCAAAGATGGTTATGTTTCCTAACCATGGACAAAGAGTTGTTATTTGATTAACGGGATCACATCATTAGGTGAATGATCTAATTGACATGACCCATTCCATTAGCTTAGCACCCGATCGTTTAGTATGTTGCTATTGCTTTCTTCATGACTTATACATGTTCCTACGACTATGAGATTATGCAACTCCCATTTGCCGGAGGAACACTTTGTGTGCTACCAAACGTCACAACGTAAATGGGTGATTATAAAGGTGCTCTATAGGTGTCTCCAAAGGTACATGTTGGGTTGGCGTATTTCAAGATTAGGATTTGTCACTCCGAATGTTGGAGAGGTATCTCTGGGCCCTCTCAGTAATGCACATCACATAAGCCTTGCAAGCATTACAACTAATGAGTTAGTTGCAAGATGATGTATTATGAAACGAGTAAAGAGACTTGCCGGTAACGAGATTGAACTAGGTATTGAGATACCGACGATCGAATCTCGGGCAAGTAACGTACCGATGACAAAGGGAACAACGTATGTTGTTATGCGGTCTGACCGATAAAGATCTTCGTAGAATATGTGGGAGCCAATATGAGCATCCAGGTTCCGCTATTGGTTATTAACCGGAGACGTGTCTCGGTCATGTATACATTGTTCTCGAACCCGTAGGGTCCGCACGCTTAAGGTTTTGATGACAGTTATATTATGAGTTTATGCATTTTGATGTACCGAAGTTTGTTCGAAGTCCCGGATGTGATCACGGACATGACGAGGAGTCTCGAAATGGTTGAGACATAAAGATTGATATATTGGAAGCCTATATTTGGATATCGGCAGTGTTCCGGGTGAAATCGGGATTTTACCTGAGTACCGGGAGGTTACCGGAACCCCCCGGGAGGTATATGGGCCTTAGTGGGCTTTAGTGGAAGAGAGGAGAGGTGGACAGGGCTGGGCCGCGCGCCCCTCCCCCCTAGTCCGACTAGTACAAGGAGAGGGGGGCGGCGCCCCCCCTTCCTTCTCTCTCTCCTCTTTCCCCACTTCCCCAATCCTATTCCAACTAGGAAAGGGGGGAATCCTACTCCCGGTGGGAGTAGGACTCCTCCTGGCGCGCCCTCCTCCTGGCTGGCCACACCCCCCTTGATCCTTTATATACGGAGGCAGGGGGCACCCCATAGACACAAGTTGATCCACGTGATCTTATTCTTAGCCGTGTGCGGTGCCCCCTTTCACCATAATCCTCGATAATATTGTAGCGGTGCTTAGGCGAAGCCCTGTGATGGTAGAACATCAAGATCGTCACCACGCCGTCGTGCTGACCGAATTCTTCCCCGACACTTTGCTGGATTGGAGTCCGGGGATCGTCATCGAGCTGAACGTCTGCTAGAACTCGGAGGTGCCGTAGTTTTGGTGCTTGATCGGTCGGGCCGTGAAGACGTACGACTACATAAACCGCGTTGTGCTAACGCTTCCGTTGTCAGTCTACAAGGGTACGTAGATCACACTCTCCCCTCTCGTTGCTATGCATCACCATGATCTTGCGTGTGCGTAGGAATTTTTTTGAAATTACTACGTTCCCCAACACCTCTACCCCACCGTCCCCGCGCGCCGCCCCTGCACCGATGCAGTCGCCGCGCCGCCCCACACTGTCACCGCCCTGCGCCACCCCGACGCCGTCCCTGCGTACCACCCCGCGCCGTCGCCACCCCATGCCGCCCCGACGCCTTCATCGGCTCGTGCCGCCCTGGCGCCGTCGCCGCCCCGCCCCGCTCTACGGTCCGGCGGTCTTCTATGATGTTTTTTGTTAATATGATGTTCATATGATATGTTTTTGTTCATATGATGTTTTTTGTGGATATGATGTTTTTTTCATATATGTATTAATTTTTTTATTTAGGTTGTTAGTAGATATCGGTTTTGGGTTAGTGCATTTTAGGTTAGTGTAGAGGAAAGCGTAAAATAAGGAAAAGTAAGAAAAGAGGAAGAAGGAAGAAGGAAGAAGAAGAACAAAAATAAGGAGAGGAAAAGGGAAAATAAGAAGAGGAAGAAAGAGAAGAAGAAGGAGAAGAAGAGGAGAGGAAGAAGAGGAGAAATAAATAAGAAGAGGAAAAAAGAAGAAAAAAAAGAGGAGAAGAAGAAAGGAATAGAGAAGAATATAAAATAGAATTCTATTTTTTCTTCTTCTCCTCTATTCCTTTCTTCTTCTCCTCTTTTTTTCTTTTTTTATTCTTCGGTCTTCTCCTCGATTCCTTTCTTTTTCTCCTCTTTTCTTCTTCTTCTTCTTTCTCTTCTTATTTTTTATCGGGTATGTCGTTGTTGATATACCCCCTCCCCGATAACTTCGAGATGCTGGGGGGGTCGATATACCCCCTCCCCGATAACTTCGACATGAGGGGGGGTCGCCGAGGGTTCGAGGGGCGAGGGTCGGGAACTAAGGTAGAGTGCCGATGTCAAAACCGGCGGATCTCGGATAGGTGGTCTAGAACTGTGCGTCTAAGGCAGATGGTAACAGGAGGCAGGGGACACGATGTTTTACCCAGGTTTCTGCCCTCTTGATGGAGGTAAAACCCTACGTCCTGCTTGATTTATTGTTGATGATATGAGTATTACAAGAGTTGATCTACCACGAGATCGGAGAGGCTAAACCCTAGAAGCTAGCCTATGGTATGATTGTATGTTGTCCTACAGACTAAAACCCTCCGGTTTATATAGACACCGGAGGGGGCTAGGGTTACATAAGGTCGGTTACAAAGGAGGAGATATACATATCCGTATTTCCTAGCTTGCCTTCCACGCCAAGTAGAGTCCCATCCAGACACGAGGCGAAGTCTTCAATCTTGTATCTTCATAGTCTAACAGTCCGGCCAAAGGAAATAGTCCGGCTGTCCGAAGACCCCCTAATCCAGGACTCCCTCAGTAGCCCCTGAACCAGGCTTCAATGACGATGAGTCCGGTGCACAGTGTTGTCTTCGGCATTGGAAGGCGGGTTCCTCCTCCGAATACACCACGGAAGAATTTTGAATACAAGGATAGTGTCCGAACCTGCAAAATAAGTTCCACATACCACCGTAGAGAGAATAATATTTCCACAAATCTAATCTACTAACGCATTTTGGCAACATGACATTATGCCATGGCCCGGTGATTATTCGAACCGTTTCCTTTAACTAGCCCCGCACATAACGCGAGGCAGTTTCTTGACACGTCTTGTCAAAGCAGATATCATGTCCCCCTTATTACAGGATTCTCATCAATACGGGCGTGGGTAACCCAACCGCGCCATCGATTAGGGCACTTGGGGGATAAGCGAGTTTTACCAGGCTAGTGGGGGCGCATAGTTTCGGCTGCCCTTATAAAGGGATAAGGTTTAACCTTTTTCTACCAACGCCTTCTTCCTCCTTGCTCATCCATTCTTGCGCACTCGAGCTCCAACGCCCAAGTCCACATCTTTCTCCTCAACCTTCTCCAAACATGTCCGGAGCGGGAGGCAAGTGGATGACGTCCTCCGTCACGGAGGGACACATCAAAAAGCTGCGCGGGGCCGGATACCTAGCCGCGAATATCACGCATCGGCTGCCCGCTGCGGGGAAGATTGTCCCTACCCCGGAACCTCACAAGAGGGTAGTTTTCCTCCACCACTTCCTCCGCGGACTGGGGTTTCTCCTCCATCCATTCGTCCATGGTCTCATGTTCTACTACGGGCTGGACTTCCATGATTTGGCCCCGAACTTCATCCTCAACATTTCAGCGTTCATCATCGTGGGTGAGGCTTTCCTCCGCATCCGGCCCCACTTCGGCCTGTGTTTAAAGACCTTCAATATCAAGCCGAAGGTGGTGGGGGGCCAACAAGCAGAATGCGGCGGAGCCATGGTGGGCAAGATGCCCAATGTTATATGGCTTGAAGGATCCTTCATTGAGACCATAAAGGGGTGGCAATCGGCGTGGTTCTACATCACCAAGCCGCACGACACCAACTGGGTGGCGGCCCCCGAGTTTCGATCCGGAATCCCCACGCAGCTCACCTCCTGGAAAGAGAAGGGCCTATCCTGGGATTCATCGATGGATCTGGATGGACTCCAAAAATGTATCCAGAATATGGCAAGCAAGAAGCTCAAGCTTGTCAACATAGTGCAGGTCATGCTCATCCGCCGGATCCTCCCGTGTCAACAACGGGATTTCAACTTGTGGGAGTTCGACCCGGCCCAGCACCAGACTCTGAGCAAGCTCTTCGACACGACACACAAGGACGTCTGGAGGGTGATGTTCAAGGGCGCCGAGGTCCCTCCCTCTCTCATCGAGGACCGCGGGCTAAGCGCGAAGCGCCGAGCACATTCGGTGAGTTCTATACATCCTGTAGGATATTTATTTCCCCTAGCTTAACCATGTGCGGGGTCTGAGCTCCATGCCTTTGACAGGACTGGGTCGAGACGTCGGGGCAGATTAACTGTCCGGCCCCTCTGCCCGAAGACACTGCGGATGCTCTCCTGACGGAGATGCTGACTCCGGCTCCTTACAAGGTGCCGAAGAAGACCAAGAAGGCCAAGGGAACCCGAAAGAGTTCCCGACGCCAGGTGTTATCGGACTCACTATCCGATAACTCCGCGACGCACTGCTCCCCCGAAGACGAGGAGGAAGATGAAGATGCTCCCCCTCCAGTCGGAAGAGACAAGAAAAGGAAGGCCGCCTAACCGGGGGGGGGGGAGAAGGGTCCAAGAAGGGAAGGACTCTCCTTCCGGACTACTCCACCACCGCCGCTGAAGGCGAAGACGAGTGGCTTCTCAGGGCCAAGCCCCTGGCGAAGTCGTAAGTATTTGGATGCCAGAGTAACTCATATCATATCTTTGTCGCACTGCTTCTCCTAATGCCGAATTATGATTATGCAGACCGCCACGAGACTGTATCGACGTATCGTCGGACGGCTCCCTGGGCTCGTCGGATATGGATAGCGATCCACTTCCGACCGCCACCTCCCCTTGCCCTACGGACAACACCGAGGTATTGTCTCAAGAGGCACCGGGTCGAGGGGAGACAGTCCCAGAGGCGCCCCGAGGCGACCTTCTGGATTCCGGGAGCAGAGGGAGCAAGGCTCCCGAGGGCTCCGAGTTCGGCCCTCAGCCGAACACAGCGGCGGAACCTCCAGTCTTTCCGGACTCAGGCAGGCGGCCTCCTTCCAAGAGGGGCAAGACGCCTGTGCCGGTGACCTCTGTCCATCCAGAGGCACCGGACAATCTGCTAGGAGCGCTTCGTAGCGCTTCCATCGACGAAGAGCACCGCACTATTATGAGTGCGGTGATCCAGAAGGTTCAGTCTGCCAAGAGCGGACTGACTGAAGCCTGTGCCAGCCTTCTGACAGGCTTTGAGGTAAGTATTTGAAATATAGGAAAAATATTATTGCATAGACAGTAGCCCCTGATGCTCTGTTCGGTGTTCACAAAGAAAAGCCAAACAGAGGATCAAACAATATCGCAGGAGTCTAATATAAGTATGTCTATATGTGTATGCAGGCTTTGCTGCTGGCCTCTGCCGCACTGACTGCGGAGGTCGCGGCACTGAAGCAGTACCTCAAAGGGTCCAAGAGCTCGGCCTTGCCAAGAGGCAACTCGAGGAGAACAAAGGTAGGTAGTACCTAGTCTATGGATATATACAAAAAGAATGCGATTGCAGAATGACAGGATCATCGTAAATTTGCCAGGGGCCACGACCGAGGTGGCGACCCTAAAGCAAGTGCTATCCGAGGCAGAAAACAAAGTGCGAAGGAGCGCACCGAGCAGTAAAGGCATGAGCCACGGGTGGGCGAGGTGCAGCAAGAGCTCCACGCTCTCGTGACGAAGCACGAGGCGTTGGAGCTTGACTTGAAGATGCGAGAGTCCGAGCTTGCCACGGCCCTTGAGAGTGCAAAGAATGCCAAGGCCGAAGCCCAAAAGGCCCTCCAGGAGATTGATGCGATGAAGAAGATAGCGGCGGGTAAGGCATTCTAAATGCAAAGCAAGCATGTGAAAGTGAACTACTTGTTACTTACCCGAATCCGGAGCTCTCCAGGAGCATTCGCAGATTTGCCCCGCAATGTGTCGGATGCCGCACAGTTTTACCAGGCCGAGGAGGGAAGCTCAACGGAGAAGCTGTTCTGGTCTCAGTATATTGGGACCTAACACCCGATGCCTATGAGCGACCAGCTGAAGCAACTGGTCGAGCTGCACAAGGCGGCCGAACAGGCCATGAAGGGCTTTATAGTCCGGATGTGGCCTGGCGACGCCCTTCCCAATAGCTACTTCGGTCCGGTGAGGCGGCTTGTGGATACCTACCCATGGCTGGAAGTCATCAAGCGGTCCGTCTGCATCGAAGGTGCACGCCGGGCTTACGCCCGTGCGAAGGTGCAATGGGCCAATATGGACGTCGTGAAGCTGGTGAAGGAAGGGCCGCCGCAGGGCAAGGAGCATCGCCACCCCGAGATGTACTATGAGGGTGTCCTGAAGGGTGCCCGTCTCGTAGTGGACGAGTGTGCAAAAGATGTAATATTTGAATGAACTTGCTCGTGTAATCCCGTATTATGAAAACTTGTTCATATGCGCTATGCAACGCTTGTCTGAATTTAAAATATTACCTTCTGTTCGGCTGTTTGTCAAATCTGAGAGATGGCTAGTCGTCGGCTTCTGCCCCACGCCACGAGTGCTGGGGTGTTCGGTATAATCCTGAGCACTCTTGTTCCAATTGTTGGGTCCTTCGAGGGAGGTGCTCAGCACAACGAACAAGGCAATTGGACTATAATGCGTTATCACTCTCACTTAGCCATAGAATTCTATAATTTTAAATTTCAGCGAAGCTCCTAGTATTCGGAAGGCCGAATTCGGGGCGCGATACACGCCTTAAGCCGGACAGGGCCGACTCCTCGCTCTAAGCGGCATAAGTCTTTAGGGACTTGAAACCTCTCGAACAGCGACCAGTCTCTCGCCTTATCATGACAGCCAGTTTTAGCTTTCTCTACTGAGGTGCTTAGCCCAGCAGAACCGGGGCACAATCGCAGTAGTTCTCCCAGTGCTACCTTAGCCGATATAGCGGAACGTAAGGTACCAAAACATGGGAGACGGGCAAACCCAACTATTGACCCAAGACATGATTCGGAGTTGATGCATATAATGCTATAAGTTCCAGATGTCGCACTGTCGAAAGTGTTCGGACTTCTCACACCGTATTATGGGGTGTGCTTAAGCCCCTAGCGTATTGGCCGTACCAGAGTGTACGGGTGCTAGATGTCGTGAATGAACATATATATGAAAAGGAAGAATGCAATAATAGTCTTAATGCTATGCATTGTTTATTCAAAAAGGTGCGTTAAAGCAGAATGATACAAGTAGTGCGATAAGCAAAAAGTAGGACTGTTTGACATGTTCCTTCAAAGGGCAAGCTGAGGAATAGTACTAAAGCAAATATTTCACTCGTTATCATAATCCACCTGGGAGTTCCGTGGTGTGACGTAGCTTTCTGCCTCCTTGGTTGCTGCATCATGTGTTCGGCAATCATGCTGCCGGACAGGGTTTCCAGAGATTAAAGTCCTGAAAGAGAAAAATAACAAAGCGGGAAGCCCCTAGTGCGGTTTAAGCCGCGACTTGGGGCGTGTCGCAGTCGTGCCCCCCTCCCCACCTATGCCCATGGTATTTTTAATGCGTAATTATGTACACGTGGCACGGATTTCGCTGTTTGGCTGTGAGCGGGGTGGGGCCGCATTGCTAAGCAAGCTCGGAACGTGCTAGGTGATCCTGTTGCTGATTACTCCGGGCGCGCTTGAAGGTGTCTGGGTCCTTAATCGCCAAACTAGTGGATTGCCTTAAGAGGCTGCTTTGTGCTTCTGCTTCTAGGGCCGCAGTGTGCTCCTCCGTGCGGAGAGAGCGCTCTGTGTTTCCATTGACTGCGATGACCCCCTGAGGTCCTGGCGTTTTGAGCTTGAGATATGCATAATGCGGTACTGCATTGAATCTTGCAAATGCGGTTCGCCCGAGCAGTGCATGGTAGTCATTGTGGAACGGGACCATGTCGAAGATTAACTCTTCGCTTCGGAAGTTATCCGGGGATCCAAGGACCACTTCCAGTGTGACTGAGCTTGTGCAATGGGCCTCTACACCTGGTATGATGCCTTTAAAGGTCATTTTTGTGGGTTTGATCCTTGAGGGATCGATACCCATTTTGCACATTGTGTCTTGATAAAGCAGGTTCAGGCTGCTGCCGCCATTCATAAGGACTCGAGTGAGGTGAAATCCTTCAATGATTGGGTCTGGGACCAATGCGGTGAATCTGCCATGACAGATACTAGTGGGGTGGTCCCTGTGGTCGAAGGTGATCGGACAGGAAGGCCATGGGTTGAATTTTGGGGCGACTAGATCCAACGCATATACGTCCCTGAGCGCACGCTTCCGTTCCCTATTGGGGATGTGGGTTGCGTATATCATGTTCACCATCCGCACTTGAGGGGGGAACCTCTTCTGTCCTCCGGTGTTCGGCTGCCGGGGCTCCTCCTCGTCATCTCTATGTGACCCCTTATCTTTGTTTTTGGCATTTAACTTGCTGGCATGCTTGAACACCCAACAATCCCTGTTGGTGTGGTTGGATGGCTTGTCGGGGGTGCCGTGTATTTGACACGAGCGATTGAGTATATGGTCCAAACTGGACGGGCCCGGAGTGCTTCTTTTGAATGGCTTTTTCTGCTGACCGGGTTTAGAGCCTTTGAATCCGGCATTGACTGCCGTATCCTCGGTATTGTCGCTGTTAATGCGGCGCTTATGTTTGTTGCGACATGACCTGCCATTGCCGTCCTTGGTATCCGAAGTACCATGGTTCTTTGATATGTTATTACTGCGAGCCAGCTAGCTGTCTTCTCCCGCGCAAAAGCGGGTCATGAGTGTCGTGAGGGCTGCCATAGATTTCGGCTTTTCCTGACCAAGGTGCCGGGCTAGCCACTCGTCGCGGATGTTGTGCTTTAAAGTTGCTAGGGCCTCTGCATCCAGACAGTCGATGATTTGATTTTTCTTTGTTAGGAACCATGTCCAGAATTGCCGGGCCGATTCTTCTGGCTGCTGAATTATGTGGCTCAAGTCATCGGCATCTGGTGGTCGCACATAAGTGCCCTGAAAGTTGTCGAGGAATCCGGCTTCCAGATCTTCCCAACAGCCAATGGACTCTGCTGGCAAGCTGTTGAGCCAATGCCGAGCTGGTCCTTTGAGTTTTAGTGGGAGGTATTTGATGGCGTGTAGGTCATCACCGCAGGCCATGTGGATGTGCAGGAGGAAATCCTCGATCCATACCGCAGGATCTGTTGTGCCGTCGTATGATTCAATATTTACAGGTTTGAAACCCTCTGGGATTTGATGATCCATTACTTTGTCTGTGAAGCATAGGGGGTGTGCGGCGCCTCTGTACTGGGCTATGTCGCGATGCAGCTCGAATGAGTCTTGCCCGCTTTGTTCGGCCCGGGCGGACTTACTTTTACTATATCCGGTGTGACGATTATCGTCTCGCATAGTGGCGCACCCTCGTGATCCGTAGATCGATCTTGCATGTTTAGCTTTGTCCTCCAATACGTCTCGCAGGTCTGGCATATTTCCCCATGCCTTTTTGATTGAATGGCATCGGGGTGCGGGCTGAGCTTTTGGCTGGAATGTTTCTCTGTCACGGCCACGAGGTGGCCGATCAGCCGCGTCATACACCGGGGATGTCGGTTTCGGTGCTTCCTCCTCCAGTCAGGGTAGCAACCCGCACTTTGGGTAACTCTTGGAGGGGCATTCGAGTTTATGTTCCTCGGCCGCCAGGACTTCAGTCCATCTGTCAGCTAGCAAATCTTGATCAGCTTGAAGCTGCTGCTGCTTTTTCTTAAGGCTATTTGCCATGGCTATAAGCCTGTGCTTGAAGCGCTCTTCTTCGACGGGATCCTCTGGCACGACAAATTCGTCATTGTCGAGGCTTGCCTCATCTTCGGAGGGAGGCATGTAATTATCATCCTCCGCCTCTCCATCTGCCGCTCTCTCAGGAGGGCTGGCTCCTCCATCCTCCTACTCTAAATCTTGCTGGAGGGGATTGTTGTTGTCTTCGGCACTGTCCGGAGTGCTATTATCTCCGATGCCGGTATGACCACTTTTTCCTTGGCGGGACTTAGAGTGGCGCCGCTGACACCGGCGCTTGGGTTGCTTCCTGGAGGGGTCATCCTCCGTTGTCTTGTCGCCATTGCCTTCTTTGGGTGTGTCCACCATGTATATATCGTATCATGAGGTGGCTGTCCAGTGCCCTGTGGGTAGTGGTTCCTCTTCGTCTCCCGCATCGTCATCCATACCATCGATGTCTTAAGAGTTGAAGTCGAGCATGTCGGTTAAGTCGTCGACAGTGGCTACTAAGTGGATGGTGGGTGGGCGGCGAATTTCTTTGTCATCCGCATCCCAATCCTGCCGGACATAGTTCGGCCAGGATCCTCCTGACAAGGAGAGAGACCTTAATGAGTTCAGTATGTCGCCGAAGGGCGTGTGCTGAAAAATATCCGCGGAGGTAAATTCCATGATCAGCACCCAATCGGATTTGATAGGAACGGGCGCAGGCGGTTCGAAGTCTGTGGCCGGAGAAGGATCCGACAGTTTGGCAACACGGCTCTCGTGAAGGGTAAGGTCGATATTCGGCTCGATCGGCGCAAAGGATATGGCCTCTGCGACGGGGTCTATCCACCAATCCATGGATGGCGCAACCGGCTCCGAATTGAGGGTCGGAGCGGTTGCCGGTGCTATTTCTTGAACACTGTCCGATGGTAGAGCCAGATCGTACTCATCGTGACCGTGTGGCGCACAAGGCAAGGGCTCGAATCCATCGAAGATCAAGTCTCCGCGGATATCGGGCGTGTAATTTTAGTTTCCAAAACCGACCTGGTGGTCAGGGGCGTAACTTTCGATCTGCTCCAGATGGCCAAGCGAATTGGCCCGCAGTGCGAAGCCGCCGAACACAAAGATCTGTTCGGGGAGAAAAGTCTCACCCTGGACTGCATCGCTATCGATGATAGTAGGAGCCATCAAGCCTAACGGCGACGACACAGAGGATCTCTCAATGAAAGCACCAATATCGGTGTCAAAACCGGCAGATCTCGGGTAGGGGGTCCCGAACTGTGTGTCTAAGGCAGATGGTAATAGGAGGCAGGGACACGATGTTTTACCCAGGTTCGGGCCCTCTTGATGGAGGTAAAACCCTACGTCCTGCTTGATTTATTCTTGATGATATGAGTATTACAAGAGTTCATCTACCACGAGATCGGAGAGGCTAAACACTAGAAGCTAGCCTATGGTATGATTGTATGTTGTCCTACAGACTAAAACCCTCCGGTTTATATAGACACCGGAGGGGGCTAGGGTTACACAAGGTCGGTTATAAAGGAGGAGATATACATATCCGTATTGCCTAGCTTGCCTTCCACGCCAAGTAGAGTCCCATCCGGACACGAGGCGAAGTCTTCAATCTTGTATCTTCATAGTTTAACAGTCCGGCCAAAGGAAATAGTCCGGCTGTCCGGAGAACCCCTAATCCAGGACTCCCTCATAGAGGGTCGAGGGTCACCAATGGCTCGAGGGTCACCGAGGGTTCGAGGGTGGTCGAGGGGCCGAGGGTTCGAGGGTCGAGGATCGCCGAGGGGCCGAGAGGTCGAGAGGTTGCCTAGTGTCAAAGTATTGAAGAAATCCATGGCTTCATCATAACTGGAAGTAACCGGGGCATGATGGTACGAAGTTCTCCAAAGTTATTCTGGAACGGAGTCCCGGATAGGATAATTCGTCTTTTGGTACGAATTTCAGCAAAGGCCTTCCAAATAGCAATATTCAAAAGGCTCTTGCTGAATTTTGTAATAAAAAGCGAATTATCCTATCTGAGACTCCGTTACAAAATAACTTTGGAGAGCTTCGTACCATCATGTGCCTGTTACTTTCGCCTAATGATGAAGACATGGTTTTGTTGAATCCTTTGACATTATACAAACGTGACATGAGGGGGTTGAGGGTCGGGAACTAGGGTAGAGGGTCATGGATCGCTGAGCGGTCGAGGGTCGAGGGTCATCGAGGGGTCGAGGGTTGAGGATCGCTGAGGGGTCGACAGGTTGCCTTCTATCAAAGTATTGAAGAAATCCATTGCTTCATCATTAGGCGAAAGTAACAGGCGCATGATGGTACAAAGTTTTCCAAAGTTGTTCTAGAACGGAGTCCTGGATAGGATAATTCATCTTTTTTTATGAATTTCAGCAAAGGCCTTTGGCATACAGAAAGACGAATTATCCTATCCGGGACTCCGTTCCAGAACAACTTTGGAGAACTTCGTACCATCATGCGCCTGTTAGTTTTGCCTAATGATGAAGACATGGTTTTGTTGAATCCTTTGACACTAGACAAACGTGACATATAGAAGGGTATATGTAATCAGGAAAAATATGGACCATTTTCTGCACATCCAGAATGGCACCATTTTGTTAAGTCCCTTGTCGGTCCGGACGTTGGACAATCATGAGAGAGGCGGTCCGACCCAAACCCTAGAAGCACTGCCGAGGCCATCCAAATTTACCAAGTTAAAAGTGCGTTGTCATCGAGGCCACCCTGAACCCTAGAAGCGTTGCGGAGGCCACCCCAAACCCTAGAGAAGCGTCGAGGCCACCAATACGATTCCTTGTTGTGATTAGATAGCTAGGTCTATGTTTGCCACTAATATATCCATCTGTCATGTTTTGTATAATAATTTCCATGTTGTAATATTTACAAAAATTATGGCGCACCGAGACTTGGAAGCAGAATAGGTGTTGGGGGACATAATCGCAGCCAGAGGTGATGTCTCATACTATCTCAATGACACCGATAGTCTGGAAGGAGAGGGTGAAGCAGGCTACGGTTATCGAAGACTGCAGGAGGAAGGACATGATTATGATGGCTCCGGTGACCGAATGCCGGTGGAAGAAGGAGACCATGATGACGGCTCCGGTGACCGAATGGAGTCCGGCCAGGTATATAAATTAATTAAGCCTGTGTTGACGATAGATAATTGATGCATTAATTGTTTTGATATGTACATATATTAACTCTCTTCTTTCTTCTTTTCGAGCCCTCCGGATCGAGCAAAACTTCGGTAACGAGACGAGGCCCAAAGAAGAAGTTGCGCCAGGATGAAAGGTTCACAATCACAGCAATCGCGCGCGATGGCCAACCGATTGAACCCATCCGGACCAAGGAAGCATTTTCTGCTTAGTGCGGGGTTCTTGTTAGGGACATGATCCTGACCAGCATCCACCAATGGTATAGGCCTAAGAACAAAGACCCTGAGGTGTCTTATGTCAACGATAGGCAGAAAGATGATCTTTGGACCGCGCTGAAGGCAAATTTCACCCTACCGCTAGAGGAGGACCCGGAGAAGCCAGCTATAGATCCATTGGTCAAGGATCATGCTCTTAAGAAGATGGCAGATCTATTCAGGAGGTGGAAGAATGAGTTGAAAACAATGTTTGTCGACAAAGAAAAGACTCCAATATTCACCAGCGGATTTGAGAAGATAAGAAATCATTGGGACGCATTTGTGACCCACAAGACATCAAAGAAGAGCAAGAAGATGCCAGTAACAAACAAGAAAAATGTTGCAAAGAAGGAGCTTCACCATCTCACGGGGTCAGGTGGCTACCTCAAAGCCCGGCCATTGTGGGACAAGGCTGAGAATGACCTGCTTCATAAAGGGGTCGAACCAGAGAGATTGAACTAGCCAGACCATTCAAGGACTTGGTTCTTCGGGGTTGCGGGAACCTTGGACCCTGAAACATGGAAGTGTCGTTGGACGAACCAGCAACCGAATATACCAGTCATGAAGCTTCAGGAGTATATCGCCGCAGCGCAGCAAGGGACGTTCGTTCCCGACAGAGAGAACGACGAGCTCACACTGGTCCTTTGGAATCCTGAGCACCCTGGAAGTACACGAGGCACGCCAGGCTCTGTTTCGTGGAAGGCTGGGTTTCTTGAGGCCGGCGGTTACAAAACCTGGGAGAGGAAGAGGAAAGTGGAGCAGACCGAACTGCAGAAGCTACATGCAAGGGTACAAGCGCTAGAGGAAATAAGGACAGCCAGTGACATGTCGGAGCTACCCCAGAAGCTACCCCGCCATCTCAGCGGAGAAGCAGCATGGCCTGCATCGAGCTCCTTCAGCAGCCTGACTTCACGGCTCTTGCTAGCTACACCGTGGATGCTGTCACGGAGGCTCAACCTTGCAACCTTATGACGCAATGGCAGAACTTCAAAGTCAAGGCGGCTGTCGGCTTTGTTGCACCTCCTGAACCCGGCACAACTTTTCACTAATGTCTGATTCCAGAAGGATATGCTGTTGTGATGGTGAATGAAATAATGGAGGATTTGAGGACCTCGAGCTTGACCACCCTACCGCTGAAGGGGAGACTCGGCTGGGTCTTGCTCTGAAGACTCCATGTCTTTGGCGGAGGGAGCTCATCAACCTTCCGAACTGGACGCCTCCGCCTCCTCCTCCTCCCTTGGCGAGTCAGGGCACTCCGCCTCCTCCTCCGCCTCCTCCTCTAGCGAAAGCGGAAGATAGACACCGCCGCTCCAGCAGCTCCGGCGCGTCGTAGCACTCCGCCTCCTTCTTCTCCGCCTCGTAAGCAACGAAAGAAGACAGCCGCAGTCGCTCCGGTTGCTCCGGCGTCTAGCAGTACAGCCAAAGGCGGGAGGCAATAGAGATTCGGTCCATCTCTCAAGCATGTGGAGAAGTTACCATATGAGAGGACCGTGGAGGAAAACACGGAGATCGTTCAAGCCTATGTGCAGGACTTCTTTGAAACGCGAAGAGCTAAGAAACATCCACCTCCAGAGGAGAAAATAGATTCGGTGAAATTGAAGCGCACTTTGGATGCCCTAAAGTGACCACCACCGCCTCCACCGAATGATAACCATGTCCACGCTCTTAAAAAGGCAGCGCAAGAAACGCGCCGGTCGGGAACTAATTCAAGTGACAAAAGGTTACAAGAACGAACAAGTGGGAAAAATTCCCCAGCTCAGCGAATAGGCGAACCAATCGTGCCCCCCACTGAAGGTGTCTAGCGATATCGTTGCAAATCTGCTGCCCGGTACCAGTCTTGGTGATTACCCGCCCGACGATGCACATTTTGATACAATGGAGGTGGACGAACACAAATACCGGTACATGGACACCTGCAAGTCTAGGAAGGATATTTTGATGCTGAGAGTTAAAGAGGAGCACGACCTCGTTGGAATTAATCTGTTGTTTGTTCCATTTGAGGAGTTCTTCCATTTTCAATCAGAAGGCCCTCAATAAAATAATCATCACTTGCTACTATTTGTAAGTACTACTTCTGTAATTAAGTCTCTATATATAGCTCAGCTCTTTCATTGTATGTATATATAATTATCCTCACTATATTATGCAGATTGAAGATCGTCGAATGCAAGAAAACACAAATATATGATATTGGGTTCATTAACACAAATATCATAGATGATTGGATGGTTAAACATGATCCCAAAGAAGCCGAGGCCAACTTGCTAAAATCGTTGCTTCAAAATCAAAACAAAGATAAAATACTCTTTCCTTACACCTTCAAGTGAGTGTTACTGTCTTGTGCATATTCAGTTTCCCTTATTACTCTAGGTTATAGTAATGTAATTGATGAGTTATGCATATGTGCGTAGCTTCCACTTTATTCTCCTAGAGATTAAGTTTGAGCAGGGACTAGTAACCGTCTTAGACTCAAGACGAAAAAAATCCCAAGGAGTATGCGGTCATGACTGAAATGCTCGAGAAGTAAGTTCAATCGATCATTATCTCACCATATCGGTAACTTTGTTCATTTCCTGATATCAAGTAATAATTATTTTCTTTGTCTCGCAGGGTTTGGAAAGTGTTCACTGCAGAAGCTTCGGGACTGCCGGGGAAGCTGCAATTTACACACCCGAAAGTAAGTACTACTAGCAAGTTCCGCGCATTACCCATTGATTCTAGCTAGCTAGTTTCATCAATACCATTTATAATTCTTGATTATCAGTTTGATTCTATTTCTCGTAAAGTGGTTATGGCAGGAAGGCGGGAATAATTATTGTGGATACTACATTTGCAAGTACATCTACAACGCGACGACCTCTAAGCGGGGCAACTGTAAAAAAAATTATGAAGTGCGTAAGCAATAATATTCACAATTTTATTTTATTACCATCATTTGTGTTGAGTTTCATTCATATATATGTATTGACCCCTTTCTTCAAATTAGCTTTGGTAGCTGCGGGATGAACTCCTACCACAAGATCGCATAAAAGCAATTCAAGAGGAATTGGCGGGATTCTTTCTTGACCACGTCATAGATAAAAAGACGTGGAATACCATGTGGAAGTTGAGTTCAAATATTAGGGGATTGTAAGAGATCTTATATTGTATATATGTAGCCAGTAGCGCCGGTTAGATATACAAAAACTTGTTGTTCAACCAATCTCTCGGAGAAGGAGAGGTCGATCACTTCTCTCTGTATATATATATGCTCATGACGATCTTCTGTACTTAATGGTTTCCTTCATTTGCTTACTAGCTAGCATGTTGAGTCCTCTCTATACGTATAGTACGTAGCGTCGACCAGGAACGGAGATAAGAGAGGACACTTCTCTCTATTAGCTAGCTAACACAATATATGAAACCCCTAAATTAACCCTACAAAACCCCCAAACCCCCCTTAAAAAACAAAAATCCCAGCCCCTGAACTGCTGACACGTGGACGCTTATTGGTCACGGTTGGTGCTACCAACCGGGACAAAAGACCCCCCTGCCTGGGCAAGCCGCAATGGCCACGATGAGCCCCATCTATCCCGATTCGTGTATGAAACATGATTAAATGTATTGGGCTTTAGTACCGACACTTTAGTCCCGGTTGCCGAACCGGGACAAATGGGCCTTATGAACTGGGACAAATGGGCCTTTTTCTACTAGTGACCACCAATGTTGAAGTTATCAGAAATCGGGCGAGGGCACCCATGCTGCTTTGCGTCTATCCCCTCTTGATAAGAATATCTCGCACACAACATGTAATCCAGATCGAGAGTTCTATATTTGTGCTAGCCATCAAAAGGTATATGACAAAAATACCTCGGTCTATTTCAGCAAATTGTTGAAATCAAATCTAGCGGCACTCACATCATTATGTGTATATTGTGATCTGCTAGAAGAATCAAAGTTTTGGTACATTCAGATATGGGTCAATCTCCTGCAGAAATACGTAAGTGAGTCACTCAAGTACTCCAGTGGAGAACTAAGACAACAGATAGAGATGAGGTGCAAGTCAAGAATGATGCGAAGCGAAAGCAAATCAAAAAATTTACGAAGCTTCGATATGCATGTTTGGCCAGTGTTATGATTGGGCTTGTTCTCCTAGCTGGATTGATGCTAGCATTTCTTCTGGTGGGACTCATTACACTAGTGATGTTCTTAGTCTAGGCAAATTAACTAGACCGAGTAGTGACTATTATATTTGCTATTCTTTATCCATCAATTACTTATCTAGGCCAGATTAATTAAAATGATGTTGTTCTAATTATGTTCTTCAACTATTTTATTATATACATTACACAAAAGAAATTACAATAAACATGATTATAAATATATACAATGTGTATAAAAATTAAACTAAAATAAAGAAAAATTATAAAGTTAAAGAAAAAGGTAAAAATACATATGGTGTGGGCCACATCAGCCCACGCGAACAACTACCTGGCCGGACACCCCCACAACCACCCAACCATCCATTTCTCCATCCTGCGTCAGTGCCCCCAACGCCGTCACTGCTACCCCTACCCATGACGTCACCACCCCGCTGCTCGACTTCTCCACCGTCGGCATAGTCGTCTCTTTCGTCGTCATCTCTACTGCCTCCAACGCCCCCACCTCCCTGTCTCCACCGCCACTGTCGCCGACGCCAACGCCCCCGGTGAGCCATACCCAAAGGCTAGTGTAGTAGTTGTTGTTGTATTTTTAGAATATTTAGGGTAGTTGTAGTTGTAGATTTTAGTGTAGTTGCAGATGTAGGTTTCAATGTAGAATTTTTATTGTAGTTTTTTTGAAGCAAAAACTATAGAACAATCGTTCTATAGTGTGTGTATAAATTAAAAAAGGAGTTCAATATGTACAATTAAAAGCCCTACAGGGAGTCAGCCAACTCTAGTTTTATGAAACCCAAGCGACATCATCATACACTAAGCTAGGAACTGATCAACCCAATTCGAAAGTAATGCTTCAAATTTATTCTTGATGCGGTGCTTGAGTAGGAGGAGATCTGTCTTAAATGCCCTTCTCCAAGTTTGAATAGCATGAAGCTGTGCTTTGAAGATTTTCCCGTCATGCTGCATCCAAATATTCCAGCAACCCATGATCGACATTTCCATTGCAATGTTTGGGGCAAGTGCTTCAGTAAGTAGCATGATCTCATCAAAGTGAAATTCCTATTCTTCGTTGAGCCAAGATGGAACTCCAGTAGTCGAGCGCAAAGTCACGGTCCCAGAATAAGTGTAAACTTGTTTCTTAGTGTGTTGTTGATAGAGCTCACAATTATAGGAGGCAAGGTGAAAAGATTTTCTATGAAGAAGCTTCCTGGAATTCACTCTGTCATGGAGGAGTAGCCAAAAGAACATTTGTATCTTAACATAGCAGCATTCTTCCAAATTTAGCTCTTTGAATATAGGAGGGGTGAGGGGTCTTTCTTGGATAAGCATTTGTATATCTAGATGGATGACAATGTTGGTTCCTAAGGGTACACCCAATTATCAGTATTATTAGAGAGTTGTGTATTCTGGGTGATGAGCTGCAGATCTTAAAATTGATGTAGGGCTTGGACCGAAAGAGGTGTGTGGAAATTGTCCAGAGGATCTCCAACCTGAAGAAATTCTTGCGCTGTCAGGTTTGCTCAGATAGAGAAGGAAAATAGCTCTGGGTATTTATGCTGAAGAGATTCATGACCCTAATTGTCTTGGCAGAAGCAGATTGTATTGCCTCTCCCAATCACTCCCCTAGAGCATTGTTTGTACAGAGGGAGAAGTTTGAGAATTCTTTTCCACCATAAGGAAGCTACTGGTTTATGCGTGAAATTGCCATTGGGATAGTAGGAGTCCCAAATGAGCTTTATCCAAGGTAATCTGCATATTTCAAAAAAATTATGAATGTGCTTCATGCGGAGATATTTGTTATGAGTGGCAATATCTAAAATTCCTAGTCATCCTTTTTCCTTGGGGATGGAGGTTTTCTTCCAAGCAATCAAAGTAGTTCGTTTATCTTCCATTGAAGGAAATATGCCCTAGCGGCAATAATAAAGTTGTTATTTATATTTCCTTATATCACGATAAATGTTTATTATTCATGCTAGAATTGTAATAATCGGAAACTTAGTACATGTGTGAATACATAGACAAACAGAGTGTCCCTAGTATGCCTCTACTAGACTAGCTCGTTAATCAAAGATGGTTAAGTTTCCTGATCATAGACATGTGTTGTCATTTGATGAACGGGTCACATCATTAGAGAATGATGTGATGGACAAGACCCACCCATTAGCTTAGCATAATGATCGTTTAGTTTTATTGCTATTGCTTTCTTCATGACTTATACATGTTCCTCTGACTATGAGATTATGCAACTCCTGAATACCGGAGGAACACCTTGCGTGCTATCAAACGTCACAACGTAACTGGGTGATTATAAAGATGCCCTACATGTGTCTCCGATGGTGTTTTTGAGTTGGCATAGATAGAGATTAGGATTTGTCACTCCGTGTATCGGAGAGGTATCTCTGGGCCCTCTCGGTAATGCACATCACTATGAGCCTTGCAAGCAATGTGTCTAATGAGTTAGTCACACGATGATGTATTATGAAACGAGTAAAGAGACTTGCCGGTAATGAGATTGAACTAGGTATGATGATACCGACGATCGAATCTCGGGCAAGTAACATACCGATGACAAATGGAACAACATATGTTGTTATGCGGTTTGACCGATAAAGATCTTCGTAGAATATGTAGGAGCCAATATGAGCATCCAGGTTCTGCTATTGGTTATTGACCGGAGATGTGTCTCGGTCATGTCTACATAGTTCTCGAACCCGTAGGGTCCGCATGCTTAATGTTTGATGACTATTTGTATTATGAGTTATGTGACTTGATGAACCGAAGTTTGTTCGGAGTGCCAGATGAGACCACGGACATGACGAGGAGTCTCGAAATGGTTGTGACATAAAGATTGATATATTGGAAGGTTATGTTTGGACACCGGAATGGTTTCGGAAAGGTTTGGGCATTTTCTGGAGTATTGGGGGTTACCGGACCCCCCCCCCCCCCCGGGAGTTAATGGGCCTTCATGGACCCTAGTGGAGAGAGGAGGTGGCGGCCAGGTGATGGCGCACGCCCAAAGCCCAAACCAAATTGGACTAGGGTTTGGGGGGGTCGGCCCCCTTTTCTCATAGATATATCTTGCGTGATCGTAGGAAATTTTTGAAATACTACGTTCCCCAACAGTGGTATCAGAGCCAGGTTTATGCGTAGATGTTATATGCACGAGTAGAACACAAAGAGTTGTGGGCAATAATTTTCATACTGCTTGCCAGCAGTGCCTTACTTTGATTCGACGGTATTGTTGGATGAAGCGGCCCAAACCGACATTACATGATCACGTTCATGAGAATGGTTCTACCAACGTGCTTCGCACACAGGTGGCTAGCGGGTGTCTGTTTCTCCAACTTTAGTTGGATCAAGTTTGACTACACCCGGTCCTTGTTGATGGTTAAAACAGCACACTTGATGAAAATCGTTGGGGTTTTGATGCCTAGGTAAGAACGGTTCTTGCTAGAAGCCCATTGCAGCCACGTAAAACTTACGACAAAAAATTAGAGGATGTCTAACTTGTTTTTGCAGGCATGTTGTGATGTGATATGGTCAAGACGTGATGAGATATAAATTGTTGTATGAGATGATCATGTTTTGTAACAGTTATCGGCAACTGGCAGGAGCCTTATGGTTGTCGCTTTGTTATATGAAATGCAATCGCCATGTAATTGCTTTACTTTATCACTGATCGGTAGAGATAGTCGTATAAGCAATAGTTGGCGAGATGACAAGGATGCTATGTTGGAGATCAAGGTGTCAAGCTGGTGACGATGGTAATCATGACGGTGCTTTGCACATGGAGATCGAAGGCACAAGATGATGATGGCTATATCATATCACTTATTTTGATTGCATGTGATTTTTATCTTTTATGCATCTTATTTTTCTTAGTATGGTGGTAGCATTATAAGATGATCTCTCACTAACTTTCAAGGTATCAGTGTTCTCCCTGAGTATGCACCATTGCTACAGTTCGTCGTGCCGAGAAACCACATGATGATCGGGTGTGATAAGCTCTACATTCACATACAACGGGTGCAAGAAAGTTTTGCACACGTAGAATACTCGGGTTAAACTTGACGAGCCTAGCATATGCAGATATGGCCTTGGAACACAGAGACCGAAAGGTCGAGCATGAATCACATAGTAGATATGATCAACATAGTGATGTTCACCATCGAAAACTACTCCATCTCACGTGATGATCGGACATGGTTTAGTTGATTTGAATCACGTGATCATTTAGATGACTAGAGGGATGTCTATCTCAGTGGGAGTTCTTAAGTAATATGATTAATTGAACTTTAATTTATCATGAACTTAGTACCTGATAGTATTTTTCATGTCTATGTTGTTGTAGATCAATGGCCCGTGCTACCGTTCCCTTCAATTTTAATGCGTTGCTAGAGAAAGCTAAGTTGAAAGATGATGGTAGCAACTACACGGACTGGGTTCGTAACTTGAGGATATCCTCATTGCTGCATAGAAGAATTGCGTCCTGGAAGCACCTCTAGGTGCAAGACCCGCTACAGGAGCAACTCCGGACGTTATGAACGTCTGTGAGAGCAAAGCTGATGACTACTCGATAGTTCAGTGTGCCATGCTTTACGGCTTAGGACCGGGACTTCAACGATGTTTTGAACGTCAAGGAGCATATGAGACGTTCCAGGAGTTGAAGCTAATATTTCAAGCAAATACCCGGATTGAGAGATATGAAGTCTCCATTAAGTTCTATAGCTGCAAGATGGAGGAGAATAGTTCTGTCAGTGAACATATAGTCAGAATGTCTGGGTACCACAACCACTTGACTTAGCCGGGAGTTAATCTTCCTAATGATAGTGTCATTGACAGAGTTCTTCAATAACTGCCACCAAGCTACAAAAGCTTCGTGATGAACTATAATATGCAAGGGATGGATAGGACAATTCCCGAGCTCTTCGCAATGCTAAAGGCCGCAGAGGTAGAAATCAAGAAGGAGCATCAAGTGTTGATGGTTAAAAAGACCACTACTTTCAAGAAGAATGGCAAAGAGAAGAAGGGGAACTTCACAGGGCAAGCAAGTTGCTGCTCAATTGAAGAAGCCCAAGTCTGGACCTAAGCCTGAGACTGAGTGCTTCTACTGCAAAGGGACTGGTCACTGGAAATGCCCCAAGTATTTGGCGAATAAGAAGAATGGCAAAGTGAAAGGTATATTTGATATACATGTTATTGATTAGTGCTTTACGAATGCTCATAGTAGCGCCTGGGTATTTGATACTGGTTCTGTTGCTCATATTTGCAACTTGAAACATGGGCTACGGATTAAACAAAGATTGGCTAAGGACGAGGTGACGATGCGCGTGGGAAATGGTTCCAAAGTCGATGTGATCGCCATCGGCATGCCACCTCTACATCTACCTTTGGGATTAGTTTTAGACCTGAATAATTGTTATTTGGTGCCAGTGTTAAGCATGAACATTATATCTGGATCTTGTTTGATGCGAGACGGTTATTCATTTAAATTAGAGAATAATGATTGTTCTATTTATATGAGTAATATCTTTTATGGTCACGCACCCTTGATGTGGTCCATTTTTATTGAATCTCTAAGTAGTGATACACATATTCATATTATTGAAGCCAAAACATACCAGTTTAATAATGATAGTGCAACTTATTTGTGGCACTACTGTTTAGGTCATTTAAAGACATTATAACCGAGCACTTTTCCAGCCCTCTCACGCCTTCATTGATTTTGGCTGTCTGATGGCATAGATTGGTCGTTATTGGCCGTGCGATGCACCTCCTATGTGGCTGTGTGGGCCGCTATTCTGAGAACAAAATCGGAGGTCTCTTGGTTATTAATGCGGGTTGAGGTCTAATGCCAAACGGATAGTCGCGATACGGCTCTCTGTTCACCATCGCGCCCCGCCCCCTCCCCTCCCCACCGTGACCCGCATCCCACCTCTCTCCATGCCAACCTCTCCCAATCTCGGCCTAGGCCTTGAGATGTGGATCATTGGGTGAGGTCATCGCCGTACAGAGAGAGATGATGGAAAATGGCAAGCATGTGCTTGCCGCTGGAGTGAGTCACCAATTAGCACATCTCTATCGAAGTCGAGCCGCCCGGATCGCTACAAATTCCAAATCTCGCACCAAAAAAATAGAGATAATGGCAAGGCATAAAATCTCACCAGCGATGTTAGGTCTATCCTCTACAGGTATGTGTCTCTCCCCCTTCCATGCATCCCCTATTTTTTGATAGATTCACTTACTCGATCTGGCATCCGTGTTGGTGGAAGAGGAGATGAGAGGGTCGGATTTCAGAAATTGGTCAGATTTCACAAGATGAGAAAAGGAGATGAGAGGATCTGGTATGCTAATTGCAATCTATTGCTCCAAATCACGCAGGCATTAGGGCTCCCTTGATCTTGTCCTTGAGGAATAGGGACCTTGCACGACCTCGACCTCGAGTGACGCAACTGGTCAGCTTGCCGGTTACATGACGATTTTCAACCAGTGTCTCAGGCACGCTGCTTTTCAAGACAGCCTCTGTGCTTCTGCCCTACATCAACGATATCTTCCCCTAGATTCATGAGAAGGAGAAAGTAGGAGGACAGGAGGAGAACGCCTCTATCATGTAGAGTATTACTTAGGTATTTTTGCTTCATGATTTCCAACATAGATTGCACCGCAAGGTCAGTACTACAGATTGGTTCTGAAAGTCTTTTTTAGCTTGATTTGTTGCATCAGGCATCTAATTGTAATTCTAAATGTTTTTCTTGATTTCATGTTCAATTATAACTTGGTTTGATCTGTTGTATCAGGAGAAATGAGTTAAGCTCCTTCGTGTGTAAAAAAGATTAGTGTAAATGTACATGATTAGATGGCGAAGCTATACAGAGTATGGACAAGATGGGGACAACAAGTTTCAAGATGGCACAAAGGAACCTTCAGAAGATGTATCATGGAGATTGCAATGAATCATGTCCTGCCGATTGGAGTCGACTAGCTGAATATTGAGAAAATAAATCGCACTTGCTACACACCTTTAACGGTGATCGATATGCACTAACTCACCGATGGCTGATTATTGCAAGTCAGTTACCATGTCGCTTTGTATTCCTACTTCACTCCATGAGCGTCTATATCGTCTCTCCTGTGTGTTGTCTCGATGTTCGTTCCCCACTACCCTCCTTGACTCCTTAATTCTGTGACAGTCTTTGACAGACATAGTTGATGCTAAGGTCACCACTCCCTCTTGTGAGCTATGCTTGTCTCCCCTCCCTTCTACCTACCCTTTTAACTCAATTTTTTCTCTATGGAATTTAGAAACACTTCTACTCCGTAAAATAAAGAATTTAGGAACACTTCTACCCCCAATTATTTGATTCCTGGTTTTTTACTGAGTTCACTGTGACTTGCTACTACAGGCTTGTGATTACATACACAAATTTGGATGTTCTAAGGCGGATATACCACAGGTTGTCATGGGGGTTGCGTTGGTCGCCCATGATTTGTTTATGATACAACAATTGTATGTGTGGAAGTAGTGGCATGTTTAAGTAAAGATGGTTGACCGGAATTGAGTATGGCTGCATGTAGTTTTGTGGTTCAGATTATGTACTATGTTTCCAGATCGCTTCTGTTTGGGTGTAACTGTGGACACAGAAGTTTTGGTTTCAGTTGTAGGCTTGTAGCTGATGCTTACCAACTCAATTACCCATGGCCACGTGTACATACGGAATCAATGCCTTAGATATTGTTATTATTCGTGCCTAGTTCAATTTGGTTGGCTTCTCCCTTGCTTTAGATTCTCCCTTCTTCCTATGTTCCTTACATCTTTCGCCCAATTAATTATGGGTTCTCACTTTTGTTATAGTTTCTTCCAATTTGATGCAGGTGGTGTTTGTGTACGAAGTGGCAACTGGTTCTACTCCATTGGCTGAAGGAATCCTATAGTTTTCGATCTCCAATAGCTAATGGCCGAGTCACTTAATGTACCTATACTCCTATTGGTTTTGTGCTTGCTAGCTGGCACTGGTTTGAAGACATAATGGATGTATGCTTAACTATTTTATTCAACTCCATGGATGTCTTGGGCATGTATATGTTAAAATATTCATCCGAGAAAAAATGACATACATCGAAATTTACTTAGTTAGATTTTCAAAATTTAATTTAATTTTTGAAATTATTATTTTTCATACCATATCTCAATTTTTGATGTGGCAAAAAAATGAAATTATGTGGTGGTTCTGGTGTAGCCAACCAAAGGCATGAACTTTGTGTGCGGACACAAGGAGATAAAGTCCATCGGAGGTGCCTCGGAGTCACCCAGCCACCAATGGTGAAAGCAAGCTAGAATACCAGCCTGCTCCGCCTATCGATGGAGCGGCCATCATTGGATAATTTCACAAAAGTTCCTATGCTTGAGCCCTGAGTTCTCTCCTGTCACAACTTTAGCTTAGGGCTGGCCGGAGAATCTGCTGGTGCATACATGGTAGGAGATACTGATTCATGGAGGACCTTCTTTGTTTGTTAATCTTGAAATTGGCTTATGAGGCTCACCTGTTATAGATCTTGGGTTTCATCAAAGCCCATGGTCGCGCCTTCCATTTCTTCGGGTAACTATGAGTGATCAACCCAATTATGTAGTGAACAGGGATCAGTAGTTATATTATTTTTGATATGTTCAGCAACTCCGAAGGAATTTCTTCTCTTTTGGGGAATATTTTTTAGCTATCCACCGAAACATTTTGGTTGTTTCTTGGATGATTCATATGTGAATCTAAGTTATTTTCATAGGTTCTGAACCTTATGTTCATCTAACCTTTATAATACCTCCAATTTTGGTAGTAAGATGTGATGTTTGCTTAAGATTGATAGTACAATGCTTTCCTCAAAGTTCATCTCAAATCTGAGTGATATACACTTTCTTTCATTGCAAAATCCATGGAGTTTGCTTCAGAAGGTATTGACAATGTCTATTAATTGTTTCTACAACTCACTCCAGGTAAACCTCATGATTCAGTTACATCAACATCCGACATGCTCACTTTTTCTTGAAGGGATTTTCCCCATTTTATACATGTGGCAATCCATGTATAATTAATGCTCACTTTTCACAAATGGCCAGGTGCATGAGGCTTGCCTAATTCTTCTTGGTTGTCGCGCATTATGTTACATTTGGTGATCTGAAGATTTCATCAATGTGCCATGTATAAAATCTACTATGCCAATTTAAGTTAATAACTACATGTTTGTTTGTGCTGCTGCTTATTATTTGTCTTGAAAATACTCTATATTTACTAAGTGTATGTTGTTTCATTTGTTGTCATACCAAAGCCAGTTTGTACCTGTGATATTTTCCTTGGTTACTAACTAATATTGATCTATGTTTATGCAAAATTTAATATGTTTCATGGGGTCGTATATTTATTGTACAAATATACGGGCGTGGCAACGCGCGCCATCATTGATCTAGTATTGGTGTAAAGCGCATGAAGAAACTCCATGCTGATGGACTTTTGGAATCACTTGATTATGAATCACTAGATGCTTGCGAACCATGCTTCATGCGCAAGATGACTAAAACTCCGGTCTCCGGAACAATGGAGCGAGCAACATAGTTGTTAGAAATAATACATATTGATGTATGTGGTCCAATGAGTGTTGAGGCTCGCGGCGGGTATCGTTATTTTCTGACCTTCACAGATGATTTGAGTAGATATGGGTATATCTACTTGATGAAACATAAGTCTGAAACATTTGAAAAGTTCAAAGAATTTCAGAGTGAAGTGGAAAATCATCGAAATAAGAAAATAAAGTTTCTACGATCTGACCGTGGAGGTGAATATTTGAGTTACGAGTTTGGTCTACATTTGAAACAATGTGAAATAGTTTCGCAACTCACGCCACATGTAACACCACAGCGTAATGGTGTGTCCGAACGTCATAACCGCACTTTATTAGATATGGTGCGATCTATGATGTCTCTTACTGATTTATCGCTATCGTTTTGGGGTTATGCTTTAGAGAAGGTTGCATTCATGTTAAATAGGGCACCATCTAAATCAGTTGAGACGACACCATATGAATTGTGGTTTGCAAGAAACCGAAGTTGTCGTTTCTTAAAGTTTGGGGCTGCGATGCTTATGTGAAAAAGCTTCAACCTGATAAGCTCGAACCCAAATCGGAGAAATGTGTCTTCATAGGATACCCAAAGGAGACTGTTGGGTACACCTTCTATCACAGATCCAAAGGCAAGATATTCGTTGCTTAGAATGGATCGTTTCTAGAGAAGGAGTTTCTCTCAAAAGACGTGAGTGGGAGGAAAGTAGAACTTGATGATGTAATTGTACCTTCTCCTAAATTGGAAAGTAGTTCATCACAGAAATCAGTTCTAGTGATTCCTACACCAATTAGTTAGGAAGCTAATGATGATGATCATGAAACTTTTGATCAAGTTACTACCGAACCTCGTAGGTCAACCAAAGTAAGATCTGCACCAGAGTGGTATGGTAATCCTGTTCTGGAGGTCATGTTACATGACCATGACGAACCTACGAACTATGAGGAAGCGATGATGAGCCCAGATTCCGCGAAATGGCTTGAGGCCATGAAATCTGAGATGGGATCCATGTATGAGAACAAAGTGTGGACTTTGGTTGACTTGCCCGATGATCGGCAAGAAATAGAGAATAAATTTATCTTCAAGAAGAAGACTGGCGCTGATGGTAATGTTACTGTTTACAAAGCTCGACTTGTTGCGAAAGGTTTTCGAGAAGTTCAAGGAGTTGACTACGATAAGACCTTCTCACCCATAGCGATGCTTAAGTCTGTCCGAATCATGTTAGCAATTGCCGCATTTTATGATTATGAAATTTGGCAAATGGATGTCAAAACTGCATTCGTTAATGGATATCTTAAAGAAGAGTTGTATATGATGCAACCAGAAGGTTTTGTCGATCCAAAAGGTGCTAACAAAGTGTGCAAGCTCTAGCAATCGATTTATGGACCGGTGCAAGCCTCTCGGAGTTGGAATATACACTTTGATAGTGTGATCAAAGCATATGGTTTTATACAGACTTTTGGAGAAGCCTGTATTTACAAGAAAGTGAGTGTGAGCTGTGTAGCATTTCTGATATTATATGTGGATGACATATTCTTGATCAGAAATGATACTGAATTTCTGAATAGCATAAAAGGATACTTGAATAAGAACTTTTCAATGAAAGACCTCGGTGAAGCTCCTTATATATTGGGCATCAAGATCTATAGAGATAGCACTACAAAAGAAAGGCACATCCATGACATTTTGGGCCGAACAAATTTTTTCTGTCGTTCTTATGACACTTCTATGACGATAATTGTGATAAAACCCAGTATTATCATAGATGTGGTGGGTTCCTACTTCTATGACAAAAAATGGGCTTTTCGTCCTGGGCGGTCCGGAGATGCAGCTGCATGACATTCTTTGGGCCTTCCATGACAGAGAAAATCATGGTAGAAGTGAGGGCGAGGAAACTATCAAGGGAGTTCCCGGTTACGGTGGTTGGTCGGGGGCCGAGGCGATGTGCATTTCTCTCGTACGTACGCGCGTGTGTGCGAGGCGTTGCGCTCTAACTAAACCCAAGTGAGGCGTTGGGCTCTAACTGAACCCGAGCGATTGCACTGCAGGCTACGCGTTACTGAACCCAAGCGATCGATCGATCCCTCGCTGTTAATTGAACCCGAGTGATTCCTTCGCTACTGCTTCTAACTGAAGCCAATCGAACACTGCTGCCTCCTTCCCTGGATGAATAGTGAGCGTCGTTGAGGGGGTTTGGATGAACAGTTCCTAGTGGGGGGTTGGATGAACATGAACCCGTGGTAGTAGAGGCCATTGCCGCTGGATGAACAGTACCCCAATCGATCGAGCTGGTGGATGAACAGGACCCCGTGGAGGGCTGGATGAATAGGACCCCGTGGAGGGCTGGTTGAACAGTAGCCAGTGGAGTGCTGGTTAACAGTAGCCGGTGGAGGGCTGGATGAACAGTAGCCCGTGGAGGGGTGGTTGAATAGGACCCCGTGGAGAGGGCTGGTTGAACAGTAGCCGGTGGAGAGGGCTGGTTGAACAGTAGCCGGTGGAGGAGCGCGCGGTGGAGGCTGGATGAACAGGAGCCCATGGGTGGACAGTCGCAGGTGGAGGATGGAGGAGGTCGACGGTAGATGAACAGTAGCCCATGGAGGCAGTCGACGGTGGAGATGAATAGTATCCGCCGAGTCCCGTTTTGTGGTACGCCACACCCCTCCGATGAACAAGACCCCCACTTCGACCGTAGCGCTCCAACACAAGTCTGTTTCATCCGTTTTGCAGTACGCCACACCCCTCCCGAAACAAGACCCCGTTTTGACCGTAGGAGGTCCATTTCCTCTGTTTGGCGGTACACCAGACCCCTCTCGATGAACAGGACCCCGTTCCACCATGGCCGGTCGAACACAAGGCCGCTTCTTCCGTTCTACAGTACGCCAGGCCTTGTTTCCATCGCCTGTTCCATCCAAGCCGGTTGGCTCCCAATGAACAACACGCGTTCTGTTGCCTCCCGATGAACATGACGCATTCCGTTGCCTCCCCATGAACACGACGAAGATGCAGTTTCTCCGTTCCGACCCAGCCATAGCCATGTACACGAGCCCTGGTCGTACGTATGCGCGAGTAGGCGTTCAAGACCCCGCCCGTATGTACGTATGTGGCTGTATTTACTTTCTTGCACCCTGGTTGGTATGTCTATGCCTCTACTACGGCACGTGCGCGCCTCTACTACGGCACGTGCCCTTCCTTGCACACCCACGCTTCATCGATGCAGCTTGCATACAGATCGATCGTATGTACGTACACGTTCCCGACCAGAATGATAACGCTACGTACTCTTTAACCAGGTGGGTCCCGACTGTCAGGCTCTTCCTTGCGTGTGTAGATGTAGCCGGTGGGTCCCAGCAGTCAGGGGGAGAAAACATTATTTTTAGGGTAAAAAGGATATAGTTGCATGCATGTGTCCATGGGCGTGGTGCGTCCCCACTGTCAGCCTCTCACGTACAGTCATCTTCCGACGACTCTCGGTTGTTGACCACGTTGACCACACCGTGCCAAGTGCACCAAGGCCGGTGGATGACGGCGAGGCCCCAGACTGGAATGACCCGGAGATGGGGAAGACGCGGTTGTGGAATCGCAGATGGAGAGGAGTGGGAAACTTGACTGGTAAGGGTGCGCGGCAGCATTGCCGCGGTGCCGCCCACGGGAGACAGGAGCAAGAATAGAGGTTGAAGAGGGAGCACGGCTGTTGGATTAACATCCAACGGTCCAGCTGCTAGAATCATTTCTTGATTAAGTTGACAAAGCCCTTCGTACATGTCCGCTTAGTAGGCCCACAAGTCAGCCACCAAATTTGACGGGTCCTAGCTGTCAACGGGAGGAATAATTTTTTCGAATAACAAGGAGGCACTTCATTCCGTGCGAAGATACAGCCAGTGGGTCCCAGCTATCAGGGGGAGGAAATATTTTTTTCAGCTTAGTAAGGAGGAACTTTCCTCGCATGCGACCATGGACCTCATGGGTTCCAGCCGTCAGGCTCTCCACGTATAGTCCTCTTCCGATGACTCTCGTTTGTTGAACACGCCGCACCGAGCGCAGCGAGGCGGTGGACGATGGCGAGGCCCAGGACCGGAACGACCCGGAGATGGGAAGATGCGGTAGTGGAGTTGCAGATTGAGATGAGGAGAAGGGTTATAACTGGTTCTGGTGTGGCGTGGGGCTGCGGTCGATGGAGAATAACAAGAGGCGTGGAGGGGTGGAAGGATAGCCCGGCCGGCGGTGGGGTAGTGCTTCGTAGCGATGCATGCTAAGCACAGCCGCTAGCCGCCGGAGGCCGGACCAGGCAGTCCCGGCGACGCTAGAGGAAGAAGACGAGAGATTGAAGGTGCATGTCGGCCGTTGGATATAAATCCAGTGGATGTGGATGTCATAATCATTTTTTGACCAAGTCGACAACGCCCTGCGTTGGCTTCGACTTATTGGCCCACATGTCAGCCTGCAAAAATGTGGCATATATTTAACCCATGTTTTGTCCATTTGCTGGGCTGGGTGAACAAATAATTTCGCATCAATGCGGCCCATTTATATTTTCTTAGAAATCCCAGCCCATTTGCACTTTCTTGAAATACACGAATTAGCTGGGCTCGTTCTATATATAAGGTTAGGTTAGGAGGAGCAATTAATATCAAAAATTAAACCGGAGCGACACATTATATATATATATATAATTAACAAATTAGATAGTTATTGCTCAAAATAAAAATGAGCGCGTTATTATTACATTGGTCCTTAAAATCTTCGCAAGCTTTTGTACGCAATCACTAGGATTTTCCTTGCCTATGAGTCAAAAACAACTAGGATTTTCCTTCCCAACTTCTGTTAAACATTTACTTTTATAAGTTAAAAACACGTGGGATGTTTTTATAATGTATATATAAGTCTCTATAAAATATACGATAGTAGAAATAATATAAATATATATAATGTGGTTAGAAGGGAAAACATAAATTGGAGAGAACATTATTATTCTTATATATAGATAAATAGAACAGAGATCCGTGTTTTACTAAGAAAAATACATTGGGCTGCTGATCTTTAAGAAAAAACCCATAGGCCGGTATGGACCTCAAAAAATAAGTTCAAACCACTGTCTCCGTATGTCGCGGGCTACGCATGTTAAAAAACAAAACCTAGGCCTAGCTGATACTTGTTCGCCCTCTGGGAAAAAATGATAGCAGCTAGATCCCCGAGCGAACTAGATTAAAGAGGGGGCCAGTGGCGCGACTGAAGAAGCACATCAGGAGCGATTTTTTTCTTCAGTGGATGGCTCTCGATGGCGTATTTTTACTTGCTTCTGCACTACACAACTTGCATTTTTAGCCTCCCAGCTCATTGTGCACCAGCAACCCATTTGCTGGGCGAGCCAACCTACCAAAACCAGCACTCGATTTTTCATCAAGCCCCCAAAACAACACAGTACCATGTTTGTTTTGAGGCCGAAAACATTACGGCAGGGGTTGAACATGGGAGGGGGGCAGACAGAGCAAAAAGATTAAAAAAAGCTGATGCATCGTTGCTACCCCAACAAAGCAGGTGTAATTCTTCTCGGGAAGAAGGTGTGCCGTTGACACCCACACGTCACAAATACCACAGTAGGCATACTAACAAGTTCACACACAAATACAATAGAAAAGGTAAACATTTGTATCAAACTCGGGTTCACAGGACATGTTCATATTCATAGCCAACATTCACAATCAACAACTCAAAAGATTCATATATACACAAGTTCAGCATGTATATGCATCCAAATGATTGATAGATCACACGACAATATTCATAGATAATTCACAAAAAGATTCAGATATACACATGTTTAGTATGTTTATGCGTCCAAATGATTGAGATCACAACAAATATCATCCATGGACGAACTTTAATTACCTAGGGTACAGACTGGTAAATGGTGTTCAGTCAGAGGTACTTCTTGCTAAAATTAATGCTTGTACGAGTAAACTTTCGAGTACATAAGAGGCAACACAGACAATCTAAACTTTGCTTGTAGGTTTATTCTCAAATAGTGGCCTCATGCCGAGGGAGGTTTGAGAAACTTGGCCACTACTTTCATCCAACTACTTTACTGCCTCATCTTGGTCCTGTAGCTCGCCAAAATTCTACATTGCAGACAAGAAAGGAGGCGGTTGAGAAAATGAACCACCCATTTTTTTTGTGCAGTTCAACTGAAATGGAGAATCCCTGGCGTGCAGACTAATTAAGTGCCAGATGAATATACGCGTCAACCAACTTGTCTAGAATCTTTAGACTCCATGCCATACAGTTCGCTACCATATGTGCCGATAACCAAAAGGCACAAGTTGGGACCAAAGACTGGATTGCATTTTTCTGGGCTATGCGCCAAGCAATATTTTTGGCGTTCACTCTCCTAATACTTGGAGTTTGACAACTGGTTGATGCCGGTTGATACTAGAATGAATATAGGCACTTCTTATTGTCAACATCGATGCTTGTCTGAGTGAACTTTGGCATACATTGCAGTAGCATAAGTACCTGTCCATCAGATCTTTTTGTGCAGTTCTACTGAAATCACCCAATGTAATGATTTGTGTGCGAGTTCAGGCTCCAAGTTACTCCTTTATGAAACCGGCAAACAGTAGCACAATACCAAATTACCAATACATATGACAAGCACAATAATCAGGATAAAGACCAGTACCAACCTGTGTGAGGTAGCATATCAATTACTATTTCCTTTCACTGGAAGCCGAGATAAGCCAAGCGACTGATAGCAAAGGAATAATGCAACCCGAGATTAGCGACTGACATGAAAGGAAGGAAGCTGTCGAGGCAATGAAGCACCCAAAGTTTTTGTGCAGTTCCACCAAAATCAAGCATCCTTGTTGGCACATATATTGAGAGAGTGAGATTACTGTAATAGTGGGACTAGTTGATGAAACATACACTAAAAATATAAGCACCCTCATTATCTTAATGGGTAAAGTTAGCAACATAGTAGTCTTGCTTAAAGAGAGGTATTTGTTTATTTAATCACTGCCAATTAGCTCAAAACTCAAAGCATTGCCATGTATCATATGTTGCAAAACTTTAACGTGCAAAGATAAAGGAGTTTCTCATGATAGTAGCACGATACAAATAGAGATGACAACAAACTAATATGGATGAAGGCCATAGGCCCGTACCAATCTGAGCAAAAAAGCTTATTCATGTAGTCCCAGAAGAAATGATAAAGCACTCACTGGAATCACTCAATAGTATATATTTTTGTGCCCTTCAAATGTATGGTTGAAATCACTCTTGTTTACCAGTGCTGAGATTACATCGAAAGATTATCAAGAACTTCCAGAAGAGTTAAAGCACCGTCTGGGATATAGTTCATTGTATTGTCTTGTGTAGTTCCACTAAAATGTATGATTGCCACAACATGATCCCTATTTGCACAAGTATGAGCAAGGTGAAACCTTCATTAGCTTAGTGAGAAAGGATAGAAACACATTAGCATATTACTCTAACAGTAGCATCAAATTCATCATGGACAATACGCAGAAGTGGAAGGGCTCCCTGGAGGATCGTCTCACATGTAACGTAGATGTTGCCAGAGCCCTTGAATGGCCTCGACTGAGGCCTCGGCTTCAGCAATATCACCTTGGCACTCTGTATTTTTCTTCTTCTTCCTCTTCATGCTCTGTTTCTCTTTCTCCTCACTAGTTGGTGAAACCCAAGTACATGATTGGCCTTCTATTTCAGAATTGGTTTTGTGAGTGAGGGACGAAAAGTGTACTAGTAAACAATAGCATTATTTTCTCATGGCAGTCGCAAAATAGAGATGAACACATGCATTAAATATCATTCTTACCTAAACAAAGGTTATGATGCCAATATGGATGATGAGGATGGGAACACAGATCTCCCTTTGTGCAGTTCCACCGAAATGAACCAACTGTTCCATTCTGACATTCTAGTTAAACAACACAAAAGTTACCTCTTTTAAGAAGTGTTTTGTGTAGTGCACCAAAAGGTCAGCAACCAGGTGAAAATGGATATCCCTGTTTGCACAAATAGCTACAGAGGAAACAGTCAGAGTCTCAAACAATTACAGGCAAAAACATTTGGCTAAACTTGCCATAGCTTATAACAGTGGCATGGCTTCATTTTACCAGGGGCATGAGATTAATAACAGCTAAATATTTGGTATAAGGGCATGGGACAATGGGTGCACCAGCAGTCCAGCACCATGTACCTAAACCGGGGCATAAAGTGGTGATTCAGAGTTTGTTTCCTCGAGAAACAAACATCCAAGAAACATATCTGGGTTGGTCCCATTTTTGTTCACTCTAGCCACCTACTCCTATGTTTTTTTGGAAATGGAGGCATGCCCCCGGCCTCTACATCATAATGATGCATGCAGCCATCTGATGTGTGGATAGCAAATCTAGTCCTGGTCATACCACTGGGTACAATGTTTCCCCTATATTTCCCTTTTCGACCAAGAGACTGGTTGGATGACTAGTCTATACTACTTTCACCCCCTATCCTTCCTGTTTGTACCAAGTCCGATGCACATACTAAATTCCCCCACCCCCACTTTATTTCTTGTTTGAACCAAGTACAAGATCTGACTCCATGAAGTAGTTTTACCACTAATAATAGAAGAAAAAAATAGGTGGCGTTGGACCATACGATTGAGAGGAGCTGAGAGGCAGAAAATGATGCACATGCAACAATGTAGCGACCTGGGGAAGTAGAGCTACGGCGGTTTTGAAGGAAGATATACCTGAAGGTCGTCGGGATGTGGATAGGTGGGCGGCGGGAGGCCGGATCCGCCCACACTAGGGCAACGACGAAGGGATCAGAGGACCTCCCGCGCTAGCGCTTAGTCAGAGATAATGGTGCGGCCGGCAGTGGGTCTCCTCCCTCACTGTCGACGATGGCCTAAATGCTGCCCCGCCTCCCCTTCACCGGCAGAGGGGGATACGTCCAGATCTGTAACCAGTGGTGAGGAAAGAAAGACAATGTTTTTTGAAGAGAGAAAGACAGTGTTACCACCGCTATCTTGTTTAGATCTGGAGAGGACGAGAGTGTGTGAATAGAGAAACCCTAGCAAGCAAGCACGGAGGCTCCGGCCTATATATACGTAGTGGGGTAGTTTTCCTTTTTCACTCCATCAAAACAATCATTTAAAATTGTGTACGTGCCAGGTCGCTGTTTTTTTAGTTGTTGATTGTTTTTTGAGATAGCTACCCGCTTATTCGAAGTGGTGTTATGGTGTGCCAGGTCGCGCTTTGTATCATTCAAGTCTGGTACAAGACCCTCTATTAAATGAACAATCACCCCCTCGTAAAATTGTGAACAAGCCCACGGCTAAAATTATCGGAAACGTGGGCTGCCCCAACATGCATTATTATTTATATTTTCTACTCCCTCCGTTCCTAAATATAAGTCTTTTTAGACATTTCAAATGGACTACAACATACGGATGTATGTAGACATATTTTAAAGTATGGATTCGTTCATTTTTCTCCGTATGTAGTCACTTGTTAGAATCTCTAAAAAGACTTATATTTGGGAACGGATGGAGTATGTGGGAGTATCCTCAAAACAAAATGTGAGAGTACTATATTTATTGGGCCCCTTTGTAATTGGTGCTAAATTTAGACCAAAGATTTAACTAACAAAATGTAAGTGCATGTTAACAAAAAGTATATCATTTGATTCGTATTTGAACGTAGTTTTCAATGATGTAGGGGCTGTTGGGTTTCCAACCACATATTGCCACACTTTGGCACACCTCACCTTAGACAAATTTGATCAAGTTAGGTGGGTGTTTGGTTCTAGCCACACCCAAGACAAGAATTTTTTTTATTAGCAGTGAACCCGACATGTCATAGACACAAAAAGTGTGGCAAGATTCCCTTAGGCAAGCCAAAGTGGGTCTAACAATTTGAGCAACTCAAGTTAGGCAAGTGTGGAAAGTGTGGAAAAAATAATGTGGCAACATAAGACAAACATATTCACAATCCAAACAGCCCCGTAATTTTTCGTGACATGCACGAACATTTGGTTAGTTAAATTTATAGTCAAAATTTGGCAAGGTGCATCAAATCAACACATGCAAGTATCAAAAGGAAAGTCACGGCATGCATGCATGCATGCGGTGTACTCCCTCCGTTTCCAAATTTAAGTCTTTTTAGAGATTCCAACAAGTGACTACATACGAAGCAAAATGAGTGAATCTACACTCTACAATATGTCTACATACATCCGTATGTTGTAGCCCATTTGAAATGTCTAAAGAGACTTATATTTAGGAACGGAGGGAGTAACTAATGCATTGGTAAACGCAAATTATTGAATTATATCAAGTGCAATGCTTTGATGTGTCACATCAACTCGTACAAGACCGAGAAGTTTGATTACTACAACGCCCTCTCGCCTTAACAACACCTACCTTTGGCTGCATGACAGGTGGGCCACCGACCTGTTGGGCCCACCTATCATAGACGCAAAGGCAGGAGCAGAAGTCAATGAAGGTGCGTCCCTCTCTCGCCAATGAGCATGGTGGCTGGCAGGACTAGGAGAAGCTTTAGTTCGCTACACGCTCTCCCTCCCACACGCGGTGGACATGGAACAGTTCAATCGGTGTCAGATGGACAGAAGCATACTGTAGTACTCCTCCACTGCAGTAGTACTCCATCATTGTTCGACTTCCCAAAGAGGCGAAGAGCCAAGCGCAGCCCAGACGCTTGTCTAGCAGTTTCATGTGTAGAGTAGTCTAGGATAGCGTGTACCTTGCCTGTAAGCTTAAAATCGTTGGGGCCAACTCCATGTTTTTTATTAAAATAATCTTGTGGCCCTACCTGTCATCCTGGTGATTCTAGTTTGCATGCTCATCTGGTCAAGACAGGAATATATATTTTAATTTGTGGTGGGGTAAATGTTAGAGGGTTCTGCAAATAGTATTGTACATTGCGGGTCTTTCAGGCAAGTTTAGAGGCAACCATGTGGGGCCAGTGCTATGATGTTTTGCATCAACTCGTACAACAAGGAGAAGCTTGATTTTACTACTACACACCTTCTCCCTCGCCCATGCGCGTAGTGGCTATCCCTCCCGCACGCAGTGGGTGGACATGCAGCAATGGATTCGATAATGTAGAAGCAATAGTAGTAACATCATTGTTTGTCTTCTCGAAGAGGCGAAGAGCCAAGCGAAAGCCGAACGTGGTAGTTTCGAACCTTGGAGCATGCATATAGCCAGGCTCTTGCATTAGATAAAATTGCTATTTGAGCCCACTATTGTGGTACTAGTACTTGCTAGTATAGCCCTATAAACCGGAAAGGAGTATTTCCCTTTCTAGAGATTTCACCGCGTGCAGTACTGGCTCAAATCTCAAATCTCATCAACCAAGGCATTTTGTGATTGGAGGAATGTATCTCGTACTTTACAAAGAGTTGCTCGTGGTGTGGCTGTCATGACCCGTCATATCACAAAACCCACCTTTACCAGCAGCGGTAAAGTGACCTCGAAGTTGGACTGGATGAAGCAACCATCATTTCACTGGAACACTCGTTGAAGCCATTTCTCTCCTTTCTTGAAGAAAACCTCACCCTAGGCTACTCACTTCTGCCATTTTTCTCTTGTACCGACGAAGGAAAGGTGGGCGAATCAGTGATGCTACTATATTTTGATTCCAAGAATCTTCTTTTTGCGAAGCACCGACCGATTCTCATAGCCTATTCTTTTCCCGTTTTCATTGCGATTGTGGTTTCCTTTCGATTGCTTTTTGTTTGTCAGTTCATTGATGGATCATGGAGCACTAGCCAAAGAGTTGCCGGCGGACAACCCACTGGAGACAGCAATCTCCAGGAAGCGACCACCGACCAACGAGTCGACCATGTTGGCGGGCCAACCCATGGAGACGAAGAACTCCAAGAAACAAGCACTGGCCAAATATTTGATGACGTTGGCGGACGAACTCCTCAAAGAAAATTGGAAGAACAGCAAGGGCCCCATCGTGCCTACCCCAGAAACTCTAATGGCCACCTATGCGAGGCTCAAGGCCGAGTTTGAGGAGATAGTCGCCGTTGAGAAGCAGTATTCCCTCGGAAAGGTGATGGCCCCCATCGAGGACGAGGAGATGGCCCTCGGAGGGATTGGATCCCCCGGTGAGCTGCACAAGGTAAAAAAACCATGGCTTACCATAGTTGTGGTTTTTGATTATGTGCAATGTGCTTTCTAATATGTTAGGGTTGTTCAGGTGTCGGTGGGCGTCCTTGATGATTCCGATGTCGCGGCCAGTCCTGTGGACATCGCCTCAGAGATCGTTTTCGATGTCGCGGTCCGTCCTGTTGACTTCGCCCCGGAGATCGATTCCGATGCTGCTGTCCATCCTGTGGACAGCGCCCCAGAGATCAATTCCGATGTCGCGGTCAGTCATGTGGACATCGCCCCAGAGATCGATTCCATGCCGCTGTCCGTGCTGTGGTCATTGCCCGAGAGATCGTTGACAAGAAATAGTTGGTCGCGCTAATCCTTCAAGGTAGTTTGCATTGCCCTGTGTTTAATTACCAGAACGATGCGTGTTATCAAACCATCTTAGGGCTAGTGCACTATCTTGTGTGGGAGGTACTTGCTACTTTTGTTTGATAGTGAATCATGTGAACCCTCTCCGAGTTATGGAAATAGATGTATCCTCACCAGCTTTTGATGTAATATATCGCATGCTTAGATGTAAGTTCGAACTATTTATCATATCAGCAGGGCTTGTTTGATGATTCTTGGTGTTAGTAGGCTAGCTACTGTGCCAGCTATAGTACTTGCAAAACAATCACCGAAGAGAAACGTTGGGGCTGATGAGCTTGTGGTATGCTTATACTTTTCCGTCGTCGGTCGGCCAATAGCCCAAGCTCCTAAAATTGTAGGCTTAGCGATCGATCAGACAATAGTCGACACGGATACATTCAGGCCTCCTTTGGTTCATAGGGTAGGAAAATCGTAGCAAAAGTACAGAGACGTACAACACAAAATCATAGCAGTATAGAGACGTACTCCCTCTGTTCCAAAATAGATGACTCAACTTTGTACTACTAACTTTGAAACAGAGGGTGTACAAATCCTAGGCGGGCTAGTTTGGCCTAGTGGAATTTAGTGATATGACGTGGTACAGTGCCGTCCAGTCTTCACGTGTGGTAGCAGTATTGCGGGTATAGTAAGTTTTCTTGAAGAAGCGGAATTCAACGAAGTCATGATGGTTCCTTCGTCCGACCAACATCGGGAAAGGTTGGGCCTGCGCTACGACCAAGGTGGACCAGGATAATTTTGGGCAAGGCAAGTGGACCAGGATGGTCGACGTCCCACATGTCGGCGAATGGAAAGTATGGTTTTCCGATATCAAGGACGAGCAATGAGTATTCATTGTTTATTTTTGATGAAAGCTATTGTCTCCACTGTTACGACAGAGGAGTGTGAAACACGGCAGCCCAGTGAACTTGGCATGTGCACCACTCCCTCCTTCCTCATGTAATACTACCATAGTGTTGACTATAAGGTTGGCTATAAAGGTTACAACTTTTTCTCACTTTCTCTCTATCTATTTCCTCTCAAATGTTTTTTACCTTTCTTTTTTTAGACACAATTGTTTTTTACGCCTCTTTTTTAGAATTAGTTTTTTTATACCTAGGAGCACGTGTAGAGACGGGCTCTTGCAGATCCCACTCCTTGACTTTGCCAATGCCTCTCTCTCCTCCACATAAGCGGGCTTATAGGCCAGTATTTTACTGGTACTACTTCCTGTGAATGCGGGCAGCTGGCATCTGAGGGGAGAGGGCTTGGAAGCAGTCCGGACTCCCATGGCCCACCTCACATTATCACCATATATTTCTTCGAGTCCGTGCGCGGTGGGCGGGCGATCTCTTCTCCCTCCCCCGTCTCTCTCTTCTCAGTCGACGCCCGCCGAGCGATTACATTTCGGCTATTGATGGTTTATCCAATTGCAGTCCCGCATGTCAGTGAAATTGCAAGACAATGCGTGTCCCTTCTGGTGAGCGGCGTGCGAGCTGGACTGTCGGGGGAGCGACGCGTATGAGTCGTAAGTGTGCCGCCTTTTCTTTTGAAATTCCAAAGCGAAACATTTTCGTGCGATCGATCGATAGAAATCCAGAACAAAATAACGAGGGTGGTCCTTTCCCGCGCGTTAGGCGGGCTAGTTTGAGTGATATGACGTGCTACAGTGACGTCCACTTGCTCCATTTTTATGTAAGCAAGAGTTTACACTCTTACGTGGGAGGAGTGCGAAACACATCGGATCTGATTTTGATCGAGGGATAACTGTTCCCTACCAAATAATGGAGCACTGTTAATCTCCAGTGCTGGCCCACAAATTTACACCGGCGTCTGTCCGAGGACATGATGGATGCCATCCAATGCTGCTCACATACCTTTTGACAACTATATGAACTAACCGGACGAAATTCGTGCAAACAAAGAAAATTTCAAATTAACCGGATGAAATTCATTACATTTCGAAAACTTTTCCTACAAACTGGACGAAATTCATTACATATTTCGCACAAATGGTACTAAAACCTACTGTAAACCTAATCTAAATGACCGCTGGAGCCCGACCACCATGTCCGGCCATGAACCCGACAAAGCCGGCCATTGCCTTTGCCTCCTCCTCATCCGCCTCGATAACCTCCTCCTCTGGAGCACAAGGTTCTGAAGATTTCCGCCTCCACGTCACCGTCAAGCGGCTAATCAGCCGCTGATGTTTATCCCACCAAGCCTGGCATCGACTGAGTGGAGGAGCGGTGGCCTTCCTGGGACCAGAGCGGCGGCGACCTACCGTGTACTACTCTTCCTCGTTGCCGGCTGCGCCCGTGCATGCGCGCCAGCTTCATGGTAGTGGTGGCGGAGGGCGGCCGGGGGAGGGAGCCGACGATCTCCTTCATCTGCTCTTGTGATAGTACGTCCAAGAGAGGTTTGGAGCGCGCCCAGAGCGGAGCCGCCGATGTCCGTCGCCTGCTCCTGCGATAGTACGTCCAAGAGAGCTTTCGAGCGCTAGGAGGCCATGGTTGGAGTGGTGCCGACAGAAGGAAGGGAGCTGTGGCTATGGTTGGGAGCTGGGGCTATGAGGAGAATGAGTGTGGTTCTTTGGCTATGGCTAGGAGCTGGGGCTCAAGTTATTACTAGCAATGTGCCCGTGCGTTGCAACGGATCCAAAGTAGAATAGTATTTGTTCACAAACTTGAAAGAAAACACTCTTTTTTTGATATACATATATACCACTAAAAATATATTACGTTTCACTCAAAATATATTTCTCAGGTTGTTTTGATGAGGCGAGGGAGGGATGTGGTTGCTTTCAAGATAATAAGGGGTTTTCTTCAAATTGGACCAGAGAAGTGGGCTATTGTTGCAAAAATGCCACAACTTACCTCGCAGCCATTAGATGTAGATCTAATGGCCAGAAATGACGAATGACAGACACACCATCATCACCGACTGAGTCTTTTATAGGAGTTGATATAGCGGGCGAATGGCAATGAGCTGCGGCAGACGGATGGACGGCTGGCGCCGGAGTAGGTTCGTCGGGCGTGAATGCGAACGTTGCTTCAGTGACTTAACTGCAGGTGCGTTGGGTGACTGAAATGCGGGCCCAATGGGCATCTGGCCCGCATGTCAGTGACACAACAACTGCACCTACAGTTAAGTTCGGTGAATGCGGCATTGACGTTCTGGAGAGACGGTGACCGTTTCAGGCGGGAATCACGCGCTAGCGATGGAAGTGTATGCGGCAGTATTGGCAACCAGGCGTCCATGCAACCGGTCTTGTCGCCAGCTAGCCTTCGACGACCACGACACCACACAACCATGCATAACTTATGAACAATGGACGAATCGATCAGACACACACTCGTGTTCAGTGGCACTATGATCGGTCGCTCACCATCGTACATACTCCATACCATAGTACCCTCTCTAGCTAGGAAGTTTTATATATTGTCGTTGTGATGGACGATATACATGAGCAAGGCGCCGAGTCCCGAGTATGCCCGTTGGTGTTGAGCCAGGTGAATACATGCTCGGCGTTCGCGGAGGCCTCCATCGAACATCTAAACATTACTGTCAGGCATCGTCGGGGCGCGCAGGTGACGGGCTCGCCAGTTGCGTTGCGCCATGAGCAGGACTTTGATTGAGAGGGCGACATGCATGCATTAGCATGGTTTGACAACGTCAGCGTGAATGTCTGCACGCGTACATGCTACTTGCCTATATGGATGGTGTGCGCTAATGTGTGCATCACGTATAATATAATGATCAAAGTGAGCTATCAACACAAGTTCGATGACCGCCAATGCATTTTACTCGGTAATAAATAACCAGGATAGAAGGGGAATCCAAATTTCCTTCGTCTTCTGTCCTTAAGCTATTGACAAACCAATGCACTATACGGTTGTCCGGCAGCTCCACCCCAGAGCTCTCATTAAGCGTCGTTCATGCCACCGCGCCGCGCACTAACCGGTAAGGAAGCGATGGCATCCCGCCGCGCTGAGTTCCTCGCCGCCCACGACCGCACAAAAAATGGTAGGGAAGCGATGGCATCCCGCTGTGCCGAGTTCATCGCCGCTCGCGACCTCACACCTACGTGGGCGGGATTTGAAGCTGCCATGGCCGAATGGGCAGTAGAGCAAGAGGCGTCCAAAGCCGCACAGAGGGAGCGGAGAAGTCAGAAAGCACTCAAGAAAAGAGAGGCCCGCCGCCGCAAGAAAGAAGAGGACGCACGTGCTGCTGCGGAGAGGTCGGCGGAGATCCAAGCACGGTGGGGTGTCACCGACAAAGGCGGGAAGGAGAACAACGGCGTCTGGCCAGCATGTGAGAAGTAGCAGTACTTGTAGTAGTTAGTGTGTGTGTGTGTATGTGTCTGAGTACAAGCATGTACTGGTACAACTATTTACTACTGTAGTTTTTAGAGCAAATTACCAGTACATTAGCCTAGACTCAATGGAAAATTCCTATCCTATGCATCAAATGGCATCTCTTTCTCTATAGGAATTGAGATGCATGTCATCTCGCTTCCTATGATTTTCATATTCCTATAAAATTCCTATCCTAAGAATGAAAGGAGGCCTCTGCTGAAGTAACTACTGTAGCTAGCAGTACTGCTGGTACAGTAGTTTTCTTCAAGAAGCGAAATTCAACGAAGTCATGATGGTTCCTTCGTCCGAGCAACTTCACAGTGGGAAAGGTTGGGCCTGTGATTTGACGGCTCATTAGTCATTATTACTGCGACGCAATGACCTAGGTGACTGTCCCTTGGAGTTCTGCGTGCATGGCAAGTGGACCAGCATGGTCGACGTCCCACATGTTGGCAAACGGAAGTACTATTCTTTCCGATATCTAGGAGCAAGGAAACCGCGTGGTATAGTATCACTGCTGATTTTTTTTCTAATGAATGCTAGCGTTTCAACTCTTACGACGAAGGAGTGCCAAACACGGCACGTGCTGGATGTCCCACACATCAGCGAAAGGAGTGGGACATGAACAACGTGTAGAGCGTCTCCACTTCTTCCACTTCTGGGTCGGAGACCACACGTAGTAGTACTGGTGGTATGAACGATACAAAGTGCGACCTGGAGAGAAAGACACGTCTAGTTGGAAGGTCTTGGGGCATACACGTAAGCAAATATAAAACCTAATATGTGCCTCCAATTAATATAGTAGCGGTAGAGTACTTAGGCACGTACTCCATAACATCACCGTGTAGTGCACGTACAACATTTAGTGGTACGTAGTAGAAAAATGCCTATATGCCATGCATGTTCATACTATTTGTGCCTATCTACTTCACTTACTGCGCTACATTACTCAGGTTCGTACGCCCACTCCTGGGTACATGTCCGTCTCGTAGTTCCAATCCCACGTGTTCTTCATCGATGGAACGATCCATATCATCGTAGTTAGTGTGGCTCCCCACGATGGAGACTCATACAAACTATGGCCGGCATCGACGCAGAGCAGTCGCGTGCACCGGGAAGAGGCGCTCTCTCGGCTGTCACGCTGCTTCAAAGCTGGTGCCAGTGAGAGGTCGCCCCCGCTCGGGCCAGGCCTTAATGCGGCACTGACGCTCCAGGGCGACGCTATCTGTTTCATGCGGGAAGCGCGCGCTGGCAAGGGAGTATTGGTTTCGAACCGTTTCAGGTGTAGTACTGGTAGTTTGCAAAACTACTCAATTATTGCACTCAGTTTCATAAGAAATTGTGGTAAAAAAATGTTACTGCACAGCCCGCTTAATTTGTCCTTCCTCTTTCCCCGCCCACGCACGTCTGCGGGAAGCGACCGATCAACCCTTATATATATTTTCTGAAACAAGGTCAACCCTTATATAGGAGTGCTAGCACAAAAAGATGCATGCATGGCCAATAAAATTTCTAGATTAAAGCGCCGCTCCAGCGGGAGTATGGCGTATATCATTACCTTTGCCCGGGCCATGGCTACCGCCTACCGGGAGACGGCGACCAGAGAAGAGGCGGCGGGAGAGGAATGAATGCAGCTACTATTTGGGTTCGCCGTCCAACTTAAATAAATGCGCACCATCACATGTACCCGCGGGTGCACAAATTGTAACATACATGTCTGCTTAAGTGGGCGTCATGTAACTGGTGTGTGTGTGTGAGATTCTGAGAGATAGAGTGCATGTGTGCGACTCTACTCTTCGGACATATACTCAACCTTTTGCATCGGGATATAAGTATAATGGTATTACACTTTGGCTAGTGATTTAAGTGGCCATGTTAACGTGGTTGTGTAAAAAAATGTCACTTCCTGCTCATGATTTGCGTTATATAATTACAAGCAAGATGGTCGTGCATTGCACGAAACATCAATATGCATTTTTTTACAAAACGCCTGTTGTGATTGATCCATGCAGGAGTAATCCCATGTGTAAAAACTAATGATATCTCGAGAATTTTATCGGAAAACTGGTATCTCGAGAATTTCATCGAAAAAATGAAAGATGAGAGGTAAAGTGAGGAGGAGAGGAGCGTGGTGGTGACTGGTGGTCGGACTGGGCGGAGGCATCGGGATGGACGGCGCCGGCAGGCGTCAGCGGCCACCATGCTAGATTGTTCTAGAGACTTCCTTTTTTAATTGCTTAGCAATAAGGTTGTGGAGAGAGGTGCGGGTATCTTTTGTAAAATTATCATAGTTTGCTTTCTATCCATCAGATATAGATCGGACAGTCTATATTACAAGATGACAGGCACACCATCATCACCAACTCGGTTTTTTTATAAGAGTAGAGATGGTAAGTTTGCTAACTACTAAAGTAAAGTGGAATTTGTCCATGTTGTACAAGTAAATTAAGTTGATCGTTTATCATATGGGTAAGGTTGGACGAAGGGTGGTAGGAACAAATGCTCCACCTAGAGCATGTGTGTGTCAGATGGAGTCTTAGTGTGTACGTGTGTGTCTGGGGGGTGTATACGTGTGTGTGAGAGAGATGGAGTCTTGGTGTGTGTGGGGGGGAGTGGGTGCGTGTGTGTGTGGGGGGGGGGGGGGTGCGCGCGCGCGCATGTGTGTGTGTGACACAGGGTCCTCGGTGGCGGATGTAATTTAAGTGTGCGTGGCTTCATCACAGAGAGGTGATGTGTATGGCAGAGGCCACCAACGATGGGGTGCGAGAGAGAAAAGGCACGTAGAGAGGGAAGAGAAGGTGTGTGCGCGTGAGAGGAGTAGACATCGAGAGAATGTGTTTGTTCGAGAGACACCGAGGAAGACTACTATATATCGGTGGTGCATGTAGGCGGGAATTAAACGAAGGGATGGTCTTATTAGTTTTGGGGGTATAGGGGAAGAGTTAGAGGGGGTAGCTAGAAGGAGATTGTTAAGTGTGAGTGTGTGTTTTACCTATCCAGATGAAAATTATGTGCACACAAGAAGAGAACAATTCGATGTGGAGTTAGGGTTGAGAGTAATTAACTACGTATGGAGACATAGGGGCTGTTTGGATTGAGCCCAATCTTGCCCTACCAAAAAATTAGCAAGACCAATTCTAGGGCATGACCAAAAAAATGGCAAGTCATGGCTGTTTGGATTGTAGCCATTGCAATGTCCAAAATTTTGGCAAAAACAGACTTCCGTTTGGTTTGCAACCATTGACTTGATAATCATACTATTCTTGGGAATAATTGACACGTCTATTACAAACTTTCTGAAGATATATATATATATATATATATATAGAGAGAGAGAGAGAGAGAGAGATATTAAAGCAAAGATGCAATCAAGAGAAAAACAACAACATAATGTCATGGGACTGCTATGGCCGGAAGTTGCTAATCACGCCGAGCCGCAGGGACCATGCTGCATGCATTTACTTTTCTTTCTTCTTTTGCTAAAACAAGCTGCATGCATTTACTTTCCTTTTTTTGGCTAAAACAAGTTGCATGTACTAGTCTTTTTTCCGCTAACAACAAGCTACATGTATCAGCAATTTTTCCATTAACAATGGGCAGTTGCTAATCGTTGCGAGGAAACCCGATTAGTTACAGGTAAAATAATCAAAACGAGCGTCTGCATGCACTGCATGCGAATAGAAAAGGAATATTATATTGGGCCCACGGAGGATTAGGGCAGAGAGTCGCCGTGCCAATCTTTTGGCAAAGCTTTTCTGCGCCCGCAGCTCGCCAGCGAGTTGGCAAGATTTACATGGGCGTGCCGCGGGCGAGCTAGGCGCGCCAATATTTTAGTAGTAGTCCAAACGGCTGCCAAATTGTATGGGCTAGCCAATTTTTTGGAATGGTGAGAGTTGGTAGCAATCCAAACACACCCATAGAGACCTTGAACGTGCATGTGCAAGAGGTATACATGTATACGTGGATGTGTGTGTGTGTGTGCGCGCGCGCTTGATTAAGATAAAATAAAGAAGACATAAGTCATAAGATCAATGACATGGGAGAGACGGATCAGTATGAAAATATGCATGCATGTGAGAGTGCAGGGAAGAAGGCCCGACAATTGAGCATGTGTTTTTGTCTTTAAGAGATAGTGGCATGGGCTGGAGCATGCATCTATGGTGAGCAGAGGGAGTGAGACACAACGGTTGTGCAAAAGAGATCAACCTATAATTGCATGTATGGAGAGACATATATAGTGTGGGTGATAGGAAGCAAGAGTGCGTGCGAGAAAGAAATGTTGACGGAGAAACTACAGATAGATACAGAGATGGAAATGCTAGCTAGAGGGACATCGGCTAGTTTGAGTGTTGGAGATGACTACCGGGTGGTTGAGAGGGTGAAGTTATGTGTGTTTGTGAGAAAGATAAAAAGAGGGCACTTGATTGCATGTAGAGATAAACATACATAGTGTGCGTGATAGGAAGCAAGAGTGAGGGCGAGAAAGAAGGTTGATGGAGAAACAGATAAACAGAAAGATAAAGATGCTAGCTAGTGTGCGATAGAGATAGGATTCGAGTGGATCAGAAGGCTGAGTTATGTGTGTGGGTGTGAGAGAGATGAAGAAAGGGTGCATGTGACTCACATACAAACAAATATCGGAGAGAAATGAGATCCCGAGAGACAGAGTTTTGTGTCTGTGGGAGAGAAAGATATTTCACAACGAGTGATAGCTAGAGAGACATATGAGGGAACGCAAGATATCTCTAGGGAGAGAGAGTGTGTGTGAGCGACATACAAGAGAATGGGGAAGAGATATGAGACCCTGGGAGACAGAGTTTGTGTTTGTGTGTGAGAAAGAGATATTTAAGAGGAAGAGTCGTAGCTTCTCATACCTAAGGAGTGAAAGACATCTCTGTGTGAGAGGGTGTGTGCTAGTGGCACATAGGGGAATAGTAGAGAGAAATGAGACGCCGGGAGACGAAGTTTGTGTTTGTGTGAGAGAAAGAGATTTCACATGGAGAATCATAGTTACAGACACATAGCAGGGAGTGAGATATACTTAGAGAGATATAGAGTGATGGAGGTCGAGGGAGAGAGTACCGTCAGTGTGTTACGAAGATAAAAGATTATTGTCGAGATACAGGTAGCACGAGAGATAACCGAGAGACGATGAACGTGTATAGGTCTAGAGAGATACTACTATATAAGCATGAGTGATAGCTATATGAGACGAATATCTAGATTAAAGGGGATTCAAATATTTAAACTGGAGATCATGACATCGATAATATCATAACGCAAATTGGTTTATCAAACATGGATATTCATTTGAATTTGGGGACATGTGTAATGTTATATAGTTTATCAATATTAGTGATCCATATATTATTTAATTAGAGACAATGCATGGTTTATATGCAATTAATGTCTAAACGGTATTACACTATATGTTGCGTGTGTGAAACACATTATACATGTTTGAGAAGTAAAAATATAAAAACCCGCTTGAACCACACAATAATTGGAGACAGTTAGTGAGGAATGCATACATTGGATTTCAACATAAAGTGGTTTCAAATATTTGAAAATCCAAATTAAGATGGATACAGCCTAAAGAATCTGAGATCATGCCATCTGTAAACCATATTTATGTATAAAGGGTGTTGTGCTTTTGAAAGTATATATAAAAAATGATGTATATAGAATTTTATTCCAATCGAAAATGGATCCTGCCCGAACAAAAATAGAATACAAACTGGATTCGAATTGAGTTGGCACGGTAAACATGCACTCTTGCTCTGCAAAAATTTGAACGAAGCGGGGAAAGTCGCAGTGACCGCCCGAAACCAAAATCTGCGAGATGGAAATTACTGCCTATCCCTGCCACGCAAAGCCTATCGGCTCGATTTCTATAGGTTGTGATAGGGGTAGGTTTGTAATTTCACTCAAACATGACATAACCGCCTCTCACTCGGATTCATACACGATGGGCGCCAAAACACAGTGTCTCCTCGGCCGAAATCGACTCCCTCCCCAATTCATACACAATGGGCGCCAAAAACAAACTCTTGCCGGCAAATATTTGGTGTATGCGAGATTACCATCCTATCCCCAATCGACTAATATTGCTGTGATGTAGGAAATTTTAAACGGGGGCTAAGTTTGTAAATTTCCTCGCATTTGAGACAAGCGCACCCTGAAGACATGGTTCCCCCATTCCTCTCTCCCTCCATTTCCCCATTCGTACTCCGTGGGCGCCAGAACACCCTCTCCACCCCAGCCTCCTCCGTCCGCTACCCCATCCACCGTCATCCTCCTCCACCATGCCGAAGCAGATACCTTGACACCATCGGCCATTACAAGAGATCAACCTCTCTCATCCATGGCTTCGGACCGGGATCCTTGCATCACGTCCTCTCGCTTCATCCCCACCGTCGTCCACCTTGTCGGCGTCGCTCCCACGACCGTCTCATCCACCGCGCCCCGCCGCCATCATCTACCCTCCTAGATCTGCTTCCACACTGCCGACAGCCATCGCTACCGCAACACCATCAAATTCTCAGCAGATGCATACACGGCGCCGCACCAGAGGCGGTACTCTTTCGTATCTGCTCAAATTATTTATCGCAGCAAGAAAATAGATCGCCACTGCTTTACTCTGATTTCTTGTCCATCAATTACTTGTTAGTTGAAAGAAAACATTGGTTGCGAAGTTGCCTTTGTCCAGTTTGCACCTTCAGATCTGCCATGGCACGCTCAACACTATACTCGCAATGGTTATTGTTTTCCCCTTTTATATTCCACAGTAGTTAAATGACAGTAGACTAAATTTCAAAATTAGGTCAGCCGATTTTTGAGAGCTCGGCGGAGTTCGCTGATGCAAAGGAAGGGGCTCGGGTGGGGACGGTGGTTGTGGGGGGGCGGTGTTGGGGCCTCACCGAACGAAAAAAACTCAATGCGGGTGGGGGCGGGGCTGGGGGGTGGTGGTGGCGGAGGAACACAGGCGGTGAGGGCCGGTGGTTCGGCCGGCGGCCCATGCGGTGTTCTGTATGGGAAGCACAATGTGTTCCTTGTCAAGAAGGGGAGCATGGACATCTGCAGTTGACACCTCTATTGGGTTGGTTCTGATAAATGATTTCGCACTTCGAGTTGTTCTGCCATAATACCCCAGAAATGGTGGGGGCCGAGCGGTCTTTGATATACTAAACTGATAGTAACAGCTATGTGCCTTCAGATGAATAGAGCTGGCATGTAGGTGATTGATAGGATGCATATTACTAGCAGCAAAACCCTATGTTTTCCAGCCAGTTCGCTTTCCCGATTTATTTATGGTGGTTATGGTGTACCCCTATTATCTACACTATGATATGCCTACTGGTTCTGCGCTCTCGTTATCATGGTTTGGCAATAAACTTTCTATACGGTATATTATGAACCTATCATCTGCCAACTATCCTTACATCTGGGGCCACCAACAGGGAGCCTATTTTTTGTGTAGTTGTGCCAGATTATATTAATCTACTCACAATATTACAGCACACATGGGCTCTCTCATCAGAATCTAGTGATAGCACACAAGGGTTTATAGGGAGCCTTTATTATATTACAATATCCTCTGCATTACAAAGATAATCTCACTACTATTTGTGTTTTCATGCTTTACAGATATTTTACGTAATCATAATGAATATAAGAATGCGCACATCAGAAGAATATTGTAGAACAGTTCAATGGGTAACAAACTTGGCAGCAAGGGATTGAGGTCCATTGTGGATGCAATGAAACCCACATGCTCCCGACATATAGATTCGTATTCAGAATATGATCCTAATGACTATTATGAGCTCAAGGAGTCAAAGGCAGATGGCCTATCCTGTTCACCCAATAAGGTGCATGTTTTAATTTGGCAAGGTTTTATTGGTTGCAGATATCTTGCATAAGGTGTCTTGCATTTCTTTTGCTTCGTTGCACCGCCATCTGCTTAGTTTACTCATGATAGATGTGAAGATGCCATGCCATCCATTATCAACACCTATTCCATTTGTCGTCATACCATGTTTTTCCATTCAAATGTTGTTCTTATGTTTTAGACATCCAAAAGGAAGAGGGTGATTGCAGAACCTGAAGGAGTACAAGCAAAATCCTTAAAAAAGGTGGTGCTACCGGAGAAATCACATAGCACTCATGACCCACAAGTATAGGGGATCTATCGTAGTCCTTTCGATAAGTAAGAGTGTCGAACCCAACGAGGAGCAGAAGGAAATGATAAGCGGTTTTCAGCAAGGTATTCTCTACAAGTACTGAAATAAGTGGTAACAGATAGTTTTGTGATAAGATAGATTGTAACAGCAACAAGTAAGAAAAGTAAATAAAGTGCAGCAAGGTGGCCCAATCCTTTTGTAGCAAAGGACAAGCCGGAACAAACTCTTATAATAGGAAAAGCGCTCCCGAGGACACATGGGAATATCGTCAAGCTAGTTTTCATCACGTTCATATGATTCGCGTTCGATACTTTGATAATTTGATATGTGGGTGGACCGGTGCTTGGGTGATGTCCTTACTTGAACAAGCATCCCACTTATGATTAACCTCTATTGCAAGCATCCGCAACTACAACAAAAGTATTAAGGTAAACCTAACCACATCATGAAGCATATGGATCCAAATCAGCCCCTTACGAAGCAACGCATAAACTAGGGTTTAAGCTTCTGTCACTCTAGCAACCCATCACCTACTTATTACTTCCCAATGCCTTCCTATAGGCCTAAATAATGGTGAAGTGTTATGTAGTCGACGTTCACATAAAACACATAAAACCACTAGAGGCTAGACAACATACATCTTATCAAAATATCAATCGAATACCAAATTCACATGACTACTAATGGCAAGACTTCTCCCTAGTCCTCAGGAACGAACGTAATTACTCATGAAGCATATTCATGTTCATAATCAGAGGGGTAATAATATGCATATAGGATCTGAACATATGATCTTCCACCAAATAAACCAACTAGCATCAACTACAAGGAGTAATCAACACTACTAGCAACCTACTAGCACCAATCCTGGACTTTGAGACAAGAATTGGATACAAGAGATGAACTAGGGTTTGGAGATGAGATGGTGCTGGTGAAGATGTTGATGGAGATTGCCCTCTCCCGATGAGAGGAGCGTTGGTGATGACGATGGTGGTGATTTCCCCCTCCCGGAGGGAAGTTTCCCCGGCAGAACAGCTCTACCGGAGCTCTAGATTGGATCCGCCAAGGTTCTGCCTCGTGGCAGTGGAGTCTCGTCCCGAAAAGTTCCTCCCTATTTTTTTCTCATCGAAAGACCTCATATAGGAGAAGATGGACGTCGGAGAGCCAACAGGGGGCCCACGAGGTAGGGGGCGCACCCTAGGGGGGGGAGGCGCGCCCCCCACCCTCGTGAGCAGGGTGTGGGCCCCCTGGCCTTCATCTTTGGCGAGGATTTTTCTTTGTATATTTTAAGACGTTCCGTGGAGTTTCAGGACTTTTGGAGTTGCGCAGAATAGGTGTCTAATATTTGCTCCTTTTCCAGCCCAGAATTCCAGCTGCCGGCATTCTCCCTCCTTATGTAAACCTTGTAAAATAAGAGAGAATAGCCATAAGTATTGTGACATAAAGTGAAATAACAATCCATAATGCGATAAATATTGATATAAAAGCAAGATGCAAAATGGACGTATTAACTCCCCGAAGCTTAGACCTCGCTTGTCCTCAAGCGAAAAGCCGATAACAATAAATATGTCCTCATGTTTAGAGGTAGAGGCGTCGATAAAAATAAAATATGGACATGAAGGCATCATGATTATTCTCATAGCAGCAACATATATAGCTTTTGTCATATGGTTACTTATGTTCAAGTGATGATCTATTCACAATGCAAAAGTATAAATCATAAACCTTATTGGGCTCCGACAAATTTGTCGGAGTAATGGGCCACGGGTAGGCCAACCCGAGCCCCAGAACCTTCAAAGACATCGGGGCAGGTTGCGCCCCTTAAGACCCCAGGGCGAAGAGCCGCCTTCTGAGGAGTCGACGACAAGACGGCCGACTGCCCACTCATGGCCGAGTCCCAAGGACGACTTCAGGGTAAGCCGACTCTTGACTGGCGACTTCCAGAGAAGCCGGCTTTGGGGAGTCGGCCTGCGACTCCAACAAACCCCATGCCCTCATCGGGAGGGACAGGACCGGGGAGTGGCTACAGTAAAGCCCGCTCCCGTCCCTTACCAAGGGCAGGCATGGGCACAGTACGCCGTACCTAGGGAGATCTCCGTGCGGCGTGGCACTGTTCCCGTGCCGGCCCTGACATCAGCACCGCATGACCGAATCCTGCGCCCATGACGGCTTGTATGTACGGCCTAGAGACAGCGGGTCCCACCAGTCAGTGAGACCCCAGAGGACGGCAAGTGTGCCGCTAGTCGGCCCCCAGAGTCAGCCAAGCCCTCCCCCGGGGCCCACGCGCCAATAATTAGATGTGATGGAGAGTGGCAATAGTGATCGCCCGCCAGGCGGCGGGGCTGTTGCCACGACTCCATGATCAAGCCTTCGTCATCAGAAGCACGGCTACAGTAATCAGCAGCTGGCAAGACCCGCTCGCGGCGAACGCGGCCTGTCGGCTACGTACCAGACCAGTCGGAGGGGCCCACCAGTCGGCGGGCCCCAGCAATTGGCGGAGAAGACGGAGGCCAGAGGCACTGACGGCTGGGCCCGCGTCCAGCCGGATCACCATTGTACCCCCGGGGGGTAGGCCTATATAAACCCCCCGGGGCACCCATGCAAAGGGTGGGAATCCATTAGCCCTAGACCAGATCATATAGGAGGGAGAGAGCTAGCCTTGCCCTCTCCTACCTCCAGAAAACAGCTCAAGGAGCAATCGTGTAAACACTTTGCCATAGTGATCATGCGGAGACCCCGTAGAGCAGCAGTAGGGGTGTTATCTCCCCGGAGAGCCCTGAAGCTGGGTAAGATTCACCGGCGTGCATGTCTTCGCCTCATCCCATTTCCAGGCACTAGCGACGTTCTACTCGCCCCCACCATGATAAGCCATCCTTTGGCAGATGTCGCACCCAACCCCCGACATTTGGCGCCCACCATGGGGCCTGGTGCACCGCCGTCCGGAGACCTATTCTGGACGGGAACCCTTTTCCTCGAAGGCGAGCGCAGCCAGCCAGGCACGCCAGACGGAGTTTGCGCCGACGCGCTGCGTGGCGTTGAGATCGCCTGCCCAGCCAGTTGCCTCGTCAAACTTGTCGGAGAGGTTCGCCTCTCCGACGAACCTGCATCCGACGCAGGCACGGGTGGCTCCGAGAGCCTCCTCGTGGGCCTCCTCGATCAGCTCCACGTTTCCGGCGAGCCTGCCGTAGACTTGGAGTCTGTAGGCTCCACCGACCCGATGCTGGTCGACTTCGACACCGCGTCGCTCGACGTGTTCCCCACTAATGTGGTGGTCTATGACGAACCTCTCCCTCGCACAGAGAGCGACAGAAGCACCATCACCGAGGTGCTCGTCATTAGTCATGACGAGCTCCCCGGCGGAGGAGCGCACGACTCACTCGGCGTGGCGCTAGAAGACCTAACTGCGCTCATTCTGGAAGACGCTGACACGGAGACGTTGGAGGTGCGCTGCCTTCAGCTCGTCGAAGGCACGAAGAAGCTGGCCAGCATGAGATGCTTGTCAAAAGCATACCAGCGAGAGATGGATCGCGCCGTTGTCGGCTCGCCGGCCCCGGCGGGGCCCAGCCGCTTTGGCGCAGTCCAGCAGCGCGGCGTAGCCATCGCCAACCTATTTGGGGCCAGCCGCCCTGTGTACGCTACACCAGCGGAGAACATCCGAGCCGCCCAGGCAACGGCGGACGAGCTGGACAATTTCGAGGGCGAAGAACGCCGCATGATGATGGAGCGAGTCCAGCGGCTCCTCGACGCGGCTGCCACGCAGAACGAGGCCGGCTGCCGCACGGAGGCGCCGCAGCGGCAAAAAAACGACCTTCGCCAAGATCAAGGCGCGACGTCTCGGACGCCGACTGGCGGTGCCCGAGGAACAAGAGACAAGGATCCGGCTGTCAGCCACAGTCGGACTCCAATTACCATAGAGCACGACCGAGACGGCCGCCCGAGAGCAGTGGAACGACGGGACGACTGTCCGCCTTCTCCTCCTCACAGGGAGAGGCGAGTCTCCTCGGAGAAAATGACGCCCACCACCGGATCGACCGACTTCACCGATCCCTAGCGCTGGAACAAGAAGACGAGTTGGGTCCGCCTTATTTCGGGCCCCGCATTCGAGAAGAGCCCTTTCCCAAAGGGTTCACGCTCCCAAGAGACATGCCCAAGTACACCGGCTCCGTGAAGCCGGAAGACTGGCTGGTCGACTACTCCACGGCTGTCAGCATAGCAAATGGCAACAAGCGTGTCACCGTAAAGTACGTTCCGCTCATACTCCAGGGCATGGCTCGGACATGGCTGAATAGCCTGAAGCCCCGCAGCATCAACAGTTGGGTCGACTTCGCCGAAGCATTCGTCGCCACCTTCACCAGCACGTACAAGCGTCCTCCCAAGCCTCGACAGCTCTCCTTGTGCATGCAAGGCTCTGACGAGTCGACTCGCGATTACCTCACGCGTTGGGCCGAGCTTCGAAACTCCTGCGAGGGCGTGCACGAGGTGCAGGCCATCGAGTACTTCACAGCCGGGTGTAGAGAAGGCACCCTTCTCAAGCACAAGCTTCTCTGCGACGAGCCAGAAACCCTCGATGAGCTGCTGATCATAGCGGACAAGTACGCCACGGCCGACTCCTCCATGAAGGCGGAGATTCGAGTCAGCGCAACTGGCAAAGTGGCCCCTCAAGCTCCAAGAACTCCGGCGGGAGACGCCAATCGGCGACAACAGCAGGGTGACCACAAGCGCAAGGTCCTGCAGCCGGCTTCCAGCAGCCGGCAGGTCGCGACCGTTGAAGCCCAGCAGCCGGATGGGTAGCCTCTGCCCAAGTGATAGAAAGGCAGCAAGCCCAACTGGTTGCCAGCCTTCTCCTACGAGCAGACTCTGGATGGACCTTGCAAGTTCCATAGCGGCGCGAAGCCGTCGAATCACACCACCCGGAAGTGCCACTGGCTCACCAGGATCTCCAATGGAGACGACCTCCTGCCTTCCCCGCCTGCTAGGCAGCCGCCTCCGCCTCCGCCCCAGCAGCCGGTTGTCAGGACAGTCGGTGCAGTACAAGACGAATACCCTGAAGAGCATGGAGCCTACGTGGTGTTTACTAGTACGGCTGATGATCGACGCAGCAGGCAGCTGCAGCGACAAGAGGTGAATGCAGTAGCATCAGAGATGCCTGAGTTCATGCACTGGTCCGAGAAGCCTATCAGCTGGAGCAGGGCTGACCACCCAGAGGTGATGCCGAGTCCGGGCTCCTATGCCCTGGTCTTGAACGCCACCTTTGCTACGGATAGACGAGCCACGCGTTTCTCGCGAGTTCTGATAGACGGAGGCAGCAGCATCAATATCCTGTACAAGGACACCATGGAGAAGCTCGGAATCAAGCAAAGACAGCTTCAGAACAGCCGGACTGTGTTCCACGGCATTGTTCCTGGGTTTTCCTGCTCACCAATCGGCAAGATCTTGATGGACGTCCTCTTTGGAGACAAAGATCACTTCAGCCGAGAGTCGGTTTGGTTTGAGGTGGTGGACCTTGAGAGCCCATACCATGCGCTACTCGGCCGACCCGCCTTGGCTAAGTTCATGGCGGTCCTCCACTAAGCCTACCTCAAAATGAAGATGCCCAGTTCCAGGGGAATTCTAACTATAGCCGACGACTACCAGAAGTCGTCTGCCTGTGCGGCTGAGAGCAGTCGGCTAGCCGAGTCCCTGGTGATCATGGCCGAGAAGCGGCTCCTTGAGCGAGTTGTGGCGATGGCCGGCAAGCAGCCAGAGGTATCGCCCAACCCAAAGGAGCCGGAGGCTGAGGGTTCGTTCAAGCCGGCCAAAGAGATAAAGAAGATACCCTTGGATCCGGAGCACCCAGAGAGGTACGCTGTCATAGGCGCAAACCTCGACAACAAATAGGAAGGCGAGCTCGTCGATTTCCTCTGTGAGAATCGGGACATCTTCGCGTGGTCCCCGAAAGACATGCCAGGTGTACCGACGGAATTCACCGAGCACAAGTTACATGTCCGATCTGATGCAAAGCCGGTCAGGCAGCCCCTGCGCCGCCTATCAGAAGAGAAGAGAAGTTGTCGGAGAAGAGATAGCCTTACTCCTAGCAGCTGGCTTCATTATGGAAGTATTCTTTCCGAGTGGCTAGCCAATCCGGTCCTGGTACTGAAGAAGAACAAGCAGTGGCGAATGTGTATTGACTACACGAGCCTCAACAAAGCCTGCCCGAAGGACCCGTTTGCTCTACCAAGAATTGATCAGGTGATAGCCTCCACCGCCGAATGCGAGCTGTTGAGCTTTTTGGATGCATACTCAGGATATCACCAGGCTGACAGACTGAAGACTGCCTTCATCACGCCGTTTGGAGCCTTCTGCTACCTCACCATGACGTTCGGCTTGAGGAATGCCGGCGCCACCTTTCAGCGTTGCATGCAGAAGTGCCTCCTCAAGCAGCTTGGCAGGAACGCCCACGTCTACATGGACGACGTGGTGGTGAAGACGGAAAAGCGTGGAACACTGCTGGAAGACCTCAAGGAGACCTTTGAGAACTTGCGCCGATTCTAGATCAAGCTCAATCCTGAGAAGTGTGTCTTCGGGGTACCAGCCGGCCAGCTCCTAGGATTCCTGGTCTCTGAACGCGGCATAGAATGAAACCCTGTAAAGATCAAGGCCATTGAGAGAATGGAGGTACCCAGCCGACTGGTGGATGTGCAAAAGTTCACTGGCTGCTTGGCGTCCATCAGCCGATTCATCAGTCGGCTGGGCGAGAAAGCTCTCCCCTTATACCAACTCTTGAAGAAGACCACTTTTTTCGAGTGGAACCACAAGGCGGATGAAGCTTTTCTCCAATTGAAGAAGATGCTGACTACTCCACCCATTCTGGCGGCTCCGACTCCCAAGGAACCTATGCTCCTGTACATCGCCGCCATGAGCCGGGTAGTCAGCATGGTCATTGTAGTGGAACGCAAGGAGGAAGGCAAGGCGCTACCTGCCCAGAGACCGGTATATTACCTGAGCGAGGTACTATCGACCTCCAAGCAGAACTACCCCCACTACCAGAAGATGTGCTATGGCGTGCACTTTACCGCCAAGAAATTGAAACCTTACTTTCAAGAGCATCCAGTCACTGTGGTCTGCACGGTCCCACTTGCCAAGATCATTGGTAGCCGAGACGCTTCTGGCCGAGTGGCCAAGTGGGCCATAGAGCTGGCTCCCTACACCATCTACTACCAGCCCCGCACCGCCATCAAGTCACAAGCACTGGCTGACTTTCTCGTCGACTGGGCCGAGACCCAGTACCTGCCTCCAGCGCCCGACTCCACCCATTGGCGGATGCATTTCGACGGCTCCAAGATGTGCACCGGCTTGGGAGCCGGCGTCGTCCTCACCTCTCCTAAAGGCGACAAGCTCAAATACGCACTGCAAATCCATTTCGCCGCCTCCAACAACGTCGCCGAATACGAGGCGCTCATTCACGGGCTCCGGCTTGCCAAAGAACTTGGCATCCGCCGGATCTTGTGTTATGGCGACTCTGACTTAGTGGTCCAGCAGTCATCTGGCGACTGGGACGCGAAAGATGCAAACATGGCGAGTTACCGTTTCCTCGTGCAGCAACTCAGCGGGTATTTTGAAGGGTGCGAGTTCCTCCATGTGCCAAGAAACGACAACGACCAAGCAGACGCCTTGGCACGAATCGGCTCTACCCGCCAAGCAATACCATCCAGCGTCGCCCTTCAACGTCTCCTCAAGCCGTCTGTCAAGCCTTCACCAGAATCAGACTCCATTTTCATGCCGGCTCCTCCCGAAGACGTCGGATCCGACTCCGGAGCCCCGACAGGTGACACGGGGATTTTGGCAGATGGCTCCAAAGCCGCCACAGTCGAGGCCGGCCCAGGGACTGCAGAACCCGGCCCGGGGACTGCGGCGGCGGGCTCGAGGACTCCAGAACTCGACCCAAGGGCCGCGCCAGTCAGCCTGGGGACTTCATTAACCCAGCAAGCGGTTGTTCACTCCAACCCACCGCCTCCCAGCCGAACCGCCCTTGTCCAAGTCACGGTTCTGGCAGTCGAAGAAATAGCAACACCCTCATGGGCCCAGCCCATCCTCAAATTCCTGGTGAGCAAAGAGCTGCCGACTGACGAGACCTCAGCTCGGCAAGTACAACACCGAGCGGCAGCCTACACCATAGTCAACAGAGAGCTGGTCAGGCGCAGCGTCACTGATGTCTACCAGCGCTGCGTAGAGCCAGAGCAAGGCCAAGCAATTCTCAAAGACATCCATCAAGGTGAGTGCAGCCACCATGTGGCTTCAAGAGCACTCGTCGCAAAAGCCTTTCGACACGGTTTCTTCTAGCCGACTGCCTTAGAAGAGGCCAAGGAATTGGTCCGAAAATGCAAAGGGTGCCAGAAGTTCAGCTCCAAGCCACACCAGCCGGCTTCTGCACTCAAGACCATCCCCATTGCCTGGCCTTTCATAGTTTGGGGTCTAGACATGGTGGGACCATTCAAGACAGCATGAGGTGGCTTAACTCACTTACTTGTCGCAGTGGACAAGTTCACCAAGTGGATAGAAGCAACGCCAATCAAGAAGCTGAACAGTCCGACTGCCATGACTTTCATCTCCGATATCACAATTCGGTACGGCATACCACACGGCATCATCACCGACAATGGCACAAATTTTGTCAAAGGCGCCTTGGCCCATTTTTGCGTAACAGAGGGCATCCGACTGGACCTAGCGTCCATCACCCATCCACAGTCAAACGGCCAGGTGGAGCGAGCAAACGGCCTCATCTTGTCCGGCATCAAACCCCGGCTGATCGAGCCTCTGGAGCGCTCGTTTGGCTGCTGGCTCGACGAGCTACCAGCCGTCCTCTGGAGCCTGCGCACGACTCCAAACAAGTCAACTGGCTTCACGCCTTTCTTCCTCGTCTACGGCGCCGAAGCCGTCATCCCAACGGACATAGAGTTCGACTCCCCACGAGTCACCATGTACACCCAGGAGGAAGCAGAAGAAGCACGTCAAGACGGCGTTGATCTGCTGGAAGAGGGCCGGCTGTTGGCACTGAGCCGGTCCAGCATCTACCAGCAAAGCCTACACCGATACCACAACAGGAAGGTCAAGCCAAGATCTTTCCAAGAAGGCGACCTTGTGCTTCGGCTGATCCAGCGAACAGCCAGCCATCACAAGTTGTCGGCGCCTTGGGAAGGCCCTTTCATCATCAGCAAAGTACTGGGCAACGACTCCTACTACCTGATTGAAGCTCAGAAGCCCCGAGCACGCAAGAGGGACGACTCCGGCAAGGAGACAGAGCGGCCATGGAATGCAAATCTCCTCCGAAGATTTTACAATTGATGCAGTATGTACCATGCTACCTTTTGTATTAAAGTACCAAGGCTTCGGGCCCCCCGAGACGAGCTCGGGGACTGCCCTCTTTTGTCTATATGATAAAAATTATGCCTACAAGTATGTTACTCTTTGTTATGCCGCTTGGCACCGGGCTCGACAAGTCAGCCCGGGGACTTGCCGCCTTGCACTATGAAATGCTTCCTGCAGCCGGACAAGTAGTGTGTAACGCCTAAACCGTCTCCTGTCAAAAGCCGCAGCTCGCAGAGCGACTGTACGGTGGGCAAAAGTAAGGTAGAATGGGCATTCGCATGAAAAATGGCTAAGTACTCAAAGCATAAAACATAGCTCAAGACGGTTTCTAGCCTTTTTTCACAAACCGACTCTTGAATAGTCGGATTGCCGCCTTCTATTCAACTTTCTCAAAAACTCTTAAAAACGGCTAAGTACTTGCCTTCCCAAAGTAGCCAAGCATTTGATCCAGCGACAGTCCGCAGAGCGGCTGTCCGATTGGCAAGGCAGGCAACTAAGAGAAAGCGGCAAAGGAAAAAAGCCAAAAGAGCAATGAGCAAGAAAAGGTAGAATTCGGATAAATATATTTACATAACGTAGGCCCTTGGCCGAATCTTTGAGCAGAAGTTCAAAATACACCCCGCGGGTGGAGTTGTGCGAATTAACAAGTTCTTCAAAGACTACTAAAGCAGATAAAATAAAGATAAGGCAGCAGCTTAGGAAGCAGCAGACGGATTCGGAGGGTCGGAGGAGGCGGCAGCATCAGGCATTGGGGCGGCCGGCTGGGTAGTCTCGGCTTGATCGCCTCCGACAGCAGTCGGCTCGGTCACACGCGGCTCATTGCTGGAGGCGCGGTCGAGCTGAGGCTGGCCGTCTGCTCCGTCTTCTGGTGCTTCCGTCTCGCCTCCGTCCTCCGTCTCGCCTTCCTCCTTGACGCTGGAGCCAATCACCTCCGCCGAGTCCTCGCCATAGTCTGGGTTCATCCCAAACCACTCCGGCGGTACCTCCTCACCGTCTTCAGACCGCTTAGGGACGAAGATGCTGGTGTCGGTGTACTCAGTGATCGTCGCGGCGCGCTTGACGAGGGCGTCTTCCGCAGCTGCCAGCTTCGGCTGGGCTTCTGACCGGAGGGTGACCAGCCGGTCTAGATTCAGCCCCGGATACCACGCCTTGACGAACTCCAAGGCCCGACGCGCTCCATCTCGGGCCGAGGAACCCTTCCAGGCCTCAAGACGACCAGCCGCGACCTCTAGCCAGTCGACAATCAGGCTGGGAGTGCGCGGAGCCTGCATGTCCGGCCACAGGGCGGCAATCGCCTGGGCGCCGACACGTTGAAGCCGGCGTAGCATCCGATGAGTCGGCCGAAGGCGAGCCTCAATGCTCAGGATATGCTCATCAAGGGTTCGGGGGGCGTCGGCGGCGATCTCTGCACCTTCCGCCCTCCGACCTTCACGGTCAGCCTCGATGGCTTGGATGGAGGCCTGCGAGTGCCCAGGAAAGAAGTCTGCCAAGACGGAAGAAACGAAGAAGCAAGTCAAAAACCAGGAGTCGGCATGACTTATAATCGGCAGCTCGAAGAAAGAAAGTAAAGAAACTCACCATCAATGATGTCTTCAATCTCATGGAAGCCGGAGACCAGCATCGCCTCCTTGTCAGACTAGGAGGAGCGCTCGCTCGCGAACTCGGCCAGGAGGGCGGTTTCCGTCTCTTCCGCCTCCTTCTGCGTCTTCGCAAGCAGCCCCCTATGCCCTGCCAATTGAGTGGCCAGCAGATCGCGCTCCGTGGCGAGCTTACTGCACTCCTCCCCTTTGGCGCGCAATGCGGAGTTGGCTTCGCTCAGCTGCTGTTGAAGAGCAGCATTGGCTCCTGAAGAGAAGAAAGAAATAAGGCGTTAAGTCATCAATAAAGAAGGTCGCCGGGGAGATCCGGCCCGACTGCTCAGTAGTCGGCCCGAATCTCGGGGACTACAGCCCGCGGGTGCGCCAGCGCGCCCCCGCAAAAAAAAAGGACTTACTCTGGCTCTTTGACAAGTCGGCAGTCCGCTTGCCCAGCTCTTCAATGTTACGGTTGAAGGCAGTAACGAGGAGGTTGTGGTAGTCCTGCGACAAGTGTTTCGGACAAAAGTTAGTACCTGGAGCTCACCAATTGGAGTTCCGGGCCGCTTGCTCAGCAGCCAGCCCAAAACTCGAGGACTACAACCAGTGGGTGCGCTGGCGCGCCCCCATAGAGAGGAACAAGAAAATAAGGACCAAAGAAAAAACTTACCCGGACGGCTGCCCACGATGCTAGGTACGCCTTGGTGCAGTTCTGGAGGGCGTCGCCCTCAGCTCGAAGCTTCGCCTGGACGTCCAGAAGCGCCTAGTTCATCGGCCCTGTGCCTCCTCCTCGCACCCACCCAATGGGCGCGGCGCTCGTCACTTCGGCGTCTGGGATCGCCGAGCTGGCGGTGCCAGCCTCCAGGGGGCGGGGTGCCGAGGTCGCCTTCTCAAGACGGCGGCGCGTTGGCAAGCCGACTTGAAGGAGTAGCCTCGCCACGGCCTCATCTTCAGTCGGCGGCACCGAAGGGTCCGCTGGCTGTTTGCCCTGCGCGCTTCCAGACGGCGGCGGAGGCGGCGGCAGAACGATCACGTCCGGCGAAGAGGAGTCGCCGCCTTCCCTCTCCAGGACGGGGTTCTCGCCACCGGCTCCCCCAGTCTGCCTCGTGAACTCCGGAGGCGGCAGCGCAGAGTTCAGCGGGGGGACGAACACCGCCGATTGGCGGCGCACGGCCTCCTCAGCCTGCCGCTTCGACGCGACAACGGCTTCGGCCTCCGCCAGTTTCTTCTTGGCGGAGGCCTTCGCCTTATCGGCCTCCGCCTTCTCCAGGAAGTCGGCCTCTTCCTCGTTGCGCTTCTCCTGCGCATTCCGCTCCGTCGCCTCCCGGAGGTCAGCAGCAGGGTCAATCCGCCGAGTGGTGGCGGACGTCTCCACTGACACCACAAGAAATATGTCAACTTATGACCTTCTGTCAGTGACCCTCGAAGAATTGGTCATGAATCTATGACCATTTTAGACCAATTGGTCAAAAGCTGTTCAGGGGGCTCCAAACCCTAAACCATTGCGACCATTTTGGTCAGAAAGGTCGTAATTTCCTTACACGAAATGGTCACAAAGCAAACAGTGCTAGTTCGCTGCCTTATTTCTAGCTGATCATGACCAATATAGATGGTCATAGCCTTGTAGATTGTGGTGGGTTGTGATGACTAGGCGCCATCTCATCAGTTTTGCCTATGTGTCATGTCCATGTGGCAGTTTTTGCCCTAGGTTGTGAAGCAACCTATATTTCTATCATTCCCAAAATTCCCAAAAAAATCTCATAAATTCTTTGGGTCATATCTTCATCAAATATGTAAAAATCCTTCCTTGCCTAGTTCAAAACTAATTCAACAATATTCATTTTCCTATTATGTTCACAACAACCCTTTATGAAGGAAGTGCTATTTATATATTCTTGATTGCCCTAGGAATTTTTGGGCACTCTTTCCTATCCAAATCATTACCGCATGACAAAATTTAGCTCCATTTGCCTAGCAAATCTTCCTCGGCAAATTTCCAAAGTTTTTGTCCACCTAGAAGCATTGTGAAGGAAGTACCTTTTTTATATCTCAAAATGACATGAAGTTTATACAGTTCCTTCATATGCCCAAATTACCGCCCTCCTCCAAATTGCAGCTCAATCAAATCATCTATGTGAGCCCAAGTTCAATTTATATTTTATGGCCAAATTGGCACGTTGCAAAGCAAGTGTTATATAGACCCCTCCTATTACCCTCAAACTTTTCGGGCACTCTTCCATACCCAAATCATTGCCACATGATAATATTCAGCTCAATTTTCCTAGTAAATCTTTCTCAGAAAATTTCCAAAGTTTCTACCTCGAGAGAAGCTTTGTGAAGTAAGTACTAGCTAGGCTTACCCAAATGATCTGAAAATTTACCAGCGCATGAAGATACCTATGTAACTTACTTACACCTATTTTTAGCTCATTTCATTCATCCAATTTCTCTCACTAGTTTTCCCAAGTTTTTGTCCATAGAAGAGCATTGTGAAGGAAGTACTACTTTGGCATGTCAAAATGATATCAATTTTCTACAATGTTTTCCTATGCCCAAACAACCATACTCCACCAAAATTCAGCTCAATCCATTCATTATTTTGAGCCCAGCTTCAACATTCATATTTTTGTCCAGTGTGGTACTTTGCAAAGCAAGTACCACCTAGGATCCTTCTTCTGAATTGAAAATTTGTGAATACATTCTCCTTAGTAGATGATCATCCTCGGCCAAAACCCACGCCCATTGGCCATGTGCATTTCCCGTACCGCTAATCAAACACTTGGCTGCTTATTCATGTTTGAGCATCGATCGGTCTCCTCGTGAGAATCTTATGTTGTGATTTTCTTCCTAGCACCTACCTGGGGAGTGCCCAACCCACTAGACATGCCTAGGCCGCCCAGAACACGTGGCAATGCCATGGCCACGCGGTGACCACGCGGCGGGCATGCGAGTTTACGCGCTCTAGAGTTGGGGGCCTCGGCCACCGCCCAAACCTCGACGTATCGCCACCAAACCATGTATTTATGATTAAATAGGTACTTATGTAACTAGAAATAATTTTTGGAAAGAATAAATAGCAAACTATGAGGCAGCTGCAGTTCAAATTTGACCCGCTTCCTACTAAATCGGTGGGAATTTGTCTTTTTCACCAAAGGTGGATCAAAACTTTTGACACCCAACCATTTTGTCAATTGTGCATTAAATATGGCCTAGTATTTTATAAAATTGATTAGGTCCAATTTTGCAACAAATATATGGTAGGTCCTTCACAAAAAAACTCATTTTGGGCACTCAGAAAAATGGAAAATGAATTTTTCATGCAAAGAAAATGAAAACTTCCTTAGGCAACATTGTTTGGAATTCCAAGACGCACCCTTGTGCACAATATGAGATCATTTGAACAAACTATGCCAGGAATGTGGCCATAAGATTGATCATTTGGCTTGAAAGTTATTGATCTCCATACATGATAGCTCGTTTCTGAGAACACTTTTTTAAAATAATTGCCGTATTACAAGTTTGTTATTTTTACTGGGAACTTGGCCACATATAATGACATAATGCGAAGGTTTCCCAATTTTTTGATTTTTTTTGAATTTTTTATGCCTGTTACAAAATGCGGACAAAACGGCGGGAATGGCCGTTCCTAGCTAGTGGTTGAATCTTGGATTTTTTTGGTGTTTATCTGATTAAATAGATACTTATGTAACTAGAAATGATTTTTGGTAAAAATAAATAGCAAACTATGAGGCAGCTGCACTTCAAATTTGACCCGCTTCCAACTGAATCGGCGGAAATTTGTCTTTTTCACGAGAGGTGGATCAAAACTTTTTGCACCCAACCATTTGGTCAATTGTGCATTAAATATGCCCTAGTGTTTTATAAAAATGATTTGTTACAATTTTGCAACAATTATTTGCGAGGTCCTTCACAAAAAGACCTCCTTTCAGGCACTCAAAAAATGGGAAATGGTTTTTTTGTCCAAAGAAAATGAAAACTTCCTTAGGCAACATTGTTTGCCATTCCAATATGCACCCTTGTGCACAATATGAGATCATTTGAACAAACTATGCCATGAATGTGGCCATAAGATTGATCATTTGGCTTGAAAGCCATTGATCTCCATACGTGATAGCTCATTTCTGAGAACACTTTTTTAAAATAATTGCCATATTACAAGTTTGTTATTTTTCCTAGGAACTTGGCCACATATAATGAAACAATGCGAAGGTTTCCCAATTTTTTGATTTTTTTGATTTTTTATGCCCATTTCAAAATGCGGTCAAAACGGCGGGAATGACCGTTCCTAGCTAGTGGTTGAATCTTAATTTTTTTTGTGTTTCTCTGATTAAATAGGTACTTATGTACCTAGAAATCATTTTTGGGAAAAATCATGAGCAAACTATGAGGCACCTCTAGTTCAAATTTGTCTCGATTCCAGCTGAATCGGCATGGTTTTGTCTTTTTCACTAGAGGTGGGTCGAAAGCTTTTGGCAGCCAACCATTTTGTCAATTGTGCATTGAATATGGCCTAATTTTTTATAAAAATGATTTGGTCTTATTTTGCAACAAATATTTGGTAGGTCCTTCACAAAAAAACTTGTTTCGGCCACTCGGAAAAAGGAAAATGAACTTTTTGTGCAAAGAAAATGAAAACTCCCTTTGGCAACATTGTTTGTCATTCCATCATGCACCGTTGTGCAAAATATGAGACCATTTGAACAAACTATGGCATGAATGTGGCCATGAGATTGACCATTTGGCTTGAAAGCCATGAATCTTCACACATGATAGCTCATTTCTTATAACACTTTTTTAAAATAATTACCGTATTACAAGTTTATTATTTTTCATGGTAACTTGGTCACATATGATGACACAACGCGAAGGTTTTGCATTTTTTTTATTTTTTTTAATTTGTTATGCCCGTTTCAAAATGCGGTCAAATCGACGGGCCTGACCGTTCATAGTTAGGGGTTGATTCTTGCCAAATTTTTGTTGGATCTCTGACTAAATAGATACTTCTTTACCTAGAAATGATTTTTGGGAAAAATCATGAGCAAACTATGAGACACCTCTAGTTCAAATTTGTCTCGGTTCCAACTGAATCGGCATGGTTTTGTATTTTTCACTAGAGGTGGGTCGAATGCTTTTGGCAGCCAACCATTTTGTCAATTGTGCATTGAATATGGACTAATATTTTATAAAAATGATTTGGTCTTATTTTGCAACAAATATTTGGTAGGTCCTTCAAAAAAACTTGTTTTGGCCACTCCGAAAAAGGAAAATGAACTTTTTGTGCAAAGAAAATGAAAACTCCCTTTGGCAACATTGTTTGTCATTCCATCATGCACCGTTGTGCAAAATATGAGATCATTTGAACAAACTATGACATGAATGTGGCCATGAGATTGATCATTTGGCTTGAAAGCCATGAATCTTCACACATGATAGCTCATTTTTGAAAACACTTTTTTTTAAATAATTACCGTATTACAAGTTTATTATTTTTCCTAGTAACTTGGTCACATATGATGACACAACGCGAAGGTTTTGCATTTTTTTTTGAATTTGATATGCCCGTTTCAAAATGCGGTCAAAACGACGGGCATGACTGTTCATAGCTAGGGGTTGAATCTTGCCAAAATTTTGTTGAATCTCTGATTAAATAGATACTTCTTTACCTAGAAATGATTTTTGAAAAAAATCATGAGCAAACTATGATGGACTGCTAGTTCAAATTTGACCCCCTTCCAGCTAAATCAGCAGATTTTTGTCTTTTCACCAGAGGTGGATCGAAAGCTTTTGGCACCCAACCATTTGGTAAGTTGTGCATTGAATATGGACTAATATTTAATAAAAATGATTTGGTCTAGTTTTGCAACAAATATTTGGTAGGTCCTTCACAAAAAAACTCATTTTGGCCACTCGGAAAATGCAAAATGATTTTAACACGTTATTTTTAGTTACCTACGACCAATTTAGATGGTCATAACGCAGTATTGCATTTTGATTGGTCCGTGGACGTCTCACACGGATCATGCATCACATACAGTCGGATGCTCATGGATCCAACGGTAGTCCTCGACCCTTCCACACCAACCCCGAAACTCTAGTCCTCATGGTCATTTTCCACCCACCCCCGCCTCCTTTCTTTCTCTCTCCTCCTCTCCCATTCCAGATCCGGCCGAGCTCCTCTCCATCTCTCCACCGAATCCCCAAATCGACCCCCCGCGGCTCCACGAAGTCTAGCCCGACTGATCGACGCCAAAGAAGAGAAGAGCCGCCGCTATGTGGGCCGCGTCGTGCCTGGCATGCGCGTGCGAGGCGTGCCGCACCGCCGTCGGCAGCATCGGCCGCCGCTCCGCGCGGATCTTCTACTGCGGCCTCTTCGCCCTCTCCCTCCTCTCCTCCTGGGTGCTCTGCAAGGTCGCCGCACCGCTCCTTGCGCCCACGGCGAGGCGAGCCCGAGGAGATCAGCTCGATGCGGCTCGTGTTGGTCTCGGACGTTTCGATGGGGTGACGGCGCACGAGAGGACGGACAGGGTGCGGCAAGTCTAGCGACGACAAAGGCCTTCCCTGAGGTAACTCTCCTCCTCCTTCCTTGCCCTCCCCTCGGGTGGGGGATCTGGTCCCGCCAAGAGCCCAGATCGCGGGTCAGGGTGCGCCCTTGAGCCGCCTTCTCTTTGCTTCCATGGAGGTCTGGGTGATTGCGGCCAGTCGGCCCATTCAGTACTGTATGCCGGTGCCCGCTCACAATTCAGTAAATCTGAATTGCAGGCCAGCATATGTCCATTCCAGCTAGAGTGTACCTGAGCCTGACCATGGCATGCTCTTACCTCTGTGTCTCAAGTCTGAACTTATATTTGTTGTACTGATGATCCGGCTGAATTATCTTATCCTAAGTTGATCAGATTTGTATTAGCTATTCTGTTTTCTGTGAGAGTTGCTTAGTATTGTAACTACCCACTTCTACAAATTTCTTTCTAAATTATTGGATCTTGTCCACTAGAAAGTAAGCCAGTAAGGCATGGACTTGTAATCTCAAGCTCAGGCCTAAGGGTGCAGTTGCTTACTGGTGACTGTCATTTGTGGTGTTACCTGTCTTTTAGGTAGGGGAGTTCACACAATGAAGCCTGATAGAAGGATAATGCCCCCTTCACTTCTGCTTGTTTATGTTATATTGTATTGAACTACAGAATGGGTTGCAAACCTATGGAACTTTGTACACAAAGCATGATCGATGATCTTTCTCGCTTGCTAGACAAACTTCCAGCCAATACTGTCCATGTTACTTGTATAAAAACAAAGTAAATGACATAACTGCTCCTGCACGTAGCATTTGTAGTGGTACTCAGCAAGAACAGAGCAATGTTTCCTTTATTCGAGTCTTGTATCAATGCATTGTTTCCAGCAATACTCTAAAATGGGTTTGATTTAATCTCATGTTTTTCACTGTTTATTGTATACTTTGGCGCACAGGCGCTGCTGGTGTCGGACTTCGGGCCCAAGATCTTGTTCCGGATCGTCGACACCCTCCGCGACGCCAAGCTCAAGTCCGGGACCGAGATAAAGGTGATCGATTCAGTCTTAGTTAGTTACAGTGGAGCACAACGGGATTGGCTTCGTGGTCTAATCTGTTGTTCATTGTGGCGGATGACGGGCGTAGTCGTCACTGAAAAGATGCATCCTCGAGATGCTCACGACCAAGGGCAGCAAGACCGAGCTGCAGCTCGGCTTCAGGTTCTGCCTGTCCTCTAATGGACTGAATGAAGCCAGTGGCCACTAGTTTATCATTGGTGAGTGGTGTCTGAATTTTGGGAAGTCTCAGTGTGCTTGGTCATTTTGGTAGGAAACCAGCAGTTATCATGATCGTGGGAGTGAACGAAGGTGGAAAGACGACATCGCTAGGTACTTCTCGGCATGCTTTACTGTATTCTTGGTTCTCGGTCGCATTTAGTGTAGACTTTGCAGCAGGAAGGAATGGTATAGGTTCTAGTAATCTAGCACTTTGGAGCTGCTGCGTTAATAAATTGTTGCCCCTCGAATGGTTTGAGTGCCATGAAGAATTGTTTATCATGCTTGTATGAATTGACTCACATAAACTCTACATTCCTCTGCTTGATTCAGCAGTGTTAGTTGCGACCTGTTATTTTGTGGACAATGAACTACTCCCTCCGTTCCTAAATATATGACCTTTTGGTTATTCAATTTGAATTACCAAAATGTCATATATTTAGGGATGGAGGGAGTAAATGATTATAATTAAAAGAGAACTGCTAAATGGAAGAAGATTTTATAATCACAGAAAATTTGACAGCTTCTCTGTTTGTAAAAATTGTTGCTACCTCTGTCTGTCAGCCCATATTTACTTGTTTCTTCCATTTAGATGGAGCAGGACCCCTCCATGGACGACATCGACGAGGAGGAAATCGACTCCCCAAACAAGGTTTGATCCTTACTGTGATGTTTTTCCTATCACTGCTATGTTGTAGTCTAGTTTCTGTTGTGGCTATGAAACCAAACTAGGGTGGCCTGATTGATGAGGTCCTGTATGTGGCCTTGGTCTTAGTTCATATCATATTTGTTCCTTCCTGTATGATGCATGCTTGGTTAATGCTCACGGACTAGCTTGCTAAGGTGGTTGTTTTGCTACTGAATGAATGATGTTTCAGTTTGTACCTCATCTAGCTAAGTTTTAGTTCTCTAAACTAGACGGCTATGCAGTTTCAGTTTACTCGGTCCAGTGATCCTGTTTTTGGATTTCTGCGGCTGTTCTCTAAACTGAATTTGGTTCAGTTAAAAAACTGCACTACCTGACTGTTTAGGGCAGCGAGCTTCCAACTGAAAATGAGTTTGTTATGCTCATAATTTCAAGTTGGCCTCTACATATGAGTTGTAAAGCATGTTCTAAGGTTTCCGTAGAGTACTTATTTGCTTCGTTTGGATGTACAGTTTGAGAGCAGCCATCTATTTAGTTTGCTGTCCAGAAATATATGCACGGCTTCACTTGATTATATCCCTAACTTTTATGATTTATAACCCGCAGATTTTGGGCTTCATTCGTCAAAAGTTGGTGTACAAGGAACTCCAGGAGAAGAATCCCAAAGAAAACCCGCACCCACCGCACCCAACAATGTGTTTTAGCACCCACCGCATCGTCGAAGCCGGCCAAGTCGGTGGAGGCAAGCAGAAGAAGAAGTGGAGCAAGGGCAAGCAAAAGGAGAAGGTGAACAACACGGTGATCTTCGACCAGGCCACCTATGACAAGCTGCTCACCGAGGTGCCCAAGTACAAGCAGATCACGCGCTCCGTCCTCTCCGAGCGACTCAGGGTAACGCACTCCCTCTAGATTTGTTATTCTTACTTGCTTCCTTCCTTCCTATGTGAAGTAACATCTGGGGATGGTAGGATATGTGTGTGATGCATCATGGCTCCTGGTCAAGTACTTTACTGTGATGCTCTGTTTTGGGGTCAGTCTGTACAATTGTAAGAACACACCCATGCGCTAGTGTTATGAATTGATTGCATGCTGGATTCGGCTGCTGCATCAGTTTTTTGTGCAGATTTTGCTTGGTGTGCCATGTTATAGATAGGGTGCAGCGGATTTGATATGGCCATCTAGTCATCATTTATGTCATGTGTCACAGATATTCAACATAGCCATTGATTTGTAGTGTTTCATATAGTTAAATGTGGTTTGATGCTGCTGCTTTACACTTAATTAACATGTCCCTGCATCTTACTGTCAACAATATGTGCCTGACATGCCTTGTTCATTAGAACTACTGATTGATGTGAGCACCGTGCATTTTCAAGTATGCACAATGTATATTAGTGTGTCATATGTTTGTTTGATTTTTATGGTGCTGCAGATCAACGGGTCGCTGGCTCGCAGGGCCATCAAGGACCTGATGGAGAGGGGACTCATCAGGATGGTGTCAATCCAGTCCAGCCAGCAGATCTTCACCAGGGCGACAAACACTGCCACCAGTCATGTTAATATTCGGCTGTATTTTATAGTTGAATACCTGTTTGTACTGCCCAAATAGAGAAGACGTGTTTGGCTGTTGAATACCTGATTGTAAAGTACTTTGTTTGGCTGTTGTTTGAAATTTTATGTGTTATTGGCTCTGTTTGAATCAAGTTATTGGTTGCTGCCCAAATAGAGAAGACGTGGGTCCTTTAAAATGAAAAAAAACTAGCAAGTGGGACCTAATTAGATGACCTGACTAGTGGGACCTGGTCCAAAATGGATTGTAAAAAGGATGAGGCCCAAATAAGAAATCGAAGCAAAAAGGCCAAAGGCCTAGAAAATAAAAGGCTGAATTGTTGGGCCTGGCCCATGTAGCTGACCAAAATGAACAGGGAGAAAATACATTAAAAGGCTGAATTAATGGGCTCGGCTCATATAAACACCCAATTGGACCGGGCCGATTTTTGTGCCACATCAGATTGCCACGTCGGATGCCTACGTGGCCTCGGGAGGTTGCTAGTGACCAAAACGCCACAGTAGACGTATTTTGGTCATAAACGTCTACGACCATTCCAGAAGAAAGGTCGCTATAGTCAGTTTATGACGGCCAGCTTTTGACCTTATGTTTTTGGTCACAAAAAGGTCACAAATGAAAATTTGTGACCATTCAGTGACCTATAGTGGTGGTCACAAGTTGACATATTTCTTGTAGTGTGACCCTATGACGGAGGCGGCGGCAACCCTCTCAAGAGTGAGGGGAGCCCTGAAGCAAGGGAAGCAAGTAAAAGACTCAGACAAAGCTGCAAAGAAAGAGTAAAGTGTTAAGACGGAATACTCACGCGGAGACCAGTGGCGGTTTCTGCACTTCCTTACGGAAGCGGATGGCCTATGCAGCCACCTTGTCCCGTCGGGTCGCTACAGCCGAACCCTTGGGCTTCTTCGGCCGACTACCGAACAACGTCGGCACAGCCCTACGCTTCTTCCCGCCGCCCGGAGCGCCCGGCGCGGTAGAAGAGCCCGCGCCAGGCTGGCTGGCTCCTGGCCGATGGCGGGGGGCGACTTCTCCCTCGGCATTGTCGTCAGGCCAGTCGGCGAAAGTGGCCGAAGGCCTGGAGCCGCCTGCTGCTCCTCCTCCTCCCTCGGCGTTGTCCTCCAGAGCCGCCGCCCCCAGATCGGGGTCGTCGACGTCGCTCCCCGCCCGGTCGGCAAGGAACTCGCGGGCAGACACCAAGGTGCCGGCTGGTGGATGGAGGAGGGGATTCTGACCAAAGCCGACTGGTCAAAACAAACTTGGCAAGAAAGAAGACAATCCAAAGAAAGAAAGAAAAGGAAACTCACCACGGGCGGGGGGTTGGCGCGGGAGTACGGCTCCTTGCCGAACCGCCAATCCTCCAGGAGCTTGCTGTCCGAGAGGTAGTTCACCATGTAGGCCACCTCCTCGTGAGGCATGTCCTTGGTGCACATCCGACTCGGGTCGTGGCGCCCACTCATTTGGCATATCATGTGGAGGCAACCTTGGAGCGGGAGAACTCGGCGCGCCACGAAGGTGGCCAGCAAGTCTGGACCAGTCAAGCCCTCCGACTGCGTCATCACTCAGAGTCGCGTGACGGCGCCCGCTCCCGCAGGCGTCAGCGACTTGGTCCGGTACGACCAGTTGGGCAGCCTCCCAGCCGGCGGGCCGGCTTCGAAAGCCGGCAGGTTAACCCAGTCGCCCCTCGCAGAGACGCTCCTGACGTAGAAGTATGATCTCTGCCACATCTTCACCGACTTTATCAGTGAGATGGTGGGGAAGGGGTTGTCGGCCCCCAACCTTCGCATGGCGATGAAAGCTCCGCATTGAGCCGGCACGCCTGCAGCCTGGGTGCCGAGCTTGGAGAAGAAGAACTCCCCCCAGAGCTCGAGGGTGTGGAGGACTCCGAGGAAGCCTTCGCACAAGGCCACGAAGGCGGATAGCAGCACCACCGTGTTGGGGGTGAGGTGGTGCGGCTGGAGGCCGTAGAACTCCAGGAAGGAGCGGAAGAAACTGCTCACCGGCAGCCCCAACCTGCGCAAGCAGTGCAAGCAGAAGATGACCCGCTCGCCCTCCTGCGGCGTGGGGAAAATCTCCCCCCTCGGCGCAAGACGCACCCACACATGATCCTCGCCGGGGAGCCGACGAGTCTTACGGAGGAACTCGATATGGTCGTCGTGAACTTCGGAGCCGTCCCAAGTGCCAGAGCGCACCAGGGGAGGCGCGGCGGCAGAGGAAGAACTCATCGTGAGCTGATCGCCACGGCGTTCGTCGAAGCTGGGGCGCGCGGCGGAGCGAAGAAGAAGAAGGAGGAGGAGAGCGAGGAGCAGAGAGAAGGAGGAGAGCGAGGAGTAGTGGAAAGGAGGGGCGCGCGTGCTCTACCGTGCCCCCCTCTTTCCCCTACTTATAGCCTCGTGGGCTGCAAAGCCGAGGGGGCGGTCGTGGGATTTACTGTGCACACGGCCCCACGACCCCCACGTTCCATGACAAAGTTACTGCGTGCAGTAACTCCACGGGAATCCCAACCGTCCGCCGGGGCCACAGTGCGGATCCGCTCGGGCGCCGAGGCGCGATAGTGGCGGGCCCTGCCTACGGGCCTGTCCCATCGTGCGCGTAGGCTAGCAGAATGGCCCAGCCACGTGTCCTTGCATGACAGGCCTAGAACGGGCGGCGGCCTGGTTAGCCGGCACGCTACTTGGATCCCGCCGCGACGTTCGAAATATTGTGGGAGTCTGAGTTGGGCGAGTCCGACTCCTTCTAGCCGGCCCGGCAGAAGTCAACCAAGAACCATGTGTTGAGCACCCGGAAAGAGAAACTGCTGAGGCTTCTCGGCCGATCGTCCGCCGTGCCTCACTAGCTTCGGGGACTACTGTCAGAGTAATGGGCCACGGGTAGGCCAACTCGAGCCCCAGAACCTTCAAAGACAATGGGGCAGGTTGCGCCCCTCAAGACCCCAGGGCGAAGAGCCGCCTTCTGAGGAGTCGACGACAAGACGGCCGACTGCCCACTCACGGCCGAGTCCCAGGGACGACTTCAGGGTAAGCCGACTCCTGACTGGCGACTTCCAGAGAAGCCGGCTTTGGGGAGTCGGCCTGCGACTCCAACAAACCCCATGTCCTCATCGGGAAGGACAGGACCGGGGAGTGGCTACAGTAAAGCCCGCTCCCGCCCCTTACCAAGGGTAGGCATGGGCACAATACGCCGTACCCGGGGAGATCTCTGTGTGACGTGGCACTGTTGCCGTGCCGGCCCTGACATCAGCACCGCAGGACCAAATCCTGCGCCCATGACGGCTTGTCTGTACGGCCTAGAGACAGCGGGTCCCACCAGTCAGTGAGACCCCAGGGGACGGCAAGTGTGCCACTAGTCGGCCCCCAGAGTCGGCCAAGCCCTCCCCCGGGGCTCACGCGCCATTAATCAGATGTGATGGAGAGTGGCAATAGTGATTGCCCGCGAGGCGGCGGGGCTGTTGCCACGACTCCATGATCAAGCCTACGTCATCAAAAGCACGGCTACAGAAATCAGCAGCCGGCAAGACACGCCCGCGGCGGACGCGGCCTGTCAGCTCCGTACCGGACTAGTCGGCGGGCCCACCAGTCGGCGGGCCCCAGCAATTGGCGGAGAAGACGGAGGCCAGAGGCACTGACGGCTGGGCCCGCGTCCAGCCGGATCACCATTGTACCCCTGGGGGCTAGGCCTATATAAACCCCCCAGGGCACCCATGCAAAGGATGGGAATCCATTAGCCCTATACCAGATCATATAGGAGGGAGAGAGTTAGCCTTGCCCTCTCCTACCTCCAGAAAACAGCTCAAGGAGCAATCGTGTAAACACTATGCTATAGTGATCATGCGGAGACCCCGTAGAGCAGCAGTAGGGGTGTTATCTCCCCGGAGAGCCCTGAAGCTGGGTAAGATTCTCCGGCGTGCATGTCTTCGCCTCATCCCGTTTCCAGGCACCGGCGATGTTCTACTCGCCCCCACCATGATAGGCCATCCTTTGGCATATGTCACACCCAACCCCCGACAAAACTATAAACTTAGTCATTGAAGCAATTGCAATTTATCGTAACATCGGAATGAGTCTATGTCAGAGCTAAAAAGAAAGTCCACATACTCAACTATCATTTAGTCCTCCATAATTGCTAACACTCACGCGATACTTGTGGTTACGGAGTTTTAATCGGACACAGATAAAGATAGGGTCTTATAGTTTTGCCCCACAACCTTTTACCTCAAGGGTAATGTCAACAATAATGGTTCATGCTCCCCTACATCCAATTAGATATATATATCATGTTCTTTCCAACATGCTGAGCTTGCCAAAGGATAAAATGAAAAGGAAAAGGTGAAGATCACCATGACTCTTGCATAAGGTAGAAGATAATAATAAAGGATAGGCCCTTCGCAGAGGGAAGCAGAGGTTGCCATGCGCTTTTATTGTTGGATGTATAAAATCTCAATGCGAAAGAACATCACTTTATATTGCCCCTTGTGATATGAACCTTTATTATGCAGTCCATCACTTTTATTACTTCCACATCACAAGATCGTATAAAGCTTATTTCTCCTACACCAATCAATCATACATATTAAGAGCAATTTTTATTGACACCGATGACAACTTACTTGAAGGATCTTACTCAATCCATAGGTAGATATGGTGGACTCTCATGGCAAAACTGGTTTAAGGGTATTTGGAAGCACAAGTAGTATTTCTACTTGGTGCTGAGAATTTGGCTAGCATGAGGGGGAAAGGCAAGCTCAACAAGTTAGAGGATCCATGACAACATACTTTATCTCGGATATAAGAAAGACATAACTCATTACGTTGTCTTCCTTGTCCAACATCAACTCTTTAGCATGTCATATTTTAACGAGTGCTCCCAATCATAAAAGATGTCAATGATAACATATCTATATGTGAAAACCTCTCTTTCCTTATTACTTCCTATTAATTGCAACAATGACCAAAGCTATGTTTGCCAACTCCCAACAACTTTTATTCATCATACTCTTTCTATGTGAAGACATTACTCTCAATAAGATCAATATGAACTTTTTTGTTTCTTTTTATTCTTTTTATCTTTTCTTTTATTCACCCAAGATCATGGCAAAATAATCAAACCCTTGACTCAACACTAATCTTTATTATATATAGCTCACGGAATCGATTACATAGAGAGATCATAAAGAAAAACTCAAAACTAGATCATGCCATAAACTTTATTCTACTAGATCAAGATACTACTAATAGGATCGAACTAAGAAAAACGGTAAAGATAGGAGTTGTGATGGTGATATGATACCGGGGCACCTCCCCCAATCTTGGCAGTTGCCAAGGGGAGAGCCCATACCCATGTGATTATATCTCCTTTGTCGGTGAAGAAGGTGGAGGTAACGGATAATCGCACATCGATCGTAAGAGGTCCTCCAGCTTGCGAATAATGAACTTAAGTGCGACAATATGATCCTTCAACAAAATATTTTCTTGTGTGAGATAATTGTTTTGTATATGAGCTAACTCAATCATCTTGAAAGCTTCGATCTCATTTGGGGTAAGAAGGTTATGATCAATTTGAAGGATGTCTTTTGCTGCTGGAGCTTGATCCTCTGTGGCCTTCTTGATCCTTTCATCCTTGTTGACCCTCGTGGGTTCTTCCCTCTTTAGATCTATCTTCATTAATTAGCCAAGCATCGTTTTCACCAATGTTGGAGGAGGGAGACGACATGATGCCTAGCCTGGAAAACACTGACAGAAAACATCTCGAAACAAGAACAAAGGAGGTTTGCGTGATACGGGAGTCAAAACCTTTGGGAGAATATATAATGAATTTTTACCGATCAAAATACGTATCGTGCAAGAAAACAGAGTTCGGAAGGCACACGAGGTGCTCATGAGGTAGGGCGGCGCGCCCAAGGGGGTAGGGCGCTCCCACCACCCTCGTGGGGCCCTCGTGTCCTTCCCGGACTGCTACTTATTTTTCTATTTTTCTAAATATTCCAAAATGGAGAAATATTGCCTTAAAATTGTTTTGGAGTCGGTTTACTTACCGTACCACATACCTATAACTTTTCGGGGTCTGAAACGCTCCGGAAAGTGTCCCTTATGTATTCCTCCGGGGTTACGGTTTCAATAATCTTGGTTTCAACATTTATGGGATTACCTGAGATATAATGTTTGATTCTTTGACCGTTTACCACCTTCGGATTTGTGCCCTCGAAGTTGTTGATTTTTATGGCACCGAAACGATAGACCTCCTCGATAACATAGGGGCCTTCCCATTTAGAGAGAAGTTTGCCTGCAAAAAACCTTAAACGAGAGTTGTATAGCAATACATAATCACCTACATTAAACTCACCCTTTTGTATCCTTTTGTCATGCCATCTTTTAACTTTTTCTTTAAACAACTTGGAATTTTCATAAGCTTGGGCTCTCCATTCATCAAGTGAGCTAATATCAAATAACCTCTTCTCACCAGCAAGTTTAAAATCATAGTTAAGCTCTTTAATAGCCCAATATGCCTTATGTTCTAGTTCGAGGGGTAAGTGACATGCTTTTCCATAAACCATTTTATACGGAGACATACCCATAGGGTTTTTATATGCAGTTCTATAAGCCCATAATGCATCATTAAGTTTCTTGGACCAATTCTTTCTAAACCTATTAACAGTCTTTTGCAAAATTAATTTGAGCTCTCTATTGCTCAACTCTACTTGACCACTAGACTGAGGGTGATAAGGAGATGCAATTCTATGATTAACATCACATTTAGCAAGCATTTTACGGAAAACACCATGAATAAAGTGTGAACCATCATCAGTCATTAAATATCTAGGGACTCCAAACCTCGGGAAAATAACTTCTTTAAGCATTTTAATAGAAGTGTTATGATCAGCACTACTAGTTGGAATAGCTTCTACCCACTTAGTAACGTAATCAACAGCAACCAAAATATGTGTGTGTCCATTAGAGGCAGGAAAAGGTCCCATATAATCAAAGCCCCAAACATCAAATGGTTCAATAACAAGTGAATAATTCATAGGCATTTCTTGACGTCTACTAATATTACCAATTCTTTGACATTCATTACAAGACAAGACAAACTTACGGCCATCCTTGAAGAGAGTAGGCCAATAAAAACCAGATTGCAATACCTTATGTGCAGTTCTATCTCCAGCGTGGTGTCCTCCATAAGCTCGGAATGACACTTGCGTAGGATCTGTTCCCGTTCATGCTCAGGTACACAACGTCTAATAACACCATCTACTCCTTCTTTATAAAGATGTGGGTCATCCCAAAAGTAATGTCTTAAATCATAGAAAACCTTTTTCTTTTGCTGGTATGTGAAGCTAGGTGGTATAAACTTAGCAACAATATAATTAGCATAATCAGCATACCATGGAGTACTATGAGAAGTACTTATAACATTTAATTGTTCATCAGGAAAGCTATCATTAATAGGTAGTGGGTCATCAAGAATATTTTCTAACCTAGACAAGTTGTCTGCAATGGGGTTCTTAGCTCCCTTTCTATCAACAATATGCAAATCAAATTCTTGTAGCAAGAGAACCCATCTAATAAGTCTAGGCTGAGCATCTTTCTTTTCCATAAGGTATTTAATAGCAGCATGATCAGTTTGAATAGTTACTTTAGAATCAACAATATAAGATCTGAACTTATCACAAGCAAATACAACTGCTAAAAGCTCTTTTTCAGTAGTAGCATAATTTCTTTGAGCATTGACTAGAGTATTACAAGCATAATGAATAACATTTAATTTCTCATCAACTCTTTGCCCTAGAACAACACCTACAACATAATCACTAGCATCACACGTAATTTCAAAGGGTAGGTTGCAATCAGGTGGCTGAACAACAGGTGAAGTGACTAATGCTTTCTTAAGTATTTCAAATGCTTCTACACAATCATCATCAAAGACAAATGGTATATCTTTTTGCAGTAAATTAGTCAGGGGCCGAGAAATTTTTGAGAAGTCCTTGATGAACCTCCTGTAAAATCCGGCGTGACCAAGGAAACTTCTTATACCTTTGATGTCCTTGGGACATGGCATCTTTTCAATAGCATCAACCTTGGCTTTATCAACTTCAATACCTCTTTCAGAAACTTTGTGACCCAAGACAATACCTTCATTAACCATAAAGTAGCACTTTTCCCAATTCAATACAAGATTAGTTTCTTCACATCTCTGCAAAACTCGATCAAGATTGCTCAAGCAATCATCAAAAGAGGAACCATAGACGGAAAAGTCGTCCATGAAAATCTCACAAATCTTTTCACAAAAGTCAGAGAATATAGCCATCATGCATCTTTGAAAGGTAGTAGGTGCATTACATAAACCAAAAGGCATACGTCTATAAGCAAAAGTACCAAAAGGGCATGTAAAAGTAGTCTTTGATTGATCTCTAGCCGACACAGGTATTTGAGAGAAACCAGAATAACCATCTAGAAAGCAATAGTGTGTATGTTTGCATAATCTTTCTAGCATTTGATCAATAAAAGGTAAGGGGTAATGATCTTTCTTAGTAGCTTTATTTAATTTGCGGAAATCAATTACCATCCTATAACCTGTGATAATTCTTTGTGGAATCAATTCATCTTTATCATTAGGAACAACAGTAATACCTCCCTTCTTAGGGACACAATGGACATGACTTACCCACTCACTATCAGCAACGGGATAGATTATACCTGCCTCCAGAAGCTTTAGTATTTATTTCCTTACCACTTCTTTCATTTTAGGATTCAGAAATCATTGAGGATCACGAACTAGTTTGGCATCTGCTTCCAAATTTATTTTATGTTGACATAGAGTGGGACTAATGCCCTTAAGATAATCAAGAGTATATCCAATAGCAGCACGATGCTTCTTCAGAGTTTTCAATAACCTTTCTTCTTCATGCTCTGAAAGGTTAGCACTAATAATAACATGATATATCTTCTTTTCATCAAGATAAGCATATTTAAGATTATCAGGCAACGGTTTAAGCTCAAACACGGGATCACCCTTAGGTGGAGGTGGATCCCCTAAAATTTCAACAGGCAAATTATGTTGCAGAATAGGTTCCTGATTAAAGAATACTTCATCTATTTCCCTTCTTTCATTCATGAACATATCATTTTCATGGTCTAGTAGATAGTGTTCTAAAGGATCACTAGGAGGTACGGCAATAGAAGCAAGACCAATAATTTCATCCTTACTAGGTAATTCTTCCCCACGATGTTGTTTACTAAATTTAGAGAAACTAAACTCATGAACCATATCATCCAAGCCAACAGTAACAACATTCTTTGTGCAATCTATGGTAGCATTGACAGTATTTAAGAAGGGTCTACCAAATATAACGGGACAAAAACTATCTTGTGGGGAACCAAGAACAAGAAAATCAGCAAGATATTTAGTTTTCCCACACAATACTTCAACATCTCTAACAATTTCAATTGGTGCAATAGTATCTCTATTAGCAAGTTTAATAGTAACATCAATATCTTCTAACTCAGCAGGTGCAATTTCATTCTTAATGTCTTCCTATAAATCAATAGGTATTACACTAGCACTAGCACCCATATCACATAAGCCATGATAACAATGATCTCCTATTTTAACAGAAATAACAGGCACGCCTACCACAGGTCTATGTTTATCTTTATCACAAGGTTTAGCAATTCTAGCAGTTTCACCTTCGAACTGAATAACATGCCCATCAATATTATCAGACAAGAGATCTTTAACAATAGCAATATTAGGTTCTACTTTAACTTGCTCAGGAGGTGTATAAGTTCTAATATTGCTTTTACGAACAACAGTTGAAGCTTTAGCATGATCCTTTATTCTAACAGGGAAAGGTGGTTTCTCAATATAAGAAGTAGGAACAATAGGATCATTATAGGTGACAGTCTTTTCTTCAACTTTAATAGGTGCAGCTACTTTTACTTCTATGGGAGGATGATATTTAAACCACTTCTCCTTAGGGAGATCAACATAAGTAGCAAAAGATTCACAGAAAGAAGCTACTATCTCAGAGTCAAGTCCATATTTAGTGCTAAACTTATGGAAAATATCGGTATCCATAAAAGATTTAACACAATCAAACTTAGGTGTCATACCTGACTCCTTACCTTCGTCGAGGTCTCAATCTTTAGAGTTGCATTTAATTCTATCCAATAAATTCCATCTGAATTCAATAGTCTTCATTATAAAAGAGCCAGCACAAGAAGTATCGAGCATGATGCGATTGTTTTCAGAAAGCTAAGCATAAAAACTTTGCATAATTATTTCTCTAGGGAGCTCATGATTGGGGCATGAATATAACATTGATTTAAGCCTCCCCAAGCTTGAGCGATGCTTTCTCCTTCGCGAGGCCAGAAATTATATATATAATTGCGATCACGATGAACAAGATGCATAGCGTAATACTTTTGATGAAATTCCAACTTCAATCTTTTATAGTCCCATGATCTCATATCATCACATAGCCTATACCATATCAATGCGTCTCCCATCAAATATAAAGGGAAGACCTTTTTCTTAGCAACATCATCGGGTATACCTGCAAGCTTAAATAATCCACAAACTTCATCCACATATATTAAGTGCTCATGAGGATGCTTTGTTCCATCTCCTGTAAAAGGGTTAGCTAGCAGTTTTTCCATCATACCCGAAGGAAATTCAAAAGGAGTTTCATTTTCAATAGTTTGAATAGGTTGAGGAGCAACTCTTTGCTCTACTGAACAGGGTGAAGATACCCCGAACAAGCCCCTCAGAGAATTACTTTCCATAGTAACAAGTGACAGTAAATTTCAGCACACTATATAAATTTTTCCTTACCAAATTCCACCTACCAAAGGCGCTACACTCCCCGGCAACGGTGCCAGAAAAGAGTCTTGATGACCCACAAGTATAGGGGATCTATCGTAGTCCTTTCGATAAGTAAGAGTGTCGAACCCAACGAGGAGCAGAAGGAAATGATAAGCGGATTTCAGCAAGGTATTCTCTGCAAGTACTGAAATAGGTGGTAACAGATAGTTTTGTGATAAGATAGATTGTAACGAGCAACAAGTAACAAAAGTAAATAAAGTGCAGCAAGGTGGCCCAATCATTTTGTAGCAAAGGACAAGACGGAACAAACTCTTATAATAGGAAAAGCGCTCCCGAGGACACATGGGAATATCGTCAAGCTAGTTTTCATCACGTTCATACGATTTGTGTTCGATACTTTGACAATTTGATATGTGGGTGGACCGGTGCTTGGGTGCTGTCCTTACTTGAACAAGCATCCCACTTATGATTAACCTCTATTGCAAGCATCCGCAACTACAACAAAAGTATTAAGGTAAACCTAACCATAGCATGAAGCATATGGATCCAAATCAGCCCCTTACGAAGCAACGCATAAACTAGGGTTTAAGCTTCTGTCACTCTAGCAACCCATCATCTACTTATTACTTCCCAATGCCTTCCTCTAGGCCCAAATAATGGTGAAGTGTTATGTAGTCGACATTCACATAACACCACTAGAGGCTAGACAACATACATCTTATCAAAATATCAAACGAATACCAAATTCACATGACTACTAATAGCAAGACTTCTCCCTTGTCCTCAGGAACGAACGTAATTACTCACGAAGCATATTCATGTTCATAATCCGAGGGGTAATAATATGCATATAGGATCTAAACATATGATCTTCCACCAAATAAACCAACTAGCATCAACTACAAGGAGTAATCAACACTACTAGCAACCTACTAGCACCAATCCCGGACTTTGAGACAAGAATTGGATACAAGAGATGAACTAAGGTTTGGAGATGAGATGGTGCTGGTGAAGATGTTAATGGAGATTGCCCTCTCCCGATGAGAGGAGCGTCAGTGATGACGATGGTAGTGATTTCCCCCACATGGAGGGAAGTTTCCCCGGCAGAACAGCTCTGCCAGAGCTCTAGATTGGATCCGCCAAGGTTCCTCCTTGTGGCGCGGAGTCTCGTCCCGAAAAGTTCCGCCCTGTTTTTTTCTCATTGAAAGACCTCATATAGGAGAAGATGGACGTCGGAGAGCCACCAGGGGGCCCACGAGGTAGGGGGCGCGCCCTAGGGTGGGCGCCCCCCACCCTCGTGAGCAGGGTGTGGGCCCCCTGGCCTTCATCTTTGGCGAGGATTTTTCTTTTTTTATTTTAAGACGTTTCGTGGAGTTTCAGGACTTTTGGAGTTGCGCGGAATAGGTCTCTAATATTTGCTCCTTTTCCAGCCCAAAATTCCTGCTGCCGGCATTCTCCCTCCTTATGTAAACCTTGTAAAATAAGAGAGAATAGCCATAAGTATTATGACATAAAGTGAAATAACAGTCCATAATGCGATAAATATCGATATAAAAGCATGATGCAAAATGGACGTATCAAGCACCCGACGTATATTGGCGATAGAACCAGCGCCGCAAAACCTAGGATATCGCAACTATGCTGGTCGCTGCTTTGCTCTTGTGAGTACCTATTGTCCTATCGCTGTCCTTACATTCATACCTGGTGGATTATGTGACATCATTGTGCATTATAGCTTGCTTATCCACTATTCTCTCCAAATTATCAGATGTATATTAATGCTTAAATTAATGTAGAATAAACCCAATGCCTATGAAGAAATTTAGTTCTACATTGTTCTTGTAAGTATCTGTTGTCCTTATATTTGTCAGCTAGTTCTTCATGTACACTTTGCAGCTTATTTTCCCTTGTCCTCCATTTTTCTACACATTAGATCTACATTTACTCTTGCCAAAATATTGAATAAAACCAATGTTACTGAAGAAGTTTAGCTATGCATTTCTCTTGTTAGTGCCTTCTGCCTGTATGCTGTATTTACATTTGTACTCTGCATCTTAAGTTAAATAATCGCCATTTGTTCCTATATTTTCACATCTATATTTACTCGTAACAAAATGTAGAATAAAGGCAATACTCTTGAAGAAGTGTGTGAGGTAAACTTCTTGAATTGCCCCCCCCCCCATCAATATGGACAAGGCCTTTATAGAGTCTGTCTTCATTACTAATGTAAGTTTGTCCTCCTCGAGCCTTCAAACTTTGTTGTTTATATTTGGATAGCTATGAGTGCAAATGTTGTTTATTTTTGTCGTCTGCATCAAATTGCTTGTTCAAATTTTATAAAGTAGAAGTACATAAACATAAGTTTGTCGTTCTCAATTTCAGTCTTTAGTTGTACAATCTAGTTCCTTATTCATACCATGTAAATTAAACTAAACATAGCAAGTTATCTTCTTTAGCACTATGTGTATGCATGTGTTCTTGATTTGTAATCCAGTGGTGTGGTGAGACTACCAACAATAGCACAATGTCATGTCCTCCTATGTCTCAACTATGAACAATACCATATTATATTAATGTTATTTAAATCGTGTCTCTTGATTTACCAATCTAAAATGGTATAGATTGACACTACACTCACCATTCATGCTTATACGTTGTTTAGAACTACGTTTATGCTTGCGTTCTTGATCTATAATCCAGTGGTCTGGTGAAGTTGGCCGCTCCTGCACAATGCCATTTCATGTCGTCTTAACTATGAGCAATGCCTATTATGTTAATGCTATTTTAAACCGTGTATCTTTATTTCTGACAAAGAAATGAGATGAATTGACAGCGCTGATGCTTATACGTGCAAAACATGTTATCTACCTACTTGTTTCTCTTTCAGGGTGTCAATAGTGTTGCTAGGAAGAACTGCCAGAATGATAGTGAGACAAACCCATTGTTTGTCCCTCTAACACATATTCTAGAGGAGAAGGCAAAACATATTGAGGGTAGGGATAAAACCACGAAGTCACATCTTGATGTAGTGTCAAACTTACTCAGTGACACGAGCTCGATGAAGTCGCCGCCTGAATCTGTTCGACTTCTTCAGTCTGAAATTCAAGCAGAAATACATGCTTCCGCTCAAATACGACTAGAACTCCAATCTATATGCAAGATTAACCGTAAGTATAGGACGTTTATTGATGCCATGCAACTTAAGTTGGTGGATATGAGCGCCAAAGAAGCACAATCTCATCAGGTTGCTAAGCTGCTTGCACTGCAGCTGCTGGGCCAGACTAACCTTTCTTGAACTGTGTTGAAGTGATGTCGGTTCTATCTATTATTTTGTCCGCCTGTTAACTTCCACTGGTGGTGACCTGCCCAATTTATGTAATTTGATGTCTGGTTGCGCTTTATTGTCACTGGCGGCGAACTTTGATGCCGAGGGGATATAATATGCTGTAATTTCTTTGTTGTATAGTCTAGGTTTATTCTTGGTTGGTATGCTGTAATTTAGGCCGAAAGGTTCAGCGTATCTCAGTGTTGTCGGTCTTCAGGGTAGCCCGTTACTCACATGGGCCAAAACGTGGGCCTATAATCATCTTGGGCCATTAGCAGGTCTAAACCTTATGGTTGTTTCCCACCTTTAACAGGCCGAGTAAAGTTCTGGCCAGCTGGGCCAGATAATACAATGGGCTTTTAGCAGGCTAAAACCTAGATTGAGCTAGCATTGAGCCAAAAAATTGACGGACCAATACAGGTCGAAACTGCCTAAGGCCCATGTTTGGCCCAAATAGGACGAGCAGTTAATAGGCCAAAATATATCTCACGCCCGTTTGGCCCAATAAAATTATGGGCTTTAAGCAGGCCGGTATCCACGCAGGCCATAGGCCCAAAAGTGTCACGATCCATTATCAGATGGGCTATAAGCAGGTCGGCTTCAACGTGGGCTGTAATTAGGCCCAGCTGTTACACGGGCCATTAACAGGCCGATAGGCCAGTTGGGCTGAAATTTATCCATGAAGACTACGGGCCATTAAGAGGCCTAAAGTTACTTTGGACAAGAAATAGCCCAGTTTATGCATGGGCTGTTAAATGGCGTAAAGTTAAACCGGGCCGACAACGTCCCAGATACTCCACGGCCCGCTAACAGGCTGAAACTATTATCGGGCCGAACTAGTAAACGGGCATTTAACTGGTTGAAATACAAACCTGTCTTAGAATGGGCCCAAAGCTACAGTGGCCTGTTAACGGGCCTAATTCGATATGGCCGGTATTTGGCCCAAAACCCGGAAGGGTATGAACGGGCCTGATCTGATATGGGCCTCAGTTTAACCCAAAACATGGCAGGCTGTTAACAGGCCAGCCCACTAGTGTCTGAAAAAACATGGTGGGCCTTTAGCTGGGCCAACCTTTTCACTGGAATGGGCCTCTATTGGGCCGGCCACATGTCGACGTATCATAGGCGCCTCCTGTCCAATGAGTGGATGACATCTGTCCCAACGAGGAGCTGACACGTGGTTCCGGCAGCCAATGAGAATTTTACACGTGGAAAATCCTCATTGGTCCGGCCTGTTAATGGGTTATCGAGTCCAAAATTGGACCCGATAGCTTAACAGCGAGCCGTTATGGTCGATGCCACTAGTCGGTCACCCTTGATGAAAGCACTTCTATGACGCGTGATTTATCGTCATGGAAGTGGACACTTCCGTGATGATAATTTTGGTAATGTCACTACTAGGAAAAGGGCTATAGATGAAATTGACACTAATGGCGCACCAGACATGTGGTGCACCACTACTATATAGCAGTGGCGCACCAGATATGGGTGCGCCATTAGTGTCCATATTACTAATGGCGCACCTGGTGTCTGGTGCGCCATTACTAGTTTTGTCCTGGCCCCATACCCCTCCCCAGACTTAGCAGTGGCGCACCAGGGGAAAGTGCGCCATTACTAGTTTTAACTAGTAATAGCGCACCAGTAAGAGATGCGCCATTGCTATCTATACGTACGGCGCACCCCTACCAGTGCGCCATTGCTATCACGTTCTCTCCCCTCCCCTTCCTCCTGACACACCCACCCACCTCCCTCGACTTCGATCTAGATCGGGAAGCCCCGCCCGCCCGCCTCTTCCTCTCCCTCCCGACCACGGCGAGCCCCCTTCCCCCTCCCTCACACCAAATCCAGGGCATGGAGCCGTGGTGAGCTCCTTCCCCAACCCTCCTCACCAGATCCATAGGAGAGCTGGTGACCACATCCTCCAACGAGGGCGTTGTTCCGGGGTGCGGAGGCCGTCGAGCTACAGGAGGAGGAGCTCCCCGCCACCCCAAGGCCCCAGATCCAGCCGCCACGGCCATAGCCGGGCTTCCAGATCCTCGTCGTCGTTGAGCTAGCCCATGATTGATGAACGGAGGCGGATCCGGCGGCAAGGCCAAGGTGCCGCAGGCGATGGCGCCGGTGGAGGGTGGTTTCTTCTCCACATCCACGCGCCGGGAGAGCAAGGAGCCTCTGCGTTGTTCTGCACCAAGTTCGGCAAGGGGGGATGCGCGGCCGTCCTCCTCTTGCTCTACATCCATGGCACTCATCTCGAAAGGTACTGTGCCTCTCCCGCATTAATCCTGCTTCTGAATCGATCTGCATAGCTGATTTTTGCCTATTGCTCTGTTTGCCTGCAGGGGAGGTACCGCTGGAGCTCTAAGGCGGCCTCAAACACCACCGATCTGGTCGGAGGTTGGGCAGATAAGGCCGTGCGTCTCCTGCTCCTTCCCATGTACGTGTTCATCCCAGTCTCTGACTCTCTGTCCAGACTTAACTACATAGCGGCTACCTAGTATGGATATGATTACGAGCTAGCCGGATTGGATTATGTAGCCTACCTCAATGCTTAATTAGTCTGGCGGTTTCTTGCACGCATACATGCATGCATCATGGTAGAGAATTGAAATCACTATATCTGTGTATGATGTGTTAAAAAATATCTGTACGAGTCCTGCGCAGGTCATCGTTGGAGGAGAGGATGATGGTGAAGCAGCAGAGGATGATGGTGCCCGGCCATGGCGAGCGAGGAAGCCCCAAGATTGATAGGTGGCTCCATCCTGTCGAAAGTTCAGATATCGCACATCTTGTATGTTGTGCAAATCGGAGAGATCTAGAATACTTTTCTCATGTATTTTTGTTATCTTAGGTATGGATTTGGGGCGTATTTCAAGCAGGTAATAACCTACTCTGATGCTTTCGGTCTAAGAGGGAAGTGTGCCACCCCTATCCTCAAGCAGGTAATAATTAATCATTTATGAGCTGATGGACAACAATTACTCTATTCTTCCACCATTGCATCACTCAATCAAATGTCATCATGTATCAATGATGTGAATATGTGAAAAAAATCGTCTGTGCTTTGTTTTCTTATTTGGATGAAAACCAGGCAGTGTAGTATCACGCCACTATAATAAAAATTATGATTCTATTTCATTTTTTGTTTTTAAATTATTTTTCCTTATAGGTTGTTTTCTGTAAATTTAGATTTTTTTGTTTTCCAAATACATTACTAGTGGCACATTTAAGCCCTTATTAGTGGTGCACCTTCCTTTATTACTAGTGGCGCACCCATAAGGTTATTAGTGGTGCACCTGGAGGGAATACCAGTGGAGCACCGAATGGTATACTAATGGCGCACCACATGGTGCGCCATTAGTATCTAGTATACTAATGGCGCACCTGTGGTGCGCCATTAGTACAAAATTCTAGTGGCGTGATACTAATGGCGCACCGGTGGTGCGCCATTAGTAGGCAAAACCGTTGCGCCATTAGTAGGCCTTTTCCTAGTAGTGTGTCATGGAACACATCCACGACATCACAGGTATGACTATCTTGATTCTGTCATAAAATCGTCATGGATGTACATGCATGACAGAAAACGTGACCTGCTATGACAAACACGTATCATCACGGAAGTGTATTTTTTTGTAGTGTAGATCAAGACGCTTAATTGGACTTTCACAAAGCACATACCTTGGTATAGTTTTGAAGAAGTTCAAAATTGATCAGTCAAAGAAAGGGTTCTTGCCTGTGTTACAAGGTGTGAAGTTGATTCAGACTCAATGCCCGAACACTACAGAAGATAGAGAGAAAATGAAAGTCATTCCCTATGCCTCGGCCATAGATTCTATCATGTATGCAATGTTGTGTACCAGACCTGATGTGTGCCTTGCTATTAGTTTAGCAGGGAGGTACCAAAGTAATCCAGGAGTGGATCACTGGACAACGGTCAAGAACATCCTGGAATACCTGAAAAGGACTAAGGATATGTTTCTCGTTTATGTAGGTGACAAAGAGCTTGTCGTAAATGGTTACGTCGATGCAAGCTTTGACACTGATCTGGATGACTCGAAGTCACAAACCGGATACGTATTTATATTGAATGGTGGAGCTGTCAGTTGGTGCAGTTCCAAACATAGCATCATGGAGGGATCTACGTGTGAAGCGAAGTACATAGCTGCTTGGGAAGCAGCAAATGAAGGAGTCTGGATGAAGGAGTTCATATCTGACCTAGGTGTTATACCTAGTGCATCGGGTCCAATTAAAAACTTCCGTGACAATACTGGAGCAATTGCCTTGGCGAAGGAATCAAGATTTCACAAGAGAACCAAACACATCAAGAGACGATTCAATTCCATCCGTGATCAAGTGAAGGAGGGATACATAGAGATTTGCAAGATACATACGGATCTGAATGTTGCACACCTGTTGACTAAGCCTCTCTCATGAGCAAAATATGATCAGAACCAAGACTCCATGGGTGTTAGAATCATTACTATGTAATCTAGATTATTGACTCTAGTGCAAGTGGGAGACTGAAGTGTTGAGGAACGTAGCAGAAATTCAAAATTTTCCTACGTGTCACCAAGATCTATCTATGGAGAGACCAGCAACGAGTAGAAAGAGAGTGCATCTACATACCCTTGTAGATTGCTAAGCGGAAGCGTTCAAGTGAACGGGGTTGAAGGAGTCGTTCTCGTCGTGATTCAAATCACCGATGATCAAGTGCCGAACGCACGGCACCTCCGCGTTCAACACACGTACAGCCCGGTGACGTCTCCCACCCCTTGATCCAGCAAGGAGAGAGGGAGAGGTTGAGGAAGACTCCATCCAACAGCAGCACAACGGCGTGGTGGTGGTGGAGGAGTGTGGCAATCCTGCAGGGCTTCGCCAAGCACCGCGGGAGAGGAGGAAGACTTGGGAGAGGGGAAGGGTTGCGCCAGAACTTCGTGTATAGCTCCCATGCGCCTCCCCACTATATATAGGGGTGGAGGGGATGGTTTCTTTCCCTCCAAGTCCATTGGGGCGTTGGCCAAGGTGGGAGGAAAGAAATCTCATTATTTCCTTCCCCACCGATTGTTATCCCCCCTTTTTAGGGATCTTGATCTTATCCCTTCGGGATATGATCTTATTCCTTCTAAGGGGGGATCTTGGTGCGCCTTGACCAGGGGTGTGGGGCCTTGCCCCCACTACCCACGTCCATGTGGGTCCCCCCATGAAGGTGGGCCCCACTCCAGAACCTTCTAGAACCTTCCCGGTACAATACCAATAAATCCCGAACATTTTCCGGTGGCCAAAATAGGACTTCCCATATATAAATCTTTACCTCCGGACCATTCCGGAACTCCTCGTGACGTCCGGGATCTCATCCGGGACTCCGAACAACATTCGGTAACCACATACAAACTTCCTTTATAACCCTAGCGTCATCGAACCTTAAGTGTGTAGACCCTACGGGTTCGGGAGACATGTAGACATGACCGAGACGTTCTCCGGTCAATAACCAACAGCGGGATCTGGATACCCATGATGGCTCCCACATGTTCCACGATGATCTCATCGGATGAACCACGATGTCAAGGACTTAATCAATCCCGTATTCAATTCCCTTTGTCTATCGATATGTTACTTGCCCGAGATTCGATCGTCGGTATCCAATACCTTGTTCAATCTCATTACCGGCAAGTCACTTTACTCGTTCCGTAACACATCATCCCGTGATCAACTCCTTGGTCACATTGCGCATATGATGATGTCCTACCGAGTGGGCCCAGAGATACCTCTCCGTTTACACGGAGTGACAAATCTCAGTCTCGATCCGCATAAAACAATAGATACTTTTGGAGATACCTGTAGTGCACCTTTATAGTCACCCAGTTACGTTGTGATGTTTGATACACCCAAAGCACTCCTACGGTATCCAGGAGTTACATGCTCTCATGGTCGAAGGAAGAGATACTTGACATTGGCAAAGCTCTAGCAAATGAACTACACGATCTTTTGTGCTAGTCTTAGGATTGGGTCTTGTCCATCACATCATTCTCCTAATGATGTGATCCCGTTATCAACGATATCCAATGTCCATAGCCAGGAAACCATGACTATCTGTTGATCACAACGAGCTAGTCAACTAGAGGCTCACTAGGGACATATTGTGGTCTATGTATTCACATGTGTATTACGATTTCCGGATAATACAGTTATAGCATGAATAAAAGACAATTATCATGAACAAGGAAATATAATAATAATACTTTTATTATTGCCTCTAGGGCATATTTCCAACAGTCTCCCACTTGCACTAGAGTCAATAATCTAGTTCACATCGCCATGTGATTAACACTCACAAGTCACATCGCCATGTGACTAACACCCAAGAGTTTACTAGAATCAGTAGTCTAGTTCACATCACTATGTGATTAATACTCAATGAGTTTTAGGTTTGATCATGTTGCTTGTGAGAGAGGTTTTAGTCAACGGGTCCGAACCTTTCAGATCCGTGTGTGTTTTACAAATCTCTATGTCATCTCCTAGATGTAGCTACCACGCTCTATTTGGAGCTAATCCAAATAACTGTTCTACTTGGAGCTATTCTAAATTGTTGCTCCATTATATGTATCCGGTATCTGTACTCAGAGCTATCCGGATAGGTGTCAAGCTTGCATCGACGTAACCCTTTACGAAGAACTCTTTTACCACCTCCATAATCGAGAAAAATTCCTTAGTCCACTAATTTCTAAGGATAACTTTGACCGCTGTCCTGTGATCCATTCTTGGATCACTCTTGTACCCCTTGACTGACTCATGGCAAGGCACACTTCAGGTGCGGTACTCAGCATGGCATACTGTAGAGCCTACGTCTAAAGTATAGGGGACGACCTTCGTCCTTTCTCTCTTTTCTGCCGTGGTCGAGCTTTAAGTCCTAACTTCGTACCTTACAACTCAGGCAAGAACTCCTTCTTTGACTGGTCCATCTTGAACACCTTCAAGATCATGTCAAGGTATGTGCTCATTTGAAAGTATTATTAAGCATTTTGATCTATCCTTATAGATCTTGATACTCAATGTTCAAGTAGCTTAATCCAGGCTTTCCATTGAAAAACACTTTCAAAATAACCCTATATGCTTTCGAGAAATTCTACGTCATTTCTGATCAACAATATGTCAACAACATATACTCATCAGAAATTCTATAGTGCTCCCACTCACTTCTTTGGAAATACAAGTTTCTCGTAAACTTTGTACAAACCCAAAATCTTTGATCATCATCAAAGCACACATTCCAACTCCGAGATGCTCACTCCAGTCCTTAGAAGGATTGCTGGAGCTTTGCATACTTATTAGCATCTTTTGGGATTGACAAAACCTTCCGGTTGTATCACATACAACCTTTCCTCAAGTATAACGTCGAGGAAACAATGTTTTGACATCCTATCTACAAGATTTCATCAATCATGCAGTAACTGCTAATCCAATTCCAACAGACTCTTAGCATCGCTACGAGTGAGAAAACCTCACCGTAATCAACTCCTTGAACTTGTCAGAAAATATCTTAACGACAAGTCGAGCTTTCTTAATGGTAATTCTTACCATCATTGTCTGTCTTCCTTTTAAAATTCATCCGTACCCAATGGCCTTACGACCATCAAGTATTTCTTCCAAAGTCATGGATCCGTTCTCGGATTTTATGGCCTCGAGCCATTTATCGGAATCCGGGCCCACCATTGCTTCTCCATAGCTCGTAGGTTCATTGTTGTCCAGCAACATGACTTCCAAGACAGGATTACATACCACTCTGATGTAGTACGTATACTTGTCATCCCACGAGGTTTGGTAGTGACTTGATCCGAAGTTTCATGATCAACATCACAAGCTTCCACTTCAATTGGTGTAGGTGCCAGAGGAACAACTTCCTGTGCCCTGCCACACACTAGTTGAAGAGACGGTTCAATAACCTCATCAAGTTTCCACCATCCTCGCACTCAATTCTTTCGAGAGAAACTTTTCCTCGAGAAAGGACCCGATTCAAGAAACAATCCATATTGCTTTCAGATCTGAATTAGGAGGTATACCCAACTGTTTTGAGTTTCCTATGAAGATGCATTTTATCCGCTTTGGGTTCGAGCTTATCAACCTGAAACTTTTTCATATAAGCGTCGCAGCCCCAAACTTTTAAGAAACAACAACTTAGGTTTCTCTAAACCATAATTCATACGGTGTCATCTCAACGGAATTACGTGGTGCCCTATTTAAAGTGAATGTGGTTGTCTCTAATGCCTAACCCATGGACAATAGTGGTAATTCGATAAGAGACATCATGGTACGCACCATATCCAATAGGGTGCAACTATGATGTTCGGACACACCATCACACTATGGTGTTCCAGGCGGTATTAATTGCGAAACAATTTCCACAATGTCTTAATTGTGTGCCAAAACTCGTAACTCAGATATTCATCTATGATCATATCATAGACATTTTATCCTCTTGTCACAATGATCTTATACTTCACTCTGAAATTACTTGAACCATTCAATAATTCAGACTTGTGTTTCATCAAGTAAATATTCTCAACATCTACTCGAATCATCTGTGAAGTAAGATCATAACGATATTCACTGCATGCCTAAGCACTCATTGGATTGGACACATCAAAATGTGTTACTTCCAACAAGTTGCTATCTTGTTCCATCTTACTGAAAACGAGGCTTTTCAGTCATCTTGCCCATGTGGTATGATTTGCATATCTCAAGTGATTCAAAATCAAGTGAGTCCAAACGGTCCATTTGCATGGAGTTTCTTCATGCATATACACCAATAGACATGGTTCGCATGTCTCAAACTTTTCAAAAACGAGTGAGTCCAAAGATCCATCAACATGGAGCTTCTTCATGCGTTTTAACCATTATGACTTACATGGCAGTGCCACAAGTAAGTGGTACTATCATTACTATCTTATTTTGGCATGAAAATGTGTATCACTACGATCGAGATTCAATAAACCATCATTTTAGGTGCAAGACCATTGAAGGTATTATTCACATAAATAGAGTAACCATTATTCTCTTTAAATGAATAACCGTATTGCGATAGACATAATCCAATCATGTCTATGCTCAACGCAAACACCAAATCTCGATGGTAGAGGGAGCGTGTGATGCTTGATCATATCAACATTGGAAACACTTCCAACACATATCGTCAGCTCACCTTTAGCTAGTCTCCGTTTATGCCGTAGCTTTTATTTCGAGTTACTAACACTTAGCAACCGAACCGGTATCTTATACCCTGGTGCTACTAGGAGTAGTAGTAAAGTACACATTTACATAATGTATATCCAATATACTTCTATCGACCTTGCCAGCCTTCTCATCTACCAAGTATCTAGGGTAATTCTGCTCTAGTGACTGTTCCCCTTATTACAGAAGCACTTAGTCTCGGGTTTGGGTTCAATCTTGGGTTTCTTCACTGGAGCAGCAGCTGATTTGCCGTTTCATGAAGTATCCCTTCTTGCCCTTGCCATTCTTGAAACTAGTGGTTTCACCAACCATCAACAATTGATGCTCCTTCTTGATTTCTACTTTCGCGGTGTCAAACATCGTGACTACCTCAAGGATCATCATATCTATCCCTGATATGTTATAGTTCATCACAAAGCTCTAGCAGCTTGGTGGCAATGACTTTGGAGAAACATCACTATCTCATATGGAAGATCAACTCCCACTCGATTCAAGTGATTGTTGCACTCAGACAATCTGAGCACAAGCTCAACGATTGAGCTTTTCTCCGTTAGTTTGCAGGCTAAGAAAATCGTCGGAGGTCTTATACCTCTTGACGTGGGCACGAGCCTGAAATCCCAATTTCAGCCCTCGAAACATCTCATATGTTCCGCGACATTTCGAAAACGTCTTTGGTGCCTCTACTTAAACCATTTAATTGAACTATCACGTAGTTATCAAAACGTGTATGTCCGATGTTCGCAACATCGACAAACGACGTTGGGGTTCAGCACACTGAGCGGTGCATTAAGGACATAAGCTTTCTACTCATCGCATAATCGCTACTATCAACTTTCAACTATATTTTCTCTAGGAACATATCTAAACAGTGGAACTAAAGCGCGAGCTTACGACATAATTTGCAAAAGGTCTTTTGACTATGTTCAGGATAATTAAGTTCATCTTATGAACTCCCACTTAGATAGACATCCCTCTGGTCATCTAAGTGATCACATGATCCGAGTCAACTAGCCCGTGTCCGATCATCACGTGAGACGGACTAGTCATCATCGGTGAACATCTTCATGTTGATCGTATCTACCATACGACTCATGCTCGACCTTTTGGTCTCCGTGTTCCGAGGCCATGTCTGCACATGCTAGGCTCGTCAAGTTAACCCTAAGTGTTTTCGCTGTGTAAAACTGTCTTACACCCGTTGTATGTGAACGTAAGAATCCATCACACCCGATCATTACGTGGTGCTTAGAAGCGACGAACTGTAGCAACGGTGCACAGTTAGGGGAGAACACTTCTTGAAATTTTGTAAGGGATCATCTTATTTACTACCGTCGTCCTAAGCAAACAAGATGCATAAACATGATAAACATCACATGCAATCAAATAGTGACATGATATGGCCAATATCATTTTGCTCCTTTTGATCTTCATCTTCGGGGCTCCATGATCATCATCGTCACCGGCACGACACCATGATCTCCATCATCACGATCTCCATCATCGTATCTTCATGAAGTTGTCACGCCAACGACTACTTCTACTTCTATGACTAACGCGTTTAGCAATAAAGTAAAGTAGTTTACATGGCGTTGTTCAATGACACGCAGGTCATACAATAAATTAAGACAACTCCTATGGCTCCTGCTGGTTGTCATACTCATCGACATGCAAGTCGTGATTCCTATTACAAGAACATGATCAATCTCATACATCACATATCATTCATCACATTCTTCTTGGCCATATCACATCACATAGCATACCCTGCAAAAACAAGTTAGACGTCCTCTAATTGTTGTTGCATGTTTTACGTGGCTGCTATGGGTTTCTAGCAAGAACGTTTCTTACCTACGCAAAACCACAACGTGATATGCCAATTGCTATTTACCCTTCATAAGGACCCTTTTCATCGAATCCGTTCCGACTAAAGTGGGAGAGACTAGCACCCGCTAGCCACCTTATGCACCAAGTGCATGTCAATCGGTGGAACCTGTCTCACGTAAGAGTACGTGTAAGGTCGGTCCGGGCCGCTTCATCCCACAATACCGTCGAAACAAGATTGGACTAGTAACGGTAAGCATATTGAACAACATCAACGCCCACAACTACTTTGTGTTCTACTCGTGCAAAGAATCTACGCAATAGACCTAGCTCATGATGCCACTGTTGGGGAACGTAGCAGAAATTCAAAATTTTCCTACGTGTCACCAAGATCTATCTATGGAGAAACCAGCTACGAGTAGAAGGAGAGTGCATCTACATACCCTTGTAGATCGCTAAGCGGAAGCGTTCAAGTGAACGGGGTTGATGAAGTCGTACTCGTCGTGATTCAAATCACCGATGATCAAGTGCTGAACGCACGGCACCTCCGCGTTCAACACACGTACAGCCCGGTGACGTATCCCACGCCTTGATCCAGCAAGGAGAGAGGGAGAGGTTGAGGAAGACTCCATCCAGCAGCAGCACAACGGCGTGGTGGTGGTGGAGGAGCGTGGCAATCCTGCAGGGCTTCGCCAAGCACCACGGGAGAGGAGGACGACTTGGGAGAGGGGGAGGGCTGCGCCAGAACTTCGTCTAAAGCTCCCATGCGTCTCCCCACTATATATAGGGGTGGAGGGGCTGGTTTCTTGCCCTCCAAGTCCATTGGGGCGTTGGCCAAGGTGGGAGGAAAGAAATCCCATTATTTCCTTCCCCACCGATTGTTATCCCCCCTTTTTAGGGATCTTGATCTTATCCCTTCGGGATATGATCTTATTCCTTCTAAGGGGGGATCTTGGTGCGCCTTGACCAGGGGTGTGGGGCCTTGCCCCCACTACCCACGTCCATGTGGGTCCTCCCATGCAGGTGCGCCCCACTCCGGAACCTTCTAGAACCTTCCCGGTACAATACCGAAAAATCCCGAACATTTTCCGGTGGCCAAATAGGACTTCCCATATATAAATCTTTACCTCCGGACCATTCCGGAACTCCTCGTGACGTCCGGGATCTCATCCGGGACTCCGAACAACATTCGGTAACCACATACAAACTTCCTTTATAACCCTAGCGTCATCGAACCTTAAGTGTGTAGACCCTACGGGTTCGGGAGACATGTAGACATGACCGAGATGTTCTCTGGTCAATAACCAACAGCGGGAAATGGATACCCATGATGGCTCCCACATGTTCCACGATGGTCTCATCGGATGAACCACGATGTCAAGGACTTAATCAATCCCGTATTCAATTTCCTTTGTCTATCGGTATGTTACTTGCCCGAGATTCGATCGTCGGTATCCAATACCTTGTTCAATCTCGTTACCGGCAAGTCACTTTACTCGTTCCGTAACACATCATCCCGTGATCAACTCCTTGGTCACATTGCGCATATGATGATTTCCTACCGAGTGGGCCCAGAGATACCTCTCCGTTTACACGGAGTGACAAATCCCAGTCTCGATCCGCATAAAACAATAGATACTTTCGGAGATACCTGTAGTGCACCTTTATAGTCACCCAGTTACGTTGTGACGTTTCATACACCCAAAGCACTCCTACGGTATCCAGGAGTTACACGCTCGCATGGCCGAAGGAAGAGATACTTGACATTGGCAAAGCTCTAGCAAATGAACTACACGATATTTTGTGCTAGTCTTAGGATTGGGTCTTGTACATCACATCATTCTCCTAATGATGTGATCCCGTTATCAACGACATCCAATGTCCATAGCCAGGAAACCATGACTATCTGTTGATCACAACGAGCTAGTCAACTAGAGGCTCACTAGGGACATATTGTGGTCTATGTATTCACACGTGTATTACGATTTCCGGATAATACAGTTATAGCATGAATAAAAGACAATTATCATGAACAAGGAAATATAATAATAATACTTTTATTATTGCCTCTAGGGCATATTTCCAACATGAAGGAAATATGCCCTAGAGGCAATAATGAAGTTGTTGTTTATATTTCCTTATATCATGATACATGTTTATTATTCATGCTAGAATTGTATTAACTGGAAACTTAGTACATGTGTGAATACACAGACAAACAGAGTGTCCCTAGTATGCCTCTACTAGACTAGCTCGTTAATCAAAGATGGTTAAGTTTCCTGACCATAGACATGTGTTGTCATTTGATGAACGGGATCACATCATTAGAGAATGAAGTGATGGACAAGACCCATTTGTTAGCTTAGCATAATAATCGTTTAGTTTTATGACTATTGCTTTCTTCATGACTTATACATGTTCCTCTAACTATGAGATTATGCAACTCCCGAATACCGGAGGAACACCTTGTGTGCTATCAAATGTCACAACGTAACTGGGTGATTATAAAGATGCTCTACATGTGTCTTTGATGATGTTTGTTGAGTTGGCATAGATCGAGAATAGGATTTTTCACTCCGTGTATCGGAGAGGTATCTTTGGGCCCTCTCAGTAGTGCACATCACAATGAGCCTTGCAAGCAATGTGTCTAATGAGTTAACCACGAGATGATGTATTACAAAACAAGTAAAGAAACTTGCCAGTAATGAGATTGAACTAGGTATGATGATAGCGACGATCGAATCTCAGGCAAGTAACATACCGATGACAAAGGGAACAACGTACGTTGTTATGCGGTTTGACCGATAAAGATCTTCGTAGAATATGTAGGAGCCAATATGAGCATCTAGGTTCCGCTATTGGTTATTGACCGGAGATGTGTCTCGGTCATGTCTACATAGTTCTCAGACCCGTAAGGTCCGCACGCTTAACGTTCGATGACGATTTGTATTATGAGTTATGTGATTTGATGAACCAAAGTTTGCTTGGAGTCCCGTAACATGACGAGGAGTCTCAAAATGGTCGAGACATAAAGATTGATATATTGGAAGGTTATGTTTGGACACCGGAATGGTTTCATAAAGGTTCAAGCATTTTCTGGATTACCGGGGGTTATCGGAACCCCCCCGGGAGTTAATGGGCCTTCATGTGCCCTAGTAGAGAGAGGAGGCGGAAGCCAGCTGGTGGCGCGCGCCCCCACAAGCCCAAACCAAATTGGACTAGGGTTGCGGGGGCCAGCCCCCCTTTCCTTCCCTCCTCCTCCTTCCCTCCTTCTCCTAGTGGGAATAGGAAAGGGGGGGAGAATCCTACTTGGACCGGGAGTCCAAGTAGGACTCCCCCCATGGCGCGCCCCCTGAGGGAGTCCTGGATTAGGGGGTGTCCGGATGGCCGGACTATACCTTCAGCCGGACTCCTGGACTATGAAGATACAAGATTGAAGACTTCGTCCCGTGTCCGGAAGGGACTTTCCTTGGCGTGGAAGGCAAGCTTGGTGATACGGATATGCAGATCTCCTACCATTGTAACCGACTTTGTGTAACCCTAACCCTCTCCGGTGTCTATATAAACCGGAGGTTTTAGTCTGTAGGACAACATACACAACAACAGTCATACCATAGGCTAGCTTCTAGGGTTTAGCCTCTCCGATCTCGTGGTAGATCTACTCTTGTACTACCCATATCATCAATATTAATCAAGCAGGACGTAGGGTTTTACCTCCATCGAGAGGGCCCGAACCTGGGTAAAACTTTGAGTCCCTTGCCTCCTGTTACCATCCGGCCTAGACGCACAGTTCGGGACCCCCTACCCGAGATCCGCCGGTTTTGACACCGACATTGGTGCTTTCACTGAGAGTTCCTCTATGTCGTCGCCATCAGGCTTGATGGCTCCTACGATCATCAATAGCGATGCAGTCCAGGGTGAGACCTTCCACCCTGGACATATCTTCGCCTTCGGCGGCTTTGCACTGTGCGCCAATTCACTTGGCCATCTAGAGCAGATCGAAAGCTATGCCCCTGGCCGTCCGATCAGATTTGGAAGCTTAAACTACATGGTTAACATCCGCGGGGACTTGATCTTCGACGGATTCGAGCCACTGTCGAGCGCGCCACACTGTCACGACGAGCATGATCTAGCTCTGCCGCCGAACAGTGCCCTAGAGGCCGCACCCGCATCGGCTTCGACCCTTAATTCGGAGCCAACTGCGCCGATCGAGGATGGGTGGTTGGACGCTACCTCGGGGGCTGCGATCCCAACGGTGATCGAGCCTAACACCGGCCCCACACTCTGTGAGACTCGTGACTCCAAGGAGCCGGACTCCTCTCTGGACTCCGAACCCTCTGCGCCTCTGCGGATCGAATCCAATTGGGCACCGATCATGGAGTTTACTGCCGCGGACATCTTTCAGCACTCGCCTTTCGGCGATATTCTGAAGACACTGAACTCTCTCTCTTTATCAGGAGAGCCCTGGCCGGACTAGGGTCAGCAAGGTTGGGATACGGACGATGAAGAAATTCGAAGCCCACCCACCACCCACTTTTTAGCCACTATCGATGATTTAACCGACATGCTCGACTTCGACTCCGAAGACATCGACAGTCTGGACGCCGATGATGGAGACAATGAAGAACCAGCGCCTATTGGGCCCTGGAATGCCACCTCGTCATATGATGTATACATGGTGGACGCACCAAAAGATGACGACGAGGAGCGGAAGGACGCACCGAAGGCTTGTTCCCTCGAAAGGCAGTCAAAGCGGCGACGCAAGCGCCGCCCCAAATCCCGCCTCGATAGAAATAGCGATCACACAAACCCAGCGCTGGAGCAGGGCGAACCGCTGTCGGACAACGGAAATCCGTATAATCAAACCGAGCAAACAAATTCTATCAAGGATAATGGTCCGGACGACATAACGCCGGACAGGCACCCGGAGCAGCAGAATGCCCGTAAAAGGCTTGTTGCCATCGCGAGGAGTCTTAAAAAGGAGAAGCAAAGGCTCAAGGACGCGCAAGACACACTCCAAATCAGATGGAGTAAAATACTCTAACACTGCAGCAAGGTACGGTGACAATCGCCCCTCCAAGAGCTACCCAAAGCGGAAGCTGCTACCCAAATTCGATGAGGAGGCCTCAGACCCCCCACAACCAAATATCAAAGCAGCCACCTGGTCGGATAGACGACCCCTCTACCAACACAGAGCAGCATACAACGCCGCTCACAATACAATACGCAACCCATGCGAGGGCTCGCACCCAAAGGATGGCGCAACAAGATCTATCTATGGACCGCGCAAGCGCGCCCCAGCATACAATGCAACACAACAAACATCCGAACAACGCGGTACACCCAGCTACAGGGGTACCGCACACCCCCTATGTTTTACCGATGAGGTGCTGGACCATGAATTTCTAGAGGGATTCAAGCCCGTCAACATAGAGGCATACGATGGAACAACAGACCCTGGGGTGTGGATTGAGGACTGCATCCTTCATATCCATATGGCTCGAGGAGATGATCTCCACGCCATCAAGTACTTACCCCTCAAGCTCAAAGGGCCAGCTCGTCACTTTCTCAAAGGCCTCCCCGAAAGCTCCATTGGAAGTTGGGAAGAGCTCGAAGACGCCTTTTGAGCAAATTTCCAAGGGACTTATGTCCGACCTCCGGATGCGGACGATTTGAGTCATATAACTCAACAGCCCGGAGAGTCAGCCCGAAAGCTTTGGAACAGGTTTCTTACTAAAAAGAACCAGATTGTCGACTGTCCGGATGCTGAAGCCTTGGCAGCTTTCAAGCATAGCGTCCGTGACGAATGGCTCGCCAAACACCTCGACCAAAATAAGCCGAGAACGATGGCCACATTAACAAACCTCATGACCCGCTTTTTCGCGGGTGAGGACAGCTGGCTAGTCAGATGCAGCACCAGCGACCCTAGTACATCTGAAGTTAGAGATGTAAACGGGAAATCACGGCGCAACAGCAATAACAAACGCCGGAATAAAGAAGACAGCACGAAGGACACGACAGTAAATGCCGGATTCAAAAGCTCTCGGCCAGGTCAAAAGCCGCCCCCTAAAGGCACCTGGGATGAACTGTCCATCCTCAACAAAATTCTGGACCAAGTATGTCAGATCCATAGTACCCCTGGTAAACCTGCTAATCATACCCACAGAGAATGTTGAGTCTTCAAGCAGTCCGGCAAGCTCAACACCGTACACAAGGGGGAGGGTACACCAAGTGAAGACGAGGATGAGCCCCCCAAGCAAGACACGGGGGAACAAAAGAAATTTCCACCAGAAGTCAAAACAGTAAACATGTTACACGTGATCAAGGGAAAAAACAACGCGGCACTCCCAGCAAAATATACCCAAGTGCCTGTCACCGCGAAGTTCTGCCACTGGTCGTTTCAACCGATCACGTTCGACCATCACGATTACTCAGCAAGTATCTGACACGCAGGATGGGCTGCCCTGGTATTAGACCCAGTAATTGGCGGATATCACTTCACACGAGTCTTGATGGATGGCGGCAGTAGCCTAAACCTAATATATCAGGATACAATCCACAGAATGGGGTTAGACCCAACACAAATTTGCCATAGCAATACTACCTTTAAAGGAGTAACGCCAGGTCCAGGGGCTTGTTGTACGGGCTCCCTCCTACTACAAGTTATACTCGGCTCCCCCGATAACTTCCGTCGCGAGCATTTAACTTTCCACATCGCTCCATTTCAAAGTGGCTATCAAGCACTGCTCGGACGCGAAGCTTTCGCTCGCTTTAATGCAATACCACACTATGCCTCCCTCACAATCAAGATGCCCGGTCCACGTGGCATCATTACAGTGCACGGAAATATCAAGCGATCTCTGTGCGCCGAAGAGAGTGAGGCTGCCTTGGCAGCCGCACACTAAAGGCGCCCGGACCAACAAAAGCATCCAATAGGTCGTCAAGTCCTCAGACACAACTAATCAAGTCCGGCGCCGCTACTTATACCGAATAAATGGTCACACCCCTATTTGTCAATACAAGGGGCTCAACACGCGCAGACAAGTGGCAATTTCTTCTCATCTTGAATTACACATGGTTTCTTTAACAAACTATCTTTTTGCACGACAACTTTTTCACCTAAATTCCTCTCTTTTATAGACGATCATCGTGCTACACCCGTCCAGGATACGGCACAACGGAGATACATGCGCAGACGTACAGCAGGGACCCGCTCTAAGGATTCTTTTTAGATTAAGACCCTGCGTAAACCTTTTTTACTGTCTCTTGTTGATACATATCCACCGTTGAGAAGGATGCTGACGTCTTGGCATGTGGCCACGCCAGAACAATGCATGTACCTGGACACAAGGGGCTTCTTACAAAGGCCATTATTTAGGCCCGGTTTATACCACAAAGACCAAATACCTTAGGGAGTGTTCGGCGTCGCGAGTTTGGCCCTATATGCATCAGCTCCGAATCATTGTCTTTGGTCAAATGTTGGGTTTGCCCGGCTCCTGTGTTTTGGTGCCTTACGTTCCGCTTTACCGGCTAAGGTAGCACCTGGAGAACTACTGCGATTGTGCCCTGGTTCACCCGGACGAGCACCTCAGTAGAGAAAGCCGAAAACTGACTGTCATGATATAGCGTGAGACTGGTCAACCACTCGATGACCTGTGGGAATGTTAGAATTCCTCCGCCTTAACAAAGGGCCGTTTTCCGGCCAGGCATGTACGCAACCCGAGAACGGGAGAGTGCGGAGCCACCAGGGGCTATCTAGTAGCCCCACTGTGAAACTCCTATGGCTAAGTGAAAGTGCTAAAGCATTATAGTCCGGTTGCCTCGCTCGCTCCGCTATCACCTCCTTAATAGGACCAAGACGTTGGGTTAAGTGTGAACGCATGTTTTTGCGAGCACATCTGCATGATATGCGTGGGGGTTGAAGCCGACGACTACAATCTTTCAGGTTATACACATGTATACATGAACGACCGCCCAGGAGGCATCATATTACTTTCAGGCAAAAGTATAAAAATAGCCTTATGAAAATTTATAAAAGTATTTCGCTTACAATGAAATTACATATCACTCAAACATAATATTTTTTGAGCACTGGGTCTCTATCAAACGAGCACCCTCAAGAACTTCTTCAAAGTAGTGCTCAGCAGCCCTTCGACCTATGGCCGAATCCCACGCTGCAACAGTGGTAGCATCCATCTCCGCCAAGTATGCTTTAACACGGGCAAAGGCCATCCGTGCACCCTCTATGCACGCCGACCTCTTCATCGTATTAATGCGTGACACCACGTCAAGGAACTGCTGCACCAAGCTGAAATAGTTGTTCGGTTTTGACCTTTCCGGCCACAGCTGATCCACAACAGACCTCATGGAGAGTCCGGACAACCTATTTAGTTTGGCTAATTGGTCAGTCAATGAAAGTGGACGCTCGGGAGAATGGAATTGTCTCCAAAATAGCTGGTCTACTTCACGGTCCGTCTGACCCTGGAAGTACTTGGCCGCATCAGCAGCGCTCGCCGCCAAATCCATATACACATCAACCGAACTCCACAGCCGATCCAGAGGGGCATACCGTGGATCTCTGAACTTCCTCCGCAACATAAAGGATTTCCCAGCTACAATATCCCCAGCTTCCCGCAGCTCCTCCTTCTTTGCCCTCATAGCAGAGCGGAGGTCTTTTTTCGTCGCAGCAGCCTTCTCAAGGTCCGATGTCTTCGCTTGGTTTTCCTTTTCAAGAACCCGACAACGGTCGGTGGCGGCTTTTAATTCTATGGCCATCTTGGCCATCTTGTCTCGGCTCTCGCCATGCGCGGCCTTCTCGGCATGCAACTCTTCGGCCGCCTTCAAAGCAGCTGCATTACCCAACCTCGCTTGTTCCTTGGCTCGGGCAAGTTCTGCCTGCAAGGCTTCAACAGTGGCAGCTCCATCTGCAATCACAACATATTAAAGATGCTGGCATCATGCTGCTCTTCCTATTGTGGCGTTTACCAGATAATGACACTTACCCTGTGCCTCGTCAAGCCTTTTGTTAACAAGCTCGATATCGGCGTCTGCCGCATCCAACTGCCGTTCTAAATGGGCGAACTCGCTAGTCCGCCTAGCCACCGGAGCTACCATCACCTGCACATAGAGGCAATATGGTTATTACCTGGGAATATGATCCTCTGCTCGTCGTTGTTTCCGACGACAACCAGAGTCTCAGGGGCTACTATCTACACAGGGCACACCTAGCATGTGCAGGACTATCATACATTCTTTTACGTACCTCAAAGCCTGTCAGTAGACTCATAAAAGCTTCATGCAATCCGCTTTCGGCGGACGATATTCTCTCCATCACCGTATTCATCAGCACACGGTGTTCATCTGAGATGGCCGCTCGCCCCACCAACTCCCTCAGAACATTCGATCGCACACTAGATGGTGCCGGACTCCTTTGTCTGCTCTCTTCGGGAGCCAGACACTGGGAGCTTCGGGGGTCAATGGGATTATCTTCCGGCCTCACCGGACTCGGAGAGGCCCTCCGCGACGACACTTTAGGGTTGCCCGCTTCCGGAGCGGAGGAGTCTGGATGAGGCGTTTCGCTCTCCATCATCTCTGGAAGAAGATCCCCCGAAGACGAGCTCATTTGAGAGGGGCTAAGGCCCGAACTGCAAAAATATATGCGGTGGTTATTCTCTCAGAAGAAAAGGATGGCATATCAGTACTATTAAAGTATTTCGGGTCACTTACGACTCGCGGGAGAATTGATCCCCCCGTGGACTTTGTGCGGCAACAGCGCCCCCCAAGGTAGGACCCTCTGTGTGAGACTTCTCCCGTTTGGAAGCTTCAGCTTCCGAATCCTGGGCGCAGTCCTTTTCCTCTTCTGTTCGTCTTCCTTCATGGAGACGCTCGCTCCCTCGGTTAGAATGGGTAGCGTTGGGGGCCCGCGTCCGCCCGTATTATCCTCCACAGTATCTTCCTTCAAGGGCTCCGGGCAAGGTGCGGTCTGGAGCATCTTTTTCAATACCGGATTTTCCAAACCTTCAGGGAGGGGGGCCGAACACCGAATCAAATTCGCCTTTGTTAGCCAGTCCTGGTCAAAAAGCAAACTCTCAGAAATGAATTCGTAACAAAGGAGAGATAGTATGTTCGGCCGAAAGATGCCTTACCTGCTCGGCGGCGCGGTTACTACTCAGGCCCACGTCCTCGATGATTTCCGGACACTCCACCTGAGGTCCGAAGAATGAATTGTACATCTACTCGTGCGTCAGGCCGAGAAAATTTTGAATGACACGCGGTCCCTCGGGATTGAACTCCCACAGGCGAAGAGGCCGGCGTTTGCAAGGCTGGACTGGACGAACCAGCATAACTTGTATTACCGCAACCAAACTGAAATCTCCATTGAAGAGATCTCGAATACGGCTTTGCAGTATAGGCACGTCCTTGGCTGGACCCCAGCTCAGACCTCTGCTGATCCATGACATCAGTTGGGGTGGAGGGCCCGAGCGGAAAATAGGGGCGGTCGCCCACTTGGCACTTCTAGGAGCCGTGATGTAGAACCACTCCTGTTGCCACAATTCAGACACCTCTGGGATGGAACCTTTGGGCCATGGAGCTCCCGTCATCGTGCGTATTGAGGCACCTCCACACGCTGCATGTTGCCCCACGATCATCTTCGGCTTTACTTCAAAGGTCTTGAGCCATAGGCCAAAGTGAGGGGTAACCCGGAGGAAGGCCTCGCACATGAGAATAAATGTCGTGATATGAAGAAAGGAGTCTGGAGCTAGATCATGGAAGTCTAGCCCATAATAAAACATCAAACCCCTGACGAAAGGATCCAGAGCAAGGCCTAGACCTCGGAGGAAGTGGGAGACGAACACGATGTTCTCGTTGGGTTCAGGGGTGGGGACGCCCTGCCCTCGGGGAGGCAACCGATGCAAAATCTCGGCGGTCAGATATCTGGCCTCCCTCAACTTTTTGATGTCTTCTTCCGTGACGGAGGAAGGCACCCATCGGCCTTGAAGGCTAGATCCGGACATGACTGAAGGTTCGGAGCACCTGACCTGAACTTCGGGCGTTTGAGCTTGAGGTGGGGGAAGGACTCGATTGAGCACGGGAGGGAAAAATAAAAGCCTTGTCCCCTTTATAAAGAGGGTGAATATCAAGCGTCCTCTCTGTGTCCGTTTGGACTTGCCTATAATCTAGGAGTCCTAGAAGCGGTTGGGTTACCCACGCCCGTATTGATGAGAATCCCGGAATAAGGGGACACGATCTCTGCTTTAACAAGACGTGCCAAGGAAACCGCCTCGCATGACGCGCTGAGGTGGGATAATAAAACGACTCGGATAAAGGCTTGGTCGTGGTGTGTTACACTACGGAATACGTCAGCAGATTAGATTTGTGTAAATATTATTCTCTCTATGGCAATATGTGGAGACTTATTTTGTAGAGCCGGACACTATCTTTGTGTTTAAAATCTTCTATGAAGTACTTGGAGGAGGAACCCGCCTTGCAATGTCGAAGACAATCTGCGCGTCGGACTCGTCGTCATTGAAGCCTGGTTCAGGGGCTACTGAGGGAGTCCTGGATTAGGGGGTGTCCGGATGGCCGGACTATACCTTCAGCCGGACTCCTGGACTATGAAGATACAAGATTGAAGACTTCGTCCCTGTCCGGAAGGGACTTTCCTTGGCGTGGAAGGCAAGCTTGGCGATACGGATATGTAGATCTCCTACCATTGTAACCGACTTTGTGTAACCCTAACCCTCTCTGTTGTTTATATAAACCGGAGGGTTTTAGTCCATAGGACAACATACACAACAACAATCATACCATAGGCTAGCTTCTAAGGTTTAGCCTCTCCGATCTCCTGGTAGATCTACTCTTGTACTACCCATATCATCAATATTAATCAAGCAAGACGTAGGGTTTTACCTCCATCGAGAGGGCCCCAACCTGGGTAAAACTTCGTGTCCCTTGCCTCCTGTTACCATCCGGCCTAGACGCACAGTTCGGGACCCCCTACCCGAGATCCGCCGGTTTTGACACCAACACCCTCCTTGGGGCCGCCACCTCTCCTCCCCCCTTTATATACGTGGGAGGGGGGCACCCCAAAGACACACCAAGTCTTCTCTTAGCCGTGTGCAGTGCCCCCTCCATAGTTACACACCTCGATCATATCATTGTAGTGCTTAGGCGAAGCTCTGCGCTGGTAACTTCATCATCACCGTCACCACACCGTTGTGCTGACGGAACTCTCCCTCCTCCTCAACTGGATCAAGAGATTGAGGGACGTCATCGAGCTGAACGTGTGCAGAACATGGAGGTGTCGTATGCTCGGTGTTTGGATCGGCTCGGTGTCCGACTAAATGAACCACGTTGCTAAACGCTTCCGCTTTCGGTCTACGAGGGTACGTGGACACACTCTCCCCACTTCTTGCTATGCTTCTCCTAGATAGATCTTGCGTGATCGTAGGAAAATTTTGAACTACTATGTTCCCCAACATCCATAGCATACTTCCTCTAGAAACAAAGTCTGTGGTACTTATTGATTTGATCCACTATGCCAGCAGGTAGAGAAAGCGTGCTCATGAAAAAGGTTGGAAGGCTAGTGAAGATGGACTTAATGAGTGTAAGCTTGTCTCCATAGGACAAGAATGTGGAGCAGCCTGCCAGTCTTTTATCAATTCTTTTAATAACAAGACCAAAGTCTTCTAGCTTGGGTTTGAGCAGACTGAGGGGCAGGCTAAGGTAAGTGAAAGGGAGGCTGCCAATGATGCATCCCAAGCTGCTGGCTAAAATATGCATCTTTTGTTGACTAGTGTTGATTGGAGTCATTGCAGATTTTCAAAATTGACACTTAAGCTAGTGTAGGTAGTGAAATGCATAAAAAGACTCTTGAGTTGCTCTAATTCAGTCTGCATAAGAAGACTCTTGAGTTGCTCTAATTGAATCTGCATGTAGGCATAATAAGGACAGTATCATCTGCATACTGCATACTATATACCTGAGAAATCGGGGCAGGGGTGCAGATCCAGGGGTTTTGATATGAGGCTGTTCTCCATTGCTTTATTCAGAATTGTTTGGAGCAGATCAACAACTAGCACAAATAGAAGTGGAGAAATGGGGTCTCCCTATATAACACCTCTTTTATAGAGAAATTGTTTGCCAGGAACACCATTGAGAAGTGCTAAAGAGAAGTCAGATGTAAAGATCATAACCATCTACATGAGCCATCTAGGCCCAAAACCTCTTGCGATTAGGATTCCTTTGAAGGTTTGATGTTCAATCAGATCAAAAGCTTTCACAAAGTCCAGCTTGAGGATGATCAAGTCTTTATTAGAATTTTACACTCTTGGATGTACTCATAAGCCCAAACCAAACAATCTTGAATGGATCTTGATTTTAAGAAACCATGTTGATTTGTATGTACCAGTTTTAGTATCACTTTCTGCAGTCTGTTGGCAAGAAGCTTAGTAATAATCTTGATAGAGCAATTGAGAAGTGAGATGGGCCTGAAATCATTGGGGAAATTGATGCATCTTTTTGGGATGAGTATGATGAAAGAGTTGTTAATGCTTTGCAAGTTGATGCATCCTATGAAGAAATCCTCTATCAATGCATAAAAATTAGGTGCCATAATACCCAGTAGAATTTCACAAAATCTGTGTTGAAACCATCTAGCCCAGGAGCCTTATCTGAGGGAAGCTCTTGCATAACTTCATCAGTCTCTTGTTTAGAAAAAGGCTACTCTAACATTGTGAGATCAGTGTTTCTTTCAACCAAAATATCTGGATTGAGAAGATTAAAAGTAGGAATAGAGGTGCTGAGCGATTTCCTAAAATCATTCAGGAGGATGCCAGCCTTCGCATTTTGATCTCTGAAGATTTCACCAGCATCACATTGTAGACTTTCAATGTGATTAACTATGTACCTTATGGTGGCCTTAGCTTGAAAGTATTTGGAGTTGGCCTCACCGAACTTGTCCCATCTAATAGTGGCCCTTTGTTGCGAGTAAATCTTCTGCGGTTCCAGTAGATGAAGAAGATGATCTTTAGGAAAATTTGTGTCATTCCACTCTGGGATAGATAGCGGTCTGAACTCCTCCATGGTATCAAGAAAGAGGATCATTTCATTTGTGGCTTTGATTGAATTTCTCAAGTGGGAAATTGTCTTTGACCAAAATTTCAGGCATTTCCTCAACCTCTTAAACTTAGCGGAGATTTTCTTAGCAGTATTAATTATGTGAATATCTTGCTCCCAGCTCTGTTTGACAACTTCTTTGGATCCCTATATTTTCATCTAGAAGTTTTCAAACCTAAAAAATCTTAGCCTTGGGGATGTGGGTGCCAATTTGAATCAAACAAGGAGTGTGATCAGAAATTGGTTTAGCAAGGTGCAGAACCATAGTATTAGGGAACTCAATAGCCCATGTTTCTGACGTAAACACCCAATCCAGCATCTCCAAAAGAGGGGCATCTTGCACATTGCTCCAAGTGTAGCTTCTCCCTTTCAGGGGTATTTCTACCAAAGCTAAAGAATTGATGGTCTAATTGAAATTTATCATCTTTGAGTAATTACCACCTATCCTGTTTCTGTTCCTGGGATACCTGATATAATTCTCCCATTATAGTCCATTTAGTGTCATCTAGCATTTGAATGTCTTTGAGCCAATCTAGAAATTGTCATCTTGCCTCCCCTTGGATGGGACCATATATATTAGGTAGAATTCGTCATACTCCAGACATGGATGAGGTGAATCTAATAGAAAATGGATAATCATTTTGGAATAAGTTTTCTCCTACTAATAAAGGGCCATGCTAAGCAATTAAGAGGCCTCCCGAGGCACCAACTGAAGGTAGATACTCAAATTGATTAATTCTCCTGGGACAAAAGTTCTTGAGATATCTAGCATCAAATAATTCCCTCTTGGTCTCCTGAAGGCAGATAATATCAGCATTAGACCCTGCAATCTTATATTTCAAAGCCAGCCATTTATTACTATCATTTATGCCTCTATTTTTCCAGTGCAAGATGTTCCAATTTATGATCATTAGACTCTGTGATTTTTAGTGTAGTAGTTTGTAACATCCCAAAATTCTAAATTTTGGAATGTTATAAATAAATAGATAGATTTGTTTGTTTGTTTGAATTGTTGTGTGATTGATTGAGTGAAATTTGAAACTTTTTGAAAGTTAAATGAGAGGGAATAAAAGGACTTTCCCAAACTTTCATTTTTGCTTTCTGATCTCCGTGAATTCAAATATTTCTCATCACAAAACCCTGGAGAGAGGATAACATGACTTCTTCCATTTAAATGAAAAAGGGGTGTTGAAAATATTTGAATTTCATTTGGAAATATTTTCTAATTCATAAACTTCATGCAACTCAGTGATTTTCACGAGCGAAGATAAAATGACTTCTTCAAATTATATGAAATATGAGTTGGGAGTTTCAAAGAATTAAATTCAAAGTTCTTTTGAATTTATTTTCAATTTGGAGTTATTTGAGTTTTATTCAAATTATTTTTCTCCAAAAACAAAATATATGGAAAATAGGGTAACATGATTCCCTACATCAGAAAATTAGAGAGAAATTAATTTGAAGTCATTTTGGTATTTTAAAAATGATTTTTATTGGATTTTATTGGACTAGTAACACTGTGTGAATTATTAGAATTTTTGTGAATTTTATTTGAAGCTAAAATAATGTTCATGTTGTAGAAAATCTTTTTCTGCAAATTTTGGTATATTATATGCTTATATAAAAGTTTTAGTCATTTTTTTTAGTTCTCCGAAATTTTTGTTTAAAAAAAAAATACCGCAGCGCCTTGGGCCAAAGGCCCAAGCCGCCAAAACCACCGGCCAGCCACAAGGCCATCACACGCGCCGCACCAAGGGAGCCAGGGAGCCGCTCCTTTTCCTTTTTCCTAATACTAGTAGGATTTGATCCCGTTTCGTTTATTCCGATTTGTTTCTAGATCTTTTCCCTTTTGTTTCCTAATCCTAATTTATTTCTTGTCCCCTACCCCAAGCAAAACCCTCCCTTCCCCAATATAAATACCCAAGCACCCCCCCCTCTAGCACATCAAATCAACACCTCTCCTCTCCTCTCCCCACCCCACGTCGCTGCGCCACCTCGCCGGAGTTCGCCGGACCACCGCCGCCATTGCCGCCCCGCCCCACCACCTCCGGCCATCCTAGCCACCCACCGACCCTACCGTCCCTTCCCCGACGCCAGAGGGCCACCGGAGGACGTCACCGGAGCTCCACCAGAACCCCATCATCGGAACTGCTACAGTAAATCCCGACCTACTTTTTTTTTCTCGTTCTGTTTTTTTTCAGAATAGTTTCAATCTTGTAAAATCCATAGTTAATTATCTACGAGGTATTTTTGAGTGATTCCAACTGCCTTGGATCACAAATTTTATGAAGTTTCTGTTAGTTCAATTGTATTTCATATTTGAGCATTTTAAATTTGTGTTTGTATGAATTTTCTCAAATCACTAGATTTGAGATATTTTGAGTTAGGAATATTATTTTCGACCGATTCTTTTTGCTCCTGGTCTCTAGGACCTTTGTTTATCCAGCAGTATTTAGTATTTTATTTTCAGGTTAATTTAAATTAGGTTTTTAGCAAAACAGTATTGTTTTAGTTATAGTTTTGGTTTAGTCTTTTCTTTATTGTTTTTATTAGTTTCAAATTATTTCTTTTTTTTCACTCTTGAAAAATTTAGTTTTGTTTCTGTTAGTCAACAAAAGAAAATTTTGTTTTTATTTAAAAAAAAATTCTTAGTTTTGTATGAAAACTTGTTTAGGTCATAGTTAGTGTTTTATAAAAGCTTTTTATTTGTTTCTTTTTGCAAATAAAATTTTATGGAAAAAAATACTTTCTGTTAAATTAGTTATTTTACATTTTATTTTCTGTTAATTTATTAGTTTAGTATTTTAATTGTTGTTAAATTTTACTTACGGCAAAACTATATTAGATGTTTGTAGCAAAGTCATAGATCTTCGTTAGTAGTTTTTCTTTGTAGTTTTATTTGAAGTTTCTTTTGATTTTTGTTTGAGTTTTATTATCGATTTTCCTTGCTGTTTTGATTTTTATTTCGAGTGCTAAAATTGTTTGCTAGGATGTTTGCTTATGTGAATGCTATGTTTGACTATATAGATTTTAAACGGAGTGACGATTAGTTCTACCAAGTCATTTTCTGACAGCGTTGTTATCTTCATCAAGTATTACCAGGCAAATTCACTTTGACCATGCTTTTCTTACCTATGTTTTATTGCATTTAGTGGCACCTTTACAACCACCCCTCAAGTAGTGTTATTGAAATCCTTGTAGTTGAGTAGTATGCATGAGGTAGGAACCCATCACCCTGTTACCAAGCCCGGGACGTTAATTATTTTAATGCTACGCTATAGTAGACGGGGTTTGGTATGAGTGCTCGGGAGTGGTGTGAGAATGGAGGCTCTACGTCAATGACGACAACTCCATGATGGAATCTGCAAGGACTGCATCTTCAAGGCCTCAAGACTTCAAGACTCAAGACAAGAATTCAATACACACTACTGGGTGAAGGACGGTTGACGGGCACCCTGGAGAAACCAGTGGTTGGCCGGGATGCATGGAGAAGCGCCATGACATCTTGCGGAAAGCTTCACCCAGACTCAAAGAGACGGAAGAATACTTCATGCCCGAAAGCTTACCTGTGCAACCGCAAGTCACTATGGGCTCTGGCTTGGTTGACCTTAGTTGTGACTCTGGCTGGGACGGTGCTAGCAGATGTAGAACTACGGTAGGATTGGATGAGCACCGGACAGTGGTCAGAGGAACTCTTCGGAAGACCATGTTTCGGTCATCTTGTTCTCAAACACCCTGAAGTGCGAGAACGTAAAGAGAGGGATCGAATCTTGCGGGTAAAGTGTACAAACCTCTGCAGAGGGTTTAAACCTAATCGATTAGCCGTGTCCCCGGTTACGGACAATTTGAGCATCTGGACTTGGATCTATCTCGGAACTCTCAACACCGGACTGATAACTTAATTGTGGGCAACTTATGATGATTTTGGGCTATGAGACATCGGTTGGCGGAACCATGTCATGATAGAAAACTCCATAGTACAGACTTCATTTATTCCTTTGATGTAGGGAAAACAAATCAGCTTTTACGCAAACAAAATTCAGATACAGAGCCACAAAGCCATAATGCATATAGTATAGTTTTATCATCTGTTCTTTTTATTGTGATCTTGCCGGTACATTCAATGTACTGACCTACACGGCTGCAATGTATCATGTTGCAGATATTTCCTCGACGAGTAAGAATTACGATACAGGGTTACGGTCTACACTCAACCTGCCGATGGCGTTGATGGGACTCCACACCCGTTTGATTGTTTCCGCTGAGTATTATGAGGTATATATCATTTTACGTTATTTATACATGTGATTGCACTTTGATATATACATTGATGTACTGTGTGTGCCAGCATACTGATCCAGGGATGGCACAGTAACACAGAGGCTTGACCGTCTGAGGTCGGGTCGCTACAGAAATGGTATCGGAGCCAGGTTGACTGTAGGACGTGACCCTAGACATCGGAAAGCCCTAGGACAGGATATCTCAAAAAAACTCTATTTACAAAAAGACTCTTACTTCTCATCTCTTCTGACACTCTCACCTCAAATAGTTAGAATATACCCCTTTTCCCTTTTAATCAACCGGAGGATCAACTGAAGACGCTCCAAGAAGGAATTGATGACCCTTTCAGAGTAAAGAGGATTTCACCATGTATTAGAAGCTACAACAGTTGAAGACTCCGAAAACTTGAAGGATCTGAAGAGATTTGACCTTTAGAAGACCAAACCCCTGTTACACACTTACGTTAGATACAACGATTTGTGAGCTGTCATTTGTTTGATGTTTTCCGACAGCCACAAAGTAAAACTTGTTTCTTCAAAAACTATTGTTTGTATTGTGTGTATCCCTCCCCACCTCTCTCATATCTCATCCCAAAACTTTTGGACCCCATAGATGATGAATGAAGTTGGACTGATATTCTCTGGACCGAAGACTCAGCCGGAGGCAGAGCTATGGATTCAGAACATGGAGAATCACTTCGGGAGCAATTTGGTTTCAAGGAAGAATGAAGTATCGTACGCTCTTCAGTACTTTGAAGGAAGTGCTGCAACCTGGTGGAATATGCATCAAGCCATACAAGGATTTAATGGAGCAAGAACTTGGGAGGAATTCAAGAAGACCCTGTTGAGATCACGTCTTACCCGGAAGCACCATGATACACCAAGAAATAAACCTTGTGCCTGCAAGATTTGCGGAGAAATAGGACACACCCAGGAGGAACACAAGGATGGATGCCCTCATTGTGAGGAGAAACACCCAGCTGAGGAATGCCCAACTAGTCAGGTGACTTGTTTCTTGTGTGAAGGAACCACCCACTACCCGACCCAGTGTCACATTTACCCCATGGTGCAACAAACTATTCAGGAGCAGGAAGAAGGAATGAAAGAAGCCCTCCGAGAAGTTATGAAAGAACCTGTGATGAAGGAATGTGTTGAAGACCCTGATGGAGAAGGCCTCAACAGATTTTACTCCAATGCCTGCTATTCATGTGGAGAAGAAGGACATTTTTCGCAGTACTGCCCCAAGGGAATAAAAGGGTATCTGGGATATTTCCCGAGAGCAGTAGTGAAGTTTGATCCTCGGGAAATAGAAACTCTGATCATTACAGAGAAATCCAGGAAGAGAAAAAAGAAGGCAACCCGAGAACAACACAATTTTTGCAGAGAAGGACTTGAGTCATATCACCTGTTACAGGTGCAAGGATTTAGGTCATTACGCTAGTAAATGTCCAGAAAAGAAGCCAAGAATCCAAGGAGCACGCATAATCACAAAGAAGCCCCGAGACATGTCAGAAGTCATTTGTTTTCGCTGCAAGGAGGCAGGACATTATGCTATTAAAAGTCCCGACAAGATGAAAGCTGGAGTTGAGTAGCTGGAATTTTGATATGGATAATAAGAGTAGTAGAAAGCAATTTCATTTTCATGAGCTCAATGAGTTGAGTTATGTAATAGATTACTCTGAGATTGTAATAGTTCATGACTCAATAAAGTTGTAATGTCACATGCTGAAAAGCTTTAAGGAGTTGTCATATTTTATCTTATCTTGGAAATTAATATTCTTGATGAACATGGAAGAAGATGAGTTGTGATGCATAAACAGGAAATTGGAAATTGAGTTTGAAGTTCTGTTTGGATGATATGAATGTATGCCCCAGGGGATAAGTACCTTATTCTGAGCATCATTTCTGTTTCACAACTGCAGATGACGACCCTTTATGAGTCTTTCCTTAAAGGTCCGGAAACAATCATGACCCTGACAAGTGATCATGATTACCCGAAGATCCTGAAGGACATGATGAAGCATATTCACCTTGAAGGAGATGCAATCTACAAAGGCTACCCTTTCATGCAAAAGGGAGTGGAACTTTGGTATGTGGAGGTACACCTCCACCATTTGAAAGGAGTTTGCCCAAAGATGATGGGGCAGTACTTTTTCATTTCACGTGTGCCACAAGCAACTTTCTTCGATGCTGTTCGTGAAGCAGCCATGGAAGCCATACGCCAGATCGGAGAAATACTTGAAGCAAGACTTCGTTATACTCAGGAATACCTAAGCGAAGTGCATGCAGAGATGATGGAGGTCAAGCTCAAGGCCACCACGATGAAACAGAAGATTGAAGATTTCAAGGCGCATGCCGCACAATTCCAGTGGGACTGAAGAATCCTCGAGAAAGATAAATAAATAAAGTTAGAAGTAATGTCTGACCATACCGAACCATGTGGGGTGGCGACATTTGTAATAAACTTTTGGAATTTGGATTCACGAAAAATGGTTAAGGATGTACTAAAGGATTGATATGAAAAATGAGATTTATGGATAAACTAGTGCATTTGTCTTTGGTGCCGTAGTACTCCGTAAAGCCACAGGATCAATGAAGAAAGAAATGTGTTATTCATGATGGTCCATAGAAGGAAGCTGGACAAAATAAGCTGGAGTTTTGCTTTTGATATGATGGTATGAAGAAACAGAGTACTACTGGAATTAAAGGAGGTGTAACATGAGAGTTACTCCAAGGATGAGTTAAAGCTGCACTAGTGTTGAAGTGGGCCATAACCCACAGGCCCAGGAATTAATAAGGATCAAGTACCCACTGGAGAAAGAAATTTTGGGAATAGACTACGATTGGATCAACCGACGATTCTATAGGAGTTTACGCAAAACCTGAGAGTTGTTAAGGAACGATAGATGTTTGTTTGGCCTGCAGAATCAATGGATTTTTCCGAACTTGGTTCGTCGACAAGAGAAATTCTGCAATGCTTGTGAGGATGACCGAGTGTTAGAATGCGAGATTCGCTAAACCATGTACAAGGTAATGATTTGGGTGCGGGATGGATTGATCACCATGCCGACTTACTCTTATTATTCGCCTTGCTATATGGGATGGTAAACCTGAGTGACTTACCTATAGTAGAGAGACAACGATCAAAACCTTGTTTAAACCTTAGGATGGTATAGGTATTTCTTTTCCCCTTGTACAAGGCAGTTGTTGCCAACCGTAGAAAATACGGTGAGGTTCAAACCAGACCCGTTTTCTGCAGGAGAAACCATAAATCGTTGACCACCATGAGATATCGATAGTTGTTTAGAATTGGCGCCAGACCTATCGGTTATGAAGACCCAATCTCGGAATAACCTTACCAAGATGAAAGGACAAAAGAATTGAGGAAAAGCTTATGCCACTACCGAAAGAGCCCAGAGAAGGATTTATCCTTACAATCTGAGAAGACCAACACTGTCAACGATAAGGATGGAGTATATGAGTTTTGATGGAATTGTAACGATGCTTCTAAGGGTGGTAGCACCCGAGACCCCGGAGATGATCGATGGATTTTTGAAGACCCCCAAACCCTAACCTATTTCTTGCTAGCCTCTCCGAATCTCGAGGACGAGATTCATTTTAAGGGTGGTAGATTTGTAACATCCCAAAATTCTAAATTTTGGAATGTTATAAATAAATAGATAGATTTGTTTGTTTGTTTGAATTGTTGTGTGATTGATTGAGTGAAATTTGAAACTTTTTGAAAGTTAAATGAGAGGGAATAAAAGGACTTTCCCAAACTTTCATTTTTGCTTTCTGATCTCCGTGAATTCAAATATTTCTCCTCACAAAACCCTGGAGAGAGGATAACATGACTTCTTCCATTTAAATGAAAAAGGGGTGTTGAAAATATTTGAATTTCATTTGGAAATATTTTCTAATTCATAAACTTCATGCAACTCAGTGATTTTCACGAGCGAAGATAAAATGACTTCTTCAAATTATATGAAATATGAGTTGGGAGTTTTAAAGAATTAAATTCAAAGTTCTTTTGAATTTATTTTCAATTTGGAGTTATTTGAGTTTTATTCAAATTATTTTTCTCCAAAAACAAAATATATGGAAAATAGGGTAACATGATTCCCTACATCAGAAAATTGGAGAGAAATTAATTTGAAGTCATTTTGGTATTTTAAAAATGATTTTTATTGGATTTTATTGGACCAGTAACACTGTGTGAATTATTAGAATTTTTGTGAATTTTATTTGAAGCTAAAATAATGTTCATGTTGTAGAAAATCTTTTTCTGCAAATTTTGGTATATTATATGCTTATATAAAAGTTTTAGTCATTTTTTTTAGTTCTCTGAAATTTTTGTTTAAAAAAAAAAATACCGCAGCGCCTTGGGCCAAAGGCCCAAGCCGCCAAAACCACCGGCCAGCCACAAGGCCATCACACGCGCCGCACCAAGGGAGCCAGGGAGCCGCTCCTTTTCCTTTTTCCTAATACTAGTAGGATTTGATCCCGTTTCGTTTATTCCGATTTGTTTCTAGATCTTTTCCCTTTTGTTTCCTAATCCTAATTTATTTCTTGTCCCCTACCCCAAGCAAAACCCTCCTTCCCCAATATAAATACCCAAGCACCCCCCCCCTCTAGCACATCAAATCAACACCTCTCCTCTCCTCTCCCACCCCACGTCGCTGCGCCACCTCGCCGGAGTTCGCCGGACCACCGCCGCCATTGCCGCCCCGCCCCACCACCTCCGGCCATCCTAGCCACCCACCGACCCTACCGTCCCTTCCCCGACGCCAGAGGGCCACCGGAGGACGTCACCGGAGCTCCACCAGAACCCCACCATCGGAACTGCTACAGTAAATCCCGACCTACTTTTTTTTTTTCGTTCTGTTTTTTTTTTCAGAATAGTTTCAATCTTGTAAAATCCATAGTTAATTATCTACGAGGTATTTTTGAGTGATTCCAACTGCCTTGGATCACAAATTTTATGAAGTTTCTGTTAGTTCAATTGTATTTCATATTTGAGCAGTTTAAATTTGTGTTTGTATGAATTTTCTCAAATCACTAGATTTGAGATATTTTGAGTTAGGAATATTATTTTCGACCGATTCTTTTTGCTCCTGGTCTCTAGGACCTTTGTTTATCCAGTAGTATTTAGTATTTTATTTTCAGGTTAATTTAAATTAGGTTTTTAGCAAAACAGTACTGTTTTAGTTATAGTTTTGGTTTAGTCTTTTCTTTATTGTTTTTATTAGTTTCAAATTATTTCTTTTTTTTTCACTCTTGAAAAATTTAGTTTTGTTTCTGTTAGTCAACAAAAGAAAATTTTGTTTTATTTAAAAAAAAAATTCTTAGTTTTGTATGAAAACTTGTTTAGGTCATAGTTAGTGTTTTATAAAAGCTTTTTATTTGTTTCTTTTTGCAAATAAAATTTTATGGAAAAAAATACTTTCTGTTAAATTAGTTATTTTACATTTTATTTTCTGTTAATTTATTAGTTTAGTATTTTAATTGTTGTTAAATTTTACTTACGGCAAAACTATATTAGATGTTTGTAGCAAAGTCATAGATCTTCGTTAGTAGTTTTTCTTTGTAGTTTTATTTGAAGTTTCTTTTGATTTTTGTTTGAGTTTTATTATCGATTTTCCTTGCTGTTTTGATTTTTATTTCGAGTGCTAAAATTGTTTGCTAGGATGTTTGCTTATGTGAATGCTATGTTTGACTATATAGATTTTAAACGGAGTGACGATTAGTTCTACCAAGTCATTTTCTGACAGCGTTGTTATCTTCATCAAGTATTACCAGGCAAGTTCACTTTGACCATGCTTTCTTACCTATGTTTTATTGCATTTAGTGGCACCTTCGCAACCACCCCTCAAGTAGTGTATTGAAATCCTTGTAGTTGAGTAGTATGCATGAGGTAGGAACCCATCACCCTGTTACCAAGCCCGGGACGTTAATTATTTTAATGCTACGCTATAGTAGACGGGGTTTGGTATGAGTGCTCGGGAGTGGTGTGAGAATGGAGGCTCTACGTCAATGACGACAACTCCATGATGGAATCTGCAAGGACTGCATCTTCAAGGCCTCAAGACTTCAAGACTCAAGACAAGAATTCAATACACACTACTGGGTGAAGGACGGTTGACGGGCACCCTAGAGAAACCAGTGGTTGGCTGGGATGCATGGAGAAGCGCCATGACATCTTGCGGAAAGCTTCACCTAGACTCAAAGAGACGGAAGAATACTTCATGCCCGGAAGCTTACCTGTGCAACCGCAAGTCACTATGGGCTCTGGCTTGGTTGACCTTAGTTGTGACTCTGGCTGGGACGGTGCTAGCAGATGTAGAACTACGGTAGGATTGGATGAGCACCGGACAGTGGTCAGAGGAACTCTTCGGAAGACCATGTTTCGGTCATCTTGTTCTCAAACACCCTGAAGTGCGAGAACGTAAAGAGAGGAATCGAATCTTGCGGGTAAAGTGTACAAACCTCTGCAGAGGGTTTAAACCTAATCGATTAGCCGTGTCCCCGGTTACGGACAATTTGAGCATCTGGACTTGGATCTATCTCGGAACTCTCAACACCGGACTGATAACTTAATTGTGGGCAACTTATGATGATTTTGGGCTATGAGACATCGGTTGGCGGAACCATGTCATGATAGAAAACTCCATAGTACAGACTTCATTTATTCCTTTGATGTAGGGAAAACAAATCAGCTTTTACGCAAACAAAATTCAGATACAGAGCCACAAAGCCATAATGCATATAGTATAGTTTTATCATCTGTTCTTTTTATTGTGATCTTGCCGGTACATTCAATGTACTGACCTACACGGCTGCAACGTATCATGTTGCAGATATTTCCTCGACGAGTAAGAATTACGATACAGGGTTACGGTCTACACTCAACCTGCCGATGGCGTTGATGGGACTCCACACCCGTTTGATTGTTTCCGCTGAGTATTATGAGGTATATATCATTTTACGTTATTTATACATGTGATTGCACTTTGATATATACATTGATGTACTGTGTGTGCCAGCATACTGATCCAGGGATGGCACAGTAACACAGAGGCTTGACCGTCTGAGGTCGGGTCGCTACATAGTTGTTGTAGATTTTAGTGTAATTGTAGAATTTTAGTCTAGTTTATTTCTAATTTTAGTGTAGTGTACTGTACTTTTAGGGCCGAATTTTTAGTGTAGTTGTAGTTGTAGATTTTAGTGTAATGTAGTTGTAGGATCTTAGTGTAGTGTTGCGTAGCTGTAAAATTTTAGTGCAGTCATAGAATTTTAGTGTAATGTAGTGTAGTTGTACATTATAGATTGTAGTTTTGTGGTTAGTCGTGTTGTCAATATGCCCAATTTATAGGCCACGTCATGGTGAATTTTTTGGTAACTATATATAGAATTTTTTACTAACTTGTGAGGTATGAACCGTCACAAATGGCTACAAAGTTTCGTGGTGTCCGGCAGTAGGGAAACAAGTGGTATGCGACTATTAGGAAGCCTGATGTGGTCCACGAGCTTGGCGGGACATCCCGGAGCTAGTGATGCGCGCCTATGATGCCAAAGGGCTCGAGTTCTATATGAAAGGGGTGCTTCTAAACTTACCTGAGCATCGTGAGTACGCGGAGTTCCTCGCGCAGAGAACACGAGGATATGCATGAAGACTAAGGAGAAGGAGAACCTCCAGGTCGAGATGCAGTTCTTCGACCCCATGGTGAGGCAGCTTGTGACTCATGAACAACTTGTGGAGATCAATAAAATTATGGCCCTTCAGTATTAAGCCAGGAAGATGGCAGAATATGATCCCATAGAATTGGATGACCGAAAGGGTGAGAAGGGGGTGGTAGGTCCACGAGGGGCAACCACAAGGCCATTGGCTCCGGCCACTAGCTTGCTAGATGGGTAGTGCTACTTCGTGTGAATTGTTTAACTTTATGCATATTTTATGTTTGAACTATGTGCATGGTTTGTATAATTGCTTAATTATAGGTATGTGTACAATGTCTAATAATGAACCTAGCTAGTTATATATTGTTTTATGTTGAATTATATCTATGCACGTTTTCTATGTTGGTTATTTTGTTAAATGATGTATGTTTGTTTTGCCAACATGATGAAAGCAATAAGTGGATGCCCCTTGTGCAACCTGTGGTGCAGTGAGATGCCAAAAGGAAATGAAGTTACTCACAAATCTTCGGATTAACTTGCTGACTAGGTGATACGTCTCCAACGTATCTATAATTTTTTATTGCTCCATGCTATATTATCTACTGTTTTGGACATTATTGGGCTTTATTATCCACTTTTATATTATTTTTGGGACTAACCTATTAACCGGAGGCCCAGCCCAGAATTGCTGTTTTTTGCCTGTTTTAGTGTTTCGAAGAAAAGGAATATCAAACGGAGTCCAAACGGAATGAAACCTTCGGGAACATGGTTTTCTCAACGAATAAGACCCAGGAGACTTTGACCCTACATCAAGGCACAAGAGAGGAGGCCACGAGGTAGGGGACGCGCCTGCCTACCCCAGGCGCGCCCTCCACCCTCGTGGGCCCCCTGTTGCTCCACCGACGTACTCCTTCCTCCTATATATATCCACGTACCCCCAAACGATCAGATATGGAGCCAAAACCCTAATTCCACCGCCGTAACTTTCTGTATCCATGAGATCCCATCTTGGGGCCTGTTCCGAAGCTCCGCCGGAGGGGCCATCGATCACGGAGGGCTTCTACATCAACACCATAGCCCCTCCGATGAAGTGTGAGTAGTTTACCTCAGACCTACGGGTCCATAGTTAGTAGCTAGATGGCTTCTTCTCTCTTTTTGGATCTCAATACAATGTTCTCCCCCTCTCTTGTGGAGATCTATTCGATGTAATCTTCTTTTTGCGGTGTGTTTGTTGAGACCAATGAATTGTGGGTTTATGATCAAGTCTATTTATGAATAATATTTGAATCTTCTCTGAATTCTTTTATGTATGATTGTTATCTTTGCAAGTATCTTCGAATTATCAGTTTGGTTTGGCCTACTAGATTGATCTTTCTTGCAATGGGAGAAGTGCTTAGCTTTGGGTTCAATCTTGCGGTGTCCTTTCCCAGTGACAGTTGGGGCAGCAAGGCACGTATTATATTGTTTCCATCGAGGATAACAAGATGGGGTTTTCTTCATGTTGCATGAGTCTATCCCTCTACATCATGTCATCTTGCTTAAGGCATTACTCTGTTTTTAACTTAATACTCTAGATGCACGCTGGACAGCGGTCGATGAGTGGAGTAATAGTAGCAGATGCAGGCATGAGTCGGTCTACTTGTCTCGGACGTGATGCCTATATACATGATCATGCCTAGATATTCTCATAATTATGCTCAATTCTGTCAATTGCTCAACAGTAATTTATTCACCCACCGTTGAATACTTATGCTCTCGAGAGAAGCCACTAGTGAAACCTATGGCCCCCGGGTCTATCTTTATCATATTGATCTCCTACTACTTAGTTATTTCCTTTGCTATTTATTTTGCCTTTATTTTACTTTGCATCTTTATCACAAAAATACCAAAAATATTATCTTTATCATATCTGTCAGATCTCACTCTCGTAAGTGGCCTTATAGGGATTGACAACCCCTTTTTGCGTTGGTTGCGAGGATTTATTTGGTTTGTGCAGGTACGAGGCACTCGCGCGTAGCCTCCTACTGGATTGATACCTTGGTTCTCAAAAACTGAGGGAAATACTTACGCTACTTTGCTGCATCATCCCTTCCTCTTCGGGGAAAACCAACGCAGTGCTCAAAAGGAAGCACTAGGACGATATATTTTAGTTCAACATTTTCTGATTGAGTTTCATATGGTTGTGCCCAAAATTGTCTAACTACTACTTTATTTTAATTTTGCTAAGGTCATCCTTTGCAGATCAAGGCATGAATCCTTAGAGAGGTTTCAAGTTCCGCTTGATGCAACCATCACATTCCAGTGCACCCTCATGAAGATGTTGATGGCCCAGGACTTAAATTGCCTTGTCATCAACGAGCCACACCATACCATTCTCGGGTGCCCTGGTAGGAGAGCTCTTGCACATGCTTATGGGATGGAACCTGGGGAGAGGGCCACGTTCTACCTCGAATATGATCATGAGAAAATCATGGTCTACTACAGGCCTTTTGGCAGCTCTGTTTCACTTACTCCAAACTATGACCCCGAGTTTGCTTGCTGAAGAGTCTTGATAGTACACATGCATGGTAGATCATATTATGTTATTAGCACCTCTATTTAGGTGAAGATGTATGCTACTTGCCTCTTTTTAGTACTCTGTTGGACTTTGTTAATTATTACATTGTTGAACTTAAATGTTGTTATTTGCCTCTATTTAGTACTATCAAAACTTGATTTTATTTATGTTGGTAAACTCGATTATGCTATCATTTGGTTGGGAAAGGGATACTCTACAACTTTTATCTCAATTATGAAAACCAAATTGATTGCACGGTGCCAATATGACATGTCACTACTGATGAATATTGCCGGTGGTGTTGCCACGTGGCACACCATCAAGACCTACAATAATGTTGACATGGGCTCCAACACCACCACTATTTTTAAACAGCGGCACCATATTGGTGGCGCACGGTGTCCACGCCAACAAGGCCTATTTTATCACGCCATAGCTAGACATTTTTGTACTAGTGTCACGGTTGTTGAGAGAATAAGCATTGTCATGGAGGGAAACATAGGGAGAGGGTCGGGCCTCAAACAAGAAGAAGGATGATCATGAGCCGTTTCTCATCACCTTCAAGAAGGAACAAGGCGCCCAAAGTTGTCATTGTTGCGAGTGCTGAAGCAGTGCAAGAATTTCTCCTAATGCCAGAGTAGAGCCACATCTTATAGAAGCGACAATAGCACACACTCACATGGTACGAATAGCATCGATGACAAGACGTAAATCACCAAATGGCAATGGGTGAAAGAATGGTGCAACTACTGAGGCAGATGGGGCATGATAAACCTATGCTGAACAGGGCCTACGGGGACCTTGTGTGGGACGAGCAGAAGACGGGTAGACCAATGAAAGATCTGTCCAACACAGAGGTTGTTCGTCCATGTCTAGAGCTGGTAGATTCTAGTGCTGAACGACCCAAACAACAGTTGTGGGCGAGAGTAGCTTGCTGTGACACAACCGATGGTGACCACACACATGGGTCGGAGGTAGAGGCCTGGTAGGCCACACGCCGCATGGGGGCACACAAAGCAGGTGGGCGACATTGTGGCACCCGATGGTGCTGTAGACATCCGGGGCGACTTTGTGGCGCCCGGTGGTGCCAGAGACATCAAGAGTGCGGAGAGGCAGTGTAGGTTGAAGCCAATGCTCACATTGGGGCTCAGCCGGTGCCACATCCACCGAGGACAAGGAGGAGGCAACCCTGCATGCCATGGCGCGGACCACCATAGGTGGATTGCGAAGGCTAGACACCCAGATCCGGCAAGGATCGGGTACAACCGGGTGCGGCCAGTGCGGGATGGATGGTGGAGAGAAGCAGCATTGCTGGAGAACCATCTGAGAAGGTTGAGGAGTGAATGGGAGGAGTGAAGTTAGGCGAGTAGTGGTCGCAGCGTCCGTGTGTGGTATAGCCGTGGGAAGATGCAACGAGGCAGAGACGACGGGTGAGCAAACATGGGAGCGCATTGGAGGTAGGGGATGGATGGGTGTGCATGGGGAGCGTGCCACACATGGGCGTTGGTGCGAGATGAGGTAAGTCTGGATTTGTGTCGAAAGTAGAGAACGAAGCTGTGATCTAAAGGAGGGCGGCGAGCGTGGATTGTGCGCATCTTGGCCATCGCCATTGGGTTTTGCCCTTGGCCTCCTCCAGGGATGATGATTGCAGGGTTGGCGATGGTGAAGGGCTCTGTGGGTGGCGGCGTGGGGGCCACCGAGGTAGCGAGACCGACCCAAGAGGCAGGGGAAACTTTTCACAAAGTTTGAGTTAGGGGGGGAGTACTTGTAATCACACATATTGTGGTTGATTAGTTACTAAACATACCTCTGTCTCGTTTGTCTTCATGTCTGGAGTAGAGGAACAATCCCAACCACCGCCTCCAAAATTCTCCCCCACGCCTCTGCATCGGTCTCCCTCCACTTTCTCGCCTGGCGGTAAGAGAGGAGTGAGAACCCGTTCGTATGTTCCTTTTTTCTTCTTAGGTTTTGTTTCCCCGATGATGTCATCAAGGTGATGGTGGTCTCTCCCTACCTCAATGACGCCCGATCCGGCACTAGCAAAGGGCCTGTGTGAGTTTTTGTCCCCGGATCTAATTGCTCTCTTTAGATTTCTGGCCTTTCTTTTATTTTTGTCCCCGGATCTAGTAGTTCTCTTCGGATCTTGGTCTTCCATGGGTAGTGTTGAGTATATGTGTTGTGTGTATATTGTGTATTGGGCCCGCCTCCTATTTCTTTGTATAGCTGAGGTCCGTGGCCCACCTATGTACATCATATGTACATGCCTATGCACAAGAGCAATATACCGTGTAATCATAATCTCATACATGGTATTAGTTTTTAGGTTCTAACCTAGTCTTCCGCTCCGCCACCGCGCGCCTCCTCACGCGCCACTGCCGCCGCCAGTCTTCTCCTCGGCCACCGTAGTTTTCCTCCCACCCGGTCCCGCCACTAGCCTCGCGCGTGACCCCACTCGCCCCGATCGCTGCGATCCACATCGCTGCTGCCCATGCCCGATCGCCACCAGACTCGCGTTGCCTTTTGCCGCCAGCTGCCAGATGCCACGCGACGCGCCGTTTGCTGCCAGAAGCCACGCGACGCGCTCGCCAGCTCGACCCGCATCGCTATAGCCCTGCAACCCCCTCGCTAGCTCGCCACCCCATCGCTAGCCTGATCCAGCCATCTGCCGATGCATCTCTCGAGCCGCTGCACTCGCATCGCCCACTCACCTCGCAAGCCGCCGCTGCCGCCGACCCGTCCCGTTTGTGTCATGTCGTCTGTCACCTCCTCCGCGTCCACCAACTCCAACCCGTTGGCCAATGCCAATCCTCCCGACGTCAACGACATCCGCAACCTCAACATCTTCGAGAGGGTGCCGGTTCGTCTCTTGCAGGCGGACTCCTCCTACTACACGTGGAAGACGTATTTTTCCCTCGTGTTCCGGTAGTATCACCTCATCGACCACGTGGACGGCACCGTCGACTCCAGCCCCGTCCCAGAGTTTCATGACTGGTCCACCATTGACACCATGATCATCCGTTGGTTCTTCCTCACCATCTCGCCGGACCTTTTCTAGACGGTCGTGGCAGACGGTGACGATGCCTGTGCCATGTGGACCAAGCTGAACGGGCTCTTCACCGACAACCAGCTTGAGCGTCACGTTTTTTTGCAGCAAGAGTTTTTTGGGTGTCACCAGGACAACGCCTCCGTCGCTGACTATTGTAGCCGCCAGAAGACTCTCGCTGACGAGCTCCGCGATATTGGCGCGAAGATCAATGATGACCTCCTCCTCAGCACGCTCACCGTTGGGCTCAACAAGGACTTCGGCAACCGCGGCGAACCTCAGCCTCATCCCCAACCCGTCCTTCGCCAAGTTCGTTGCGTACCTTCGCTAGGAGGAGCGGCGGATGAAGCAGGTGAAGGCGCAGGCCATCCACACCATTCTCGTTGCCGGCACCACCCTCGGCGCCTCCCGCTGCTCCGGCCGCGCCCCCCTGCCGCACCACCCGGCGCCGCCGCCATACCCGGCGCCCCAGCAGCCGAGGCTGCTTCCACTGCCCTATGGACCGCCCGCCCCTCCCTCCCCTCCTACTGAACGATGCGGTGGGGGCCGATGCGCTGGGGGCCACCGCGGTAGTCAGCAGCAGCAGTCGCAGGGCACCGGCCCGCCCCGTCAGCAGCAGTCACATCAGCAACAGTTCCAGGTGCCCCCTCCGTGGGCCTCCAGCTACAACCTATGGACCGGTGTTGTTTATGCCTACACCATGCCGGTTCCATGGGCTCCTGCACCGACTCTTCCCGTGCCGCGCCCGCCGGCGCACCAGGCGTACTACGCGGCTCCACAGCTGAACGGCACCTACGATGTCCCTACGGCCCCGCCGGTCCTGCCGTCGACACCTTGGTATCCGGCGCTCCTCGCCGCGCTGCACACCGCGGCTACGCCGAACAACTACACTGGACACGGTGATTGGTACATGGACACCGGGGCTACGACTCACATGTTTGCTCATCCTGGTAATCTTGTCTCCTTCACTCCCGTCACCACCGACCGCCGCATCATTGTTGGTGACGGTTCCACACTTCCTATTACACATGTCGGGCACACTTCTTTTCCATCCACTTCCATGCCTATTGCTTTGTCCAACATACTTGTGTCTCCTCATCTTATTAAGAACCTTGTTTCCGTTCGTTGTTTAACTCGTGAAAATCCAATTACTGATAAATTTGACGAGCTTGGTTTTTGTGTCAAGGACGCTCGAACCAGGATGGTACTTCACCATTGTGACAACCTCGATGAGCTCTATCTGGTGCATCCGCCGTCCACCTCCACCACCGCACCGGTTGCTCTCTCCGCTGGTGTCGATCTCTGGCACACTCGTTTGGGTGATCCCAACCCCGTCACACTTCATCATATTCTTAGGAGCTTCATCATATTCACACCTGTCATGCCTGTCGTGTCGGCAAACATGTTCGCCTCCCGTTTAATAACTCCACCACCATAGCTTCTTTTCCTTTTCAGTTGATTCATAGCGATGTGTGGACCTCTCCGGTTCCTAGTAATTCAGGCTATTTATATTATCTGGTTATCCCTGATGATTATTCTCACTATGTGTGGACGTTTCCTTTATGACGAAAGTTGAATGCACTCTCCACTTTGACGGCTTTTTACTCCTATGTCAGCACGCAGTTTGGGCATCCCATCCTTGCTCTTCAGACTGACAATGGAAAAGAGTTCGACAACCTTGCTTTTCGCACTTTTCTGTCGCACCACGGCACACTTTTTTGTCTCATATGCCCGTATACTTCACAGCAAAACGGTCGAGCCGAACGCATCCTTCGCACTCTGAACGACTGCGTTCGCACGCTCCTGCTCCATGCTAATGTGCCACCTCGTTTCTGGCCGGACGCACTCGCTACTGCTTCACTTCTCCTTAACCTTCGCCCCTGCCGCCCACGGTGGAACTATGCACCTCACCATCTTCTCTTCGGTACGACCCATCTTATAATGGCTTGCGTATTTTTGGGTGCCTTTGCTATCCTAGCACTGCCGATTCCGCTCCTCACAAACTCGCACCTCGTTCTGTCGCTTGTATCTTCATCAGTTATCCCTCTAACTCCAAGGGGTATCGGTGCTACGATCCCGTCTCCCGCCGTGTGTTCACTTCCCAACATGTTTACTTTGATCAGCATGTGTTTCCATTTCAGCAGGTACCCCCGGCTGTTCCTCCCGCCACCGGTGACGCGGGCTCCTCAACGCCTCTCCCAGGGTAGTCGCGCGCCTCTCTTGGCCCGCCCTGGCTTTGAGGCGCGCCCCCCCGCATGCGGCTCCTCCTACAACCGCGGCGATGGCGCCTGCGGCGCCCCTGGCGCCCTGTGCCCGTGGTGCCCTCGGCGCCTGCAGAGCCCTTGGAGCCCCGGTGCCCGCGGCCCTCCCGGCACCCGCGCCCCCCGCGCCCGTGTCGGGTCCGGTCACCCGCGCCCATACGGGTGTTTTTCGCCCGAGCTCGCGCTACGCCGCAGATGACTACGTCCATGCGGCGTCCACGTCTGAGCCATCACCCTTGCCGTCCTCCGTTCGAGCCGCTCTTCGTGACCCGCTCTGGATGGCTGCGATGCAAGAGGAGTTTGACGCCCTGTTGCACAACCGGACGTGGCAGCTTGTTCCCCGGCGCCAACATGATTACCGGGAAGTGGGTCTTCAAATACAAGCTCCGTCCCGATGGTACCCTTGATCGCTATAAAGCGTGTTGGGTCGTTCGTGGCTTCCGACAGCGTGCTGGCATCGACTTCACCGACACCTTCGCTCCGGTCGTCAAGCCCGGTACGATACGCACGGTTCTCCACCTTGCGCTCTCCCGGGGTTGGCCGGTGCACCAGATGGACGTCTCCAACGCCTTCCATCATGATCATCTCGAGGAGCAGGTCTTCTGCCAGCAGCCCACATGGTTTGTTGACCCGGTGCTTCCCGATCACGTGTGCCTGCTTTCGCGGTCCTTGTACGGACTCAAGCAGGCTCCGCGTGCCTGGTACCAGCGCATCGCGGCGTTTCTCCACCAGCTTGGGTTCAGCTCTACCCGCTCGGACGCCTCGCTCTTCGTCTATCATTAGGGCTCTAACACGGCCTACTTGCTGCTCTATGTCGACGACATCATCTTGACGGCATGTACGGCTGGTCTCCTCAGTCAACTCAAGGCTCGTCTTCGTGCTGAGTTCGCCATCAAGGACTTGGGTTCTTTGCACTACTTCCTCGGTGTCGAGGTAGTGCACCGTCCGGATGGCTTCTTCCTTCATCAGCGAAAGTACGCTCATGAGCTCCTGGAGCGCGCCGGCATGCTTAACTGCAAGCCCGCCGGCACGCCTGTTGATACGAAGGCCAAGCTTTCTGCCACGGATGGTTATCCTGCTTCAGATGCTGCTTTCTATCGGTCTATCGTTTGTGCTCTCTGGTACCTCATCCTGACTCGGCCGAAGATCCAGTACGCCGTGCAGGAGATGTATCTTCATATGCATGCTCCTCGAGATGTTCACTGGGCTGTCGTCAAGCGGATTCTCTGCTATGTCTGTGGCATTATGGATCTTGGCGTCACGTTTCACGCCTGCGCCGACACCGACCTATGGGAGTGTATGATGATTTGCTAATTGATGAAATTGATTTCTTACCAATAAAAACATAAAAACCATTGGAGATGATTCAACTGTTGATGGTTATGGTATAGTCCACTTTTTTTTGGAGAAAGAAGGGTCTGTCTAGTAGCACATCTCATGACTCAATTAAACTAGAAAAAAAAGATAGAAAAAAACACAATCAAGAATTTTAGCGTAAAATTAATGCCATAGAACTTAGATGTGCAATGCTTAGAGCACGTCTAGATGTGCTCTAGCAAACTCGACAAAAAGAAGAAAACAACAACGCATCCTTGATTTGTTAGTCTATCTAGAATCAGTTCCCGTGGCTCACACGCCTGGAAGGCCACCGCAAATCCCTCCGATATACAAGTACGATATGCAAGAAGGTTGTTCTCGCACGATTACAACTTTTGATTGGAGAAAAATGATGTGTTCCCGAAAAGAAAAGTAGGGAACAAAGATATAGTGTGCTCATCCATGGATTACGGCGTCGAAACGTCTAGAAGGGCACCACAGCCTTCAAACCCTTCCGAGATGAACAATCTTGGGGTGAACAAACAGACACCGGAGCATCTCATGGCAAACCAGAAAAAAAATGTAACAAAAGTAGCACCGTGGTCGTACGTCCAAGCAAGAGCTACAGGCTACAGCTAGCTACCTCGATGAAGCAACGTAACGGATCAGATTGATCGCAAACTGGACATGTAATAAAACGCGTGCCATGAAACCAGTCTGTCGAGAGAGAGTCCATTTCCACCCGAGCGTCCACGTCGTGGCGGGTATCCAACCCGTTGCCAGTAGCCCCTAACAACTCTTCTCCTGCATACTATATACTCACCTGCTTGATTCCCCGCTTCTAGTTCTCATCGGAGCTGCAATCCATCGACCCTCAGCACAACGGCTTAACGCGCGCCACCCCCCGCGCTACGCTGCACACTCCGGTGCTATACGGTCTCCACAGATGGACGCCGACGCTGCCTCCCCGTCGGACCAGCACAGGACGGTGTGGACGGAGCCGCCCAAGAGGCCGGCGGGGCGGATCAAGTACAAGGAGACGCGCCACCCGCTGTACCGCGGCGTGCGGCGTCGGGGGCGGCACGGGCGGTGGGTGTGCGAGGTGCGCGTGCGCGGCACCAAGGAGACAAGGCTCTGGCTCGGCACCTTCCGCACCGCCGAGATGGCGGCGCGAGCGCACGACTCCGCCTCGCTCGCTCTCTCCGGAAGCGCCGCCTGCCTCAACTTCGCCGACTCCGCCTGGCGGATGCTGCTCGTCCTCGCCGCTGGGTCTTCCAGCTTCAGCAGCGCGCGGGAGATCAAGGACGCCGTCGCCGTCGCTGTCGTAGCGTTCCAGCGGCAGCGCTCCATCGCGTCCACGGCCGACGGCGAGAAGGACGTCCAAGGCTCGCCGACGCCGAGCGAGCTGTCCACGTCCAGCGATTTGCTGGACGAGCACTGGTTTGGCGGCACGGATGCCGGATCGTACTACTCGCCGGGCATGTTCATGGAGCCGCCGGAGCGGCCTGAAAACCGCGAGCTCGGTGCCGGCGACGTGTAAAGTTTATAGTTGGTTCTGTACTTCTGTCGCACCAAATATGGGAAGAAACAGAGGGGAATATTTTCCCTCATATGGTCCATGTGTGTTCGTTCATATTGAAAGCCTCCGGTTTCTACTTTGAGAAAGGGCATATTTGCACTTGCGTGTTCTGTGAATAAAGAATACAGTAGTACTTCAGTTATTGTGGACCTGAAGCACTCACGATCTTATATAAGGTACTGCTACTATATTTTATGTTAGTGTAGAAACAAGAAAAAAAAACATTAAAATATAAGACCGTATTTTATGGCAATTCGACTTTGTCTTATAGGAGAACCGAAAAAAAATGTATTTTGGTAGGGAGGGATCGAGAGTGCACATTAGGGAAGTGACCACAATGGAGTTAGTAGACGGCTTTGAAAGAGAAATTCAACTGCATGTACTATTCGTGGAGGTGTGGTGACGAGAAATATCTGAACATCAGGGCAGGGATAACCGTTTAACAACTAACAAATTGCATTAATTAGCTGATGTAGTTAACGTCAATCCAGATGATGTGTTGGATTCACTTTGGGTCATGGGGCCGGCTGGCTAAGTTATTGGAAACTTAACCTCTTCCAGATCCCCTTTATTTGCATTATTCTCAAAAACACAGAGTTTCTGCACTCAGGTGCGTATGCACCTACATGACCCGTGAAATAAGAAGTAAAAAATAGAGAAAATATACAAACAATTCTGATTTCTTTGTGATAAACAAATTGAATATTTTTACCAACATGCAAAGTTTTGTACTGAATGTTTCCATGAAAGTCTGAGAAAAATGATGTTCCAAAAGGACAATATTTAGAGCACATTGAAACTTTGCATGTTGCTAAAACATTCAGTACTGTTTGTAAAAAAAATCAGATTTGTTGAAAACTATTTATATTTTTTCAGAATTTGGTGTTCATCATGGCATGGTTGCATATGCACCCACTACTAGAACATCACTTCAGAAATGTCATGTCATATTGAATAGTATTACATATTCGAAACAATATTTTATTGTACACATAAAAAATAAAAGATTCTGCTAAGAGGTTGGAGTGGATGAATTTGTTATAATATGTATGAGAAAGTAATTCCAAATATATTTTTCTATGAATTTCACTCCTACAAATAAAAGAACGCAGGTAGAAAGACACACTCACAATTTCATGTCCAATTCCTTGGAGCGCTAAGCGAGTTATAGCTTTCACTCATTTTCATTAGGGGCCCATAAGGAAGTTATAACGTCCATCTCTTATCGCAAAAAAAAAAAACGTCCATCACACGATGAGACAGTCGCGTGCTGCTTTTTTTTTGGAGCAAACTAAGCTCCAAAATGTCCCCGAAGATGCAGGAAGAAGATATCCCATATACAAGAGGTACCAACTTCATGCATTCCTTCCACGCAGCGGAGGGGGCATTATTATAACACCTCGTTTGTCTTGCAATAATTAAATTCTACTCATTCAGTTGAATTCCAAAGCCAATTCCGTTTAATTTTGAGTTTTCTATATAATTATATGAATTATAATGTTTATGTTTGGATGTCACATGCAAATGAAGGTCACTACTATATGGAATTTAGCTTTTTAGAATTTCAACCTCGTGTTCACACATCAAATTTACTAGGAACGAATTAAATTAGCCCAACATTAACCACATAAAGAGCATCCACTTTGAGTTTATTAGCAGACCAATCCATACAAGTATGTGTAATGTAGGCTTCCATAAAACTTTGACATTTAAAATTTGAACCATGTGTTCACAGGTAAATTTCCATTTTTTTCCTTTTGGAATTTTTATAGACAATGACATTGTGATGAACAAATTTGAGCTTATTGGCAGATCACTTCGTGCAAGTGTGTCTCATGTAGCTGTAAAGATGCCCTCGTAAATCTATGGTATTTACTTCCTCTGTAAAGAAATATAAAAGCGTTTAGATTTATTTTTTTGCGGGGTATAAAAGTGTTTAGATTACAAGAGTAGTGATCTGAATGCTCTTATAGTTCTTTACGGAGGGAGTACTATTTTTATCTCATGTTCACACTTTTTTTTGAAATTACAGTAAATTTTTATTCAAGCAAAAAAGAAAGTAAAACGGCAGGCCAACGGACACCACTAACGACAACGCTGCAGTACGTATGCTTACGAAATGGTTCTAAAAATAGGCGCTATTCGTTCACGAGCGGTGACTATATCGGGGATCTGGCAGCTTAATCCACTCCACTGGCTGGTCTAGACGTACGCTACGCTAATTAATCCAGAAGATGTGGTACGGAAGCCATCTACTAGTCACTAGTCGGCCGATTGAGGCCAAGTTGGGGCCCTGGATCAGAGATCTTTTCACTGCTTCACGTCGTGATCACGAGCTGTCGCTTCCCCTCCGTCCTCTAAATCCTATGGCCAACTGGCACGATGCCAAGATGTGATGCGTTTGTCCTCACTTGGTTAGATATGTGGCTCCATCCACTAAAAAGAAGAAAGATAGGTGGCTCCATTATGCTAGTTATTCTTCCGATGACTTGTAGCAAGGACGGGTAAAACGTACTACAAGGAGGTACAGCAGGTGAGGCAGCGAGCAAAGTGATTTGGACACCCCCCCCCCCCTCCGCCCCCGCGTCATCTCCACCGAGGCGACTCGGGGGAAACCCTAAATCGCCGCCGCCGCACCCCTACTTCCCCCTCCCCCTCCCCTCCGCCGCCGCCAGAGGTGTGCACCGGCGTGCGCTCGACACCGATGAAGGTGGCGGCAGGGGATCCGGCGGCTCCACATAGCGTGGAGGGCTCGGCATCCGGGGCGGCGGCCCCGGGCGGAGAGCGCCGGGTGGCCCGGGCGGCGGGCCACCCTGGCCGGAGCTGGTGAGGCGCCTCCCTCGGTCTCGCGGGGGACGAGGAGGTGTCGGTCCACGGTCGCTGGTGTGCGGCCTCCCCTGCGCGGTTGCCGTCGCCAGATGCATCTCATCCTCTTCGCCCCGATCTGCTCCTCCATCGCCGGATCCGGGTCCTCCCGGGTGTCGGCAGCGCGGATCTCGTCGAGGGGGTTGGTTCCGGGGGAAACCCCTGGCCGGCGCAGCCACATCGCAGGCGACACCCTGGGCGCCGTACCCCTCCCTGGAGGCTGTGGTGAGGATCCTTCCCCCTCCTTCCGTTCCCTACTAGGTGAAAGCCTATGTCCCCTGATTCGGGCAGCGACGACACATCCGTGTCGTGTTCCTTCTTGGAGGCGCAGTCCGGGGATCGCAGGGGCGGCGAGAGAGTCGGGTTGTGGGTGTGATGGTGGAGGGTGGCAGCTTGGCTCGACGCTTCACTGCCTTTTCTTCGGTGGCTCATCGCTGTTGCCCTTGTTGCTGCGTCTGTGGCCGACAGCTCTAGCCCTTCGGTGTGGCTTAACCGCGGACGACGACGGTGCTCGGAATGGTGTGCTCTGAGCTAGCAGGTCTGCTCCTAGTTCTTTCTTCATGTGCAGCTTGGGCGTCTTCCTCTGGGTTCTAGGGTGAATCGAGCTGCCGCCTGCCGGTGCGGCATCCTTCGAGCCAGGATGGGAGGGCAGGGGCCCTTGGCAGTGGCAGTTCCAGAGGAGTGTCAGTGCTGTCTTCGATTTTGGCTACGATCACGAAGCTTGCGCGGTGGCGCATCCTCTCAAGTTCGTAGCTTGTCCGGTTGGTGTAGGTCGTCCTGTAGGGTGTTGGCGGCAGCATGGCGTGTTCTTGCTATCGTTGCTGCCTTTGAGTCTGTTTCGCTTTGCTCCTTGTATCAGCCGCTTGGTTCTCTTCTTGCTTTCCTTGTTAGTTGGTGTTCTTATAATCCTGGCCGGTTGATGGCTTTGTTAATTCAAAGCCGGGCTCTTCTTGAGCCTTCGTTCTAAAAAAAACGTACTACAAGCAAACAAAAGTGATCCCTATGGCACATAATGGCAACACCACATGACATCAAATCATCCGGTCGTGTCTGTTTTGGGATAAACAAACACAAAGCGCGACCAAACGCATAGGAGTAAACGAACGAGCGTCCATTTTTCGTTCTCTTTCGATTCATTCCCGACCCAACTTTGAGTTGCGTTGTGTTAGTGTCGAAACAGACACGCACGGACGGGCGCGACGCGTGCCCATATCTTTCCCTGACCCTTCCGTTGGGGACATAGGCGCCCCCTTTTCTCTCCATCCTCCCAGCCACCCCCAAACCCCCGAACCCTACCCGCGAATGCCACCGCCATTTTCTCGGCTTCCCCCCTGCACGACGCACCCCCTCCTCCTCCCGCCCCACCCCCCACACCCCCTCCCCCCGCCGTTGTCTCGGCCGCGTCGTTGTCCAGCCTGGCCACCGGATTGTGTGCATCTGGCCACCTCATTTGTGCGCATCCAGCCACATCCTGCCGCCGGTGGGCTATGCCTAGCCATGGATAGGCCGGGCACCGGACCGCACAGCCCTGGCAACAACTCTGGGCCGCATGCACACATGGAATCCGCTTCTAGCCGCTCGGATCTACCCCGCCAGAATGGCCGACAAACATACGCCCGGCCGTCGTCCGGGGTCGGCGCTGCCCTAGCGTCTGGTCGGCTCACCGTTGCCGCTCATAAAGTGCGACAACTTCCCGCGTCAAGTCATTCTCCGCGTTTCTACCACGCTGAAACATCAGGGTGGGTGTTCATCAAGTGCAAAAAAAAGGTATATGCTTGTTTTTCTTCGGTTGTGCTTCTGGATTGGGCGTAATTTTAATAGCTCTTGGCTCATATGTAAATTTATGTGTAGGATGGATGCAAGTTTGGGTATTGGGAAGAAGAAATACATCGATCTATGGGAAGCAACGTCTATTTCTTTAGAATCAAAGAACAAAGAGGTATAAAAGATCGAGAATCTGCAGGTCAACAATGAAGGCATCAAGAAGATATTAATCCAACTTATGGGAGCAGTTATGGCAGTTGAATTTCTTATAAAATGTCTAATTATGGTTCTTGTTTTTTTTGTCTTACTATTCTAGTCAAGATTTGATAAATGTACTACCATGTATCAAAATGTCGTTGATGAAATAAATTGTGTTGGCAAAAAAGTGCATACAGCCGGACAAGATGGGGCCGAAATGCAGCTGCGTGTTGGACACATGACCGACATATCCACAAATCTGAGTGGACACCGCCTTATTGCCATCCTTAAACAGACGAAATTCAAATTAAACGAACGTCGGTTGGGTCGTGTGTTGGAGTTGCCCTGAGCAGAAGGAAGGAGATAGATATCGAGGGTGTGACCCTACCGCTTCGTTCGTCTCCTTCCGTGGCGCGCCGCTGCCACAACCCGAGCGCCCCGCCGGGTAACCACTAGACCATCTTCTCTATTTATTCTTCCCCGCCTCGGTTCTCTTCTTCTCATCCCAACTCCACCGCTCAAACCAACCTGCAACTCTCAAGGCAGCGACTTTCCGCTAGTTTTTGACGCTGCAACCGATGGACACCGCCGCCCCCGGCTCCCCGCGTGAGGGGCACAGGACGGTGTGCTCCGAGCCGCCCAAGAGGCTGGCAGGGCGGACCAAGTTCAAGGAGACGCGCCACCCGCTGTACCGCGGCGTGCGGCGGCGGGGCCGGCTCGGGCAGTGGGTGTGCGAGGTGCGCGTGCGCGGCGCGCAAGGGTACAGGCTCTGGCTCGGCACCTTCACCACTACCGAGATGGCGGCGCGCGCGCACGACTCCGCCGTCCTCGCGCTCCTCGACCGCGCCGCTTGCCTCAACTTCGCCGACTCCGCCTGGCGGATGCTGCCCGTCCTCGCGGCTGGCTCGTCCCGCTTCAGCAGCGCGCGGGAGATCAAGGACGCCGTCGCCGTCGTGGAGTTCCAGCGGCAGCGGCCCGTCCTGTCCACGCCGGAGACGCACGACGGCGAAAAGGACGTCCAAGGCTCACCGACGCCGCGCGAGCTGTCCACGTCCAGCGACTTGTTGGACGAGCACTGGTTTGGCGGCATGAACGCCGGCTCGTACTATGCGAGCTTGGCGCAGGGGATGCTCATGGAGCCGCCGGCCGCCAGAGCGCGGAGCGAGGATGGCGGCGAATACAGCGGCGTCCAGACGCCGCTTTGGAACACTTATCCGACTAATTAAGCCATGTACACTTTTAGAAACTACTCCTAGACTACTAGTGGTTGTGTTCGTCCAAATATGGGAAGATACAGAGTAAGCATCAGGAGCAATTTTTCTTCCCGTATTTGAGAGCTTCCGGTTTCTATTTGCAGGGATGAAGGACTGAATTTGTCTATAAACTATAAAGACCAAAGAAAAATGACCATATCTGGTAGCCTAGTACTCACAGGTGCACTGAATCTCCATGGACCGGAATCAAAATATCTTATGGCAACATGGAGAAGAAAACGACAAATGAAAAGGATGTCGCTGTTGAGTGCTACAACTTGACAAAAATAATGGTTGTTGGACAGATTATATGCCAAAGCATACGATTCATTCTGGGTGTGAGTCTAAAATATTTCGAGTGTTAGAGTTGTGTCGACTATGGTACTCCCTCCGTCCTTGAAACAGAGGCGGAGGACGAAAAGAATTAAAGGTGTGGCGAACTTTTAAGAATTTTTCTTTATGCAAAACCATAATACAACGTGAAGGACGCTTTCATGGGTGCTTGGGTTTGAGCTAGTGTCAATACCAAGTACTTCAAAATATCTTGTTAAATCGACAGTTCACGTTTCAAATTGTCACTAAAATTACTACAATTGCATATTATAAGTTGTTCAAAAATGTCAATAAAATCCAGAGAAAATTACCTCTCCCCTTTTCCTTTCGCTTTGCTAATCCCTTGTCCTTCCTATTCATACTGTTGGCGTAGATGATGCCGCACCGTGATGCCGACCGTGAAGGACGCGACGTTGGCTAGGAGCAGCCTGCACTATGCCTTGCCACCGCTCTATGTGCCCTGCACGGCACCGGCCAGCCACCTGCTTGCTCGACGGCCACAACCACGGTCATCCGCCTCATCCTGGCTGGCCAGCCGCGGCCGCCGTTCTAGGTAGCGAGCTGCGCTGTGTTGATTGTGGTGTGCGTCTCAGTATGGGGGATTTTTTTTACTTTTTTTTAGGAAACGGTATGGCTTTTTTTAGCAAAGGAAATAGTATGGCTGTATAGGGGAGCTGGGCGTGTACTGCAGTGTGGGGGTCCTGTACAAGCGCGTTGGTTGGTGCTGGCTCGATGGCGACTTGGCCCAACTGCGTCTGCCGTGCGTTGGACTTGGGAAATGACAACCAGCATCGTGACCCAATGTTCTAGTGATTTTTCCAGCGATGAATGTGACTATGCCTAGTAGCGTATGTATACAAGAAAATTTGTACCGATTCAAGGTATGGCGGCCGCCAGCCCTTGCCCACTGGGGTCCTCCGCCAGTGCTTGAAAAAGTGCACTTCCAACTTTCTTGGAAAGTTAAATTTTTTTATGTTTGACTGTATTTATACTATAATACACCAATATTTATGCCGTCAAATTAGTAGCATTCGATTCATGACATAATATATTTTCATCATATACCTATTTGGTTTTACAAACATTGATATATTTTTGCACAAACTCGGTCAAACTTTCAAATAGTTTGACTCTCCAACAAAGTTGGAAGTACACACTTTCAAGAACGGATCGAGTATGCAAATTAGATTACAGTTGGACTTTTGTAGTATTGTGTTTAGATAGGATATGGAGTCCTGTCCTAATAGGACAGTTGTATCCTAGGCGTCTTGTATATAGGGGTAGACACATGATGTAACCTATGCCAACATTTTTTTTGCGAATAGAGAGCTCTTATTACTCAATCACGGAATTCTTACAATCATCAACCACCAACTCAAGGACCTTAGGAGGACCTGAACCGATCCAAGTCATAGTTCTACCTTCTAACCTAGCAAAAGTAGCAAGACTGTCACTAATTTATTTTGACTGCGAATAACATGAGTAATACAAGTTTCTCGAAGACTTCTCGAATGCCTAATTTCCTTCACCAGTGAAGCATAAACTGATCTATTTTATCTCCAGCTTCTGAATCATTGCGACCACCATTAGCGAGTCCATCTCGATGGCTATAGGACGATCACTTCTTTGGATAGCTAGGGAAATCCCTTCCATACATGCACAGAGCTCCGCCTCCAAAGCATCCCGGCAAGCGAACAATTGCCTGCAGGCTGAAACAATAACAAAACCGGCCTCATCGCGCAAGATCATACCCGCGCCGGCTGATCCATTTTGTCCAAATGAGCCATCAGTGTTCAACATAACCCATCCATGCACAGGTGGCCTCGACTCCATAGTACTGTCCATAATAGCAGTACGTACTGTAATTGTTTCATATGATATGAATGATTTCCCTTTGCAAGGATCTCCATGCTTATTCAGCTTAGTCCCAATCAGCGAGTCAAGGTAACTCTGGAGAAACCTGCAAGAAGCATCAACAAGAGGCGCTGATTTCTGGTGAAATAACAGCACACGAACGCAAAGAAAGCCTGCGGTATGTGCCGACGTCCAGGGCGACCGGGTGCGGTATTATAGCGGTGTCATGGGGAGGAGGGCCCATAGTCAATCCCCAGGGATATAGTCATATCGGTGAACCTCGTTAACAAATCTCGGTGTCGTGTTTGTGTGATTGCTTGGTCCTCGGATGATCGACGGTATGCCTCGAATTTATTCTAACAAGTGGTATCATGAGCTAGGTTATCTTGAGGTTGTGGAAGGTTGATCTTAGGCTAGTCATAGTGAGGAGTAACTTAGACTAGTGTCATGCATATGACACTAGTCTTTTTTACTACCTTCATAGTGCAAAGTAATATACAAGTAGTATCATAGATGATAGCATTTATTACATTATAGACTCATTTTGCTTTGGGTTGTGTTATGTTACAGTAACATATTATGTTACTCCAAACACTGTTGGAAATATGCCCTAGAGGCAATAATAAATTGGTTATTATTATATTTCCTTGTTCATAATAATCGTTTATTATCCATGCTAGAATTGTATTGATAGAAAACTCAGATACATGTGTGGATACATAGACAACACCATGACCCTAGTAAGCCTCTAGTTGACTAGCTCGTTGATCAATAGATGGTTGCGGTTTCCTGACCATGGACATTGGATGTCGTTGATAACGGGATCACATCATTAGGAGAATGATGTGATGGACAAGACCCAATCCTAAGCCTAGCACAAAGATCGTGTAGTTCGTATGCTAAAGCTTTTCTAAATGTCAAGTATCATTTCCTTAGACCATGAGATTGTGCAACTCCCGGATATCGTAGGAATACTTTGGGTGTGCCAAACGTCACAACGTAACTGGGTGGCTATAAAGGTACACTACAGGTATCTCCGAAAGTGTCTGTTGGGTTGGCACGAATCGAGACTGGGATTTGTCACTCCGTGTAAACGGAGAGGTATCTCTGGGCCCACTCGGTAGGACATCATCATAATGTGCACAATGTGACCAAGGAGTTGATCACGGGATGATGTGTTACAGAACGAGTAAAGAGACTTGCCGGTAATGAGATTGAACAAGGTATCGGGATACCGACGATCGAATCTCGGGCAATTATCGTACCACTAGACAAAGGGAATTGTATACGGGATTGATCAAATCCTCGACATCGTGGTTCATCCGATGAGATCATCGTGGAACATGTGGGAACCAACATGGGTATCCAGATCCCGCTGTTAATTATTAACCGGAGAACGTCTTGGTCATGTCTGCATGGTTCCCGAACTCGTAGGGTCTACACACTTAAGGTTCGATGACGCTAGGGTTATAAGGAATAGATATACGTGGTTACCGAATGTTGTTCGGAGTCCCGGATGATATCCCGGACGTCACGAGGAGTTCCGGAATGGTCCGGAGGTAAAGATTTATATATGAGAAGTCCTATTTTGGTCACCGAAAAGGTTTCGGGTTTTATCGATAACGTACCGGGACCACCGGGAGGGTCTCGGGGGTCCACCAAGTGGGGCCACAAGCCCCGGAGGGCTGCATGGGCCAAGTGTGGGAGGGGACCAGCCCCAGGTGGGCTGGTGCGCCCCCCCACAAGGGCCCAAGGCGCCTAAGGGAAGGAGGGGGGGCAAACCCTAAGGGCAGATGGGCCTTAGGGCCCATGCCTGGTGCGCCTCCCTCTCCCCCTCCCCTGACCGCCCCTCCAGATGGGATCTGGGCTGGCCGCCGCCCCTAGGGTGGAACCCTAGGTGGGGGCGCAGCCCCCTCCCTCTCCCCTATATATAGTTGAGGTCTTTGGGGCTGCCAACACATGAGTTTCTGACCTCTCCCTGGCGCAGCCCTACCTCTCTTTCTCCTCATATCTCGTGGTGCTTGGCGAAGCCCTGCTGGATCACCATGCTCCTCCACCACCACCGCGCCGTTGTGCTGCTGCTGGATGGAGTCTTCCTCAACCTCTCCCTCTCTCCTTGCTGGATCAAGGCATGGGAGACGTCACCGGGTTGTACGTGTGTTGAAGGCGGAGGTGCCGTCCGTTCGGCACTAGGATCTCCGGTGATTTGGATCACGACGAGTACGACTCCTTCAACCCCGTTCTCTTTAATGCTACCGCTTAGCGATCTACAAGGGTATGTAGATGCACTCTCCTTCCCCTCGTTGCTGGTTTCTCGATAGATAGATCTTGGTGACACGTAGGAAAATTTTGAATTTCTGCTACGTTACCCAACAGTGGCATCATGAGCTAGGTCTATGCGTAGTTTCTTTTCACGAGTAGAACACAAAGTAGTTGTGGGCGTTGATTTTGTTCAATATGCTTACCGTTACTAGTCCAATCTTGATTCGGCGGCATTATGGGATGAAGCGGCCCGGACCGACCTTACACGTACTCTTACGTGAGACTGGTTCCACCGACTGACATGCACTAGTTGCATAAGGTGGCTAGCGGGTGTCTGTCTCTCCCACTTTAGTCGGATCGGATTCAATGAAAAGGGTCCTTATGAAGGGTAAATAGCAATTGGCATATCACGTTGTGGTTTTTGCGTAGGTAAGAAACGTTCTTGCTAGAAACCCATAGCAGCCACGTGAAACATGCAAACAACAATTAGAGGACGTCTAACTTGTTTTTGCAGGGTATGCTATGTGATGTGATATGGCCAATAAGAATGTGATGAATGATATGTGATGTATGAGATTGATCATGTTCTTGTAATAGGAATCACGACTTGCATGTCGATGAGTATTACAACCGGCAGGAGCCATAGGAGTTTCTTAATTTATTTATGACCTGTGTGTCAACATGAACGTCATGCAATTGCTTTACTTTATTGCTAACCGTTAGCTGTAGTAGTAGAAGTAATAGTTGGTGAGACAACTTCATGAAGACACGATGATGGAGATCATGATGATGGAGATCATGGTGTCATGCCGGTGACGATGATGATCATGGAGCCCCGAAGATGGAGATCAAAAGGAGCAAAGTGATGATGGCCATATCATGTCACTATTTGATTGCATGTGATGTTTATCATGTTTTTACATCTTATTTTCTTAGAACGACGGTAGTAAATAAGATGATCCCTCATTAAAATTTCAAGAAAGGGTTTCCCCTAACTGTGCACCGTTGTGAAAGTTCGTCGTTTCGAAGCACCACATGATGATCGGGTGTGATAGATTCTAACGTTCGAATACAACGGGTGTTGACGAGCCTAGCATGTACAGACATGGCCTCGGGACACATGCGAAACACTTAGGTTGACTTGACGAGCCTAACATGTACAGACATGGCCTCGGAACACGGAAGACCGAAAGGTCGAATATGAGTCGTATAGAAGATACGATCAACATGAAGATGTTCACCGATGTTGACTAGTCCGTCTCACGTGATGATCGGACACGACCTAGTTGACTCGGATCATGTAACCACTTAGATAACTAGAGGGATGTCTATCTGAGTGGGAGTTCATAAGATGAACTTAATTATCCTGAACATAGTCAAAAGGTCTTCGCAAATTATGTCGTAGCTCGCGCTTCAGTTCTACTGTTTAGATATGTTCCTAGAGAAATTTTAGTTGAAAGATGATAGTAGCAATTATGCGGACTAGGTCCGTAAACTGAGGATTGTCCTCATTGCTTCATAGAAGGCTTATGTCCTTAATGCACCGCTCAGTGTGCTGAGCCTCGAATGTCGTCTGTGGATGTTGCGAACATCTGACATACACATTTTGATAACTACGTGATAGTTCAGTTAAACGGTTTAGAGTTGAGGTACTGAAGACATTTTGAAACGCCGCGAAACATATGAGATGTTTCGAGGGCTGAAATTGGGATTTCAGGCTCGTGCCCATGTCAAGAGGTATAAGACCTCCGATGATTTTCTTAGCCTGCAAACTAAGGGAGAAAGGCTCAATTGTTGAGCTTGTGCTCAGATTGTCTGAGTACAACAATCATTTGAATCGAGTGGGAGTTGATATTCTAGATGAGATACTGATGTTTCTCCGAACTCATTACCACCAAGCTGCTAGAGCTTCGTGATGAACTATAATATATCAGGGACATATATGATGATCCTTGAGATATTCGCGATGTTTGACACCACAAAAGTAGAAATCAAGAAGGAGCATCAATTGTTGATGGTTGGTGAAACCACTAGTTTCAAGGAGGGCAAGGGCAAAAAGGGATACTTCATGAAACGGCAAATCAGCTGCTGCTCTAGTGAAGAAACCCAAGGTTGAACCCAAACCCGAGACTAAGTGCTTCTGTAATAAGGGGAACAGCCACTGGAGCAGAATTACCCTAGATACTTGGTAGATGAGAAGGCTGGCAAAGTCGATAGAAGTATATTGGATATACATTGTGTTAATGTGTACTTTACTAGTACTCCTAGTAGCACCATGGTATTAGATACCGGTTCGGTTGCTAAATGTTAGTAAACTCGAAAATAAAAAGCTGCGAGGTAAACGGAGACTAGCTAAAGGTGAGCTGGCGATATGTGTTGGAAGTTTTTCCCAAGCTTGATGTGATCAAGCATCGCACGCTCCCTCTACCATCGAGATTGGTGGTTGCGTTGAGCATAGACATGATTGGATTATGTCTGTCACAATACAGTTATTCATTCAAGGAGAATAATGGTTACTCTGTTTATTTGAATAATGCCTTCAATGGTCTTGCACCTAAAATGAATGGTTTATTGAATCTCGATCGTAGTGATACACATGTTCATGACAAAAAGATATAAGATAGTAATGATAGTACCACCTACTTGTGGCACTGCCACGTAAGTCATATCGGTATAAAACGCATGAAGAAGCTCCATATTGATGGATCTTTGGGCTCACTCGTTTTGAAAAGTTTGAGACATGCGAACCATGTCTATTGGTGTATATGCATGAAGAAACTCCATGCAAATGGACCATTTGGACTCACTTGATTTTGAATCACCTGAGACATGCAAATCATACCACATGGGCAAGATGACTGAAAGCCTCGTTTTCAGTAAAATGGAACTAGAAAGCAACTTGTTGGAAGTAATACATTTTGATGTGTGCAGTCCAATGAGTGCTGAGGCGTGTAGTGGATATCGTTATGTTCTTACTTCACAAATGATTTGAGTAGATGTTGAGTATATTTACTTGATGAATCACGAGTCTGAATTATTGAAAGGTTCAAGTAATTTCAAGGTGAAGTTGAAAGATCGTCGTGACAAGAGGATAAAATATCTATGATATGATCATAGAGATGAATATCTGAATTACGAGTTTGGCACAGAATTAAGATATTGTGGAAATTGTTTCACAACTAATACAGCCTGGAACACCATAGTGTGATGGTGTGTCCGAACATCATAACTGCACCCTATTGGATATGATGCATACCATGATGTCTCTTATCGAATTACCACGATAGTTTATGGGTTAGGCATTAGAGACAACCACATTCACTTTAAATAGGGCACCACGTAATTCCGATGAGATGACACCGTATGAACTATGGTTTAGAGAAACCTAAGCTGTCATTTCTTAAAAGTTTGGGGCTGCGACGCTTATGTGAAAAAGTTTCAGGCTGATAAGCTCGAACCCAAAGCGGATAAATGCATCTTCATAGGACACCCAAAACAGTTGGGTATACCTCCTGTCTCAGATCCGAAAGCAATAAGGGATTGTTTCTAGAATCGGGTCCTTTCTCGAGGAAAAGTTTCTCTCGAAGGAATCGAGTGGGAGGATGGTGGAGACTTGATGAGGTTATTGAACCGTCACTTCAACTAGTGTATAGCAGGGCACAAAGAGTTGTTCCTGTGGCACCTACACCAATTGAAGTGGAAGCTTATGATATTGATCATGAGACTTCGGATCAAGTCACTCCCAAACCTCGTAGGATGACAAGGATGCGTACTACTTCAGAGTGGTACGTAATCCTGTCTTGGAAGTCATGTTGCTACACAACAATGAACCTACGAGCTATGGAGAAGCGATGGTGGGCCCGGATTCCGATAAATGGCTCGAGGCCATAAAATCCGAGAGAGGATCCATGTATGAAAACAAAGTGTAGACTTTGGCAGAACGGTTCGATGGTCGTAAGGCTGTTGAGTACAGATGGATTTTTTTAAAGGAAGACGGACAATGATGGTAAATATCACCACTAAGAAAGCTCGACTTGTCATTAAGATGTTTTCCGACAAGTTCAAGGAGTTGACTATGATGAGACTTTCTCACTCGTAGTGATGCTAAGAGTCTGTTGGAATTATATTAGCATTATTTATGAAATCTTGCAGATAGGATGTCAAACATTGTTTCCTCGACGATTTTCTTGAGGAAAGGTTGTATGTGATACAACCGGAAGGTTTTGTCAATCCTGAAAGATGCTAATAAGTATGCAAAGCTCCAGCAATCCTTCTAAGGACTGGAGTAAGCATCTCGGAGTTGGAATGTATGCTTTGATGAGATGATCAAAGATTTTGGGTGTATACAAAGTTTATGAGAAACTTGTATTTCCAAAGAAGTGAGTGGGAGCACTATAGAATTTCTGACGAATATATGTTGTTGACATATTGTTGATCAGAAATGACGTAGGATTTCTGGAAAGCATATAGGGTTATTTGAAAGTGTTTTTCAATGGAAAGCCTGGATTAAGCTACTTGAACATTGAGCATCAAGATCTATAAGGATAGATCAAAACGCTTAATGGTACTTTCAAATGAGCACATACCTTGACATGATCTTGAAGGTGTTCAAGATGGATCAGTCAAAGAAGGAGTTCTTGCCTGAGTTGTAAGGTATGAAGTTAAGACTTAAAGCTCGACCGCGGCAGAAGAAAGAGGAAGGACGAAGGTCGTCCCCTATGCTTTTGTCATAGGCTCTATACGGTATGCCATGCTGAGTACCGCACCTGATGTGTGCCTTGCCACATATCTGGCAAGAGGGTACAAAGGTAATCTAGGAGTAGATCACCAGATAGCGGTAAATTATCCTTAGAGGAATAAGGATATGTTTCTCGGTTATGGAGGTGATAAAGAATTCGACGTAAAGAGTTACGTCGATGCAAGCTTAACACCTATCCGGATAGCTCTGACTAGAGATACCGGATACGTATAATGGAGCAACAATTTAGAATAGCTCCAAGTAGAACAATTATTTGAAATGGCTCCAAATGTAGCGTAGTAGTTCCATCTACAAGATGACATAGAAATTTGCGAAGTACATACGGATCTGAATGTTGCAGACCCGTTGACTGAAACCTCTCTCACAAGCATAACATGATCAAACCCAGAACTCCTTGGGTGTTGGTCACATGGGGATGTGACCTTGAGTGCTAATCACATATCGATGTGAACTGGATTATTGACTCTAGTGCAAGTGGGAGACTGTTGGAAATATGCCCTAGAGGCAATAATAAATTGGTTATTATTATATTTCCTTGTTCATGATAATCGTTTATTATCCATGCTAGAATTTTATTGAGAGAAAACTCAGATACATGTGTGGATACATAGACAACACCATGTCCCTAGTAAGCCTCTAGTTGACTAGCTTGTTGATCAATAGATGGTTGCGGTTTCCTGACCATGGACATTGGATGTCGTTGATAACGGGATCACATCATTAGGCGAATGATGTGATGGACAAGACCCAATCCTAAGACTAGCACAAAGATCGTGTAGTTCGTATGCTAAAGCTTTTCTAAATGTCAAGTATCATTTCCTTAGACCATGAGATTGTGCAACTCCCGGATACCGTAGGAATACTTTGGGTGTGCCAAATGTCACAACGTAACTGGGTGGCTATAAAGGTACACTACAGGTATCTCCGAAAGTGTCTGTTGGGTTGGCACGAATCGAGACTGGGATTTGTCACTCCGTGTAAAGGGAGAGGTATCTCTGGGCCCACTCGATAGGACATCATCATAATGTGCACAATGTGACCAAGGAGTTGATCACGGGATGATGTGTTACGGAACGAGTAAAGAGACTTGCCGGTAATGAGATTGAACAAGGTATCGGGATACCGATGATCGAATCTCGGGCAATTATCGTACCACTAGACAAAGGGAATTGTATACGGGATTGATCGAATCCTCGACATCATGGTTCATCCGATGAGATCATCGTGGAACATGTGGGAACCAACATGGGTATCCAGATCCCGCTGTTGGTTATTAACCGGAGAACGTCTCGGTCATGTCTGCATGGTTCCCGAACCCGTAGGGTCTACACACTTAAGGTTCGATGACACTAGGGTTATAAGGAATAGATATACGTGGTTACCGAATGTTGTTCGGAGTCCCGGATGATATCCCGGACGTCATGAGGAGTTCCGGAATGGTCCGGAGGTAAAGATTTATATATGGGAAGTCTTGTTTTGGTCACCGGAAAGGTTTCGGGTTTTATCGGTAACGTACCGGGACCACCGGGAGGGTCCCGGGGGTCCACCAAGTGGGGCCACAAGCCCCGGAGGGCTAGATGGGCCAAGTGTGGGAGGGGACCAGCCCCAGGTGGGCTGGTGCGCCCCCCCACAAGGGCCCAAGGCGCCTAAGGGGAGGAGGGGGCAAACCCTAAGGGCAGATGGGCCTTAGGGCCCATGCCTGGTGCGCCTCCCTCTCCCCCTCCCCTGGCCGCCCCACCAGATGGGATCTGGGCTGGCCGCCGCCCCTAGGGTGGAACCCTAGGTGGGGGCGCAGCCCCCTCCCTCTCCCCTATATATAGTTGAGGTCTTTGGGGCTGCCAACACATGAGTTTCTGACCTCTCCCTGGCGCAGCCCTACCTCTCTTTCTCCTCATATCTCGCGGTGCTTGGCGAAGCCCTGCTGCATCACCATGCTCCTCCTCCACCACCACGCTATTGTGCTGCTGCTGGATGGAGTCTTCCTCAACCTCTCCCTCTCTCCTTGCTGGATCAAGGCATGGGAGACGTCACCGGGTTGTACGTGTGTTGAACACGGAGGTGCCGTCCGTTCAGCACTAGATCTCCGGTGATTTGGATCACGACGAGTACGACTCCTTCAACCCCGTTCTCTTGAACGCTTCCGCTTAGCGATCTACAAGGGTATGTAGATGCACTCTCCTTCCCCTCGTTGCTGGTTTCTCCATAGATAGATCTTGGTGACACGTAGGAAAATTTTGAATTTCTGCTACGTTACCCAACAAACACCTCTCTCCTCATTAACTCTATGCCACATAAGCAAAACTGTCTTGAAATGCGCTATGTTACTTGCTAAGTTACTCCCACTATGTAACGCCCCGGACACACCCGCTGGTGGTCGTTACTCCTGGCGGGATCTAGACTGGCCCCACAGATCAATACTATTCTTTTCTGCGCACTTTGTCCTCACTCGTGCGCACCCGGGAGAAACTTCCCGGTCGGTCACCCATCCTGACACTACTCCAAGCTGAGCACGCTTAACTTTGGAGTTCTGTCCGAATGGGCTCCCAGAAAAGAAGGAATTCCTTATTGATATGAGTAGTCTATCATCCCTAATAAGCCAGGCTATCACATACACCCCCACTCAGAGGAACCGACGTCCTCGTCGGGCCACAGGAACGTTCCCTCTTGGCACAAACGTCTGTGCTTCCAGTCCGGTACATGTGCGATGCCGGGTGTCACGACGGGTCACAAACGTCATGAACAACATGACCATGCACCTGTCCGCAACCATCCGTGTAACCGCGAGGGTCGGCTCTGATACCAACTTGTAACGCCCCGGACACATCCGCCGATGGTCGTTACTCCTAGCGGGATCTAGACTGGCCCCACAGATCAATACTAGTCTTTTCTATGCACTTTGTCCTCACTCGTGCGCACCCGGGAGCAACTTCCCGGTCGGTCACCCATCCTGACACTACTCCAAGCTGAGCACGCTTAACTTTGGAGTTCTGTCTGAATGGGCTCCCGGAAAAGAAGGAATTCCTTATTGATATGAGTAGTCTATCATCCCTAATAAGCCAGGCTATCACACACTATGACCAGCCTTAGAAGAGGAAGCGGTCTGAACTCCAAAGGCGATGTCCGGCGAGTGCGTTGGGACTTCTTGTCGATTGGATCGGTGCTAGATGTCCACAGCGATCTGTTTCGGCGAGATAGACATGTAGGCAGCGGCTCGATCGAAGCGGCGTGGACCTAAGTCATAGGGAGCCGAAGCCGAGGAGGCTCGTGGGCAGCCTAGGGCGTGGCAGGCTGGCCTAGTGGGGCTAGCTGGTTGCGTGCTTGATGGGCTAGGCCCTTGAGGCTTTGGGCAAGGCCTGGTGGGGTCTAACTTACGAGGTGCTGCTGATGCACGCGACACAACCAACATGGAAGCTGAAGGCGGTGTAATAGTCTCCCCTCTAGTTAGGGTTTTCTCTCCTCCCGGCGGCGCCTGGTACCGACGTGGAGATCGCGATCCCCTGCGTCTGCCAGACCACTGATCGCCAGTGGCTTCGGACGACTGGCTTGTGTGCATGCTGGGTGATCTGGCTTGGGCCCTCCCGCCCGCGGAAATCTTCTTCTCGGGCAAGAGATCTGATGGAAGGCTCAACATCGGCTTCTGCCGCTGCGATGAGCGAGATGGAAGCTATGATGATGGAATTAGGCCTGAAAGAAGGTGATCTGGAGGATATTGTGGTTCAGGATGGTGATATACCAGAGGAAGCGGCGCGGTGGATGGCGATCGCGCGGGTTCATATGGATAAGCCGTACAGCCAGTACTGGTTTTTCCGCAACATGCATGTTGCATGGGATCTAGCGCAAGAAGTTAAGTTCCGCCCTCTAGAAGAAAACCTCTATACACTACAAAAAAATACACTTCCGTGATGATACGTGTTTGTCACAGTAGGTTGCGTTTTTTGTCATGCATGTACATCCATGACAAATTTATGACAGAATCAAGATAGTCATACTTGTGCTGTCCTAGAAGTGTTCCATGACATTACCAAAATTATCATCACAGAAGTGTCCACTTCCATGATGATAAATCGCGCGTCACAGAAGTGCTTTCGTCAAGGGTGACCGACACGTGGCATCCACCGTAACGGAACACCGTTAAGCTATCGGGTCGGGTTTTGCATCCGATAACCCGTTAACAGCCCCGACCAATGGGGATTTTCCACGTGTAAAATCATCATTAGCTGGAGGAAACACGTGTCGGCTCATTGTTGGGACAGATGTCATCCACTCAATGGACAGAAGGCGCCTATGATACGTCAACACGTGGCACGGCCCAACAGAGGCCCATTCCTGTGAAAAGGCCAGCCTGTTTGACTTGGTCAAAAGGTGGCGGGCCGGCCTATGTAAAGCCTATTAACGGCCTGTTCGCATATAGCCCATTTACAGCCCGCTAACCCAAGGCCCGTTACGCCCTATCCGAATTAGGCCCAGTAGCGTCATCTGTCCATCCAATATGATTCCAGCTCGTTTTCACTTCTGGCCCATGTATGGCCCATGACGTCTTTCAGCCCATATGAGGCCCTATGTAACTCTTGGCCTATTAACGGCTCGTGGTGAAACTGGCCCGTAATGAACAATGTATCACTTTACACCCATTAACGGACCGTGGTGAAACTAGCCCGTAATGAACAGTGTATCACTTTATACCCATTAACGGCCGTTATTCCGTTGGGCCGTTTCCAGCCCATGTTATCTTTCGGCCTTCTCAGAGCCCATTTATTCTTGGGCTCATTTCCAGCATTCGTTTACTTACGGCCCGTTACTGTCATTTTCTGCTTGTGGGCCAAATTCAGCCCGTGGTTACAGTCGGTCCGTTTGTGGTCCGTTAATACGTTGGGCCATTTTCATAGCGTCATCAAATACGACCTATTAACGATGGCCCATTATGATCGGCCCATGAATGGACGATTTCAACTCTAGCCTGTTTACGGCCATAATGCGGTCTGTTTGGCCCATGTTTGGCCAATCGATCATACGGCCCGTATAAGGCCCATTGATGATACGAACCATAGAAGGCCCATTGTTTGTACGGCCCGTAGAAGGCCCACTGTTTCTACGGCCAGTAGGAGGCCCAGTGTCACTGCAGTAAATATTAGCCCATGGTTATTGTGGCCTAGTTTTAAAAAATAGGTTATTGCAGCCACTAGCTAACCGCAGAAAAAGAACTGCAATGACTACAAGCAAACAAATAAACAAGACAACAAGGAAATAAATAAGCAAGAAACTAACGCTAGGCTATCACGGCTATTACACATATTACATCCACTGGGCATCAAAGTTTGCCACCAGTGCAAATATAGGGAACAAAGCAGCATATCATATACACTGGTTGTCAAAGTTGGTGATCAGCGCAAATAAACGCCGCAGCAAAACAAATCCAGAACTGAAACCACTTCAGAAGATCTCAAGAAACAATATCCTGGGTACCCATAATGCTGGCAAGATGCTTAGCAAGCTTATTAACTTTCTCTTGTTTGGCGCTTAAATCCTCCAGCGCTTGCTGTTGCACCAGAAAATATGCATCTGAATTCTGCAGGGACTTCCTCAGTCCTTCAGCTTCCTGTCGCAGCACATCTGATCGATGTCTTTCAACTTGAAGTTGAGACTCAAGAAGACGAACTGATTCAGGCAGCGAGTTCGAAGAGCTTGTGCCAGCAGTAGTGGCCAGTAACTCGAACACTACATCAAGACAGGACTTTTGGGTTCCCTCACTGTCGTCAAGATAGTTTTTATCAGCTTTCTTGGAGACCAACAGGGATGTCTCACTATCTTGAACCTTATCTGCATTACTTCCTTTACCATTGGATAACGCGGTACTGTTCTCCAATATTTTGTCCGCATTCTAAAAGAGAAACAAGCAGACACATCACATGTTTACCATGTTGTATATGAAACTCATTTTGGTAAATGAGTTCAGTAGTAAAGTGGACAGGATAACAGCATGAAACAAACATATATCTATGTACCATGGTCACTTTATGGTCTATATCATTCTAGTTTTTGTTGCCAAATCAAGATAGAGACACAGTTCAAATAATATTTGTTCAAGACAAAGCAAAATAGACAGAATATAAGTGTGGGTAACTATAGAGCAATAACAACACTTGTAATGTGCATGACATGAAAACATAACTGTTTATTCAATTGAAACTGAAATCAACATAGAGCAGGTTACAACAGCAAACCAGTTAAAGAAACATGTTTAAAACATACCTGTTGCGCCATTGGAGTTTCAATTCCATCCTTCAAATTTGAAAATAGTTGGTATGAGTAAATACAGTAATGCAAGAGCAAAGGAGTAACCATAGCTACAGAACCTAACCTGAGAACAAATCTTCTTCTCCTTTAAGCGTTGAGTTGTGATTCAGAGTGGTGGTCCTCGTGCTTTGGGCACTGCAGTTCCCTTACTAACTGCTCATGTTTTGGTGCTCTGTGGTGGAGACGGTGATGTGTCAACTGGAACTGGGTTACTATCTGCCGGGGTTGGGGTTAGAAGGGGTGTAGCTGGTTCTCTGTCCAACTGGGTAGGGGTACAATCTGCGAGAGTCTGGGTTATGTGTGGTGGATCTGGTCCTTGGGCAAGTACAACCGTGGTTCTATCTGCATCAACTAGTAGCACTATCTTTTCTGAAGACTGAGTTGTTACTCCCTTAGATACTGCCATCACACTCTCCAATTCAAATGGCTGATAAACAAGAGAAGTAATAGAAAGTATAGACATTGTATGATAGACAAGTGCAATGGATAGTGGGGAATAAAAGAGAGCATGAAACAATTCATATTTATGTTGTCTAACCAAACAGGATATCATGACACAATTTCACATATATGATGGCTAACTAAACAGGATAGCATGACACAATTTCACATTATGATGACTAACTAAAAAAGATGGAAAGACATAGTTCAAAATATGAGACTATGTAAACAGGATGACATGACATAACTATATAATGTGTTTATTAAATAGGTTGGCATGCCATAATTCACATACATTCACGGATAGAATGCCACAATTCAAAATATGATGACTGTAAACACTTAACAGGATGAGATGATATAACTATATGATGTCTTTATTAAATGGGTTGCCATGCCATAATTCAGATAGATGATGTGTATGTACTATGTAAACATGATGGCATGATATAATTCAAATATATGATTTATATAGTAAGCAAGTAAGCAGATGGCAATCCATATATGATGTAAAAACTAAGCAATGCAAGACAACATGCATGACATGGGTAATATAACCCTGCCAAGTTTGAGCATAGACCTCAGGGGGGAAATAGGACTGGTCATCAGTCTTTGAATCCTCCTCTGAGGAGCTCTCTGTAACCAGCAAGATGTCTGCTTCAGCAGGTAGCATTGTCTGCTCTGAATACCTTGTTTTCACTCCAGATACTTCCATCACCGCTTCAAATGGCTTATGCACAGGAAGAGTAGTTGAATATACAAACGTCGTCGACAAATGGAACACGTAATACAAAAAAATGATAGCATGATATAATTCACATACATGATGATTGGCTAAACAGCATGGCATTGCATAATTCACATATATAATGCCTTTGCAACAAGATAGCATTGTATAATTCACATATATAATGTCTTGCAACAAGATGGCAATGCATAATTCACATATATGGTAATTGGACACTGAACATGTGGCATTCACACAAAGCATGTCTAAACTAATCAAATGACATAGCAATGCGAGACACCATACGCACGATATGAGCAACATAACCCTACCAAGTTAGAGCACAGACCTCGGGGGGGGGATAGGACTGGTCATCTGTCTCTGAATCCTTCTGTGAGGAGCTATCCATAACCAGTGAGATATGCGCTTGTCAGATAGCATAGTCTACTCTGAAGACCTTGTTTTCACTCCAGAATTTGCCATCACCATGTCAAATGACTGATGCACATGAAGAGCAGTTGAATGTACTAACATTGTTGACAAATGTAATATGTAACGAAAAAAAGGATGGCCTGATATAATTTACATATAAGATGACTGGCTAAGCAGGATGGCATTGCAAAATTCACATATATGATGCCCGGCTAAACAAGATGGCATTTCATAATTCACATAAACGATGAATAAACTAAACAGATGGCATTCGCACAAAGGATGTCTAAACTAAGCAGATGACATATTTGATGTATAAAGTAAGCAATGCAAGACACCATATGCATGATATAACCAACATCAGCATGCCAAGTTAGAGCGAAGACCTCAGGGGGTAAATAGGAGTTGTCTTCTCCTTCTGAATCCCCCTCAGAACAGATATCTTCCTCTTGATTACAATCCGAAATGCGTGGAGGGGGGCTGCCTTTGCGCCTACCATGGAGCGACGTCTGCATGAAATTTTATTGCCACGCAAGGCTCGTCTCTTTTGCTCTACATGTTCAGTTCCATTGTTTACAATAACTGTCATGCATAGGAATAAAACATAGTGAGATTATGTAAGGAGTGCATGCAGAAATCCAGAGTGATGGTAGCAACCTGTGGATAGACCCAAAACCAATAATAGCAGGCAGATAATGGCTTCAGTTAAAAAATACAGATAATGTCTTCTTTACTGTTTGTTTCCCACCCAACATGAAACTCATAGTAGACACCGGAGATTAACCAGATAGTAGATAGATACTATTGATAGCGGCCCCGATATGTACCTCACAACCATTTGAAAACTCAAGTTTGACCATTAGTTTGGAGCTGACTCAGAGTCTAATCGGTGAACAGGACGATAAAGTAGCATGTAATATTAAGTGATGCATAACGTAAGCAGACACGAAAGAGTGCGACCTCTCTTGCGGACCCATGTAGGCCTCGAGGTCATCTGCTTGGTTGATGATGGTAATGCAGTTTTCATGGCTGCCAGCGGCAGGGAAGAAGATCTGAGGCGCCGAAAGACAGTCTGGAGGCCGGAGCCCTGCTGTGCTGGACCCTTCTGTCGTTGGAGCAGCTGAGCTAGGGTAGACGACGGCGCAGCAGGAGCGGGACAAACCACGGAAGGTTTTCTTTGACAACTATCTATAAGAGAAGTAATTATGTAAGGGCTCGTTTGAATTGGAGGATTCCAACAATGCAAGGATAGGAAATAGACATGAATAGGATAGGAATGCGCGTGCAAAACAGAGAATTTTAAAACACAGGATTTCTGCCAATCTGGGTGTTTGATTCAAAATAATTGGAAGATCACAGGATGCAAAGAAGCATGGTGAGATTAAGTCAAACCACAAGAAAATGTACGGTTATAATGCTATTATGCTACTATCTCTTAGTCTTGTGCTTCATGAATAGGAATTTGAAAAGGAGGACAAGTGAAAATTAAAATTCCTACGTTTTTTCTTTCAAGGAGACACTAAAGGAACAAATCCGTGTGCTCAGTGGACAATATATATAACATGTAGAGTAAAAAAGAGATGCAACAAGTATACAACCTCTTTGGCGAAGCCATGTCGATCTCAACGTGATTGGGTTGGCCGGTGAGGATGCTCCGGCTGACTTTGCTGTCGGAGGAGGGGAAGAAGATCTTAGGCGTCTGGAGATGGATCCCGAGGTACTGCTCCGCTGTGATGAAGGATTTCATCGTTGGAGCAGCTCCGGTAAGTTGTATGACACCGAGGCTGAAGCAGGACAAGAGAGACAACGAACAACGTTAACCTGAGTGGAATTCTAATAGCATCTCCAATACATGATGTAAAATACATAACCACAAAGTGCTAGATGTAAAATACATCATCCGCTCATCTCTGAACTTAACTGTCGAAACTGAACTTAACTGTCGAAACAGAACTTAACTGTCGAAACTGAATTTTGCTGTCGAAACTGAATTTTGCTGTTGAAACTGAATTTTGCTGTCGAAACTGAATGCACTAGCAAGGTGAGGCTACACGTCGGTCGACTGACTTTTTCATCTCTGGTCAGTCAATTTTGCAGTCGTTGGATACGAAATCAAGGGCCTGCGGTTCATCTTCAACCTCCACCCCCCTGAGCCGCCAGCCACCACCGGCCAACCAGCAGCCCCCCACTGCCCGCGGCCGGCGGTGTGCCGCCCCGCCCGCCCGCCCTGAAAACACTACCCACCGCCGGTCCGCCGCCACCCCGGCCATCCCTCTAGGTCCCCCATGCCGAGCTTTTTCTCCGGCGATCCCCACGCCACAACCCCGCCAACGCCCCGCCACCGCCGGCGACCACCGCCCCCATCCTGAACCCTAAGATAGATAGTAGGGTACCTCTCCGGTGAGCCCCCCTCCCCACAGCGGCTGGTTCTTCCTTCACCCCGGCGAGCCCCCCCCCCTCAAAATCGACTGACCCAAAAGTCAATTCAGTCGACTAAAGTGTAGCTAAATCGGAGCAACATCGCAAGCAAGAGCAAGAGCGAGAGCAGCAGCGCGAGCAAGAGCAATAGCAAGAGCAGACCAGGCAAGGGACCGAGAGCAAGAGCAGAGCAGCAGCACGAGCGAGAGCTAAAGCAGCAGCAGCTCCTACTGATGTGGACGTCGCCGCCGAGGGAGCGACACCGTGGAGGAAGTGGCCGGCGACGCCGCCGTGGATGGAGCCGCGCCGTGTCGGCTCGGGACCGAGCGCCGGCAGGACCATGAGATCGAATCAAGAAGAAAATGCAGCGATTAGTGTACAACCTCTTTTGTGGCGCCGATTAGGCCGCAGCTTCATCCAAGAAACGGTGATGATGATGCTCTTCCGGTGGTGCAGGTGAAGACGGCGGTGTGGGAATGGAGGTGGCGCGAAAGACAAGGGGAACGTCGGGGCATCTCCTTGGAGGTGGAGGACGGGGTGGCTGAACCGGTGCTACGTCTTGAGCTTGCGTTGGTTTTCCCCATAGAGGAAGGGATGATGCAGCAGAGTAGCATAAGTATTTCCCTCAGTTTTTGAGAACCAAGGTATCAATCCAGTAGGAGGCCACGCTCAAGTCCCTCGTACCTGCACAAAACGATAGCTACTCGCAACCAACGCGATTAGGGGTTGTCAAGCCCTTCACGGTCACTTACGAGAGTGAGATCTGCTAAATATAATATTTTTGGTATTTTTGATATAAAGATACAAAGTAAAAAGTAAAGGCAAAGTAAAAAAGCAAAGCAAGATTAAAGTGATGGAGATTGATATGATGAGAATAGACCCGGGGGCCATAGGTTTCACTAGTGGCTTCTCTCAAGAGCATAAGTATTCTATGGTGGGTGAACAAATTACTGTTGAGCAATTGACAGAATTGAGCATAGTTATGAGAATATCTAGGCATGATCATGTATATAGGCATCACGTCCGTGAAAAGTAGACCGAAACGATTCTGCATCTACTACTATTACTCCACTCATCAACCGCTATCCAGCATGCATCTAGAGTATTAAGTTAAAAACAGAGTAACGCCTTAAGCAAGATGACATGATGTAGAGAGATAAATTCATGCAATATGAAATAAACCCCATCTTGTTATCCTCGATTGCAACGATGCAATACGTGCCTTGCTGCCCCTTCTGTCACTGGGAAAGGACACCGCAAGATCGAACCCAAAGCTAAGCACTTCTCCCATGGCAAGAACTACCAATCTAGTTGGCCAAACCAAACGGATAATTCGAAGAGACTTGCAAAGATAACCAATCATACATAAAAGAATTCAGAGAAGATTCAAATATTATTCATAGATAGACTTGATCATAAACCCACAATTCATCGGTCTCAACAAACACACCGCAAAAAGAAGATTGCATCGAATAGATCTCCACAAGAGAGGGGGAGAGCTTTGTATTGAGATTCAAAGAGAGAGAAGAAGCCATCTAGCTACTAACTATGGACCCGAACGTCTGACGTAAACTACTCACACTTCATCGGAGGGGCTAGGATGATGTAGAAGCCCTTCGTGATGACGGCCCTCTTTCGGCGGAGCTCCGGAATAGGCCCCAAGATGGGATCTCATGCATACAGAAAGTTGCGGTGGTGGAATTAGGTTTTTGGCTCCTCTTCTGTTCGTTTGGGGGTACGGGTGTATATATAGGAGGAAGAAGTACGCCGGAGGAGCAACGAGGGGCCCACGAGGCAGGGGGGCGCGCCCCCCCACCCTCGTGACCGCCTCTTTTGTTCCTTGGAGCAGGGTCCAATTCTCCTGGATCACGTTCCGTGAGAAAATCACCTTCCCGAAGATTTTATTACGTTTGGACTCCGTTTGATATTATGTTTCTCCGAAACACTGAAATAGGCAAAAAAACAGCAATTCTGGGCTGGGCCTCCGGTTAATAGGTTAGTCCCAAAAATAATATAAAAGTGGAAAATAAAGCCCAATATAGTCCAAAACAATGGGTAATATAGCATGGAGCAATCAAAAATTATAGATACGTTGGAGACGTATCAGGCATCCCCAAGCTTAATTCCTTCTCGTCCTCGAGTAGGTAAATGATAAAAAGAGAATTTTTGATGCGGAGTGCTACTTGGCATAATTTCAATGCAAATCTTCTTAATTGTGATATGAATATTCAGATTCGAAAGATTTAAGACAAAAGTTTATATTGACATTAAAATAATAATACTTCAAGCATACTAACAAAGCAATTATGTCTTCTCAAAATAACATGGCCAAAGAAAGTTATCCCTACAAAATCATATAGTCTGGCTATACTCCATCTTCACCACACAAAGTATTTAAATGATGCACAACCCCGATGACAAGCCAAGCAATTTTTTCATACTCTAACTTTTTCAAAACTTTTTCAATCTTCACGCAATACATGAGTGTGAGCCATGGATATAGCACTATAGGTGGAATAGAATGGTGGTTGTGGAGAAGACAAAAAGGAGAGGATAGTCTCACATCAACTAGGCGTATCAACGGGCTATGGAGATGCCCATCAATCGATATCAATGTGAGTGAGTAGGGATTGCCATGCAACGGATGCACTAGAGCTATAAGTATATGAAAGCTCAAAAAGAAACTAAGTGGGTGTGCATCCAACTTGCTTGCTCATGAAGACCTAGGGCAATTTGAGGAAGCCCATCATTGGAATATACAAGCCAAGTTCTATAATGTAAAATTCCCACTAGTATATGAAAGTGATAACATGAGAGACTCTCTACTATGAAGATCATGGTGCTACTTTGAAGCACAAGTGTGGTAAGAGGATAGTACCATTGTCCCTTCTCTCTTTTTATCTCATATATATATATATTATTTGGGCCTTTTATCTTTTTTATGGCCTCTTTTTATTTGGGCTTCTTTGGCCTCTTTTATTTTTTCGTCCGGAGTCTCATCCCGACTTGTGGGGGAATCATAGTCTCCATCATTCTTTCCTCACTGGGACAATGCTCTAATAATAATGATCATCACACTTTTATTTTTCTTACAACTCAACAATTACAACCTCGATATTTAAAACAAAATATGATTCTATGTGAATGCATCCGGTGGTGTACCGGGATATGCAATATGACAATGATGAATGTGTCATGATGAACTAGATGGTGGAAAGTTGCATGGAAATATATCTCGGAATGGCTATGGAAATGCCATAATAGGTAGGTATGGTGGCTGTTTAGAGGAAGGTATATGGTAGGTGTATGATACCGGCGAAAGGTGCGCGGTATTAGAGATGCTAGCAAAGGTGGAAGGGTGAGAGTGCGTATAATCCATGGACTCAACATTAGTTATAAAGAACTCATATACTCATTGCAAAAATCTAGAAGTTATCAAAGCAAAGTATTACACGCATGCTCCTAGGGGGATAGATTGGTAGGAAAAGACCATCGCTCGTCCCTGACCGCCACTCATAAGGAAGACAATCAATAAATAAATCATGCTCCAACTTCATCACATAACGGTTCACCATACGTGCATGCTACGGGAATCACAAGCTTTAACACAAGTATTCTTTAAATTCACAACTACTCAACGAGCATGACTTTAATATTATCACCTCCATATCTCAAAACAATTATCATGCTTCAATCTTTTCTTAGTATTCAACACACTCAAAAGAAAGTTCGCTAATCTTGAATACCAAGCATATTATTATTAAGCAAATTACCATGCTATTAAGAGACTCTCGAAATAATTTAAGTGAAGCATGAGATATCAATAGTTTCTTTAAAACAAATCCACCACCATGATCTAAAAGATATAAGTGAAGCGTATAGAGCAAAATTATAACGCTCAAAAGATATAAGTGAAGCACATAGAGCGAAACTACTTAGCTCAAAAGATATAAGTGAAGCACATAGAGCAAAACTACTTAGCTCGAAAGATATAAGTGAAGCACATAGAGTATTCTATCAAATTTTAATTCATGTATGGCTCTCTCAAAAGGTGTGAACAGAAAGGATGATTGTGGCAAACTAAGACACAAAGACACAAATAATACAAGATGCTCCAAGCAAAACACATATCATGTTGGTGAATAAAAATATAGCTCCAAGTAAATTACCGATGGAAGTGGACGAAAGAGGGGATGCCTTCCGGGGCATCCCCAAGCTTTGACTTTTTGGTGTCCTTGGATTATCTTGGGGGTGCCATGGGTATACCCAAGCTTAGACTCTTTCCACTCCTTGTTCCATAATCCATCATAGAATTCACCCAACACTTGAAAAACTTCACAACACAAAAATCAAAGAAGAAAACTCGTGAGCTCCGTTAGCGAAAGAAAACAAAAGACCACTTCAAGGTACTGTAATGAACTCATTCTTTATTTATATTGGTGTTAAACCTACTTTATTCTAACTTCTCTATGGATTATAAACTATTTTACTAGCCATAGATTCATCAAAATAAGCAAACAACACACGAAAAACAGAATCTATCAAAAACAGAACAGTCTGTAGTAATCTGTATATAGCGCAAGATCTGGAACCCCAAAAATTCTAAAATAAATTGCTGCAAGTGAGGAATTTATCTATTAATCATCTTCAAAAATAATTAACTAAATAGCACTCTCTAAAAAAAATGACAGCAGTTCTCGTGAGCGCTAAAGTTTCTGTTTTTTACAGCAAGTTCAACAAGACTTTCCCCAAGTCTTCCCAACGGTTCTACTTGGCACAAACACTAATTAAACACAAAAAACACAACCAAAACAGAGGCTAGATAATTTATTTATTACTAAACAGGAGCAAAAAGTAAGGAATAAAAATAAAATTGGGTTGCCTCCCAACAAGCGCTATCGTTTAACGCCCCTAGCTAGGCATAAAAGCGAGGATAGATCTAGGTATTGCCATCTTTGGTAGGCAATACATAAGTGGCTCTCATAATAGTTTCATATGGTAATTTTATTTTCTTTCTTGGAAAGCGTTCCATGCCCTTTTTAATGGAAATTGAAATCTAATATTCCCTTGCTTCATATCAATAATCGCACCAACCGTTCTAAGGAAAGGTCTACCAAGAATGATAGGGCAAGAAGGATTGCAATCTATATCAAGAACAATGAAATCTACGGGCACATAATTCCTATTTGCAACAATAAGAACATCATTAATCTTCCCATAGGTTTCTTAATAGTGGAATCCGCAAGATGCAAGTTTAGAGAGCAATCATCAAAATTACGGAAATCTAGAAATCACACAAAGTCTTGGGAATAGTAGAGACACTAGCACCCAAATCACACAAAGCATAAAACTCATGATCTTTAATTTTAATTTTAATAGTTGGTTCCCACTCATCATAGATTTTTCTAGGGATAGAAACTTTAAACTCAAGTTTTTCTTCATAAGATCGCATCAAGGCATCAACAATATGTTCGGTGAAGGCTTTATTTTGACTATAAGCATGTGGAGAATTTAGCACGGATTGCAACAAGGAAATACAATCAATTAAAGAGCAACTTTCATAATTAAATTCCTTGAAATCCAATATAGTGGGTTTAGAAACATCTAGATTTTTATTTCTTTCAATCCCACTTTCATCAATTTCCTCATTAAGATCTAAATACTCTGAATTTTTAGAACGCCTTCTAGGTAAAGGAAGATCATATTCAGTTTCATCAAGATTCATATTGCAAAATAAAGATTTAATTGGAGACACATCAATAACTTTTAGATCTTCATCTTGATTTTCATAGGAATTCGGTTTAGCGGCCATCTTATTGACTAAGGTGGCTTGCATATCCGAAATTTCAGTAGTCATCTTTTCTAGACGAGCAATTTGGGATCTTATACCCCCGAATTCTTTAGACATATAATCAAGCTCTTTATTCATAAAACTCATAAAACTTTTTTGTTCCTTAAGCTCGTTTCTAAAGAAATTATTATGCTCAAATTGCAAAACCATAAACTTCCTAACGTTGGTTTCGATCTCCTCTAGCCTTTTAAGGTGAAGATCACCAAATGTCGGTTGAGCCATCGCGACAAACAAGCAATCTAACACACGAGAAAACAAAAAGCAAGCGGGCAAAAGAGGCAAATAGAGAGGGAGGATATAGAGAGAGAGGGCGAATAAAATGGCAAGGGTGAAGTGGGGGAGAGGAAAACGAGAGGCAAATGGCAAATAATGTAATGCGAGAGATAGGGATTGCGATGGGTACTTGGTATGTTGACTTTTTGCGTAGACTCCCCGGCAACGGCGCCAGAAATCCTTCTTGCTACGTCTTGAGCTTGCGTTGGTTTTCCCCGAAGAGGAAGGGATGATGCAGCAGAGTAGCGTAAGTATTTCCCTTAGTTTTTGAGAACCAAGGTATCAATCCAGTAGGAGGCCACACTCAAGTCCCTCGTACCTGCACAAAATGATAGCTACTCGCAACCAACGCGATTAGGGGTTGTCAAGCCCTTCACGGTCACTTATGAGAGTGAGATCTGATAGATATAATATTTTTGGTATTGTTGATATAAAGATGAAAAGTAAAAAGTAAAGGCAAAGTAAAAAAGCAAAGCAAGATTAAAGTGATGGAGATTGATATGATGAGAATAGACCCGGGGGCCATAGGTTTCACTAGTGGCTTCTCTCAAGAGCATAAGTATTCTACGGTGGGTGAACAAATTACTGTTGAGCAATTGACAGAATTGAGCATAGTTATGAGAATATCTAGGCATGATCATGTATATAGGCATCACGTCCGTGACAAGTAGACCGAAACGATTCTGCATCTACTACTATTACTCCACTCATCGACCGCTATCCAGCATGAATATAGAGTATTAAGTTAAAAACAGAGTAATGCCTTAAGCAAGATGACATGATGTAGAGAGATCAATTCATGCAATATGAAATAAACCCCATCTTGTTATCCTCGATGGCAACGATGCAATACGTGCCTTGCTGCCCCTTCTGTCACTTGGTAAGGACACGCAAGATCGAACCCAAAGCTAAGCACTTCTCCTATGGCAAGAACTACCAATCTAGTTGGCCAAACCAAATGGATAATTTGAGAAGACTTGCAAAGATAACCAATCATACATAAAACAATTCAGAGAAGATTCAAATATTATTCATAGATAGACTTGATCATAAACCCACAATTCATCGGTCTCAACAAACACACCGCAAAAACAAGATTACATCGAATAGATCTTCACAAGAGAGGGGGAGAACTTTGTATTGAGATTCAAAGATAGAGAAGAAGCCATCTAGCTACTAACTATGGACTCGAAGGTCTGAGGTAAACTACTCACACTTCATCGGAGGGGCTAGGATGATGTAGAAGCCCTCCGTGATGATGGCCCTCTTTCGGCGGAGCTCCGGAACAGGCCCCAAGATGGGATCTTGTGGATACAGAAAGTTGTGGTGGTGGAATTAGGTTCTTGGCTCCTCTTTTGCTCGTTTGGGGGTACGTGTGTATATATAGGAGGAAGAAGTACGCCGGAGGAGCAACGAGGGGCTCACGAGGCAGGGGGCGCGCCCTAGGCGTGGGCGCGCCCCCACCCTCGTGACCGCCTCTTTTGTTCCTTGGAGCAGGGTCCAATTCTCCTGGATCATGTTTGGTGAGAAAATCACGTTCCCGAAGATTTTATTCCGTTTGGACTCCGTTTGATATTCTGTTTCTCCGAAACACTGAAATAGGCAAAAAACAGCAATTCTGGGCTGGGCCTCCGGTTAATAGGTTAGTCCCAAAAATAATATAAAAGTGGAAAATAAAGCCCAATATAGTCCAAAACAATGGATAATATAGCATGGAGCAATCAAAAATTATAGATACGTTGGAGACGTATCAACCGGCGGGACGATGAGATCAACGAGGATCCTCATTCGGTATGGTGGATGAGGGACGTTGCGGTGTTGCTGTGGACGATGTCGTCGGGGAAGAGGCTCCGGCTGGGTGGCGGATAGAGCAGGGTGTGGGGTTTCGTCGCGGGTTTTCGCGGCTCGGTGTACGAATGGGTGGGCGGATGGGATGGCAGTGGGGAACCATGGCTTAGAGACACGCTTGTCCGATATGTGGGGTAAGTTACGAAAGTACCCCCACCGATTTGAGGCGGTTCTTTCGGTTCAGGGGTACCACGGGCATTTCGCGTGTCGGGATTTCACAGGAGGTGGGAGTTTTTGCACGCGTTGTAATTTCGGAATAGCAAGGCGCGGGTTGAGATGGAGGGAGTTGTCGGAGCACAACGAGACAAAGATATATCTTAAATATTTCGGGCTAACAAGGCACGGGTTGAAATTTCTGGACAAGCCTAACGTGTACTGTACCAAATCAATGCACACTACAAATGTCATTCAAAACTTTGAATTCATGTTATGTTCAATTAAAATATTTCGCTACATGTATAATGCATGCAACCTACTACTCAAATGAATGTTTTAGTGCATTCCAAACGTATATACCACCGTTTCAATATGAACTAAATTTGAATTCGTTTCTCTATTTGAATATGATCTACAGTAATGATTGTTGTGAAGTCAAAGCATTTGAATTCATTTCTCTGTTTTAATAAGATCCACAATCATCATTATTGTCAAGTTAAACCATCATTCGGGTATTATCTTCATAGCACACCGCATGATTAGTCTCGAGTTACATATGAACTATGTGTACTATATGAACTCGAACTAGATTTTTTGAATCCACTTTATTTTGATTCAAGTCACATTACATTTCTAGCTCTAGCTAGATCTTCATAATCTAAACCATGTCTCATATGTATAATGTGTTTATCACATTATGTATGGTGCCCCGCCCCCTACGCCTACAAGTATTTAGATGTGAGTTGCAAACACCACACATTACCACAAATTCAAATAAAATGTGAGAATGTTCGATATATAGTATTGTTTAGATTGTTTGATATTTAGTTGTAAACTGCAAATGCCACACATTATCACAAATTCAAATAAAATGTGAGATTGTTTGATGTAGTATGGTTTAGATTGTTCGGCATTTAGCTGTGAGTTGCAAACGCCATGCATTATCACATTATGGTTAACATGTGCACAACACGTGTATCACCGCTATATTCATGCATGCAATGTTTAAAACACTATGATCTCCTATTCAAATATATGAATCCGCTTTCATATCAAATTATGATCTTTGTTAGTCTCTTACACCCACACAATCCTCTAACCTTTGTAGCTATCACTAACTTTCTCTCGTGCATGCATACGCCCTCCTCGCCCTCCCCCTCCCTCGGCATTCTATACACCGGGCACATTCATTTTTTTCTTTAGGTCGTTATCCCAGAGTCTCCACAACTCCTTTTCGAAACACACCGATCGATAAACCTCTCCAGCGATGCCTGCCTACAACACACACACACACACACACCTTCAATCTCCTCCTTTATGTGTCCTTGCCTCGTGTCTCTCATACGGTCAGACACATGTGTAAACTCTCGCCCCTCTTTTCATCGATCTCACACCCGCACACTCCTCCCCGTATCTAGCTAGTAGTTAGGCCTCTCGCACCACCTCCTAGATCCATTCTCTCTGTCTATCCGTCTCGCTGGGCCTTATTTGCCTCTAACGAATGGAGGTACACCGACCGATCTCTCGCTATACATATAGCTAGCTAGGTCCTTATAACTCGTTTTTACCCACACGTCAATCGATCTACCTCATTAGTTGTGTCTCTCCCTTCCTCCGACAAACAACAATTGATCTACCGATCTAGTTAGGTTTGCTTACCAAACACATTGTTCCCCTTCATCATCCATGGATGCGTCCTGACAGATCTATCACTCACAAGCACACACAGAAACACATCCCCACTCTTATTGATAACATTGCAGTTCCACCCTCAGTTTGTCTAGTAGGCCTCTCCCACCATCTTCGAGAAGCAACTCCATCACCCATCCAACACTCTACCCCTCTCCCTCCCTCTCCATCCCTCTCTCTCCTCTCTCTCTCTGTCCCATCATATTTCCTGTCCTTCAGTTATGTATGGATGTCGACCGATCTCCCTCAAGACATAGTTGGGTCTCTCCTTCTCAACACATATACGAGTCGTTCTACCTATATAGTTAGGCCTCTGCCTACCCCTCCCCCCACCCTCCTCCCCCCACACACACCGATACATCGAGCGCTCTAGTCATGTCTCCCTGCCACACACAAACTTGACATGTGCCCTCTAACGTTCCGGTAGGCCAGTCACCCTATATCTTTGACTTGCACACTCACACAATTTCGATGGCTCTCTTCATCGATCTCGCACCCACCCACTTGATCCTCTCTTCGACTCTATCGATAGATATGACCCCTCCTTCTCTTCTCGTGGATTGCCCGACCCTCTATGTATGATATGGATATGCCTCCATTTCACACACATTGCATGCAAAATTTTGTTTGAGATGTCATCGACACATATTCCCACAAATAATTCACGAAATCAACCCCCACCCTACCCCCGCCCCAAAACAAAAAACACTCACGAACGCGGTTTGTATCTCTCACACACACCCACGTAGGTGGGGGACGTGCACAAAGAGAAGAGGTGCATGCAATGCGCACGTACTCCTGTCTCTTTCCCAACCACACCCGCGCGGGTACACTATGGAGCTCATTTCTGTACGAAAAAGGCAGCCCACGTGGTAATTTGGCACGTGTACTAGTTGTCCACTTGGTGGAGGGAGGATCGTCTACCACGGGTGATCAAACAAATTGCGACTTGACGTGTTATGTTAAAAAAGAGGCAAACCATGTGGGGCCTACCTTAGAGGCAAGGCTCTATACACTGGAGTACAGAGTACTTTTGATGTGTCCCGTCAACTCGTAGAACGAGGAGAAGCTTGCTTAGTACGCCGTCTCCCCCGTTCCTAAATATAAGTCTTTGTAGAGATTTCACCATGAACCACATGCGGATGTATATATATGCATTTTAAGTGTAGATTCATTCATTTTGTTCCGTATGTAGTGGAATCTCTACAAAGACTTATCTACTAGTAATAGCTAGCCCCACTACTAGGAATTCTCTATCCTCTCCTTGAGCCACATCATCAAAATTGATGTAGCCGTTAGATGAAGTAAATCAGTCCATAATAGCCGTATGATCTAGACGTTGAGAGGCTCCGCACTAAGCCACATGCAAGCATGCAGAAATACCATGGCACATGCATGTGAGTGGGTTTTAAATCACATCAACATGTCTGCATGCAAGCATGCACCGGTAGCATGCATGTAACTGAGCTTTTAAGTCCCATTAACATGTCAAAAAGAAAAATATAATCCCATTATGCAGTAGGAGTTGGCTGATCGTTTTTACTTACGTGGAAGATCTAAATGATGATGGGAGTTTATTTAGTTTGTCTACCACATTTGTCATGCGGTTATAGAGTTTTTTAGTTCTATGAAATCGATAATTTTGCGCACAAAGATATACCGTTGTTCCGCGGGAACGCGCGGGGACTCATCTAGTAATTTTTAGGAACGGAGGGAGTACTATGTAAAGAGTTAGGTGTCGCACGGTGATAGTGTGAGGTGGGCCATGTAATCACTGAGCCTGCGTGTTTTCACTGCTCTTGCACGTCTCTGCTGTAAGAATGGAGAAAATTATAATCTAGTAGTAGTACCTCCTTTCGCTGAAAGCGTGGGACATCCAGCAGTCCTACCACCTCAGTAATAAAGACCAATGAGCCGTCAAATCACATAGACCCAGCAGTAAGTTGGACGGACGAAGCAACCATCACTCTTGCGCCAGTGAGAGGTCGCATCCGCTCTGCCCGGGCATGAATGCTGCACCATTTCAGGCGGGAAGCGCGAAGCGCGCGCAGGTGATGGAGGGGCTTTGGGTGGGCCAGGCTGGTCAGGAGCGGGCGTGGCAGCTATCCGCATGTCCCTACCGGACACGCCCGGAAACGAGAGGATGCACCGACTCTCGCGGCTAAAATCGTACACTACACAACATCTCTCTATAGGAGTAGGTCGATCTGTCGCTCTCTCTAACACACACATGCTGTTAAACACACACACACACACACGCACCTTGGTCCCGTTGCACCTTCTAACGTGACTTATTACACCTAGACGGAGGGAGTAGTAAGTATACGAGATACGGTGGCACACTGACTTAAGTCGAATACAAGTGCCCAAAATTTGTGTGCATGTTATAATAAGGATTCACTTAAAATAGTACGTGAGCGAACAGAGGGATCAATTGGACAGTGTTCCCGAGCAGTAGCGAGATGTGTGATGTAAGATACACCGCTGGCGCTTTTAATTTTTCTTATTAATTTGTTTGTTTCACCCTCCGACTGGTGGGACCCAATGTACTACGTGGAGAGAGGTAGGGTGACTAAGGCTGCATTATTTCTGCACCACTGTGGATAGTCTTACCACCAAAGCCACATGACACGATTATGATTCAAATCCCAATGACTCCCCCCCCCACACACAAAGACACGGCATGCTTGTCACACGAATGCAGGAACGTATAAAAGGTTATTTCCCTCTCATTGAACATAACGGGAGGATTGTGTAACGGGAGGATTCTTTGATTGGTCAAAATGTTTTCTAGGGTTTGTACGCTTCACACTCTCTCTCCAGTATATATATACACGCTGGAGCCTCAGCACTTGTAGTTGCTCTCTTCACACGCCTCTCTCTCCCCTCACTGCTGCTCAAAGAGCCGGCAGGATCCGTCCGCCGGGAAGGCAAGGAGGCTTAACGTTGTCGCCGTCGGCGAGGGACTACCGGCGCAGCTGTTCACTTTCCACCCAGCGGCGGCGCGGGAGGGCCTCCGACCCCTTCTTCTTCGCCGTCGTCCCGTCGCCCACTAAACCACGCCCCAAGATCCTTAAGGTATAATTACTTACTCCACATGCATTGCTCTAGCTGCATGTATACCATGAACCTAGGACGTGGTTCAAAGAGGAAAGGAGTGGGGGAAAGTAGTGGGAGAAGTTGTATATAGCATGAATCTAGGACGTGGTTCAAAGAGGAAATGAAGGGGGAAAGTTGTATAGCATGAATCTAGGACGTGGTTCAAAGAGGAAAGGAATGGGGGAAAGTAGTGGGGAAAGTTGTATCACATAAATCTAGGACGTGGTTCAAAGAGGAAAGGAAGGGGCGAAAGTACTAGTTCAAAAAGGAAAGGAAGGGACAAGGCTGTAGTATTTGAGCAGGACTAGATTGCTACGCTCACATACGGAAATGTGTCTAAAGATAACCAACTAGAACCAACACATATGCTCCTTGGTTGTTTGTTCTTTGTTGCAACAGACTGTGCATGACCACAGTACATCGGTAGATGCACATGGTGCTGGTGCGTCCACTGTCCCGTGCAACTCATTAGCTGTTGTTAATCTAAGGCCTTGTTTGGTTAAAAACTCCCTAGTCCCTACCTGCTTGGTTCCAGGGACTAAACATGGACTAGAGGTTATTAAATGACATGCTAAAAGACCATGTTACCCCTAGTAATGAACTAATAGAGACAAGGTGCGATGCGTGGCAGGGGCAACTGTTGGAAAAAGTCCCAAAAAGACTCCCTCGGGGTCTTATTTCTTTAGTCCCAAATGCCCACTTTTAGTCCCAAAAAGTCCCTCCTGTTTGGTTTAGATGGGACTGACACAGAGTTTTTTAGTCCCTACACAAAAATGTCCCTGTAAACAAACACCATCTAAAAATGCCGCTGGAAAATTGATGCAATGCCACAGTTAAAAGCAAATTACATGTTTAATGAATTTTATTGTTAATATAATCTCTATGTTAATATTAATCAATGCCACCGTTTGAAAAATGCTACTGTCTTGCTTTCCTTCCCATTTAGATAAGGTAGATGCTTCTGGCTTCTGTGTCATCCACCGTTATTGACCACTAATTGTTTCCTTTGCACCTCTGTGTAAACAGGGTTATCTACTTCACCTTGTTGCCATTGTGACCTTTTGTTGCACAGCACAAACCACTTTTGTTTTAAGAGTGTTTTGTGTAGTTCAACCAAAATGTCACACCGACAACGTTGCTTAATTGCTTGACCTTAGTGGAACTGCACAAGAGGAGATCTTACTTCCTATCCGTTAAGGCGAATTTGGTTCAGATCTTCTTCTTGTGAGTTGTTTGAATTCCGCATCATGAGAGGTCAGTACTAGCCTTCTTTCACATGATTCTGCAGTGTGCTTTCATATGTTGTGCTACTTGTACGATAATGTTGCTTGATTTTAGTGAACTGCACAAAAGGAGACAAGACTTCCAATATGTATGTGCACCATAATATCCCATTGAGGTAAGATAAGGATATTTCACAACTGCTGGCCTATATTTTTCCACTTTCATCAGAAAATTAAGTTTAGTACTATACTTGTGCTCCCTAATTGACATGCCAAATCTTACATTGAAGGCGAAGCTTGTCTGTTATTGAACCAAGTGATGAAGGGGAAGAACAAGCGGAAGAAAAACAAAAATCAACTCCCAGTGCTGTAATGAAGAAGCCCTGTCTATCTTCTCATCAGAAGGAGCAGTTGAAGGATGGTTACATTACTCCCCACAAGACCAAACTAACTTCAGCTCATAAGGACTGACAAATCTCCATCTTTTTGCTGTGATGCGCGAGTACAATGTTGTTCTAGGATTCTTTCTGGTGAGTTCCATTTTTCTAAAAGTGTGCTCTACATGGACCATGTATGTGCCTGTTCAAACTTTCAATTCATAGTATAGTTTGCTTTATACTAATCACTTTTTTGTATTTGTGCAAACAGGGGTGCTCAGCTTGATTTCAATGGGAACTACGCAAAATGTTCATGAATACATCGAATCATTCATTTCCACCATAAGAAAGGTAGTGCCGATAAGTTCAAGGCGTTGCAACATATAAGGGCGAAATCATACAAGCTATGCGTGAATTTGGTTGATTTTGGTGGAATTGCACAAAAAGAACAGCTGGTTTATTTAGCACGAGGTGCCATGTCAATGTCCGAACTAATGGCAAACCCTGCCCATTCCACAATCATAGGCATTTGATATTTTGGAATGGGACAACCTTGTCAAATTTTGCTCATTGATTTTAGCAAGACATGCATTTGATATTTTCGAATGGGACGCCCTTTGCTATCAGCAGCGTCGATCAATTTTTTCTTTATTCTTTAGTTGTGAAGTAAATATTGCCTCTGACATGTGAGTCGCTGAGATGCATAATCATCAATTGTGTTGAATGTTCTCTATGAATTGCCAGGCCCGTGTCTTTGATTGCAATGTACATAAACACTAAAAAACTGCTCAAACTCTTTGTACTCCTTCTGTTCCTTTTTACTTCGCACATTGTGAAACTGCATACTTTTTTGTATGCACATTGTGAAATATTGGTCAAAGTAGAGATACTTTGACTGCAGACAAAACTTGTATGCAGACTAGAAAGGACCGAAGGGAGTACATGTGAAACTGCTGCAAAGGAGGTGATCACCCTGGGAATAATGCTAGTACGTATTGTTTTGCATGTTCATCCAATGCCAGTGATACAGGAATTCGAACTAATCGAAATAAATTCATTCATACACGGTCGGATTTCATATAAACATGCCAGATTTCATTACATTTCATACATTCTTCAACTAAAAAGGGGTGCACTGGAGGTATAATTAATTAACCGAAGCTACCCACCTGTGTCCCGCTGAGCCGAACAGAAGCTTCAGTGACTTAACTACAGGTGCAGTTGCATAACTGACATGTGGCATGTTGGGCCCACGTGTCAGTCAGCCAACTACACCAGCAGTTAAGTAGAAGCAGCGTTCTTCTCCAGCGCAGCTCTCTGACTCCACGTCGCCGCCAAGAAGCTAACCGGCCGTCAATGGTTAACCCGCCTAGCTTGGCTTGAACCGGAGGGTAACAGCGGTGGCCTTACTTAGACCCGAGCGGCGGTGACCCACCGTGTTCTACTCTTCCTCGTTTTCTATGTGGCGCGGCATCGTTGGCAGCGGGGCTGGGCCTCAGCGGAGCCGGCGATGTCCTCTGCCTCGTTGTTGGTGGGGCGGGGCCTCGGCGGGGCCTCGGCGGAGCCGGCGGTGTCCTCTACCTCGTTGTTGGCGGGGCGGGGCCTCGGCGGAGCCGGCGGTGTCCTCTGCCTCGTTGTTGGTGCCATGGGGCCTCGGTGGAGCAGGGCCTCGTCGACGCTAGTGGAGCGGGGACTTGTCAGAGCCGGCATTGTCCTCTGCCTCGTCCTCGGTCTCGCCAAACAGCGCCTCACCCGCTTCATCACCCTCTTTGCTAGCCTCTTTGTAGGCGGCCGCACCCTCCGCCACCTGCATGCGGTACCGCCAGCGCTCGAGGCGGCCCTTGCGGGCGGAGCGGTACGAGTCGAGCAGCGCCTCCTGCTCCGTCTGCTCTGCGACGATCTGCTCCTCCGCCTGCAGGTGCTCCTCGAGGAGATGGTGGTTGTAGGCGGCATCGGCCTACGCCTCCCGGAACTGCTCCTCACGCATCTGCCTCACCCTATCCATATATTGGGCATGGGCCTCGCCGATGTTCATGGTGCAATGCACCGGCGAGGATGACGCAGGAGAGGGTTGGCGCCGGATCATCGACTACCATGTTCTCCATTGGGACGTCGTCGTCCTCTGGCTGCCTGCCGTCCAGCCGGTCGGCAGCAATGGCTGCCATCTCCTTGTGGTCCGTCGTCCGCCCGTCCCGAAGAGCGCTGGAGCGCGAGGAAGCCATGGTGGGTAGTAGTGTTATGGATAGGAGAAAGGGAATGGATGTGGATGACTGTGGCTATGGCCGGCGCAACAGTTTATATAGCAATGGTGGGCGGGTTGAGGGACGACCTGTGGCGCCAGAGTAGCCTCCTCGGCAACCGCATATCATTAATGTGGTTGGCACATGGACGGACGGACGGCACTTGTGTTGTTTGAAGGCGGAGCAATCGCCTGCACCGGGAAGCGCGGAGGGCGGCGCTCACTGTTTCGGGCGGAAAGCGCGTGCGGGCGAGGAGATGACTTTACTTGGAGAGGATGACAATTGGGACCCACCAGGTCCATAGCCTCATGTACGAAAGTGCCTCCTTATTATATATATATATAACTATAATTTATTTTGCTTCCCCCTGGTTTCCTGACATCATGGTCCCACACCATTGTCAACCTATGTAGTACTCCCTCCTTTCCGGTTTATAGGGCTTATCTCAAAATTTTAGTTTTTTCCATTTTATAAGGCTCAATTTGGTTGTTCCCCATCACATGTTCAGACTTCAAGGTGCATTAAATCATTGCATGCAAGTATTAAGAGAAAACTAACCAATGCATGCACTTTATGCATGCATGCATTGCAATTAATGCATTCGTAAACATAATTTTTTGAGGAAAACAAGAGCATTACTTGGGTGCTTTTGCAAACTACAAAAAATATTCCACCACTCATCATCTACCTTGGTTGGTGAGAATTTTGAATTGAGGGAGTAGTCAATAAACGAGAGAATTGCACAAGAAGCGGCCGACAGCTGGGACCAAGCAGCTCGAGCAGTATTTGTGTTTTTGAGGTGTGAGCACTTCAGAGTTTTTTGATGTTTAGCCCAGATATTAATTTTTATCCTCTGAACAAAAATGAAAACATCGCTGCAGGTATTAACTGGGCGGGCTGTGGCCCGTCTAGCCCAGGCCAGATATCCAGCCCAGATATTAATTTTTTTCAAGCTGAAAATGGCTAGCCCAGCTATACTTTTTTTAGGAATACCCTGGCAAGGTCAAGTTGTTATTCTCCGCCGCACTGGGCTGCAAATCTTTCCTAGGAGGGATGCATTAGGCTTAACAAGAAAATGGGCTTTAAGAAATAATAAATGGGATGTAATTATAAAAACTGGGCAGTAACTATAAAAAATGCACCAAACACGTGATTACTTTATAAAATATTATTTTTGGATATTGAAATTTTTAATTTCATTAATTGTTGCGAGCGCAATGTTTCATTGGATTTTTACGTAATATAAATTTATATTGAAATTATATTTAATCTGACTAGAAATTTCGGGATAAAAATATTTCAGATCCCATAAAAATGTGGGTAATTTTTATTGAATTCTGTTTTGAACGGTTGGTTGAAATGGGCTGTACTTTTAACAAACTATAAATGGGCTGGAGTAAATTCCATTAGAATTCAAAAATGGGCTACACATTATTACAAATCTCAAATGGGCTATAAGTTCTCTGGCACACACTTCTGGCCTTACTAGGTTGACGCGTCCCCCAAAAAAACAGAGTTGATGCGTACGCAAGGCTTTGTCATCTTATAGTCAACACACGGTTCTAGCAGCAGTGGCCATTGGATGTCCATCCAACGGATGCCGTGCTTCTTCTCCAATCTCGGATATTCTAGCTTCACCCGCCCTAAAAATGATTCCTCCCCCTGACATCTGGGGCGCACCGTTTCGGAAGCTGACCTGTGGGCCTACTAAGTTGACGTACCAAGGGCTTTGTCAACTTAGTCAATATAAACGATTCTAGCTGCAGTGATCGTATGATGTCCATCCAACGGCCGTCGTGCTTCTTCAACCTCTGGTCTTCTTGCTCTAGCCGACCAAAGTAGCGCCGGTCCTGCCACCTGCTCCTGCCTCCCATGGCCGGTTGTGCTGCCGTGGAGGCCTCACCGCCCCCTACTACTCCCACCACTGGCCAGGCCAGCCCTCCACTCACCCACACCCCCTGTTATTCTGCGGTGACAGTAGCGCAGCTGAACCAGTGAACCCTCGTACTCCTCTCCGCGTGTGCATCCACTGCCGCGTCTTCCCCGGCTCCACGTCATCCCCTTCCTAGGCCTCACTGTCATCCATCGCCCTGGTGCTCTTGGCGCGGCGTGGTCAACGTGGTCAAGGAACGAGTTCCATTGGACATGGACTGTACGTGGAGAGGCTGACAGCTGGGTCCACGGCAGTCGCAAGGAAGTGCCCCCTTATTACGCGCAAAATAATTATTCCTCCACTTGACAGCGGGGACCCACCGGACAGGCCACCGTATTTCATGAAAAAATGATTCGCCCCCTGACTATTGGGACCAACGAGCTACATCTTCGCACGCAAGGAAGTGCGTTCGAAAAAAAAACGATTCGCCCCCCTGACTGTTGGGACCCACCAGCTACATCTTCGCACGCAAGGAAGTGCATACGAAAAAAAATGATTCGCCCCCTGACTGCTGGGACCCACCAGCTACACCTTCGCACGTAAGGAAGTGTGTCCGGGCAAAAAAACAATTCGCCCCCCTGACTGCTGGGACCCAGCAGCTACACCTTCGCACGCAAGGAAGTGCTTCCGAGAAAAAAACGATTCGCCCCCCTGACTGCTGGGACCCACCAGCTACATCTTCGCAGGCAAGGAAGTGCCTGACAGTCGGGACCCACCTGGTCGAAGCGTACGTAGCATTGTCATTCTGGTCGCGAACGTGTATGTACATATATACTGGTGGATGTAGAGGCGTGCACGTGTCATAGTAGAGGCGCGTATGTGTCGTAGTAGAGGCGCGCACATAGCATGTACACGTACGTACATCGGCCAGGGTGCAAGAAAGAAAATACAGCCATGTATGTGTACATACCAGCGGGGTCTCGAACTGTTAGGGAACGTAGCAGAATTTTTAAAATTTTCTACGCATCACCAAGATCAATCTATGGAGTTATCTAGCAACGAGGGAGAGGGGAGTGCATCTACATACCCTTGTAGATCGCGAGCGGAAGCATTCAAGAGAACGGGGTTGATGGAGTCGTACTCGTCGTGATCCAAATCACCGATGACCTAGCGCCGAACGGACGCCACCTCCGCGTTCAACCCACGTACGGTTGGGAAGACGTCTCCTCCAACTTGATCAAGCAAGGGAGAAGGGGAGGTTGATGGAGATCCAGCAGCACGACGGCGTGGTGGTGGAAGCAACGGTGATCTCGACAGGGCTTCGCCAAGCTCAGCGAGAGAGAGAGAGGTGTCACGGGAGGGAGAGGGAGGCGCGAGGGGCTAGGGTACGGCTGCCCTCCCTCCCCCCACTATATATAGGACCCCTAGGGGGTGCTGGCCCTAGGAGATGGAATCTCCAAGGGGGGGGGGCGGCCAAGGGGGTGGCTTGCCCCCCAAGCCAAGTGGGGCGCCCCCACCCCTAGGGTTTCCAACCCTAGGCACAGGGGGAGGCCCAAGGGGGGTGCAGCAGCCCACTAGGGCCCTCCGGGATAGGTGGCCCCACCCGGTGGACCCCCGGGACCCTTCCGGTGGTCCCGGTACAATACCGATTACCCCCGAAACTTTCCCGATGGCAGAAACTTGACTTCCTATATATAAATCTTCACCTCCGAACCATTCCGGAATTCCTCGTGACGTCTGGGATCTCATCCAGGACTCCGAACAACTTTCGGGTTACCGTGTACTAATATCTCAACAACCCTAGCGTCACCAAACTTTAAGTGTGTAGACCCTACGGGTTCGGGAGACACGCAGACATGACCGAGATGACTCTCCGGTCAATAACCAAAGCGGGATCTGGATACCCATGTTGGCTCCCATATGCTCCTCGATGATCTCATCGGATGAACCACGATGTCGAGGATTCAATCAATCCCGTATACAATTCCCTTTGTCAATCGGCACGTTACTTGCCCGAGACCCGATCGTCGGTATCCCAATACCTCGTTCAATCTCGTTACCGGCAAGTCACTTTACTCGTACCGTAATGCATGATCCCGTGATCAACCACTTGGTCACATTGAGCTCATTATGATGATGCATTACCGAGTGGGCCCGGAGATACCTCTCCGTCATACAGAGTGACAAATCCCAGTCTCGATTCGTGCCAACCCAACAGACACTTTCGGAGATACCCGTAGTGCACCTTTATAGTCACCCAGTTACGTTGTGACGTTTGGCACACCCAAAGCACTCCTACGGTATCCGGGAGTTGCACAATCTCATGGTCTAAGGAAATGATACTTGACATTTGGAAAAGCTTTAGCAATCGAACTACACGATCCTTGAGCTATTCTTAGGATTGGGTCTTGTCCATCACATCGTTCTCCTAATGATGTGATCCCGTTATCAATGACATCTAATGTCCATAGTCAGGAAACCATGACTATCTTTTGATCAACGAGCTAGTCAACTAAAGGCTCACTAGGGACGTGTTGTGCTCTATTTATTCACACATGTATTACGATTTCCGGATAACACAATTATAGCATGAACAATAGACAATTATCATGAACAAGGAAATATAATAATAACCATTTTATTATTGCCTCTAGGGCATATTTCCAACAGTCTCCCACTTGCACTAGAGTCAATAGTCTAGTTACATTGTGATGAATCGGACACCCATAGAGTCTTGGTGTTGATCATGTTTTGCTCTAGGGAGAGGTTTAGTCAATGGATCTGCCACATTCAGGTTTGTATGTACTTTACAAATATCTATGTCTCCATTTTGAACACTTTCACGAATGGAGTTGAAGCGACGCTTGATATGCCTGGTCTTCCTGTGAAACCTGGGCTCCTTGGCAAGGGCAATAGCTCCAGTGTTGTCACAGAAGAGAGTCATCGGGCCCGACGCATTGGGAATAACTCCTAGGTCGGTAATGAACTCCTTCACCCAGATTGCTTCTTGTGCTGCCTCCGAGGCTGCAATGTACTCCGCTTCACATGTAGATCCCGCCACAACGCTTTTCTTGCAACTGCACTAGCTTACTGCCCCACCATCCAAAATATACACGTATCCGGTTTGTGACTTAGAGTCATCCAGATCTGTGTCGAAGCTAGCATCGACATAACCCTTTACGACGAGCTCTTCGTCACCTCCATAAACGAGAAACATATCCTTAGTCCTCTTCAGGTACTTCAGGATATTCTTGACCGCTGTCCAGTGTTCCATGCCGGGATTACTTTGGTACCTTCCTACCAAACTTATGGCAAGGTTTACATCAGGTCTGGTACACAGCACAACATACATGATAGACCCTATGGCCGAGCCATAGGGGACGACACTCATCTTTTCTCTATCTTCTGCCGTGGTCGGGCATTGAGCCGTGCTCAATCTCGTACCTTGCAATACAGGCAAGAAACCCTTCTTTGACTGATCCATATTGAACTTCTTCAATATCTTGTCAAGGTACGTACTCTGTGAAAGACCAATGAGGCGTCTCGATCTATCTCTATAGATCTTGATGCCTAATATGTAAGCAACTTCTCCAAGATCCTTCATTGAAAAACACTTGTTCAAGTAGGCCTTTATGCTTTCCAAGAATTCTATATCATTTCCCATCAACAGTATGTCATCCACATACAATATGAGAAATGCTACAGAGCTCCCACTCACTTTCTTGTAAGTGCAGGCTTCTCCATAAGTCTACGTAAACCCAAACGCTTTGATCATCTCATCAAAACGAATGTTCCAACTCCGAGATGCTTGCACCAGCCCATAGATCGAGCGTTGGAGCTTGCACACCTTGTCAGCATTCTTAGGATCGACAAAACCTTTCGTTTGCATCATATACAATTCTTCCTTGGAAAACATTAAGGAATGTCGTTTTGACGTCCATTTGCCATATCTCATAATCATAGAATGCGGCAATTGCTAACATGATTCGGACGGACTTCAGCTTTGCTACGGGTGAGAAAGTATCATCGTAGTCAACCCCTTGAACTTGTCGATAACCCTTAGCGACAAGCCGAGCTTTATAGATGGTTACATTACCATCCGCGTCTGTCTTCTTCTGAAAGATCCATTTATTTTCTATGGTTCGCCGATCATCAGGTAAGTCAGTCAAAATCCATAATTCATTTTCATACACGGATCCTATCTCGGATTTCATGGCTTCAAGCCATTTGTCGGAACCTGGGCCCGCCATCGCTTCTTCATAGTTCAAAGGTTCACCATTGTCTAACAACATGATTTCCAGGACAGGGTTGCCATACCACTCTGGTGCAGAACGTGTCCTTGTGGACCTACGAAGTTCAGTAGCCACTTGATCTGAAGTTTCATGATCATCATCATTAACTTCCTCTCTAGTCGGTGCATGCACCTCAGGAACATTTTCTTGAGCTATGCCACTCTCCGGTTCAAGAGGCAATACTTCATCAAGTTCTACTTTCCTCCCACTTACTTCTTTCGAGAGAAACTCTTTCTCTAGAAAGGATCCATTCTTGGCAACAAAGATCTTGCCTTCGGGTCTGAGATAGAAGGTATACCCAATAGTTTCTTTAGGATATCCTATGAAGACGCATTTTTCCAATTTGGGTTCGAGCTTTTCAGGTTGAAGTTTCTTGACATAAGCATCGCATCCCCAAACTTTTAGAAATGACAGCTTAGGTTTCTTCCCAAACCATAATTTATACGGTGTCGTCTCAACGGATTTCAACGGAGCCCTATTTAAAGTGAATGCGGCAGTCTCTAAAGCATAGCCCCAAAATGATAGCGGTAGATTGGTAAGAGACATCATAGATCGCACCATATCCAATAGAGTGCGATTACGACGTTCGGACACACCATTATGCTGAGGTATTCCAGGCAGCGTGAGTTGTGAAACTATTCCACATTTCCTTAAGTGTGTGCCAAATTCATGACTCAAGTATTCTCTCCCACGATCTGATCGCAAGAACTTGATTTTTCTGTCACGTTGATTCTCAACCTCACTCTGAAATTCCTTGAACTTTTCAAAGGTCTCAGACTTGTGTTTCATTAAGTAGACATACCCATATCTACCCAAGTCATCAGTGAGGGTGAGAACATAACGATAGCCACCGCGAGCCTCAACACTCATTGGACCGCACACATTAGTATGTATGATTTCCAATAAGTTGGTTACTCGCTCCATTGTTCCTGAGAATGGAGTCTTGGTCATTTTACCCATGAGGCATGGTTCGCACGTGTCAAATGATTCGTAATCAAGAGACTCCAAAAGTCCATCTGCATGGAGCTTCTTCATGCGTTTGACACCTATGTGACCAAGGCGGCAGTGCCACACGTATGTAGGACTATCATTATCAACCTTACATCTTTTGGTATTCACACTATGAATATGTGTAACATTACACTCGAGATTCATTAAGAATAAACCATTCACCATTGGGGCATGACTATAAAACATATCTCTCATATAAATAGAACAACCATTATTCTCAGATTTAAATGAGTAGCCATCTCGAATTAAACGAGATCCTGATACAATGTTCATGCTCAAAGCTGGCACTAAATAACAATTATTGAGGTGTAAAACTAATCCCGTAGGTAAATGTAGAGGCAGCGTGCCGACGGCGATCACATCGACCTTGGAACCACTCCCGACGCGCATCGTCACCTCGTCCTTCGCCGGTCTCCGCTTATTCCGCAGCTCCTGCTTTGAGTTACAAATGTGAGAAACCGCACCGGTATCAAATACCCAGGAGCTACTTCAAGTACTGGTAAGGTACACATCAATTACATGTATATCACATATACCTTTAGTGTTGCCGGCCTTCTTGTCCGCTAAGTATTTGGGGCAGTTCCGCTTCCAGTGACCACTTCCCTTGCAATAAAAACACTCAGTCTCAGGCTTGGGTCCATTCTTTGACTTCTTCCCGGCAGCTTGCTTACCGGGCGCGGCAACTCCCTTGCCGTCCTTCTTGAAGTTCTTTTTACCCTTGCCTTTCTTGAACTTAGTGGTTTTATTCACCATCAACACTTGATGTTCCTTTTTGATTTCCACCTCCGCTGATTTTAGCATTGAATATACCTCACGAATGGTCTTTTCCATCCCCTGCATATTGAAGTTCATCACAAAGCTCTTGTAGCTCGGTGGAAGCGACTGAAGGATTCTGTCAATGACCGCATCATCCGGGAGATTAACTCCCAGCTGAGTCAAGCGGTTATGCAACCCAGACATTTTGAGTATGTGCTCACTGACAGAATTATTTTCCTCCATCTTACAACTAAAGAACTTGTCGGAGACTTTATATCTCTCGACCCAGGCATGAGCTTGGAAAACCATTCTCAGCTCTTCGAACATCTCATATGCTCCGTGTTGCTCAAAACGCTTTTGGAGCCCCGGTTCTAAGCTGTAAAGCATGCCGCACTGAAAGAGGGAGTAATCATCAGCACGTGACTGCCAAGCATTCATAACATCTTGGTTCTCTGGGATGGGTGCGTCACCTAGCGGTGCTTCTAGGACATAATCTTTCTTGGCAGCTATGAGGATGATCCTCAGGTTCCGGACCCAGTCCGTATAGTTGCTGCCATCATCTTTCAGCTTGGTTTTCTCTAGGAATGCGTTGAAGTTGAGGACAACATGGGCCATTTGATCTACAAGACATATTGTAAAGATTTTAGACTAAGTTCATGATAATTAAGTTCATCTAATCAAATTATTCAATGAACTCCCACTCAGATAGACATCCCTCTAGTCATCTAAGTGAAACATGATCCGAGTCAACTAGGTCGTGTCCGATCATCACGTGAGACGGACTAGTCAACATCGGTGAACATCTTCATGTTGATCGTATCTTCTATACGACTCATGCTTGACCTTTTGGTCTTCCATGTTCCGAGGCCATGTTTGTACATGCTAGGCTCGTCAAGTCAACCTAAGTGTATTGCGTGTGTAAATCTGGCTTACACCCATTGTATTCGAACGTTAGAATCTATCGCACCCGATCATCATGTGGTGCTTCGAAACAACGAACCTTCGCAACGGTGCACAGTTAGGGGGAACACTTTCTTGAAATTATTACGAGGGATCATCTTATTTAAGCTACCGTTGTTCTAAGCAAATAAGATGTAAAACATGATAAACATCACATGCAATCAAATAGTGACATGATATGGCCAATATCATTTGATCCTTTTGATCTCCATCTTCGGGGCTCCATGATCATCGTTGTCACCGGTATGACACCATGATCTCCATCATCGTGTCTTCTTGAAGTTGTATCGTCATCTATTACTTCTACTACTATGGCTAACGCTTTAGCAATAAAGTAAAGTAATTACATGACGTTTATGTTGACACGCAGGTCATAAATAAATTAAGACAACTCCTATGGCTCCTGCCGGTAGTCATACTCATCGACATGCAAGTCGTGATTCCTATTACAAGAACATGATAAATCTCATACGTCACATATATCATTCATCACATCCTTTTGGCCATATCACATCACATGGCACATGCTGCAAAAACAAGTTAGACGTCCTCTAATTGTTGTTGCAAGTTTTTACGTGGCTGCTATAGGTTTCTAGCAAGAACGTTTCTTACCTACGCCAAAACCACAACGTGATATGCCAATTTCTATTTACCCTTCATAAGGACCCTTTTCATCGAATCCGATCCGACAAAAGTGGGAGAGACAGACACCCGCTAGCCACCTTATGCAACTAGTGCATGTCAGTCGGTGGAACCAGTCTCACGTAAGCGTACGTGTAAGGTCGGTCCAGGCCGCTTCATCCCACGATGCCGCCGAATCATGATAAGACTAGTAACGGCAAGTAAATTGACAATATCGACGCCCACAACTGCTTTGTGTTCTACTCGTGCATAGAAACTACACATAAACCTGGCTCATGATGCCACAGTTGGGGAACGTAGCAGAATTTTTAAAATTTTCTACGCATCACCAAGATCAATCTATGGAGTCATCTAGCAATGAGGGAGAGGGGAGTGCATCTACATACCCTATTAGATCGTGAACGGAAGCGTTCAAGAGAACGGGGTTGATGGAGTCGTACTCGTCGTGATCCAAATCACCGATGACCTAGCGCCTAACGGACGGCACCTCCGCGTTCGACACACGTATGGTTGGGAAGACGTCTCCCACAACTTGATCCAGCAAGGGAGAAGGAGAGGTTGATGGAGATCCAGCAGCACGACGGTATGGTTGTGGAAGCAACGGTGATCTCGGCAGGGCTTCACCAAGCTCAGCGAGAGAGAGGGGTGTCACGGGAGGGAGCGGGAGGTGCCAGGGGATAGGGTACGACTGCCCTCCCTCCCCACACTATATATAGGACCCCTAGGGGGGTCGCTGGCCCTAGGAGATGGAATCTCCAAGGGGGGCGGCGGCAAAGGGGGTGGCTTGCCCCCCAAGCCAAGTGGGGCGCCCCCCACACCTAGGGTTTCCAACCCTAGGCACAGGGGGAGGCCCAAGGGGGGCACACCATCCCACTAGGGGCTGGTTCCCCTCCCACTTCAGCCCATGGGGCCCTCCGGGATAGGTGGCCCCACCCGGTGGACCCCCGGGACCCTTCCGGTGGTCCCGGTACAATATCGATTACCCCCGAAACATTCCCGATGGCTGAAACTTGACTTCCTATATATAAATCTTCACCTCTGGACCATTCCAGAACTCCTTGTGATGTTCGGGATCTCATCCGGGACTCCGAACAACTTTCGGGTTACCGTATACTAATATCTCAACAACCCTAGCGTCACCGAACCTTAAGTGCATAGACCCTACGGGTTCGGGAGACACGCAGACCTGACCGAGACGACTCTCCGGTCAATAACCAACAGCAGGATCTGGATACCCATGTTGGCTCCCACATGCTCCTCGATGATCTCATCGGATGAACCATGATGTCGAGGATTCAATCAATCTCGTATACAATTCCCTTTGTCAATCGGTACGTTACTTGCCCGAGACCCGATCGTGGTATCCCAATACCTCGTTCAATCTCGTTACCGGCAAGTCACTTTACTCATACCGTAATGCATGATCCCGTGATCAACCACTTGGTCACATTGAGCTCATTATGATGATGCATTACCGAGTGGGCCCAGAGATAGCTCTCCGTCATACGGAGTGCAAAATCACAGTCTTGATTCATGCCAACCCAACAGACACTTTCGGAGATACCCGTAGTGCACCTTTATAGTCACGCAGTTACGTTGTGATGTTTGGCACACCCAAAGCACTCCTACAGTATCCGGGAGTTGCACAATCTCATGGTCTAAGGAAATGATACTTGACATTCGGAAAAGCTTTAGCAAACGAACTACACGATCTTTGAGCTATGCTTAGGATTGGGTCTTGTCCTTCACATCATTCTCCTAATGATGTGATCCCGTTATCAATGACATCTAATATCCATAGTCAGGAAACCATGACTATCTTTTGATCAACGAGCTAGTCAACTAAAGGCTCACTAGGGACGTGTTGTGGTCTATGTATTCACACATGTATTACGATTTCCGGATAACACAATTATAGCATGAACAATATACAATTATCATGAACAAGGAAATATAATAATAACCATTTTATTATTGCCTCTAGGGCATATTTCCAACATGAACGCTTACTCGCGCATACGTACGGCCAGGGCTCGTGTACATGACTGGGTCAGAAAGGAGAAACAACACCATCGTCGTGTTCATGGGAAGGTAGTGTCGTCGTCGTGTTCATGGGGAGGCAACGAAATGCGTCGTGTTCATGGGGAGGCAACGGAATGCGTTGTGTTCATCGAGAGGCAACAGAACGCGTGGGAGCCAACCGGCTGGGTCGGAACGGAATGTGTGGTCGTGTTCATCGGGAGGGCTTGGACGGAATAGGTGATGGAAACGAGGCCTGGCGTACCGCAAAACGGAGGAAACGGCCTTGTGTTTGACCGGCCATGTTCGAAACGGGATCCTGTTCATCGGGAGAGGTCTGGCGTACCGCAAAACAGAGGAAACGGACCTCCTACGGTCGAAACGGGGGTCCTGTTGATCGGGAGGGGTGTGGCATACCGCAAAACGGAGGAAAGGGACCTCCTACGGTCGAAGCAGGGGTCCTGATCATCGAGAGGGGTGTGGCGTACCGCAAAATGGGACTCCACGGGATACTGTTCATCTCCACTGTCAACCTCCTCCAGCCTCCACGGGCTCATGTTCATCCAGCCTCCACCGCGCGCTACTCCATCGACTACTGTTCAACCACCCCTACACCATATATTGTTCATCCAGCCCTCCACACCACGGGGTCCTGTTCAACCACCCCTCCACGGGCACCCCTCCACCGTCTACTGTTTATCCAGCCCTCCACCACACCACGGGGTCCTGTTCATCCAGAGGCAACGCCACCGCTCACTGTTCATCCAACCCCCCGGCAACGCTCACTGTTCATCCCAGAGGCAGCATCGATCGACTTCAGTTAGTAGCAGTAGCGAAGGAATCGCTCGATCGGGTTCAGTTAACATCCATCGATCGATCGCTCGGGTTCAGTAACGGATAGCGTGCAGTGCAATCGCTTGGGTTCAGTTAGAGCCCAACGCCTCGCTCGGGTTCAGTTAGAGCCAACGCATCGCACACGCGCGCGTACGTGTATGAGAGAAACGCACATCGCTCGGCCCGCGACCTCCCACCGTAACCTGGAACTCCCCGAAATCCCCCCCCCTCGCTTTTACCACGGTTTTTCCCGTCATGGACGGCCCAAAGAATGTCATGCAGCTGCGTCTCCGGCCCGCCCAGGACGAAAAGCCCATTTTCTATCATGATTTTTTGTCATAGAAGTAGGATCCCACCACATCTATGATGATACCGGGTTTTGTCACAATTATCGTCATAGAAGTGTCATATGTATGACATAAAAAAATTCTTTTGGCCCAAAATGTCACGGATGTGTCTTTTTTTTGTAGTGATACCCTGCAATTCTCCTACCTGGGTGATTCGGAGAGAGTCATGGAGGACGGCCCCTGGACCTACAAAGGAAAAGCGGTCGTGATTGAGCCCTATGATGGTTTCACTAGGCCATCGTCTATTGTTCTTAATAAGATTGAGATGTGGATTCAGATTCATGATCTCCCTAAATTGTTCTTCCACTTGATTAAATCGCTAGCAGCTACTGTTGGTGACTTCATATTTGCGGAGCCTAAATCCCAGGATTTTGAGGGTAACTTTTTAGGGTTCGGGTGAAAGTGGATGTCACAAAGCCGCTCAAGAACGATGTCTCGCTGGTGATCAAGAAGAGGAGAGAGATATTTAGGGTGAAGTATGAGAGGCTTCTAGATTGGTGTTCTGTCTGTGGTATGCTAGGCCATCAGTTCAAAGAGTGCGGCGATGGGATTCACCCCCCATCTGCGCTAGTGTTCAAAAACGTGAAAGCGGACTGGTTCAGGGGTCCAGGTCGCGGACGAGGTGCGGCAAGAGGCTTTGAAGGTGGACGAGGGCGAGGCAATGGCCGTGCAGGACGTGGAGGGCGTGGCTCCAGTCGAACACAATAATATAAATTTGACCCTACTGCTGATCTGGATACATATATGGAAGAAGGATAAGGGAATCACAAGAGAGGTGCCCTTGCAAGTACACTCTTGCTTACTACTCCAGGAACGAGTCCATCATCTTCGATGATGGCCCAAACCCTTGCTATAGCCACTGTTCCACAGAGCCCTTCGTTGAAGCAAGATCCCAAAAGAACAAAGACCAACCCCCCTTAGCTGGAAAAGAACCAAGGGAAGAACAAATCCTCAAACACCCAAAACAATGCGCAAATGGCGGGCCCTGTCAACGGGTCGCGCCCGGCGCAATGAGTTGCCTAGTTTGGAACTGTCGCAGGGCTGGCAGACATGTGACAGTTCGAGAGCTTCGAGATCTATCGAAGCTACTTTCCCCCTCTATTGTATGCATTCTTGAAACTTAGTTAGAGGGCTCGTGTGTTGAGAATCTGGCAGGAACTTTCGGTTACAATAAAAGCTTTGTTGTAAGCAGCTCCGGCAGGAGCGGTGGACTAGGCATTTTTTGAAATGAGGAAATAAAGCTCGAAGTTAACGAGTTTTCTGAGTACCACATAGACGTTGTTGTTGAGCAGATGGTAGAAATTAAAACCAGAATCCCCTTTGTTTATGGTGAGGCCCAAACAAGTGAGAGGTACAAAACTTGGGACATGTTGCGCGGAATTGCAGGAACGAGCAACGATACATGGGTAGTGATTGGAGACTTCAACGAAGTACTTCATGCCCATGAGCACGATGGAATCGGCCAACGAAGCCAAGCGCAGATGGATGCCTTCCGAGATGCTATTGACACATGTGGTTTATCAGACATAGGTTACAAGGGACAGAGCTGGACTTTTGAGAAGAAGGTGGTGGGCGGCACGTACACCAGGGTGCGTTTGGACCAGAGCGTGGCTAACCCTGCATGGGCTTTGGCCTTCCTAGATGCATCTCTGGCGCATCTTACTGCCTCTACATCCGACCATGTCCCGTTGTTACTTAGGCTCCAAGTAGTGCATGCATGCAGAAGGGGACCACAACCATTTAAATATGAGTTATGCTGGGAGCGCGACCCAACGCTGGAGAGAGTGGTGCATGCGGGTTGGAATCAGGTGCCTGGGGATTCAGTGGGCCAGGTGAAAACAAAACTCCAATGCTGTCGGGTGACCTAGCAACTTGGGACCAGCTACACTTTGGCAGTGTTTGTAGGGAGATTGCCGAATTAAAAAAGGAGCTACAGGTGATGCGCGAACTCCCAGGAAGATATGGTCCCTCAAGGCAGGAGACAAAAATATGTGACCGCCTGATCAAGTTGTTTCACCGCGAAGAGATTTTGTGGAGGAAACGAGATAGGATTGATTGGCTCATGCATGGCGACAAAAACACCGATTTCTTTCACATGAGAGCGAGCAGGCGACGGCGGAAAAACCAAATTAAATCATTGCAGCGTGCTGATGGTCAGGTTACAAAGAACGTGCTGGAGATGGAAAATATGATGACCTCCTTCTATAAGGACTTGTACACAACAAAAGGGGTGGGTGACATGGCACGGGTCCTAGAAACAGTACCATGCAAGGTTACACAGTCAATGAACGCGGCGTTGAATGCCCCGTACAACGCAGAAGAAGTTAAGACAACCGTTTTCTCAAATGTTTCCCACCAAGGCACTGGGACCATATGGCTTTCCCGCTCATTTCTTTCAGCGGCACTGGGAGATATGGGGAGAAGAAATCACCAAAGTCGTGCTTAAAATTGTTGAAGGCACAGAATCTGTGGCATGGATCAATGAGACAGTCTTGGTGTTGATTCCCAAGGTAAAAAATCCAACCTTATTGAGCCAGTTTCGTCCCATCAGTCTATGTATTGTTCTCTACAAAATTGCGTCCAAAGTGATCTCTAACCGGCTGAAGGTGATACTTCCTGACATTATATCTGAGGAACAATCTGCTTTTGTCCCTGGTAGACTTATCACCGACAACATCATCACTGCCTAAGAGTGCCTACACTTTATGAAGAGAAATAAAGCTAAAAAGCACCAGTCATTTGCTTTGAAGCTTGACATGATGAAGGCCTATGATAGGGTGGAGTGGCCATACTTGAGAGCAATTATGGTAAAGTTGGGGTTCACTGAGAGATGGGTGGACATAGTTATGGGACTGGTCACAACTGTTAAGTTTTCTGTCATTTTTAATGGGAAGAGATTGGAGGAATTTGATCCTTCAAGAGGAATCAGACAAGGGGACCCAATATCTCCGTACTTGTTCTTGCTAGCAGTAGAGGGCATGTTGTTCCTTTTAAAATCAAAGAGTGAGTCATCCAATCTGGGTGGTGTACTAGTGGCTCCTATAGCGCCACCAGTTAGCCATCTATTAGTCGCTGATGACAGCCTGCTGTTCTATAAGGCAAACAGTGCGGGAGCTAATGAGGTGAACCTAGTACTGAATACATACTACCAAGCATCAGGTCAGCGAGTGAACTTTGCAAAATCATCAATCTTCTTTAGCAAGGGAGTGCCAGAATCTAACAAGACTGAAATAAAAGGCCTACTCAATATACCCAATGAAACTTTAAATGAGAAGTATCTAGGGATGCCATCAGATATTGGGAGTTCGAAGAATGGGGCCTTTAAATATCTCAAAGATCATTTATGGAGTAAGGTGCAGGGCTGGGTGGAAAACACCATGTCATCGGAAGGCAAGGAGGTTCCAGTCAAATCAGTTGCCCAGTCCATACCGGTATTCTCCATGTCATGTTTTCAACTCCCAAGGGGATTATGTGAGCATCTTAATATGCTTATCAGGAAGTTCTGGTGGGGAAGCAAAGATAAAAAAGGAAACCTCATTGGGTATCTTGGAAAAGTATGACGCAGCCGAAGGGAATGGGAGGCCTAGGGTTCAAAGATTTTGAACTTTTCAATATGGCGATGTTGGCACGGCAGGCTTGGAGATTACTCCAAACACCAGAGTCCCTTAGTGCTCGCTTATTGAAGAGCATATATTTCCCTGACTCCACCATCTTGGAGGCGACTTTGGGAAACCATCCCAGTCAAATATGGAGAGCCATTATCGAAGGCAAAGACACACTCAAACAAGGTCTCATCCGTAGAATTGGCAATGATCAATATACTCATATTGGGAAGATCCGTGGCTACCAAGATATGAGATGTTACGGCCATACGGGAGTATTCATCCTAATCCGCCAAATTTGTTTTCGGAACTGATCGATCACACAAGTGCTCGTGGAATAGCCAGCTAATCAACCAAGTATTTATGCCCATGGATGCATGCATCATTATGGGGATTCCGGTGTGCACTCGTAACCTAGAGGACTTATGGAGCTGGAATTTTGAGACTAGCGAAAACTTCATCGTCAAATCTGCTTATTGCATGCTTGTAGCGAGAAGACAGCGCTGGGAGGCATGGCTTGAGGGCATGGCTGGAACATCAAATAGTGCATCGGAGGAGGGATCATAGAAAACGTTGTGGAAGACCCAGGTTCCGACAAAGGTCAGGATGTTCCTATGGCATTTATCACGACACTCTCTCCCCACGAAGGACATTAGGGCTCATCGACACATCGCAGATAATGCTTACTGCGGATTGTGTGGCTCTCCTGATTCACGGAGACATTCTCTGGTACACTGCACTAGCTCGAGATGTGTGTGGGCATTGGTTGATGATGAGCTAGCACAAAGTCTGGTCTCAAACACGGAACCCAAAGCCAAGAAGTGGCTCTTCACCTTCATGCATTCGCTACTGCATGACCAGTTTGTATTGCTTCTGGTCACACTCTGGGCGATCTAGAGAGTGTGTGCGAGGCTATTCATGAAGGAATTTTCCAATCACCGCAAGCAACTAACTCCTTTGTCAGGTGCTTCATAGATGAACTCATCATGATTAATGTGAGAAACCCTACGACGAGGGGAGGAGCTCAGGCTACGGGCCAGACACGGGCTGCACGCCCCAAAGCTTCCCCGGCTGGCTATGCCAAGATCCATGTAGATGCTGGAGTAAGAGCAAGGAAGGGTGGACCAGCAACAACAGTTTGTCGGGACAGGCAAGGCAATTTCCTAGGCATCCCCGCTTTGGTGGTAGCTGGCCTAGAGGATCCAACAATACTTGAGACTATCGCTTGGAGAGAGGCTTTGGCGCTAGCGGAAGATCTCAATCTATATAATTTCCTTGTGGCATCTGATTCCAAGCAAACAGTGGCTGATATTTCATGTGGAGGCAGAGGCAAGAGTCACTAGTGCAGAACCGGGCAATAGCACCGGTTCGTAAGGCCCTTTAGTGCCGGTTCGGTAACCGGCACTAAAGTGTGGGCACTAAAGCCTCCTCCACTTTAGTACTGGTTCAACACGAACCAGTGCTAAAGGGCAACCACGTGGCACGAGCCAGCTCTGGGGGCGTGTAGGACATTAGTACCGGTTGGTAACATCAACCGGTACTAAATGTTTGGGTGTGTTTTGGTTTTATTTTTATTTTTACTTTAATTTTGTGTTTTCAATTTAATTTAGTGATTGTTTTACATTATAATGAGTTGTTAAATCACTAGGTGAAAGTACCGCAGATTAGTTTGACTGGATGCATGCGGATCCTAGCTAAGTCATCAAGTATATGCCATATCCATATTATATATATACTTGATCACCTAATTAAGTGATCGAGGAAATATGGATATGGCATATACTTGATCACTTAGCTAGAATCCATCCAGTTGAAACTAATTTGCGGTTTCTTTCATAAAGGATATAACAACTCATCATCATCATCATCATCATCATCATCATCATCATCATATTAATATAAAAACTCTTGCATCATATATATCATCACCAACAACAGTTTTCATAGCTAGCTAAAAATCATCATATAATAGTCGTCTCATTACCACTACTTAATCATCATACAGTCATTACGGCTATCTAATCACCACCAACACTAGCTTAAAGAAGAAACATTCACTTGTACCAGAAGCAAAGATATCATCGAGTTCAACATGGTAATGATATTATAAGCGTTCATAACACCACAAAAGCAAATCACTCTTTGAGATTAAGTTTAGGACGAAGAACACGGACATGAGAGGACAAGTACTAAGAACATGAACTAGCTAATCACTCCTACTGCTCTCTCTGAGGTCAAATAGCACAGAACATGTATAGCTTTCCTGATTCATCATATTGGAGCATGCAGATGAACGTGTATCCTAATCGTGGGTTGCGCTTCTGATTGCTGCCCCCTGATACGTCTCCAACGTATCTATAATTTTTGATTGCTCCATGCTATATTATCTACTGTTTTGGAACATGTTGGCCTTTATTTTCCACTTTTATATTATTTTTGGGACTAACCTATTAACCGGAGGCCCAGCCCAGAATTGTTGTTTTTTGCCTATTTCACTGTTTCAGAGAAACAGAATATCAAACAGAGTCCAAATGGAATGAAACCTTCGGGAACGTGATTTGCTCACCAAATAAGACCCAGGAGACTTGGACCCTCCGTCAAGAAAGCCACGAGGCTATCACGAGGGTGGAGGGCGCCCCCCTAGGGCGCGCCCCCTGCCTAGTGGGCCCCTCGAAGCTCCACCGACGTACTCCTTCCTCCTATATATACCTACGTACCCCCAAACGATCGGGGACGAAGCCAAAAACCTAATTCCACAGCCGCAACTTTCTCTATCCACGAGATTCCATCTTGGGGCCTGTTCCGGAGCTCCGTCGGAAGGGGAATCGATCACGGAGGGCTTCTACATCATCATCCAAGCCCCTCTGATGAAGTGTGAGTAGTTTACTTCAGACCTACGGGTCCATAGTTAGTAGCTAGATGGCTTCTTCTCTCCTTTTGGATCTCAATACAATGTTCTCCCCCTGTCTCGGACGTGATGCCTATATACATGATCATACCTAGATATTCTCATAACTATGCTCAATTCTGTCAATTGCTCAACTGTAATTGTTCACCCACCGTAGAATACTTATGCTCTTGAGAGAAGCCACTAGTGAAACCTATGGCCCCCGGGTCTCTTTCTCGTCATATCAATCTCCATCACTTTATTATCGCTTTGCTTTTGTTTGCCTTTTACTTTTCACTTTGCATCTCTATTCCAAAAATACCAAAAATATTATTTATCATCTCTATCAGATCTCACTTTCGTAAGTGACCGTGAAGGGATTGACAACCCCTAAGCGCGTTGGTTGCGTTGAGTTATTGTTTTTGTGTAGGTACGAGGGACTCGCGCGTAGCCTCCTACTGGATTAATACCTTGGTTCTCAAAAACTGAGGGAAATACTTACGCTACTTTGCTGCATCATCCTCTCCTCTTCGGGGAAATCCAACGCAGTGGTTAAGAGGTAGCACCCCCTAGTATTTCTCTGCGGTCGTTCACAATTTTTCTTGAGTCTTTTACTATTAAGCATTCCTCGCTATTAGAAATCCTGAATGCACTAAAGTGCACTGTAGGATATCTTGGCCGTAAGCTAACAATATTCATGGTACCTTTAGTCTCGATCCAATCAGGCACAACATTCATCGGGAGTCCCTGTTGAAGAACATCGTATAGTAACATACTTAGCAATGAAGTTTAGCTTAAAAAAATAATGTATGCAAAAGATGCACTGAGAAGAAATAGTAGAAATCTTACCATCTTTCCTAAATACATGTAACCTTAGTTCAGTACGAACATTATTGGTCGCACGTTTTGAGTACTAACATTTCTAAGTGCAGGAAAAAAAATTTGTCTTGACAGCATCAAGATCCTCAAGCCATGAAACATAATGACTTGTCTCCTCACAGTTTTGTTCAGTCCCGGGACAGTGGACGGCCCTGTCTAGCAAGCACCGGACATGTTTGCTTGATTGGAAATAAGCTGTCAATATAAATTACTTGTCAACTCTTTTTGAATGAACAATATCGAAGACATAAATATGGTTGAGAAACTCACATAATGGTAGAACTGGAGGCGTCTGCACATCGACCCAGATGTCTCTATTTCCTTCAATATCATATTCCGGACGAATATCAAAGGTGATAACCATATCAGGCTCGAATGCATAAGCCTTGCATAGTGCTTGCCAAGTTTTGCATTCAAAATAGGTGTATGTGTCTGCATTGTATAACTTGACGTTGAAGGTATAACCATGCTCGGTCTTCAAGTAAACTTTTTTTACCTCCATAGTTTTGTTAGGACTGAAACCTATCTTATCCAAGACAAAAATTCTTGCATGGCAGGGGATACGCTAGTAGAATAGTGAAAAAAAATTAAAATTAAAAGTTGAAGCAAATGAAGCATAAGTCATGCTTAATTATGAAAAAAGACTTATCGTTCTAACTTACTGTATCCACTTCGAAGTTCTCATCCAGCTTGATGCTGAAGCGCCTATCATCAACTAGAAAATTTCTGCCGCACAGGCCACGCTAGTCTTCGCAGTATTCGCACGTAATGAAATCGTGTTCATCGTCAGACGACATTCCTATGTTCATAGGTGAAACATTAAATACTTATTAGTTCTATTAATTCAACTAATTCAACTAGTTCTATTAATTCAACTAGTTCAACTAAATAATTCAACTAATTCAACTAAGCACTTATGAAAAGTATACCTAAATAAAGTAGCTCAACTAATTCAACTAACTAGTTCAACTAATTAATTCAACTAAACTAGTTCTATTAATTTTCTTACTAAAAATAAGGTAGCTAGTTCTATATACACTACTAGGAAAATGCTTACCAGTAGTGCCGGTTTTTGTGCTACCAGTAGCGCTGGCACCAGCGCTACTGCTACAACGCTACAACTATTTTGTAGCAGTAGCGTGTTTTTAGGCTAGCGCTACTGGTAAGTTCAACTACTAGTAGCGCGTTTTTAGGCCAGCGCTACTGGTAAGTTCAACTACTAGTAGCGCGTTTTTAGGCCAGCGCTACTGCTAACTTTTATGTTTTTTAGCATTTTGGCGATGTACATGTTTAAACAGATATATCTTTTATACAATATCAACTCATCAGGAACTAGTATGTTTAAATAGCATATTCATTACCACTTGTCATCACCATCAAACAATGTTCATCAATGAGACATCATATAACAAGTTGGTCACTAGTCATAATCACAACTCCTCCTCATCATCATCAACTCTAACACATTGTAGCACATAATAACACATTGTAGCTACGACCTACTCCTCTCATAGGACCTACTCTACCGTCTCTTAGGTAAAATATCATAAAACAAGATAGGCATTGACGCCGCATTAAGGAAAATTGACTCTCCATAATAAAGAACGGAGATCATCTTGTCTCCAAGTCTTGGCCTACGCACAATGTTGCTTCCAAGTAGCTCTCTATGATGGTTCAAACATTTTTTGAAATCATCAATTATCATGGCTTCCTCGCTTTTAGAAATCTGGTATGGAGAGGAGTGATGTGGATACTGCGGCTGACCTGGCTATGGTGGCCGTAAGCTCATAACATTAACGCGACCTCTCGTCAACATCAGATGAGGCACACAATCCATCAGGATTTTCTGTTAAAAAACATAGTAATAACTTTGTAGTTAGCAATATAGTTTAGTTTTAGAAGAATTTATGCAAAAGATGCACGGATGTCGTAATAGTAGAAAATCTTACCATGATATCTCCATTGATGTTACCGTAGTTCAACACGTGCACTAGTGGCACGTATTGACCATAATGTGGAGGAGTTTGATAATAGCTATTGTAATTCTCAATATCAGTAAAAAATGTGATAAGACCATCTTGCTCCTTATAAGTTAATTGTGCTTCATCATTGTAGTAGTAGGTTCTGTCTAGCATTTTCCGTACATTTTTTGAAGAATGAAAATGAGCTGTTAATGGAAATAAACTGTCAAATATTTTGAAATAAACAATATAAATTACTTAGTAAATATGTTTAAGAAACTCACACAGCGGTAGAACTGGAAGCGAGTCAACAAGGACCCAAATTGTCATATCATTTTCGTTGATGTCAGGATCACCAAGATCGAAGGTGAGAAGCATACCCTCATGAAAATCATATGCCTTGCAAAGGGCTTGCCAATTCAGGCAACCAAAATTGGATGAGTTCGCAGAATTGTATAGATTTACAGCAAAATCATAACCATGATGGGTCCTTAGTTGAATTATCTTTGTCTCCATTCTTTCATGATCTTCAAAACCCATCTTCTCCAAGACATAGTGTCTTGCATGGCATGGGATAAGCTAGTCGAATTGTAAAAGACGGAAATTACACGTTGAAGAAGCAGAGAAGTCGTGCAAAAAAATAACAAAAAACACTTGTCGTTGTTGCGTACCGTTTCAACATCGAAGGTCTCTTGGAGCTTGATGCTGAAGCGCCGACCTTCTACCAAGTGAGGCCTGTCACACACACCGCGCTTATCTTCGCAGTACTCGCACATAGTGAATTCCCTTTCATCGTCAGACATTTCCTAATAGGTAATTAATAATCCATCATCGAATACATATATAGTAGTTTGTAGCAACGATCATCATATAACAACTAAAACACCTAAAATTTGTAGTTTGTAGTAGTTTGTAGCAAAGATCATCATATAATCCATCATGAATACATATATAGTAGTTTGTAGCACAAACGGCGCTCATCTTTTGCATTCAATAAGCAAATAACTAATAGGTAATTAATAATCCATCATCGAATACATATATAGTAGTTTGTAGCAAAGATCATCATATAATATCACTAATACATCTCGAATAATAGCTCCTCTAGGTTCAGTGGGCCGCGATGTACACCCAAAGAGAAGGAACCATCACTGGATCATAGCTCCACTGAGATCCCCAAATAATCTGCCAGGTATTCAAGAACTGGCCGATCGCCAATGCAACCAAGTAGCACTGGACGTGTGCGTTCTCCTCTATGACACGGTGTTGTACCACCTGCGCGGGGGACTCAAGCCTCTCCACCGATGCAGTCCCACGTGACTGCCACCAAAGAAACTCCGGGTCGACGACGGGCTGGCTCCTCACTAAGCTGCGGTCACCAGAAGGTAGCACAACCCAGTACCAGCCCAGCAGAGCCCAGTCCCGGACATGGCCCCTTGGCTCAACCAGGAGTCCTCCGCCGAGTCGACGACGAGGATGCGGGATAGGCATCATCGACGTCGAGAACTAAATGCTTAATTATGAAAACAAAATTAATAAACACTTAGCAAAATTTGGCATGACCTTTGCTAAAAATAGGACATATCGAGCGCCTGAAATTTGCCAGAACGTAAACGAATCGACATTTCTGGCAAAACATAGGGCACTCGGAAAAATATGACATGTCCAAAATGTGACATGTTCCAAATATGACATGTCCACTACAAATTTGCATATAACAGGAAAAATTGATTTAACTAAAAAATTAACAACAATTGCTTTAACTAAAAAAAATACCTACAATTCTGTTAACTACACCTAAAACAACTAAAACACCTAAAATTCTGTTAACTACACCTAAAACAACTAATAAACCTAAATTCTATTAACTACACCTAATTAAAAACCTAGCTAAATTTATGTCCTAACTTTAAAACCTAGCTAAATTTAAAAACCTAGGGTTCATACGAATTAACTAGGGTTCATACCTAATTATTCTAATAAAATACATTTTTCCAACTACATAGGATTCAAACTAACTACTCTAATAACTATAACAAGCTAGGGGGGAGGGAGGAGGAGGAAGGAGAGGGAGGAGTGCCTCTTGGTATGGTGGAGGAGGGCTGGCGCGGGAGTAGAGCCGGCGCGGGGCCGGGGCGGCCGGTGGGGGAGGAGGCCGATGCGGGGGAGGGTTGCCGGCGAGGAGGAGGGCCGGCGGGGGCGAGGCCGGCCGAAGCAGTAGGGAGGAGGGCCGGCCCGGGGGACGGCAGCGTGCGGGGGATTGAGAGCAAGGAGTGTGGAGAGTGTGAGTGAGCTTTAGTGAGAGATGAGGCAGGCCGGGCCGGGGGCGCGCAGGGGGGGGGGTGGGAGTGGGCTTAACAACAGCGCGGGCAATGGGCCAGCGCTACTGCTAAGCCCACTAGCTGTAGCGCTGGCGCAAAACACACGCTACAGCTAAGTGGCCTGCCCTTTGGCCCCAGCGGCCCGCTAAATAGCAGCGCGGCCCGTGCCAACCAGCGCTGCTACTACTCACTAAAAGTAGCGCCCGTTCTAGCCGGCGCTACTGGTAAATACCAGTAGCGTGTGTGCCCAAACAAGCGCTACTGCTAAAATTCTATGTATAAGCATTTTTCTAGTAGTGATGGTAAAATGTTAATTAGATAATCAAATCTCATATAACTAAATTAAATATATATCTAACATATAATTTATATCTAATTCATCTAACATTTGACATTAATATCTAAGATATGTTCATATATAGGTGAAACATTAAACACTTACTAATTCTATTAATTCAACTAAATAAACTAATTCTATTAATTCAACTAAATAAACTAATTCTATTAATTCAACTAAGCATTTACTAAAAATAAACTAGTTCTATTAATTTCTTACTAAAATAAAGTAGGTAGCTCTATATAGTAATATTTTGATTAGATCATCAAATCTCATATACCTAAATTTTCTGACTAAAAATAACTAGTTCTATTAATTCAACTAATTCAACTAAGAATTTACTAAAAATAAACTAGTTCTATTAATTTTCTTACTAAAATATATAAAGTAGCTATATATAGTAATATTTTAATTAGATCATCAGATCTCATATACCTAATTTTTTTTACTAAAAATAAACTTGTATTAATTCAACTAGCTAGTTCAACTAATCATTTACTAAAAATAAACTAGTCATATTAATTCAACTAGTTCAAATAATATTATATACCTAATTAATTAATATCTAGCTAATTCATCTAACAATTTACATTAATATTTAACTTCTCTATCTAATTCATCTAACATTAACATTTGAACATTCTTATCTAAGTAATTCATCTAATTCGATCATCTAATTAACAATTTGACATGCATTAATCTAAAAAACAGAAACAGAAAATAAGTAAAAAAGTGTGTGTGTGTGTGTGTGTGCGCGCGCGCGTGCGTGTACGTCCTTGTGTGTGTGTACGATCGAGGGCAGTGGCGTACGGGCGGTGGGGGCGATATGGCAACGACGGGGGCGGCGCGAGACAGCGACGACGGGCGGCGGGGGCGGCGACGACGACGTACGGCGCACGGGCGGCGGGGGCGACGACGGGCGGCGGGGGCGACGATGGGCGGCGGGGGCGACGACAGGCGGCGGGGGCGACGACGGGCGGCGGGGGCGACGATGACGGGCGGCGGGGGCGGGGATGGCGACGACAGGCGGCGAGGGTGGCGCGCGATGGGCGACGGCGGCGGCGACAACGATCACGGGCGGTGAAGCTCTAGTTGGATAGAAGACGGGCGGCGCGTGGAAGAAAACTGGATTTTTCGTAAGTGCCATATATATAGGAGGGACCTTTAGTATCGGTTGGCGGCTCCGACCGGTACTAAAGGCCAATTTTGGCCAGGTCGAGAGGCGGGAAGCGGACCCCTTTAGTAGCGGTTTGTGGCTTCAACCGGTACTAAAGGCCCCCCATTAGTACCGGTTGGAGGCACAAACCGGTACTAAAGGTGTTGCGCTGCCACCCGCGGTGCACAATGTTTAGTCCCACCTCGCCGAGCGAAGGGCAGCCGCACTGGTTTATAAACCCAGCCACGGCTGCTCCTTCGAACTCCTCTATATAGCAGGCTTCTCGGCCTAACTATGGCGCGTTGCCCTGTGAGTCTGCGGGACCTTCTGGGCCTGAATTTGCACACCCTAGGTCTAGCAGGCCCACTGGACAGCGCCCCAACAATATTTTTTGTTTTTTCTTTTCTACATTATTTATTTTCTTCTATTTATTTTTGAGTAATTTTTTATATAGTTTTTTTTCTTTTCTGCATTATTTATTTTCTTCTATTTATTTCTGTGTAATTTTTTATATAGTTTTTTCTTTTCTGCTTTATTTAATTTCTTCTATTTATTTCTGAGTAATTATTTTTTCTGTATTTAGTTTGTTTGTGACCCTCTCTACTCTTTTGCACATGCTATGCGGGTGAAATGATGATACCATGGCAAGTTTCAACATTTTCAGAGTTCATTTTGTAGTGATTTTCAATTTCACGGTCATTTAGCTCTCTAAACAATTCGGTAAATGACTGAAAAACAACAAATGATGTCAGAACATGTTGGAAATTGATGACATCACTTTGAATGCTGCATAATGAACGCAAAAGAAGTCGGGTTTTCAAATAAGTATAAAAACATTGAAGTGCCCGTGTAACAGATGAGTTCTCGTCCGAAACCCTGATACTCCGAAAGACATTGTCCAGTTTGTACACGAAGTGTGTCCAGTTTTTGCTGTGACCCTCTCTACTCTTTCGAACATGCTATGCGGATGAAATGATGATACCATGGCAAGTTTCAACATTTTCAGAGTTCATTTTGCAGTGATTTTCAATTTCACGGTCATTTGGCTCTCTAAACAATTCGGTAAATGACTGAAAAACAGCAAATGATGTCAGAACGTGTTGCAAATTAATGACGCCGCTTTGAATGCTGCATACTGAACGCAAAAGATGTTGGGATTTAAAATAAGTATAAACAACATTGAAGTGCCCGTGTAACAGATGAGTTCTCGTCCAAAACCCTGATACTCCGAAACACATTGTCCAGTTTATACACGAAGTGCGTCCAGTTTTTGCCGTGACCCTCTCTACTCTTTCGCACATGCTATGCGGGTGAAATGCCGATACACTACAAAAAAAGACACATCCGTGACATTTTGGGCCGAACGAAATTTTTTCTGTCATACATATGACACTTCTATGACGATAATTGTGGCAAAACCCGGTATCATCATAGATGTGGTGGGCTCGTACTTCTATGACAAAAAATCATGACAGAAAATGGGCTTTTCGTCCTGGGCGGGCTGGAGACGCAGCTCCATGACATTCTTTGGGCCGTCCATGACGGAAAAAACCGTGGTAGAAGCGAGGGCGAGGAAAATTTTGGGGAGTTCCCGGTTACGGTGGGAGGTCGGGGGCTGAGCGATGCGCGCTTCTCTTGTACACGTATGTGCGTGTGTGCGAGGCATTGGCTCTAACTGAACCCGAGCGAGGCGTTGGGCTCTAACTGAACCCGAGTGATTGCACTGCAGGCTACGTGTTACTGAACCCGAGTGATCGATCGATGGCTGTTAACTGAAACCGATCGATGTTGCCTCTGGATGAACAGTGAGCGTTGCAGGGGGGGTGGATGAACAGTTCCCGGTGGGGGCTGATGAATAGGACCCCGTGGTGTTGCCTCTAGATGAACGGGACCCCGATCGATCGAGCCGGTTGGGGCTGGATGAACAGGACCACCCCGTGGAGGGCTGGATGAACAGTAGATGATGGAGGGTAGGATGAACAGTAGCCCGTGGAGGGGTGATTGAACAGGAGCCCGTGGAGAGGGCTGGTTGAACAGTAGCCGGTGGAGTAGCACGCGGTGGAGGCTGGATGAACAGGAGCCCGTGGATGAACAGTCGCAGGTGGAGGCTGGAGGAGGTCGACGGTGGATGATCAGTAGCTTATGGAGGCTGGAGGAGGTCGACGGTGGAGATGAACAGTATCTCGTGGAGTCCCGTTTTGCGGTACGCCACACCCCTCCCGATGAACAGGACCCCCGGTTCGACCGTAGCGCTCCAACACAAGTCCGTTTCCTCCGCTCTGCGGTACTCCACACCCCTCCCGATGAACAGGACCCTCGTTTCGACCGTAGGAGGTCTGTTTCCTCCGTTTTGTGGTACGCCAGAGCCCTCCCGATCAACAGGACCCCGATCCAAACGTAGTAGGTCTGTTTCCTCTGTTGTGCGGTACGCCATGCCTCGTTTCCATCGCCTGTTCCGTCCAAGCCCTCCCGATGAACACGACCGCACATTCCATTCCGACCCAGCCGGTTGGCTCCCACGCGTTCTGTTGCCTCTCGATGAACATGATGTATTCCGTTGCCTCCCCATGAACACGACGCATTCCGTTGCCTCCCCTTGAACACGAAGACGACGTTGTTTCTCCCTTCCAACCCAGCCATGTACACGAGCCCTGGCCGTATGTATGCGCGAGTAGGCGTTCAAGACCCCGCCCTTATGCACACATACGTGGCCGTATTTTCTTTCTTGCACCCTGGCCGCTGTACGTATGTGTACATGCTACGTGCGCGCCTCTACTACGACACGTGCGTGCCTCTACATCGACCAGTATGTACATACACGTTCACGACCAGAATGACCACGCTACGTATGCTTTGACCAGGTGGGTCCCGACTATCAGGCACTTCCTTGTCTGCGATGATGTAGCTGGTGGGTCCCAGCAGTCAGGGGGCGAATGGCTTTTTTTGTCCGGACACACTTCCTAGCGTGCGAAGATTTAGCTGGTGGGTCCCAGCAGTCAGGGGAAACATTTTTTTTCGCGAAATACAGTGGCCCGTCCGGTGGGTCCCAGCTGTCAGGTGGAGGAATCATTATTTTCCGCGTAATAAGGAGGCACTTCCTTGCTGCGGCCGTGGAGCCAGCTGTCAGCCTCTCCACGTACAATCCACGTCCGATGGAAGTCGTTCCTTGACCACGTTGACCAGGCCGCGCTGAGAGCACTAGGGCGGTGGACGACAGTGAGGCCTAGGAAGGGGACAACACGGAGGCAGGGAAGACTCGGCAGTTGTTTCCCACGCGGAGGGGAGTACGACTATACGAGGGTTTACTAGTTCGTCTGCCGTCACCGGAGAATAACAGCAGGTGTGGGTGAGTAGAGGGATGGCTAGGCCAGCGATGGGACTATAGTCGGGCGGTGAGGCCTGCGCGACAGCACAGCCGGCCGCGAGGAGGAGGGAGCCGGCAGTCCCGCTGGCGCTTCTTTGAGCGGCTGGAGCAGGCAGAGCAGAGATTGAAGAAGCACGATGGCCGTTGGATGGACATCCAACAGTGAGTGCTTGTGCGTCAACCTTTTTTTAGGAAAGCCTCAAATATGTGGAAAACTGCATACAGCCCATGTGCCATTATTTCTAATAATTTACAGCCCATTTGCTAATTCTTAAGGATTTTTTGGAACCCATATTCTTTTTGTGAGGATTACAGCCCATATTGTGGCAACAGTTAAAAAATTATATGAAATTTTGCATATTTCGGTGCGGTCCGAACTGTTTTTAATCCCGAAATTTCGACTCACATTCAAACTGATTTTAAAAATAAATGTATATCAATATAAAATCCAACAAATTCTCCATGCATAAAAATTAATGTAATTTAAAATCTTGAAATAAAAAAAGATATTTGAAACTAACTGTCGGTTCGATGTGTTTTAAAAATGTACAGCCCATTTCTCATTACTGATGGGCCATTTTCTCGGCCAGCCGAATGAAAGCTCTTCTTGTCTTGAAACATTTGCAGCCTAGTAGGCCTGACAAAGCGACTTACTTGGCAAATGACTAAAAAACTAGGCTGTGCCGTGGACCCAGCTGTCAGCCTCTCCACGTATATTACTCTTCCGATGGAAGTCGTTCCTTGACCATGTTGACCACGCCGCATGGAGAGCACCATGGCGGTGGACAACGGCGAGGCCTAGGAAGGGGACGACGCGGCAGTGGAAGCCCGCGCGGAGACGACTACGAGGGTTCACTGGTTCGGCTGTGGTGTGAGGCTACCATCGCCGCAGGGCCTGGCCAGCGGTGGGAATAGTAGGGGGCAGTGAGGCATCTGCGGCAGCACAGCCGGCCACGGGAGGCAGGAGCATGCGGCACGACCGGCGCTGCTTTGGGCGGCTAGAGCAAGAAGACCAGAGGTTGAAGAAGCACTACGGCCGTTGGATGGACATCGTACGGTCACTGGAGCTAGAATTGTTCATATTGACTAAGTTGACAAAGCCCTTCGTCCCCGTCAACTTAGTAGGCCCACAAGTCAGCCTCCCAGCAAGGTGGGTCCCAGCTAGCCGGGCGAGTATTCATTTTTTGTGCGTAATAAGGAGGCATCCGGTGGGTCCGAGCTGACAGCGGGGGGGGGGCGGGGGGGACGTTTTTTTTGTGAAATACTGTGGCCCGTCCGGTGGGTCCCAGCAGTCAGGGGGAAACAATTTTTTCGCAAAATACTGGTGGCCCGTCCGGTGGGTCCCCGCTGTCAGGTGGAGGAATAATTATTTTGCACGTAATAAGGAGGCACTTCCTTGCTACGGCCGTGGACCCAGCTGCCAGCCTCTCCACGTACAGTCCACGTCCGATGGAAGCCATTCCTTGACCACGTTGACCACGCTGCACCGAGAGCACCAGGGTGGTGGACGACGGCGAGGCCTAGGAAGGGGACGATGCAAAGCCGGGGAAGACGCGGCAGTGGATGCCCACGCGTAGAGGAGTACGAGGGTTCACTGGTTCGCTGCGGTGTGAGGCTGCCGTCACCGCAGAATAACAAGGGGTGTGGGTGAGTAGAGGGATGGCCTGGCCAGCAGTGGGAGTAGTAGGGGGTGGTGAGGCCTCTGCCGCATCGCAGCCGGCCATGGGAGGCAGGAGCACGAGGCACGACCAGCGCTGGTTTGGGCGGCTGGAGCAAGAGGACCAGAGGTTGAAGAAGCACTACAGCCGTTGGCTGGACATCGTACGGTCACTGGAGCTAGAATCGTTCATATTGACTAAGTTGACAAAGCCCTCCGTCCCCGTCAACTTAGTAGGCCCACAAGTTATCCTGCCACTAAGGTGGGTCCCAGCTAGCAGGGGGTATTCATTTTTTTGTGCGTAATAAGGACGCACTTCTGGTGGGTCCGAGCTGACAGCAGGGGGAACGTTTTTTTTCCTGAAATACGGTGGCCCGTCGAGTGGGTCCCAGCAGTTAGGGGCAAACATTTTTTCGTGATATACTGGTGGGCGTCCAGTGGGTCCCTGCTGTGAGGTGGAGGAATAATTATTTTCTGCATAATAAGGAGGCACTTCCTTGCGGCTGCCGTGGACCCAGCTGTCAGTCTCTCCACGTACAGTATTCTTCTGATGGAATTCGGTCGTTGACCACATTGACCACACTGCGCCGATAGCACCACGGTGGTGGACAACGGCGAGGCCTAGGAAGGGGACGACGCGGAGCCGGGGAAGAAGCGGCAGTGGATGCCCACGCGGAGAGGAGTACAAGGGTTCACTGGTTCGGCTGCGCTACCGTCGCCGCAGAATAACAGGGGGTGTGGGTGAGTGCAGTGGAGGGATGACCTGGCCAGCGGTGGGAGTAGTATGGGGGCGGTGAGGTCTCCGTGGCAGCACAACCGGGCACGGGAGGCAGGAGCAGGCGGCACGACCGGCGCTGCTTTGGGCGGCTGGAGCAAGAAGACCAGAGGTTGAAGAAGCACTACGACCGTTGGATGAACATCATACGGTCAGTCGAGCTAGAATCGTGCATATTGACTAAGTTGACAAAGCCCTTTGTCCCCGTCAACTTAGTAGGACCACTATACTGGGTCCCAGCTAGCAGGGGGAGTATTCATTTTTTGTGCGTAATAAGGAGGCACTTCCTTGCGTGCGAAGATATAGCTGGTGGGTCCGAGCTATCAGCGGCGGTAACGTTTTTTTTTGCAAAATACAGAGGCCGTTTCGGTGGGTCCCAGATGCCAGGTGGAGGAAATCATTATTTTGCGCATAATAAGGAGGCATTTCCTTGCTGCGGCCATGGACTCAGCTCTCAGCCTCTCCACGTACAGTCCACTTCAGATGCATGTAGGTTGTTGACCACGCTGACCACGCCACGCCGAGAGCACCAGGGTGGTGGACGACGGCGAGGCCTAGGAAGGGAACGACATGGAGGCACGGAAGACTCGGTCGTTGTTTTTGTTTCCCACACGGAGGGGAGTACGACTGTACGAGGGTTTACTGGTTCGTCTGCCATCGCTAGAGAATAACAGCAGGTGTGGGTGAGTACAGGGATGGCTAGGCCAGCGATGGGAGTACGATGGGGCGGTGAGGCCTGCGCGGCAGCACAGCCGGCTACGGGGAGGAGGGAGCAGGCAGTCCCGTCGGTGCTTGTTTGAGCGGCTAGAGCAGGAAGAGCAGAGATTGAAAAAGCACGACGGCCATTGGATGGACATCCGACAGTATACAGGCCATCTATGGAAAGCCTCAAATCTGTGGAAAACAGCATACATCCCATCTGCCATTATTTCAAATAATTTACAGCCCATTTGCTAATTCTTACGGGTTTTTTTGGAGCTCATATTCTTTATGTTAGCATTATAGCCCATATTGTGGCCACGGTTAAAAAATTATACGAAATTTTGCATATGTCGGTGCGGTCTGAACTGTTTTTAATCCTGAAATTTTGAGTCATATTAGGACTGATTTTAAAAATAAATGTATACCAATATAAAATCCAATAAATTGTCCACGCATAAAAATTAATGCAATTTAAAATCTTGAGCTGAAAAAAAGATATTTGAAAATAATTGCCGGTTTGATGTGTTTTAAAAATGCACAACCCATTTCTCATTACTGATAGGCCATTTTCTCGGCCAGCCGAATGAAGCTCTCCACGTCTTGAAAGATTTGCAGCCCAACAGGCCTGATAAAGCGACTTACTTGACAAATCACAAAAGAACTGGGCTAGCCATTTTCAGAAAGAAAAAAAACTACTGGGCTGGTCTGTGGTAAATATAAAAGCAAAGGTTGTCTAGACAGGTCAGAGTGTCCCGCACAGCCCAGTTGACACACTGCTTCCGTCTTAAAAACAAATTAGATAAATGCCACTCCAATTATGGTGATTCATAGAAATGCCACTGCAATTTCCAAACTTTGAAAAATGCAACTGCAATTTTTGCATACTTTGAAAAACGCCACTGCAGTTTGCAAACTTTGAAAAACGCCACTCCAGACTTCGAAAAATGCCACTAGAAATGGCATGAAATGGCATTTTTCAAAGATTGGAAATTACAGTGGCATTTCTCGGATACACCAGATTTGGAGTGGCATTTATCAAATTAACCCAAAACAAAAATAACTGGGCGAGCTGCTGGGTCCCTGGTGTCAGCCGCTCGTTGACAATGGCATGGGACCCAGATGTCAGAAATCCACTAGGAGGCGTAGATCAACAATGAATGCATCGAGAAGGCACTAGTCGAACTTACAGGAGTAGTAAAATGTATTCTTGTGGTTCTTGCTTTTCTAGTCAAAATTATCGTTGGAGTTCGTGCAAAATGGAGGTCCGTTTGGGGTCGTGCGTTGGAGTTGGCCTTACAAGTGGGACCGCAGTTCAGGAAACCGACTATTGGCAAACCCCCACCTCGCCTGCCGCGCGATGGCTGAAGTTAGAGAAACGGGGAGGTTGAAGAGATTGCTCTAGCACGGACTCCAAGAAATAATATGGTGTCAGATGGATGTCGTGGTGGTGGCGTGTGCCGTACTCCTGGACATGAATGCTTGTTCTGGCCCATGCCACCCTACTACTCCTACTACTTACTCCTACTATATAGTACTAGTATCGAGGATTCGAGGTGCTGGTTACGTACAGCAAACACATTAACATATGGCTACAGTAAAAACACCCGCCCGACGCGCGAAGCATGTGAAGCTAGTACAAGTAGTGTACTACTATTGTTGATTGGCCTCATCGGATAACCTATTGCAATGCATGTACAATTATGTATTCGAATAATATTTTTTTGCCTCGTCGCACCACTCACTCAGAGAAGTGACTCGAAAGCCATTCATAAATTTAGTAAGTTTATCACAGGCATATCATTTTATTACATACAACAAGTCTTCAACCCACATCGACAACGAGGATATATTATAAATACTAAAGTTTTCACCACACAACAAATAAGAAGCCATGAAATGAACTTCAACTCAACCATTCCACGGCGTCGGAAACGCTTGCTTTGAACCACAAGTGATTCTCTGGGACGGGCCATCCGTTGTCGATCTGGAGACCAATGCAGGACTGATCATCCAGGCTGAAGCGGCCTACTATATCAGTACCAGGGTAGGGAACCACCCAAATGTCCGAGGTATATACATAGTTGCTTCTCATAAATGTGTCAACAGCAGTTGGATCGCCTTTCACCATCATCGGATAGTTTTGTCCAAGGAAGAGCGAGTTTTCTCCAAGACTATCAATTATGTGCCAGGGAGAAGGAGTTGGCGCTTGCACACTAGTATCCATCCCGAATACCATGCAACGGGTGTTAGAATAGGTCCGGAGAGTGCGGCCATGGGAGACACCTGCTTCCTTAGCAGTAACATCATCAGTGGGCTGTATACACAAAAGAAGAGGTGATCCATCGGAATTAGTTGCCAGGCGCCACAGTGTATATGGGCGCTGCTCGTCATCATCACCATCGGCATCTCCCCCTTGGTTATAATTTTTTTCAAGTATAGGTGGTGGGATGTTCACAGGACCTTGGAAACACAAGAAGAAGGTTAATTAGTAAAGGGAAACTTGCTAACCCGCATGCATGTGGATGAAACAATTATAATTACGGTGGAAGACAAACGTACCGAAAATACGAGGATACCATGCAAAAAGAGTGCCACGAGTGCTGGCAGCAAACACAAGGCCCTCGTATTGAATTGCATCACAGTACTCATTCGTGCACAAAAACTGATTTTTGAGCAATGTCCATCGAGTCAAACCACTAAGGATGGCAACAAGCTTGTCGAAGATAGCAACAACTTCATAGTTGTTGTAATTCCAAGAGCGGTTGGGAACTCGACAAATTGCTATCTTCTGTAGAAGACAGTCACCATGATCGTATTTGAACGTGCGTACATTACCGGTGTGCTCAACCTCTTGGCAGCGTGCTGAGATTTTTGGAAGTGGAACCCGGTGATGAGTGTACACATTCACAAGTTCCCACTCGCAGTTGGACCCTATGTAAACTACCCAATCTCCATCTAGTCTCGTGTCTAGCCTCTATTCTAGTAGGAGTATCAACAAGTGCACTAATCTCATCCGAGAGCAGAACCGAAGATCTGGTCGGGTTCTTCCTCCTTTTGCCGACACATGGGACATCCAGCATCCAGGTCGTGTCATGAAAGAAAATAGAGTGGTAGTTGAAGCCACGAGACGTTCTTTGCCATCCCCTTACAAAAAACAGATGGCAAAGAATTGACAGATGGCAAAGAACCTGGTTGCCATCAGCCAGTTCTTTGCCATCTGCCAGCGGATGGCAAAGAATCTTTGCCGTCCGCTGGCAGATGGCAAACAAGTGGGTGGGCCCAGTGGATAACGGCGCTGTAACGGCCCACTAGCTCCACCTCTTTGCCATCTGCCAGCTGACGGCAAAGATTCTTTGCCATCAGCTGGCTGATGGCAAAGAGGTGGGGCTTTGCCATCCGCTGGCTGATGGGAAAGAAGTGGGCTTTTGCCATCCGCTGGCTGATGGCAAAGAGGTGGGACTATCTCCTCTCCCAACTCTCAAAAAAAATCTCCTCCCCTCTCTCTCAGCCCGGCCCCACCCCTCTCTCTCCCAGCCCGGCCCACCCTCTCTCTCTCCCCCACCTCACCCGCCCACCACCACGTGCCCCCGCCCCACGTTCCCGACGCTGGCCCGCCGCTCCACGCCACCGCAGCCCGCCCCTCCCCTGCCACCGCAGCCCGCCCCTCCCCCGCCCCTCCCCTCCACGACAGCCTTCCCCCGCGCCCGCCCCTCCACTGTTCCAGGCCGCGGCGCCGCTCTCTCCTCGCAGCCCTCCCGGCCACCGCGGCGTGCCCCGTGGCCCTCCCCGCCACCGGAGTCCGCCCCTGCGCCCGCCCCTCCACCGAGCCAGGCCGCGGTGCCGCCCCCTTCCCGCCACCGCGCCATCCTCTTGTGAGCAACCGTCTCCCCTGTCTCAAGTCTAACTGAATCCCGAGAAGGATCTCTTCCCCTCTCTCTTAAATGTTATCTCCCTTGCACCCTTAATCTGTTTTTCTTGTTTTAATTTAGCTGGCCAAGATTAGTGTTGCTCTATTTTACGTTCTTTTGAGTAGATCGACTATTGTATCGTTCTCAACTAAATCCATTTCTAAAGCATCTAGAGATGGATATATTATGGGTGGAGGTAGCTGGTGACGTGATCAATATGTAGTCATTGACTAGCTAGCTCACTGATCTAATTAGCTACAAAGTGGATTCCCTACTTGCATTAGCTCCCCGACCACCGTATCATAAATATGTAAACCTACATTACATATTTACTAGAACTGTTTGTTGCATCATTGAATGAGGGCCTATCTAAACAGTGTGATACTGAGCATGAAATCAATGGTTAAAAATCAAGTTACATGGATGTCACCCAAGCCGGGAAATAGGCCCTGTTTGTTTGGGCTTTTGCTTCTACTTTTGCAGCTTTTCGCTTTGGTAAAAAAGTAAAAAAAAAGCTTCTAAATGGGTGCCTTTTGCTTCGGCTTTTGGCTTATACCATCATATAACAATATTTATTTATAAGCCACAATCTGAAGCAAAAAAGCCCATATTTAGGAGCTTTTGTGTCTTTTTTACCAAAATAGAAAAGCTACAAAAGTAGAAGTAAAAGCCCAAATAAACAGGGCCATAACCTCTTTTGCAAGTCATTCCAATCTCTTGGGGCCATGCTCCATCGGTTCCCTATACGGCATCAAAGATGGTGTGGCTCTCCTGAATGACGTGTGCGATCCAATGCAGTAACTTGGCCTCTTGTATTAAATCGGTCCATAAATCTATCTATACTAGTATATGTTATTTTCTACGCATGGAAATGACCACGTGATATGCATGGAATGTGTAGTGAAAGCGTTCTTGTAGAAACTGCTAAAGATTTGCTTAAACCCCTAACTACAAGAACTTGTTTTCATGTACAAGTTTACCTGTTGGAGTAATGACTACAGTCTAAGAAGGCTATCTTTTTCAGAACCCAGCCAAATCAGATATATTCGCAAAAAAAAAAGATATGCATGACATTAGTGCAAGTGGGATTTTTTTGTGCCTTGTGATCCGAAGTTTGAATTGTCTTACGTATTGGCTTGATTACAAGTTTTGAATAAAGTAGTGAGTGAAGCCAGCGCATCCTATACGCACAAAATAATTTACTAATTTCAAAACAAATAAAAAACTCTGAAACTTTTTTGGAAGGGAAATGCACCTACACAAGCTAAATTGTAAACCCGAAATATTAATTAGCTGCCAACAAAAGACTTATATTTTTCAAAATTCAAAAATATGTATGTTATTCTGAAATCCCATTACCTTGTGGTTTCTCAAAGATTTAAAATTTGCAAACCTCATAAATATAAATCTTGGTCAGCTCTTTGGAAGCAACCCCCTTGCATACATTATTTTTCTGTATGGAACTCCATAGAGAATCTAGAATTAAAGGCAGGATTTGATCACCACGCTTATATCCTTGGCTTATAAAAAGAGATGTACCTATGTATGGAAGTTAAGCAGGAAATAGAAAAGCAACCACCTTGCCTTTATCACGTATCTTGCTCTCATCTCTCCCAAAGCTTAAGCCGCAACCAAAACCATTACCTGGGTATAGCACAGAATGTGTATCTCTATATTTCTATTGGTAAGAATATAAGTATCATACTTGGTTCCATTTGTAGGCTGAGAGCACGGCTTCTTCCGCCATGATACCGAAATCAAGACCGTTGCTCAATGGATTAGGTCCCAATCAACACCATAGTTGTAATGGAGTTTGGAATCTGTTTCTACTTGCATTACCGCCATACTTGCATTCTGTTTCTACTATATTTCACTCTTGATCATGAAAGATGATTCAATGTGCATGTCCCTCTCCTCCTTATAAATTATACATGCAACATCTTTTTTAGCCTCTTTTTCATTCCTTATATTTCCTCGCTCTCTTATTTCGCATATATAGAAGGTTAATTTAGCCTTATATTTTTGGCTCATATTTCCTTGATTCCTTGAAATACTCTTTAAGAGAGTGCTTGTTTCCTTGCTCTCTTATGTCGCATATATAGAAAGCTAATTCATCCACTCCGGGTACAGTTTCATATGAGATATATCAGAGGGGAAAGGAGAGATACACACGCATGCTTTACACAATAGTGGGTGTGCATGCCGTCTAATTTATTTCATGTCCACTTTGTTTTTCCGTTTTAGATAATAAATTGGTGGCAGAAAGCATTTTGACCTGTTTGGCACTACTATGTGCTACTCCGCAGATTCCAAATTACTCATTTCATACTTGTTTGTTCAAACTTTACGTGCCTAGTTACGCATTCGTCATGAATTCAGATAAAATCTGAATGTAAGTTATCCCATGAATTTATCTGAGAAATAAATTTTAAGAGGCTGGCCTATAATTTTAAGAGGATTTTTAACCTAGATTTTTCTGTTTAGTGCTGGTTTGGCTTACTTAGCTTTTATATTTGAACAATCAGGTTCACAAATAGATACCAACCTAGACACGAGCTGGATAAACCCTATCTGATTTTGTTTTCTCCACTTGAGATTTGCAGGGGAGGTTGCATTGCCCGGAGGAAAGGCAGAGGAGGGTGACCGACATTCATTTGAAAAATACGACATCAACGGGTATCGCTTTCGTACCTATGGCAAAGAGCTATCTATGGCCAACCGAAATTCTACAAATTGGTGTGTCTCTGCTATCGGCGAAGGAGATACCCAGTATTATGGAAGAGTTGAAGCAATTTATGAACTTCTATTCTATGGTGCAAACCCACCGAACGTCGTAGTCTTCAAATGTCATTGGTTCACTAGTAGAAAACAGGGCTTTCGTCCAGGCCAGTTTAGCCCATTAGTCCCGGTTCAATCCAGAACCGGGACCAATGGAGCTATTTGCCCCGGTTCGTGAGCCCAGGGGGCCAGCCGGGCCACGTGGGCCATTGGTCCTGGTTCGTCCGGACCTTTTGGTCCCGGTTGGTGGGACGAATCGGGACCAATGGTCCTGGCTCCTGGCCCACCACTATTGGTCCCGGTTGGTGGCATGAACCGGGACCAAAAGGGTTACCTTTAGTCCCGGTTCATGCCACCAACCGGGACCAATAGTGGTGCCTATATATAGCCCCTCGCGCAAGAGCAGAGCACACTGCTCTGTTTTTTCTGGCCGAGGGGGAGAGGGCTTGGTGGTGCTCTAGCTCACCTCCTATGCACACAAGGTGTTCGATGGAATGCCCGAGCCACACTACTTAAGGTTTCTCCTCTCCAAGCTCGACCGCCAAGCTCCATTTTCCTCAATATTTATCTAGGTTTAGCGGTCCGTCACGCCCCGTCCCCGTCTTCACCGCCGTCGATCACCCGCGCCGATCTCATCGCCGGCACCACCGTGGTGAGCCTCTTGTTCTTATCTTCTTTCTGAAAGGAAAAATATTATTACTTGTTTGTTTAGATAGATACTTGTATTATTTTCTTACTTTTATTATTGCATCTTATATAGTGCGCCGATGGTTTTGGTATCCGCCCCCGTCGGCCCTCGTCCTGTCTATGATTCGGATGTGGTATATATTATCTTTTCATAACTATTGGTTCATTTATTGTTTATGAAAATTATGCCGACCAACGTGACATAGATTTTATTTATCTAGGAGGTTGTTGAACCGGAAATTCCAACCGACCCTATTGTCGAGAGGTTAAATTTAGTTGAAGAAGAAAACAATTTCTTGAAGGAAAAAATAAAAAAACTTAAGGAGGAGAAGATGATATTGGAGTTGCATGTTGCGGATGTCGTCGATGATCACAAGATCAAGATGGATGCAATGCGCTTGAAGATGAGAAAGATTAGAAAATATGCCATTCATACCGAGGCTTGGTATCATTATGCCGTTGGATCAGTTGTTACCTTGGTTGCGATTATGATCGCATTTGTTTTCGCATTGAAATGTTTTACATAGTTTCAATGTATGGTTTAATTAATTTAGATGCTCTGCAGAGCTTTATGTTGTTAGATGAGAACTATGTATCTACTTTGGTTTTTATGTGATGATGAACTTCTATTAATTTGGTCACTTAATTATCTATTCATGATGTTCTGTAATGATTTTTGACACACTTAATTATATATAATGCACGCAGATGAACCGGCAATGGATGTACGGTGACAGACACACCTCCGAGTACATTAAGGGCGTGCATGATTTTCTCGAAGTGGCTGAGGCAAACAAGCAGAATGGTTTTATGTGTTGTCCATGCCCTATATGTGGGAATACGAAGTCTTACTCTGACCGGAAAATCCTTCACACCCACCTGCTTTACAAGGGTTTCATGCCACACTATAATGTTTGGACGAGGCACGGAGAAATAGGGGTTATGATGGAAGACGGCGAGGAAGAAGAGTACGATGACAACTATGTGCCCCCTGAATACGGTGATGCTACTGAACATCAAGATGCACCAGACGATGTGCACGATGGTGCTGCAACGGGCGAAGCTGCTGAAGATCAAGAGGAACCAGACGATGTGCCCGATGATGATGATCTCCGCCGGGTCATTGTCGATGCAAGGACACAATGCGAAAGTCAAAAGGAGAAGCTGAAGTTCGATCGCATGTTAGAGGATCACAAAAAGGGGTTGTACCCCAATTGCGAAGATGGCAACACAAAGCTCGGTACCGTACTCGAATTGCTGCAGTGGAAGGCAGAGAATGCTGTGCCTGATAAAGGATTTGAGAAGCTACTAAAAATAATGAAGAAGAAGCTTCCAAAGGATAACGAATTGCCCGACAGTACATACGCAGCAAAGAAGGTCGTATGCCCTCTAGGATTGGAGGTTGAGAAGATACATGCATGCCCTAATGACTGCATCCTCTACCGCGGTGCCTACAAGGATCTGAACGCATGCCCGGTATGCGGTGCATTGCGGTATAAGATCAGACGAGATGACCCTGGTGATGTTGACGGCGAGCCTCCCAGGAAGAGGGTTCCTGCGAAGGTGATGTGGTATGCTCCTATAATACCACGGTTGAAACGTCTGTTCAGAAACGGAGAGCATGCCAAGTTGATGCGATGGCACAGTGAGGACCGTAAGAAAGACGGGAAGTTGAGAGCACCCGCTGACGGGTCGCAGTGGAGAAAAATTGAGAGAAAGTACTGGGATGAGTTTGCAAAGGACCCAAGGAACGTATGGTTTGCTTTAAGCGCGGATGGCATTAATCCTTTCGGGGAGCAGAGCAGCAATCACAGCACCTGGCCCGTGACTCTATGTATGTATAACCTTCCTCCTTGGATGTGCATGAAGCGGAAGTTCATTATGATGCCAGTTCTCATCCAAGGCCCTAAGCAACCCGGCAACGACATTGATGTGTACCTAAGGCCATTAGTTGAAGAACTTTTACAGCTGTGGAATGGAAACGGTGTACGTACGTGGGATGAGCACAAACAGGAGGAATTTAACCTAAAGGCGTTGCTGTTCGTGACCATCAACGATTGGCCCGCTCTCAGTAACCTTTCAGGACAGACAAACAAGGGATACCACGCATGCACGCACTGTTTACTTGACACCGATAGTATATACCTGGCAAGCTGCAGGAAGAATGTGTACCTGGGCCATCGTCGATTTCTTCCGACCAACCATCAATGTCGAAAGAAAGGCAAGCATTTCAAAGGCGAGGCAGATCACCGGAAGAAGCCCGCCATGCGTACCGGTGATCACGTACTTGCTATGGTCAATGATTTACACGTAATCTTTGGAAAGGGTCCCGGCGGACTAGCTGTTCCGAATGACGCTGAGAATCACGCACCCATGTGGAAGAAGAAATCTATATTTTGGGACCTACCCTACTGGAAATACCTAGAGGTCCGCTCTTCGATCGACGTGATGCACGTGACGAAGAACCTTTGCGTGAACCTGCTAGGCTTCTTGGGCGTGTATGGGAAGACAAAAGATACACCTGAGGCACGAGAGGACCTGCAACGCTTGCACGAAAAAGAGGGCATGCCTCCGAAGCAGTATGAAGGTCCTGCCAGCTACGCTCTTACGAAAGAAGAGAAAGAAATATTCTTTCAATGCCTGCTCAGTATGAAGGTCCCGACTGGCTTCTCGTCGAATATAAAGGGAATAATAAATATGCCAGAGAAAAAGTTCCAGAACCTAAAGTCTCATGACTGCCACGTGATTATGACGCAACTGCTTCCGGTTGCATTGAGGGGGCTTCTACCGGAAAACGTCCGACTAGCCATTGTGAAGCTATGTGCATTCCTCAATGCAATATCTCAGAAGGTGATCGATCCAGAAATCGTACCAACGCTAAGGAGTGATGTGGCGCAATGTCTTGTCAGTTTCGAGCTGGTGTTCCCACCATCCTTCTTCAATATCATGACGCACGTCCTAGTTCATCTAGTCGACGAGATTGTCATTCTGGGGCCCGTATTTCTACACAATATGTACCCCTTTGAGAGGTTCATGGGAGTCCTAAAGAAATATGTTCGTAACCGCGCTAGGCCAGAAGGAAGCATCTCCATGGGCCATCAAACAGAGGATGTCATCGGGTTTTGTGTTGACTTCATTCCTGGCCTTAAGAAGATAGGTCTCCCTAAATCGCGGTATGAGGGGAGACTGACTGGAAAAGGCACGCTTGGAAGGGACTCAATAATATGCAGGGACGGATATTCTTGGTCTCAAGCACACTACACAGTTCTACAGAACTCTACCTTGGTGACCCCGTATGTCGATGAACACAAGAACAGTCTGCGCTCCAAACACCCGGAGCAGTGCGACGACTGGATTACATGTGAACACATCAGGACTTTCAGCAGTTGGTTGGAAACACGTCTCAGAGGTGACAGCACTGTTTGTGATGAGCTGTACTTGTTGTCCAGGGGACCATCTTCGACTGTAATGATTTGGAAAGGATACGAGATAAATGGGAATACATTTTACACGATTGACCAAGATGAAAAGAGCACCAACCAAAACAGCGGTGTCCGCTTTGATGCAGCAACCGACAATGGAAATGACACATATTATGGTTACATAGCAGACATATGGGAACTTGACTACGGAGTAGATTTTAAGGTCCCTTTGTTTAAGTGCAAGTGGGTCAATCTGTCAGGAGGCGGGGTACAGGTAGACCCACAGTACGGAATGACCACAGTGGATCTGAAAAATCTTGGGTACACTGACGAACCGTTCGTCCTAGCCAATGATGTGGCACAGGTTATCTATGTGAAGGACATGTCTACCAGACCGAGGAAAAGAAAAGATAAGGAAGCGAATACATCATACAATGAGCCAAAGCGCCACATAGTTCTTTCAGGAAAAAGGGACATCCTGGGAGTGGAGGGCAAGACAGACATGTCTGAAGAGTATGAAAAGTTTCATGAAATTCCCCCCTTCAAAGTCAAGGCTGACCCAAGCATCCTGATAAACGATGAAGATTATCCATGGTTACGGCGCAATAAGCAAACGACACAAGCGAAGAAAAAGTGAAGACTTTCTCCCGCAACTATTATGATGATAACATGCCAACTTTGTAACAGACGAGTATGATACCATTGTCCGTTTTGTACATGCACATGCTATGCCAACTTTTTCAGAGTTCATTTGAAAACTATGAATTTTAAAACCTCGCCAACCGAAGGGCGCTCACACCGGTTTATAAATAAAGCAACAAAGAAAACAAAAAAAGAGTTTCCAAATTTGAAAACTAATGGCACTAACAGAAAGTTTATAATTTTTCTAAAACTAAAAGCAAAAAGAATTAAAAAATAAAGCAAAAAACAACAAAAAATAAATAATGCAGAAAACAGAACAAAAAACTGAAAAAAAATAAAAATAGCAACAATAAGTATTTTGTTGTAAGTAGAAACAAAATAAAATAAATAAAGCAACAAAGGAAACAAAAAAAGAGTTTTCAGATTTGAAAACTAATGGCACTAACAGAAAGTTTATAATTTTTCTAAAACTAAAAGCAAAAAGAATTAAAAAATAAAGCAAAAAACAACAAAAACTAAATAATGCAGAAAACAGAACAAAAAACTGAAAAAAAATAAAAATAGCAACAATAAGTATTTTGTTGTAAGTAGAAACAAAATAAAATAAATAAAGCAACAAAGAAAACAAAAAAAGAGTTTTCAGATTTGAAAACTAATGGCACTAACAGAAAGTTTATAATTTTTCTAAAACTAAAAGCAAAAAGAATTAAAAAATAAAGCAAAAGACCAAAAGAAAAATAAACCAAAACCAAAATAAACTAAATAAAGCAACAAATAAAACAAAAAAACAAAAAAAATGCCACCTACTGGGCCCCCACGGCCTGAATACGACTAGAAACCCTATGGGCCAGGATTCAGGCCCGTGGAAGGCCCAGTAGGCCCACAGGCACAGATGGCAGAGTTAGGCCCGAAAGCCTGCTTTAGAGAGGAGCTCGAGAGGGGAGCCGCACCGCACCTTATAAACTGGTGCGGCTCCCTCTCAACTAGCGAGGTGGGACTAAACATTTAGCGCGGGGCAGCACAAGGCCTTTGGTCCCGGTTGGTGGCACCAACCGGGACTAAAGGGGCCTTTGGTCCCGGTTGGTGGCACCAACCGGGACTAATGCCCCCCTTTAGTCCCGGTTGGTGCCACCAACCGGGACCAAAGGCCGCCGCTTCCCGCCCTTTGGGCTGCTGAAAATTGGCCTTTGGTCTCGGTTGGTGGCACCAACCGGGACTAAAGGGGGGCATTAGTCCCGGTTGGTGCCACCAACCGGGACTAATGCTCAATGTATATAAACAACACTTGTGAAAATTTTCAGTTTCATCGCGCATTTGCCCCCCGACGACGCCGCCAGGCTGCCCCGCCGCCGTCGCCGTCGCCCGTGCCCCCGAGCCCACGCCGTCGCCGGCCGCGCCCTCGAGCCCAGACGTCGTCGCCACCCCACGCCGCCCCGACGCCGTCGCCACCCCGCGCCGCCCCGACGCCATCGCCGCGGGCCACCCCAGCCGCGCCGTCCCGACGCCATCGCCGCCCCGCCTCTGCCTTGCCGTCGCCTCTGCCTCGCCGTCGCCTCTGCCTCGCCCCGCGCCGCTTTGGTCAGGGCCGGCACCGCCCCCCTCTTCCCCCTTTTTTTTGCAAATATAGTTTTTTTCCTGATTATGTGTGTATATGTATGAGTATATATGTATATGTGTATATCTGTTTATATGTCTTTTTTTAGATTTTTTTGTTTTTTGCATTTTTATAAAAATGTATATATGTTCTCTGTGTATATATATGTTTTCTGTTCATAGATTTTTATTTGAACATTATTTTAAAAAAAACAAGCAATACTACTTCATGTATTTTTAAGAAGGAAGAAGAAGAAAAAGAATGAGAGGAAAAAGGAAAAAAGAAGAGGAAGAAAGGAGAAGAAGAGGGGAGGAAGAAGAGGAGAAATAAATAAGAAGAGGAAAAAAGAAGAAAAAGAAGAGGAGAAGAAGAAAGGAATAGAGGAGAAGAAGAAAAAATAGAAAATATTCTATTTTTTCTTCTTCTCCTCTATTCCTTTCTTCTTCTCCTCTTTTTTTCTTCTTTTTTTCTTCGATCTTCTCCTCTGTCATCGTCGATATACCCCTCCCGATAACTTCAACATGAGAGGAGAAGAAGAAAGAAAGGAATAGAGGAGAAAGAAGAAACTTTGACACGAGGGGGGGGGTACCGATACCCCCTCCCCGATAACATTATTTTCACCAAAAAAGCTCCGGGACTACCGAAGAAGCTGCAATTTAGGCACCCGAAAGTAAGTACTATATAGTAGCATATTCCAGGCATCTCCTAGTGATTCAAGCGCTAGTTTCATCAATACCATTTAGCATGCTTGCTAATTATCAGTTTGATTGACCTCTATTTCTTGTAAAGTGGTTGTGGCAGGAACAAGGGAATGATTTCTGTGGATACTACATTTGCGAGTCCATCCGCCACACGACCTGTGAGCGGGGCTACTCCGACAAACAATATGAAGTGCGTAAATAACAATATTCACAATTTTATTTTATTACCATCATTTGTGTTGAGTTTCATTCATTCATATATATATATATATGTATTGACCCCCTTCTTAAAATTAGATGTTTCGGATGCGGGATGAACTCCTAGCACCAGATCGCATGCGAGCAATTCAAGAGGAATTGGCGGCATTCTTTCTTGACCACGTGATCGCTGAAGACGGAGAATACTATGTGGACCACGCGTCCGTATTTTAGGAGATTATATATTTGTAAAAGATAATTATTGTATATATGTAGCCGGTAGTGTCGGATAGATATACGAGAACTTGTTTGTTCGACCAATCTCTCGGAGAAGGAGAGGTGGTCGATATCACTTCTCTCTGTATGCATATATGTTCATGACGATCTTCTGTTTGCTTACTAGCTAGCTAGCGTGTCTAGCTAGTCCTCTCTATACGTATGTATGTATGGTACGTAGCGTCGACCAAGCACGGACAAAAGAGAGGACACTTCTCTCTATTAATTAGCTAGCTATAGCACAATATATGAAACACCTAAATTAACCCCCCAAAACCCCCCAAACCCCCCCCCCTTTCAAAAAAAAACAAAAACCACAGCCACATAAACGCTGACGCGTGGATGCCTATTGGTCCCGGTTGGTGCCACCAACCGGGACCAAAGGCCCTCCTGCCTGGGCTCAGGGGACAGGCCACGTGGAGGCCCTTCTGTCCCGGTTCTGGATTGAACCGGGACTAAAGGGGTCAGGGCATTAGTACCGACCCTTTAGTCCCGGTTCATGAACCGGGACTAAAGGCCCTCACCAACCGGGACAATAGGCCCTTTTTCTACTAGTGGTTCCAGCCGAAAGAGACTAGAAGGACTCATGAACATCTAGGGCTAGTCGAAATCAAACAAAGCACCAATTTGGATGTTCCCGATGTCTATATTACGGCTCAATGGGTAACCCAAGTTTTCTATCTACCGTGGGCCTGCCAAAGTGATCCAAATCTCGAAGGTTGGGATGTCGTTTATGAAGTGCCGCCACGTGTTAGACCACCTCCCCCCAATGAAGAGGATTATGAACCTCACATTAATTCAGACACATATCAAGGAGAATTGTTCCAAGAAACACGTCTTTCCCAAAAACGTTTCAAGAACCACTCACCTCAGAACATTCAAGTAGACAGCGATAGTGAATCCGAGCCTGAGCAGGAACAAGAAGAGCTGGAACAAGAAGAGGTTACTGCTGCGGATGACCTGTCAATGCTTGATCGATTACATATAGGAGGCCTTCCAGATGTTGATGAATTTATTGATGATGATGATGAGCACGTCATTACTGATAGTGATGAGGATGATGCATTTATTGACCACGAAGCATATATAGACGATGATGATGCATTTATTAATGATGACGATGAAGATTAATATTATAGTTCATGTCAGGTATTCCATTATTATTATATACATATATATTATTAATTAGTTCAAGTTTTAACCTAGCTAGCTCAAAAATGACCTATTTAACATATGATAGCTCTAAAATGAGCTATACTTAGCATTTATTCCTCCAAAATGAATTTATATGCTTAGCTAGCTCAAAAATGACATAACAACCTTAATTAGCTCAAAAATGACCTATTTAACCTAGGATAGCTCTAAAATGAGCTATACTTAGCATTTATTCCTCTAAAACGAATATATATATATTATTATTCATGTCAGGTATTCATTTTTTTATGTTGTACTAATTTCGTTTAATCTTTGTCATTTCAGGTGTTGACAGATGGTGGGCGCGGGTCGAGAGCGCTCCGAGGCTCCTACCTCGGCGCGTGGTGGGAGGGGTAGTTCCATTCCCCCCCCCCCATAGCCTCCGGAGAGCGCTAGATCTCAATTTGTAGAGTCCAGTGACGATCGCTTCTTCTTCGGCCGGGAGAGGTCGGGGGGGGTAAGAAGAAGGAGAAGGCTGCTAGAGGTGGACGTGGCGGCGGGAGAGGTAGGAAGGCTGCTACGCCTTCCTCGCCGCCACCCCCAGCTGAGTCACCCGGCCATAGGACTGCTCCGTCTGAGATCGATCCATCTGAGGTGGACCCGTCTCGGACTCCACTCCACGAGCCTCCGGCCGACGAGCCTATGGCAGGCGCGCCTACGGCTGACGAGCCTCGGGCCGACGACGAGCCTCGGGCCGCCGAGTCTTCGCCCCACGAGACTCCGGAGCTCAGACGGGGTCATGCTGAGTCGGAGCCGAGCCCATCGGAGGACTGGACGGAGTCGAGTGCACATGGTCGTGTTCAGGGTGCAGACTATAGTCCTGATAGCTATAGCGAGGGTGAGTGGGTTGAGGGGCGCAAAGTCTACCAGCGTGGTCATACAAACCTCCCGCCCACCCCGGCGACTCCCGACCAGAGGTGGTTGATTGCGCCTAACGAGGAGAGGTAAGTGCATTTACTCTTTTTTAACCTTTTGCCTTGACGTTTCTTCGAATATCTAATGCATTGGCCTTGTCATACTGCAGTTCTTGGACACACGAAGATGGTGTCCGCAGGCCCAACACTGTCCTTGGTGTGATTTGTCGCCAGTGCTTCCCGGGGTGGGTCACGTTGCCCGGTGAGGGCCGGGTTCCAGAGCTAGGAATGACCTGGGAGCACTACTTGGCTGCCCCGGCCCTGCCGGAGCATAGGGTCGGCGATGTCGAGTGCGACACGGTGGCCGACATTGTGATCGCCACTTTGGGTAATTTCTCCTTTGCCATTTACATTGTGTTTTCTTCTTTGATTGCATACCTTCTACATGTGCTTTATTGTTTGATTGTAGAACTTCTAATTCTTGTTTTCTTGTTTGATTGCAGACCTTCTACAGGTGTGCTGAGGGACAGGAGGAGGCCACGGCTCGGGTTATCGACGCCGAGTGCAAGCGCCTACTTGGAAACATTCGGCACGAGGCTCGGACGCAGGCTGTTCGAGACTACTTAGCACAGACTGGTATTAGGAGGAGAAAAGAGAAGTGCCGGGACAAGTATCTGAGTAAGGAGAAGTACATGAAGGTAATTACCTATTCTTAAGGCCTTGTACTTAGTTTCCTTGATTTGATTCGTAGGCGTAGCACTCAAATTTCTCTTGCTTAACTTAGGTGCCCCCGAGATGGTGTGCGGACAAGATGGACTGCTGGGAGGCGTTGGTGGATGAGTGGTGCTCTCCCCAATGGCACGTCGCCCACAACATTGCAAAGGAGAAGCGTCTCAAAATGAAAGGTGTGCCACACCATCTAGGCAGCTCAACCTACATGGGTACGGGAAAAACTGGGTATGTGTGGTTTGCTTGATGATTCATGCAAATTCATTCTTTGTGCTAGTTTGAGTCCTTAACTAATACTTTGTTCCTCTCTTTTAGTCAAAACACAACAAGGCTCCAGTGCCAGAGCTGTTCGACCTCTATGGCATGTCCAATATTGCACCGTACAAGAAGGCCAAGGCATTCTCTGAGTCTGACCTCGAAAATGCAGAGAACTTCAGCAAGAAGGCCTCCCACCATAAGATGGTGCGGTACGTTAAGCAGGGGAAGGCAAGGAAAGGGCCGGACTTTAACCCGAGCCGGCCTCTTGATCCAGAGCTGGTGATGATATCTGGTGGCGGGAGGTCCCATGGATCGCTAGCCATTGGTAATGGACTGATACGTTGTAGTAGCACTCTCCCGCAGATCAAGAAGCGCCAGACCAGCTCTGATCCTGAGATACCGCCTTGTTTACGACCAGTGGAAATTGAATTCCAGGTTTGTTATACGGACTCAGTAGCCTTTCCTCCATTACATTGTGTTTGTGGCCGTCGATGATTACAATGCTAACGAGTGGTGTTGCAGGCTGGTATTGAGGCAGAGAGAGCGAAGACCCAGGCTGCTTTTGAGGAGAGGGACCGGCAGTTGGCGGAGAGGGACCGGGAGAATGAGGAGAGGATGGCTAGGTTGTTGGAGGAGAAGAGGAACCGGAACGACTTGGCTAACCGGGCCATGTACGAGCTCTTTGTGGTAAGTTTCTTCTGCATATTAGCTAAATCATGCACGCAATGTTCCTTTCATTACTAACTAATATGATTGACTCGTCAAAACCAAATGTGCAGTCCATGTGCGAGAAGAACGGCCAGACCCCTCCGCCGATGCCAGTCATTGCTCCGGGGGCATGGTGAGTTTCATTTGAACGGTCATTAGTTACTAGTCTTCACATTTGAGTTGCATCATGCTAACGATACATTGGAAATAATCTTTGGTGCAGCGTAACTCCCGACAAGCATCGACCGATCCTTCTCCATCTGCCACTGGCGCGACCGGTCCAACACCTACACCTACACCTCCGTGATGACGGTAAGTTTCCCAAGTGTTTTGCTTAATAGGGTTTTGTTGTGATGCCATGTTGTATCTACACATATCGTGCATAATGTGTGTATGTTTGAAATGCATTGTATGTGTGGGATTCGACACCTAGTCGTGTGCCTTTGGTAGCCTTCCATACAGGGAAATGCCTCCTAGTGCTTCCACTGAGCCATGGTAGTTTGCTACTGCTCCGGAACACATGGATTGACCGGCATGTGTCCTTCTTTGCTCCTGTGTCTGTCCCTACGGGGAAATGTCACACGGTGTATCACCGAAGTCATTGTAGCTTGCTACAACTTGGTTGCACTCGCTGATGACCGACACATGCATTGCTGGGTCATGTATGCCTGTCCCTGTATGTTTGTGCCACCTTGGTTCTATGACTAGTCATGTCGGCATGGGTTCTCTGCCATATGGATACTAGCGACATAATCATATACTTAGCATTTTTTTCCTCCAAAATGACTCAATATGCTTAGCTAGCTCAAAAATGACATAATAAGCTTAATTAGCTCCAAAATGACATATTTAACCTAGGATAGCTCTAAAATGACCTATACATAGCATTTTTCCTCCAAAATGACTTAATATGCTTAGCTAGCTTAAAAATGACATATTTAACCTAGGATAGCTCTAAAATGACCTATACTTAGCATCTTTTCCTCCAAAATGACTTAATATGCTTAGCTAGCTCTAAAATGATATAATATTCTTAAGAAATGACATATTTTAGGTCCTAAATGACTTCATATGCTTAGCTTATGGATGAGACGTAGAGACGTTAGAAGCTTACAAGCGTCTCATAATAATCTTCTTCTTCTACTCTTCTTTTTCTAACTTTCTTCTTTCCCATTTTACAGATTTTCTTAAGATCACGGAAGCTTGGGTTGATGGAGTGCTTGAATTTAGTTTTTGTTTTGACCTTGCGAAACTTGTTACCTATGGATGAAACTGTGTAATATTGATGAAACTATGTATATGTACGGATGAAACTTGCTACTATTAGTAACAAGTATTGGATATATGTGTTCATGACTATTGGTAATATGTGTTGAATATGCTATATTGGTCATATAAATATATTTGTGTTTGATATTCTGTGAAAATGAATTGATATAAGAAAAAACAAAATTAAATGGGGCAATATAGTCACTTTGCCATCTGTTGGCAGATGGCGAAGCTCTTTGCCATGTGCTGCCAGACGACAAAGCATGCAGCCTTTGCCATCTGCTGGCTCACGGCAAAGAGCCTGCATACTTTGCCATCAGCTGGCAGATGGCAAAGAGCCTGCATACTTTGCCATCAGCTGGTAGATGGCAAAGAGCCTGCATACTTTGCCATCTGTTGGCAGACGGCAAAGAGCCTGCAGCCTTTGCCATCTGCTGGCTGACGGCAAAGTATGCCGTTAGCCTTCTAACGGGGCTAACCCCGTTAAGAGGCTTTGCCATCTGCCAGCTGATGGCAAAGCCACAGGCTCTTTGCCATCAGCCAGCAGATGGCAAAGAAGCCTTTGTCGGTAGGGTTTCAGACAAACTGTTTGCCATCTGTTGGCTGATGGCAAAGCCTTTGCCATCTGCCGACCATGCCTTTGCCATCTGCCATGGCAGATGGCAAAGTGCCAGATTCCAGTAGTGTTAGTATTTATAATGTATCCTCGTTGTCGATGTGGGTTGAAGACTTGTTGTATGTAATAAAATGATATGCCTGTGATAAACTTACTAAATTTATGAATGGCTTTTGAGTCACTTCTCTGAGTGAGTGGTGCGACGAGGCAAAAATATATTTTTCGAATACATAATTGTACATGCATTGCAATAGGTTACCAGATGAGGCCAATCAACAATAGTAGTACACTATTTGTACTAGCTTCACATGCTTCGTGCATCGGGCGGGTGTTTTTACTGTAGCCATATGTTAATGTGTTCGCTGTACGTAACCAGCACCTCGAATCCTCAATACTAGTACTATATAGTAGGATTAAGTAGTAGGAGTAGTAGGGTGGCATGGGCCAGAACAAGTATTCACGTCCAGGAGTACGGCACACGCCACCACCACGACATCCATCTGACACCATATTATTTCTTGGAGTCCGTGCTAGAGCAATCTCTTCAACCTCGTCGTTTCTCTAACTTCAGCCATCGCGCGGCGGGCGAGGTGGGGGTTTGCCGATAGTCGGTTTCCTGAACTGCGGTCCCACTTGTAAGGCCAACTCCAACGCACGACCCCAAACAGACCTCCGTTTTGCATGAACTCCAACGATAATTTTGACTAGAAAAGCAAGACCAAAGAAAACAAGAACCACAAGAATACATTTTACTACTCCAGTAAGTTGGATTAGTGCCTTCTTGATGCATTCATTGTTGATCTACGGAGGCTCGATCTTGCGGGCTTCTTTCTTCTTCGAGTGTAAAGAAGTAGATGTTGCTTCCTCGCATCTAGTCTCGTGTCTAGCCTCTATTCTAGTAGGAGTATCAACAAGTGCACTAATCTCATCCGAGAGCAGAACCGAAGATCTGGTCGGGTTCTTCCTCCTTTTGCCGACACATGGGACATCCAACATCCAGGTCGTGTCATGAAAGAAAATAGAGTGGTAGTTGAAGCCACGAGATGTGCATCTTGGGTTAAACTATAAATAGAATCTTACTACTCTTGAGTACTCCCTCCGTTTCTTTTTAGTCCGCGTATAAGGTTTGGTCAAAGTCAAGCTTTGTAGAGTTTGACTAACTTTATATTAAAAAATATAAACATTCACAATATGAAATCAATATTATCATATGCACCATGAAACGTTTGTTCATACTATATAGTTTTAGTATTGTAGATGTTCATAATTTTTTATATAAATTTGGTCAAACTTTGTGCAGTTTGACTTTGACCAAATCTTATATACGAAGTAAAAAGAAACGGAGGGAGTAACTCCAAAAGCGGCCACCGAAGATCTTTATTGGATTTTTTTCATCACCAGCACATCGAGGTGAAAGATGTGCAGGTTTAGTGGGTCCTCTTGCATTTTCACTGACATGTGGGGCCGCATGTGAGAAAACAGACGATGGGCTCCGCGCGTCTGCAGGCTGGCTGAGAAGAGAGATAGGGGAGGGCTGAGCACGGATTGCAGGAAATTTGTTCTACGTACCTCGATATAGTGGGGTGGCATGGGCCATAACTAGCATTCACGTCTAGCAGTACAGCACACGCCACCCACACGAGTCCCATCCGACACCAATTTTCTTGGAGTCCGTGCTACAGCCATCTCTTCTCCCTCCTGTTTTCTCAGCCATCGCGCGGTGGGCGGGGTGGGGGTTTGCCGATAGTTGGTTTGCTCAACCGCGGTCCCACTTGTAAGTGAAAATGCAACACCACATGCATTCCCGTTTGAGCGGCGTGCCAGACCAACCGTGTGCGGGTGCGACGCGAACACGGCAGGCTTTTCCTTTTGAACTCGTAACTTGTAAAATTTGGTTCTGCTCCATGGCGCGACCGATAGATAGAAAATAACGATTTTGCCTAGAGTAGTGAGAAGTTTGGTTCTGGCGCCGTTCATGCATGGAGTACGTACGAAAATTATGAAGTTGATGCGAAAGGTAAGATAATTACTTTAGTATCATATACTACTACATGGATTTGACGGAAAGATAAAAATACATACGGATCCATCAACGTTCAACGACATCCTCACGCCCTAGTGCGCCAGGTCACCAACCGACGTGTGAGGAGCAGCAGCATTGGCGGCGAGCTGAACGTGCTTCTGAACAGTGTCATCCAAGGTTGCCCTGTGCTCCAAGAAGGCCAGCGTCCTATCGTCCTCCTCTTGCATGTAGTAGTCCTTGTGGACGATTTGCGCGTAGACGTGGGTGATTATGTTGATGGTGTCTAGCTGCGCCAGGCGCTGCGCGGCGAGCGCGACCTCGAGGTGGACATTCTCCGGCGCGACAGCGGGCAGTCGCAGGGCCACCAGTGCGTCGAAGAGGTTGTTACCATAGTGGCCGTTGAGGGTGGCGGGCATCGCAGAGCCTGGGCGCGTCGGCTGGAGGCTTACGTAAAAGTCATCCGCAAGCTTCTTGACGACGGTGAACTTGTCGAGGAAACCGACAAGGACCTCATCGAACAAGGAGACGAAGTTGTCCTCCAAGCGGCCCCTCGCCCTGGCGGCCTCAAGCAATACTACCTGGAGACGTTCCTCTATGTCGGGCCGCAGGCCGGCATCATGGACCATCTGGCACAGCCGGCTGATGCTCGCGCTCATCGCCTCCATGGGTCTAGCATAGCTTCTAGTCAACTGATCTTGCGATTCGAGTGATCACTCAACCCTTGGTTAGCGTGCGTAGGTGCGTAGGATTTCGTACTACTCCTCGGCCCTCTACAGCACCTGCCTTTGGCTGTATGATAGGTGGGCCAGCCACCCCCTGGGGCCACGCGTCATTCACCCAAAGGCAGTTGTCGTAAGTCAATGAAGCTGTGTCCCCCTCCTTGCCGGTGCAGTATAGTCATCTCACCGGACCTCTAGTTGGGGCCAAACGAGAGAAGTTTGATGTTTACTGGTTTATTGGTCCCCTTTGCATTTTGCGCCAAGTTTTGACCTTTGATTTAACTAATAAAATGTTAATGCATGTAAACAAAAATGTTGTGTAAGTCACCTGACGAAAACCAAATAATCCCAAAATACTTAGGCATGGTGCATTAACTCCCTCCTTGTTTCTTATTTCATGACATATCAACCAATGAGAGATGTGGGCCGTGCATGCTTTCAATGACTTGAGACTACCAAACATGACATGCAGTGTTTAGTTCATTGCATGTAATCCTATTAGTACTCTAGTGAGGAGTAGCAAAAAAACATTAAGTTCTCTCGCCGATAGGAATAAAACACCATGTATTTATTTACAGAGGGAGTAGTACATTTTTGGTGACATGCATTAATAGATATTGCTAGTCAAATACTAAAATCCAGATGGACGTGGTAGTACTCCTAAATCCAGACGGTGGTGCTACTAGTACTAGTAGAAGTACTACCAATGTAGGAGTAGTAGTAGGAGTACTAGCACTGTACTATCTCTGGGTCAAATTATTACGTGATGCTCCTCACAATGAAGTGACAAGACCCTGCGTCGGAGATGACACCTAAGTATAGGTGCCGTGTTCGGCATACCATAGTCAGCCTCACCGTCTACACTCACTATCATCATGGCTGTAGAGCTAGGCTGCTTACAACTAGCCATGTTTGACATAATTTCATGTGCGTAGATGCCCGTGCATTGCACGGAACACCAAGATTGGGGCTGGACGGCTCCGACAGCGGCCATCGCGCCAGATTTTTCCACGGCCTTCTACTCCTAGATGTGGTGGGGAGGAGATGAGGCTGATTGTGAGATACAAGGAGTTGTTTGTAAATAGGGAACAAGTGCGGGCATCTTTTTACAAAAATGGAGAAGCTTGGTTTGTATGCGTCAGATCTAGATCCGACGGCTATTGGTGAAAGATGGGAGGCACAACATCATCACCAACTCAGGACCTGTTTGATTCGCAGGATTTTGAAAACGCAGGAATAGGACACGGCAATATTACAAGTTTCAAACTGATATTACAAATGTTAGGAGTAATGATGCACCTCCGAAGAGGGAATTACTAGGAAGTTTATGTAAGAACTTTCGCTACTTTAGGTGGATGCAGCATTATCGTACAAACTAAAATCCACTGCCCTAAAAAGTCACTAATGGGCAAATAAGTTTTTGAGTCTCTGGCCACTTGATGTTTCAAAAAAAAATTCAGCCTCTGCGGAGAAATGAGCTCCACCGTGTACCCGCGCGGGTGTGGCTGGGCACGAAGCGTGAGTACGTGCACGGTCACCTATTCTCTTCTTGTATACATAAACCACCTACGTGGGGTTGTGTGAGAGAGATACAAAACTAGAGAGATATAGTGTGTGGGTTCTTGAGAGGTTTTTTTTGTGGGGGGGGGGGTCAATCAAAAAATTTAACATATGCAATGTGTGTGAAATAGAGTCTTGGATATAACATATATATAGAGGGGGCGATCCACGAGAAGAGAGTGGAGGTATCATCGGATTGAGGTGTCCATATAATCGAAGAGAGGGATGATGTGTGTGTGTGTGTGCGCGCGCGCGCGATCGATAAAGAGTGCCATCGAATTTGTTTGTGCCCACGTCAAAGATATAGAGTGGCTGGCCTACTGGAACGTGAGATGGGACATGTGCAATTTGTCTCTGTGGCATGGATACCTACCTGCAGCGCTCGACTATCGGTGTGTGGTGGGGGAAGAGGGAGGCCCAATTAACTATAGAGGTACAATGGCTGGTATATGTGTGGAGGAGGAGAGAGGCCTACCTCATGTATTAAGGAGATCGATCTGCCTCATGTATTAAGGGAGATCAATCGGCATCCATGCATATGTGCAGGAGATGAATAAGGTTGGGAGAGAGACAGAGCTAGAGTGTTGGAGGGGGTGGTAGTGGAGTTGCTTCTAACAAATGGTGGGATAGGCTTGCTAGACAAACGGAGGGCACGCCCGCAATATCAATAAGAGAGGAGATGGCTGCTTGTTGTCTATGCACGTGCGTGTGAGAGACGGGTTAGGAGGCATGCATGAATGATGAGGGGGGACGATGTGGCTATGGTAAGCAGACGTAACTACATAGGAAGATCAATCGCCCTTTGTAAGAGAAAGGAGAGACGTAACTTGTGAGGTACGTCGATCGATGGGGGGGTAGTTAAAGTCGATCTAGATATATGTTGGGAGATCGATTGGTATACATGCATGTGTGTGTTAGAAGCAAATGAGGCACGAGGAGAAGGATAGAGAGAGAGGGATGCATGTAGGAGGTGGTACGAGAGGCATACTATATCGAGGGGGAGGAGTGTGCGAGTATGAGAACGATGAAAAGAGTGGTGGGAGTGAGGCATGGACGGTGACAAGAGAAGAGGGGAAGCTTGTGTTTGTGCTAGGCACACCTTGCTAGAGAGGCATATCGACCGATGTGTGCCATAAAGAAGGAGCTGGGGGGCCTACACACACCGTGGGTGAACGACCTAAAGTGAAAAGACGAATTTGCACGATGGAGCTAGAGAATGCCGAGGGAGGGTGAGAGGGATGCGGGCGTGTGCATGCACAAGAGAAAGTTAGCGCTAGCTACAAAGACAAGAGGGTTGTGTGGGTGTAAAAGACGAATAGAGATCATATATACTTCATTATAAAAAGCGAATTCGGATATTTGAATAATTTATCATAGTGTTTCAAACCGACGGATGTGTGAATATATATAACAGTGATACACATGGTGTGGTTATGAACATGGTATACTACATTTAATATCTTTTATCTCTACTCTTATAAAAAACGGAGTTGTTGATGATGGTCTGCCTGCCATCCTGCATTATAGGTCGTCTGATTTATATCTGGCGGATAGCAAGGAAACTATGATGGTTGAAGTTGGCAACAATCATGATTGTAGATTCTTATTGAAATAGAGAAACGAATTCAAATTTAGTTCGAATTGCAGCGGTAGTATAGACATTTGGAATGCACTAAAATGTTGGTATGAGCAGGTTACATGCATTATATAGCAAGCGAAAAAAATTAATCGGACATAACATGGATTCATACTCCCTCCTTCCATCTATATAGGGCGTAATGAGATTTTTAAGACCGCCTTTGACTATTGACAAGATTAATAGTACATGACATGCACAATGTGAAAATTATATCATTGAAAGAACCTTTCACGGATGAATTTAACGGTGTGCTTTGTGTAAGTTGCATGTCATATATCATTGCTCTAATATTTGGTCAAAGTTAGCATCAAAAAATGCATTAGGCCCTATATAGATGGAAGGATGCAGTAGCTTTCAATAGCATTTGTATAGTAAAACGAGGCAAGACTCTGTCTTTGTGTGGTGTGACTAGTTTTATTTTTTTCATTTTCTTTTTGGTTGAGGGAAGTGCAAATTGATTTGGTATGTACAAGTACAATATTACTACACGTTAGAATTCTCCCCAACATTCAACCCGCGTCTTGTTATATCCCGAAAATTTAGGTATCGTGCTCCCAAAACTTGCGCCTTCACAACCCGCGCCTTGCTATCCCGAAATTACAACCCGCGCAAAAACTCCCTCAAGCTGCCAAATCCCGACACGCGAAATCCACCTTCTAACCCTGAGCCGAAAGGGCCGCTAGTTCAAATCAGTGGGGGGTACTTTTGTAACACACCCTACATTTTGGACAAGTGCGTTCCTAAGTCATGCTTCACCCCCTCCCATCGCCCCCTTTTCGCCATTCGAAATCCCAGGCCGCCATAACCTCTCCGCTCCAGCCGCGAAACCCCACCCTCCTCCGTCCGCCACATCACCGCTGCCCAGCCGGAGCCTCTTCCCCAACGATGTCGTCCACCGCAATAGCTCGACGTCCCTCGTCCACCTCCCCGGATGAGGATCCGTCGTCCATCTCGCCGTCCCGCCGGTTCAGCCGCCCCGTCCTCCACCTCCAAGGAGCTGCTCCGACGATCGCCTCGTCTATCGCGGCTTCTCCATCCTCACAGCGCCGCCTTAACCTGCTCCACCAGAACCGCAACATCCTCACTGATTCCTCGGACGAAGCCGAGGCCTACTCGGCGCCACCAAAGAGGTTTTACACTCATCGCATCGCACCTTCTCCTTAACTCGACCTCCCGGCGCCGACGGTGCTCCATCCTGCACCCCCATGGAGCGGCTACCTTGAAGCCGGCGCCGCGGGAGACATCTCCACGGCGGCTCTCCCCAGTGCGAGGCCCCTTCGGCGGCGACGTCCATACCAGCCGGATCTGCTGCTGCTGCTCCGGCTCTCGCTCGATCGCTTGCTCGCCCAGCTGCTGCTGCTGCTCTCCCCCTCGCTCGTGCTGCTACTCTGCTCCGATTAAGCCACACTTCAGTCGACTGAATCGACTTTTGGGTTAATCGATTTTCAGGGGTTGGGGGGCTCGCCGGATTTAAGGAAGAACCACCCGCAGCGGGGACGGGGGCTCGCCGGTGAGGCACCCCACTATCTATCATAGGGTTCAGGGTGGGGGCGGGGGGCTAGAGGGCTGGTCGGGGTGGCAGTGGCGAGTTGTTTCGGGGCGGCGAGGCGGCGCTGGGGCCGGGGGTTCGGCCGGTGGTGGCTGGCAGCTCACGGGGGTGCAGGTTGAAGATGAACTGCATGCCCTCCCTAAACTACATGTCAAGTGCCTCTCTGCTACCATTGCGTTTAGTTTCGACAGTAGCATTCAAATTCCACAGTAAATTTTAGTTTCGATAGTTAAGTTCTGAGTCAACAGTTTTTACCTCATCTGTTGTAGTCAGGTGGTTTTTGGTAATGTTAATTTTACATCCATTTTACATCATCTATTGGAGATGCTATTAGAATCACACTTGAGATTTACGATGTCTGTCTTGTGCTACTTCAGCCTTGACGTCTTACGGCTCACCGGAGCTGCTCCAACGACAGAACGATCCATCACAACAGAGCAGTGCCCTGGACTCCGTCTACAAATTCCTCAGATCTTCCTCCACACCTCCGACAGCCACCTCTGCCTCAACTGCTTCAGTGACCAACCCAATGATGCTGAGGTCGACACGGCTACGGCAAAGAAGTTGTACACTTGTTGCATCACTTATTACTATACATTCACGTCGATCCATTAGGGCTATTTTGGTTCAACGGAAAAACATCGATCCACTGGTTGTTACCATCACTCTAAATTTCTGCATGCTCTCCTTACATAATCTCACCACATTTTTTTCGTATGCATGTCAGATATTGTAGACAGTCCTGCTGAAAATGTAGAGAAAAAGAGAAGATTTTTGCGCGGCAATACAATGTCATGCAGACATCGCTCCATGGTGGGTTCAATGGAAAACCCTCCCCACCCCTCTCCAGGTTGTAATCCAGAGGAAGATATCTGTTCTGAGGCGGTTTCGGACGCTGCTGACCCCTCCTATTTAGCCCCCAAGGTGTTTGCTCTACCTTGGCATGGTGATGTTAGTCATATCATGCATATGTTGCCTTGCAGTGCCTACTTTTGACATCATATATGTCATCTGCTTAGTTTAGACATGTTCTGTAATGCCACCTGTTTAGTTTCTATATCATATATGGGAATTATGCAGTCTCATGTCTTTCAGCCAGCCATAATATATGTGAAATGTGCAATGCCATCCTGTTTAACCAGGCATCATATGATATCTTGCCCATCCTTTTCTTCATTACATTTCCATTTGTCGACAATATTTGTACATTAAACTACTCTTCCTATGAATCAGCCATTTGGGTGGGAGATGGAAAAATCTGGAGCGAAAACAAGGCCTTCAGAGCAGACAGTGCTACCTGTCGAAGAGATCTCTTGTTGGGTCCCGATAGCTCCTCAGAGATGGACTCAGAGATAGATGACCAGTCCTATTCCCCCACTGAGGTGTATGCTCTAACTTGTCACGGTTATACTGTTCATATCATGCATACGGTGTCTTGCATTGCATAGTTTAGACATCATATACACAATATTCAACACCATGTTCTTAGTTCAGACATCATATCGAATGCCCTCTGTTTAGCATATAAATCACATATGTGAATTAAATGATGCGATCCTGATTACTTAGATAACATGTAGGTGAATTATGCCATGCGATCCTGTTTAGTTATTCATCATATCTTTGAATTATGTTATGCTATGCTATCTAGTTTAGATAGACATCATATATGTGAAATTATGTCATGCTATCCGTTTTAGTTAAACAATATACATGTCAACTATTTCATGCCCTCTTTTTTCCACACTATCTATTGCATCTGTCTCTCATACAATGTCTGTACATTCAACTATGTTTCCTGTTTATCAGCCATTTGAATTGGAGCGGGTGATGCCAGTATCTAGCAAACTAAAAACACGGTCTTCAAATAAAACAGTGCTAACTCTTGGTGGAGATAGCACCCCGGTTGTACATGCACAAGAACCAGCCCTACCACACATAACCCAAACTCTCACAGATTGTACCCCTACTACGATGGACAGAGAACCAGCTTCACCCAATCTAACCCCAACCCCAGCTGATAGTAACCCAGTTCCTGTTGACACAGCACCATCTCCACCACATAGCTCCCAAACAAGAGCAGTTAGTAAGGCAGCTCCAGTGCCCAAAGGGCCAGTACTATCACGGCGAACCCCAACTCCACCAGTTAGTACGCTTATTCCTGTGGAGGAAGCACACCCAGCTAGTCGTAGTTTAGCATCTATCGCATTTGATTTTGTTAAATCGTATGTGCGTATCTTCCCATCTTGGAAATATTATACTGAAGATGAAGGAAAATTCCAGTTGCAGGTGTTTGTCCAGGAGTTATGTGTAAGTAATGTTATTCATGGCAATTACTTTGCTTCGTCCCATACATCCTACCTCCATGATGGTTATAATACAGCAAAATTTCCCATTTTTCTCTATAGAGAAGGACCGATTTGGAAACTCAGGATGAGGTAACCTGTGCTAATACCTCTGCTATCTTCAAGAATGCTTGGTGGCAGTATCAGAATTACCTGAAGAAAATGTACTTCACCAGCAAAGAAACTCATCAAATTCCCTTACGTTCTCCTGAGACACATTTACTGGACGATGACTGGGAACGCCTTGTTCTGTACTGGTCCCGAACCAAGAATGTGGTAAGGTCTATGAGCTCATTTTCAATTTTTAAGTATTATATTCTTGCGTCTTACTGTACTCTATTCATGTAGAACAAGTGCCTAAACTTGAAGAACAATTGTTCTAATTTAATATTCCATTGCTACCATAGGACATAGATATATGTTTGTTTGATGCTTTTATTATGTACTAGTACTTGGCAATAGAAGACTTGGTAGTTTAATCTTGTCCACCTTACTAATGAACTGGTTCACCGAAATGAGTTTCATATACTAGTACATGCTAAACTTGTTATGTGTCTGCTTGTTTCTTCTTTTAGAATGCTGACGGAATATTGGGGAAGAGTGCCTTATTAAGCAACGGTAAAGGAAGTAATGCAGATAAGGTTTAGGATAGTGACACATCCTGTCTTGGTTTAGTGTTGGAGTTACTGGCCACTACCGCTTGCACAAGCTATTCAAACTCACTGTCTGAATCGGTTTGGTTTCTTGAGTCTCAACCACAAGCCGAAAGACATCGACCAGCTGTTCTGCGACAAGAAGCGGAAGGACTGCGGAAGTCCCTGGAGCATTCAGATGCATACTTTTTGGTGCAACAGCAAGCATTGGAGGATTTTAGCGCCAAACAGGACAAAGCTAATCAGCTTGCTAAGCTTATTGCCAGCATGGTGGATACCCAGGATAACGTTTCTTGAGCTCTTCTGAAGTTGTTTCAGTTATGCTCTTGTTTTGCTGTCGCGTTTATTTGCACTGGTGGCCAATTTTGACGGCCAGTGTATATGATATGCTGCTTTGTTCCCTATATTTGCACAGGTGGCGAACTTTGATGCCGAGTGGATGTAATATGTGTAACAGCCGTGATAGCCTAGCGTTAGTTGCTTGCTTATTTATTTCCTTGTTGTCTTGTTTATTTGTTTGCTTGTAGTCATTGCAGTTCTTTTTCCGCGGTTAACTAGTGGCCGCAATAACCTATTTTTTAAAACTAGACCACAATAACCATGGGCTAATATTTACTGTAGTGACACTGGGCCTCCTACGGGCCGTAGAAACAGTGGGCCTTCTACGGGCCGTAGAAACAATAGGCCTTCTACGGGCCGTAGAAACAATGGGCCTTCTACGGGCCGTATCATCAATGGGCCTTATACGGGCCGTATGATCGATTGGCCAAACGTGGGCCAATAACAGGCCGCATTATGGCCATAAACGGGCTAGAGTTGGAATCGTCCGTTCATGGGCCGACCGTAATGGGCCATCGTTAATTGACCGTATTTGATGACGCTATGAAAAAGGCCCAACGTCTTAACGGACCATAAACGGGCCGACTGTAACCACAGGCTGAATTTGGCCCACAAGCAGAAAATGACAGTAACGAGCCGTAAGTAAATGAATGCTGGAAATGAGCCCAAGAATAAATGAGCTCTAAGAAGGCCGAAAGATAACATGGGCTGGAAACGTCCAATGGAATAACGGGCCGTTAATGGGTATAATGTGATACACTGTTCATTATGGGCCAGTTTCACCACGGGCCGTTAATGGGTGTAAAGTGATACACTGTTCATTATGGGCCAGTTTCACCATGGGTCATTAATAGGCCAAGAGTTACATAGGGCCTCATATGGGCCGAAAGACGTCATGGGTCATACATGGGCCAGAAGTGAAAATGGGCTAGAATCATATTGGATGGCCCAGATGAAGCTACTGGGCCTAATTCGGATAGGGCGTAACGGGCCTTGGGTTAGCAGGCTGTAAATGGGCTATATGCGAACAGGTCGTTAACAGGCTTTACATGGGCCCGCCCGCCACCTTTTGACCAAGTCAAATGGGTCGGCCTTTTTGCAGGAATAGGCCTCTGTTGGGCCGTGCCACGTGTCGACGTATCATAGGCGCCTATCTGACCCACTGACTAGATGACACGTGTTTCGTCCGGCCAATAAGAATTTTATACGTGGAAATTTCCCATTGGTTGGGGTTGTTAACGAGTTATCGGATCCAAAACCCGACCCGATAGCTTAACGGTGTTCCGTTACGGTGGATGCCACTGTCGGTCACCCTTGATGAAAGCACTTCTGTGATGCGTGATTTATCGTCATGGAAGTGGACACTTCCGTGATGATAATTTTGGTAATGTCATGGAACACTTCTACTACAGCACAGGTATGACTATCTTGATTCTGTCATAAATTTGTCATGGATGTACATGCATGACAAAAAACGCGACCTACTGTGACAAACACGTATCATTACATAAGTGTATTTTTTTGTAGTGATACCATGGCAAGTTTCAACATTTTTAGAGTTCATTTTGTAGTGATTTTAGATTTCACGGTCATTTAGCTCTCTAAACAATTCGGTAAATGACTGAAAAATAGCAAATGATGTCAAAACATGTTGGAAATTGATGACGTCGCTTTGAATGCTGCATAATGAACGCAAAAGAAGTCAGGATTTCAAATAAGTATAAAAAACATTGAAGTGCCCGTGTAATATATGAGTTCTCGTCCGAAACCCTGATTCTCCGAAAGACATTGTCCAGTTTGTACATGAAGTGCGTCTAGTTTTTGCCGTGACCCTCTCTACTCTTTCACACATGCTATGCGGGTGAAATGATGATACCATGGCAAGTTTCAACATTTTCAGAGTTCATTTTGTAGTGATTTTCAATTTCACGGTCATTTAGCTCTCTAAACAATTCGGTAAATGACTGAAAAACAACAAATGATGTCAAAACGTGTTGGAAATTGATGACGCCGCTTTGAATGTTGCGTACTGAACACAAAAGAAGTCGGGATTTCAAATAAGTATAAACAACATTGAAGTGCCCATGTAACAGATGAGTTCTCCTTCGAAACCCTAATACTCCGAAAGACATTGTCCAATTTGTAAATGAAGTGCGTCCATTTTTTGCCGTGACCCTCTCTACTCTTTCGCACATGCTATGCGGGTGAAATGATGATGCCATGGCAAGTTTCAACATTTTCAGAGTTCATTTTGTAGTGATTTTCAATTTCACGGTCATTTAGCTCTCTAAACAATTCGGTAAATGACTGAAAACAGGAAATGATGTCAGAACATGTTGGAAATTGATGACGCAACTTTGAATGCTGCATACTGAACGCAAAAGAAGTCAGGATTTCAAATAAATTTAAAAAACATTGAAGTGCCCGTGTGACAGATGAGTTCTCGTCCAAAACCCTGATACTCCGAAAAACATTGTCCAGTTTGTACACGAAGTGTGTCCAGTTTTTGTTGTGACCCTCTCTACTATTCCGCACATGCTATGCGGGTGAAATGATGATATATATACCATGCCAAATTTCAACATTTTCACAGTTCATTTTGTAGTGATTTCAATTTCACGTTCATTTAGCTCTCTAAACAATTTGGTAAATGACTGAAAAACAGCAAATGATGTCAGAACATGTTGGAAATTGATGACGTCTCTTTGAATGCTACATACGAACACAAAATAAGTCCGGAGTTCTCGTCCGAAACCCTGATACTCCAAAAGAGATTGTACAGTTGGTACACAAAGTACGTCCAGTTTTTGCCGTGACCCTCTCTAATCTTTCGCACATGCTATGCGGGTGAAATGATGATACCATGCTAAATTTCAACATTTTCACAGTTCATTTTATAGTGATTTTCAATTTCACGGTCATTTAGCTCTTTAAACAATTCGGTAAATGACTGAAAAACAACAAATGATGTCAGAACATGTTGGAAATTGATGACGTCGCTTTGAATGTTGCATACTGAACACAAGAAGTCCGGAGTTCAAATAAGTTATTAAAAATAAAAAAGAGGTGCAATGCTGGTTAATTTGCTTCAAGCCTTTTGGAATAGTGTAGACTCCACTGCACATAGCTCAGTGCAATCTATGCTATTCCGAAAGGCTTGAAGCTAAGCAACATGCAGGTGAGCATTGTGCCTCTTCATCATTGTCTCTGCACTCACGGCTTATAAACCGCTCATACTGCCTCTCTCTTGGCGAGGTGGGACTAAAAATCAGTGTACTAAGAAACTCTAGTACCGGTTCATGCCATGAACCGGTACTAAAGGTCTTCGTGGGGGCCCCAGCCTGACCACAACCGCACTGGCCTCATTAGTACCGGTTCGTGGCATGAACCGGTACTAAAGGTTGCCCACGAACCGGTACTAATGATGTCCACCCGCCTAGCCGTTGGAACCGGCACTAATGGTCACATTTGACCCTTTTTCTACTAGTGAGTGGTTCTATTGTCCAAGAGATCAACACTAGAGCAACTTTATTTTAGTGTAAATTTTCTTTTGAAGGTCGTGCTGCTAATGTCAAAGCACATAAATTAGCCAAATATTCGCTTAGTCTCGGTCCGAGGCGCCACCTCTGGTTAGGCCAACCCCATGATCCGAGGTGTATCCCACCCATTGTGGTATTTGATGAATAAAATTTGCCTTTCCCCTAAAAAACCAACATGGAAGCTAAGACATGAGATTTGTTTGAGAAAAAGGTGCCAAAGCCATGTGTGTGTACATGGGCAGTTTTGGATTTGATCTTTTTCTTCCAAGGTGCATGGAGAAGCTACAACAACAAATAGAGACAAGAAAAATTATGCAGGTTGCACGGAACTTTTTTCTGGGTCGGTTTGTTGAGATGGCTTGAAACACGTGGATAGGATTCGGAAGCGCGTGGGAAAGCACGACATGAGGATCATGCAAACATAGAGCATCCAAGACATGCACTGATTTGCAAGCGGTCATGGTGCAGGGTGGAGCATGATTGTAGTCGAACAAGTTCGGTTGGGTTGGACTAGACAATCTGACGGATTGACGCAAGTCGTTTGGTGCAGAAGACGGTGGTGGGATCGGCGACAATGATATAGGAGCTTGATCTTGATGGTGATCGACTTCTGAGACGTGGAAACACGTGGCACATCCCCGAGGGCCTGTGTGGCTTCGACAAGACTATGGCGCAGGGTTGATTCAAGATGGTGCACATGAGAGGTTGAAGTTGACAAGCCGCGGGGTGGACTGATCATCTACCATGGAGTCATGTTGAAGGTGGAGCTGAGGTCTGGCGGAAGAATTCACTCAGTGCTGATTGAGGGGCTACAGTGTAAGTCGATAGAGAGTCGAAGCCTATTCAGCGAGAAATAAAGCGAGTGACACGTAGTTCGGACTAGAGCCCAGTGGTTTGATGGAAGCGTAAAACTCGTCATTGATTGGTGATGATCGGTGGTACTCTGCAGTGGGGGTTGAGTGGTGTGGGTTCGCGACCCTTGAGACTCGACCAGGACAACGGAGACTCGACGCGGTAATAGCGATGAGTCGTGCGGTATGCACGGGACATGGAGACGGACCAGGGCTCTGGTGGTCATACATGTGGTGAGACAACTGCGAATTTGATTCGGGATGACTACAAGCAACGGTGAAATTCTTTCAAGTTTCATAGAGGTGATCAAGAAAGGATCGGTGATGTTAAGTTTAGGTAACTCTTATGTGTGACGCCCAATATGTGAGTTGTTCATTTTCACGCAGGTCAGTGACCAGTGTGTGATGGTGTTGGATTGATACTCTGGAAGTTGGGGAGCACAGACTAGAGTAACAAGGCACTTAATTTTGCTTGAGTGTTGACTGTGGTTAAGAAAAGAAGGGACTACAAGTTGCAAGTGGAGTCATATGGAGTCTTTGGAGTAGCAGCGGTACTCATGGGATAACCTCAAGTCCAGTGTACATGGAAGTTTGACGCATTGAGAAATTCAAGGTGGTGGAGAATATTCGCCAAGGTGGAGTTTGTTAGAGTTGTGCCGAATATGGTGTACAAGTTAGGTTACAGTTGGACTTGCAGTAGTATTGTGTTTAGATAGGATGTGGGGTCGTGTCCTAATAGGACACTGATACGTCTCCAACGTATCTATAATTTTTGATTGCTCCATACTATATTATCTACTGTTTTGGACTATATTGGGCTTTATTTTCCACCTTTATATTATTTTTGGGACTAACCTATTAACCGGAGGCCCAGCCCAGAATTGCTGTTTTTTTTGCCTATTTCAGTGTTTCGGAGAAACAGAATATCAAACGGAGTACAAACGGAATAAAATCTTCGGGAACGTGATTTTCTCACCGAACGTGACCCAGGAGACTTGGACCCTACTGCAAGGGATCAAAGAGGAGGTCACAAGGGTGGGGGGCGCCCCCACCCCCCCTAGGGCGCGCCCCCTATCTCGTGGGCCCCTTGGTGCTCCACCGACGTACTTATTCCTCCTATATATACACACGTACCCCCAAACGATCAGGACAGGAGCCAAAAACCTAATTCCACCGCCACAACTTTCTGTATCCACGAGATCCCATCTTGGGGCCTGTTCCGGAGCTCCGCCGGAAGAGGGCCGTCATCACGGAGGGCTTCTACATCATCCTAGCCCCTCCGATGAAGTGTGAGTAGTTTACCTCAGACCTTCGGGTCCATAGTTAGTAGCTAGATGGCTTCTTCTCTCTCTTTGAATCCCAATACAAAGTACTCCCCCTCTCTTGTGGAGATCTATTTGATGTAATCTTCTTTTTGCGGTGTGTTTGTTGAGACCGATGAATTGTGGGTTTATGATCAAGTCTATCTATGAATAATATTTGAATCTTCTCTGAATTCTTTTATGTATGATTGGTTATCTTTGCAAGTCTCTTCGAATTATCCGTTTGGTTTGGCCAACTAGATTGGTAGTTCTTGCCATGGGAGAAGTGTTTAGCTTTGGGTTCGATCTTGCGGTGTCCTTACCCAGTGACAGAAGGGGCAGCAAGGCACGTATTGCATCGTTGCCATCGAGGATAACAAGATGGGGTTTATTTCATATTGCATGAATTTATCTCTCTACATCATGTCATCTTGCTTAAGGCGTTACTCTATTTTTAACTTAATACTCTAGATGCATGCTGGACATCGGTCGATGAGTGGAGTAATAGTAGTAGATGCAGAATCGTTCGATCTACTTGTCACGGACGTGATGCCTATATACATGATCATGCCTAGATATTCTCATAATTATTCTCAATTCTATCAATTGCTCAACAGTAATTTGTTCACCCACCGTAGAATACTTATGCTCTTGAGAGAAGCCACTAGTGAAACCTATGGCCCCCGGGTCTATTCTCATCATATCAATCTCCATCACTTTAATCTTGTCTTGCCTTTTACTTTTCTTTTACTTTTTACTTTGCATCTTTATACCAAAAATACCAAAAATATTATATCTATCAGATCTCACTCTCGTAAGTGACCGTGAAGGGCTTGACAACCCATAATCGCGTTGGTTGAGAGTAGCTATCGTTTTGTGCAGGTACGAGGGACTTGACCGTGGCCTCCTACTGGACTGATACCTTGGTTTTCAAAAACTGAGGGAAATACTTACGCTACTCTGCTGCATCATCCCTTCCTCTTCGGGGAAAACCAACGCAAGCTCAAGATGTAGCAAGAAGGATTTCTGGCGCCGTTGCCGGGGAGTCTACGCAAAAAGTCAATATACCAAGTACCCATCACAATCCCTATCTCTCGCATTAAATTATTTGACATTTGCCTCTCGTTTTCCTCTCCCCCCATTTCACCCTTGCCATTTTATTCGCCCTCTCTCTCTATCCTCCCTCTCTATTTGCCTCTTTTGTCCGCTTGCTTCTTGTTTGCTCGTATGGTTGGATTAGTTGTTTATTTATTACTAGAAAGAGAACCTAAGATCTATGGATCCTCATCCACTTGCTAATCTTTTTAAGAGATCCAATTATGATGAACCAATCGCTATTGAGTTTTGTGCACTAGATTATCTTTATGAAGTTTTGCTTGAAATTCGTGAATCTGAAAAGTGTGATGAATTACTTTATGAAGCGGTTCACGATAGATCTTTGAATAAAAAGCATGATTGCAATGATTTTACTATAAATTCTCTTGATGTCAATTGTGCTAATAATATGCAAAACCCTAAGCTTGGGGATGCTACTTTTGTTTTGTCCTCTACTTGTTGTAATGATCATGATTGGGTTGATTCTTCTTTTGATCTTGAAAATTTATTTAAACCCCATGATGAATATGAGATTGATTATAATGTTTGCAATATTATTGAAAGTGGGTTTGGAAGAGTGTCAACTTTAGATCCCACATATTTGGAGAATGTTCTATCTTATGAAAGTTTTGATAAAAGTGGGTTTGGAAAGGTCATGACTTTAGTTAATGTTAATCCCACTATTTTGGAAGAGTGTCAACTTTGCAGGCATATGGATCGTGTTGAAAATATTTTGTGTGATAGCTATTTTGTTGAATTTTTTATGATCCTACATATAATTATTATCAGAGAGGAAAATATGGTTGTAGAAATTTTCATGTTACTAAATTACCTCTCGTTAGGTTGAGATTGTTATTGTTTCTTTCCACTTCCTTGCATATGCTAGTTTTTGCATGCCTTGATAATTTGTTTTCCTATAAGATGCCTATGCATAGGAAGTATTTTAGACTTAGATGTGTTTGTCACATGCTTTATGATGCTCCTTTTGTGCTTCAATTCTTGTCTTTCATGTGAGCATCATTAAAATTATCAATGCCTAGCTATAAGGCTTTAAAGAAAAGCGCTTTGTTGGGAGACAACCCAATATTTTTCCTTGCTGTTATTTAATAAATAAATTATTTAGCCTCTTTATTGTTGTGTTTTCTGTTTAATTAGTGTTTGTGCCAAGTAGAACTGTTGGGAAGACTTGGGGAAAGTCTTGTTGAACTTGCTGCAAAAAACAGAAACTTTAGCACTCACGAGAACTGCTGTCATTTTTATTTGAAGAGTGATATTTAGTTAATTATTTTTGCAGATGATTAATAGATAAATTCCTCACGTCCAAAAATTTATTTTAAAATTTTTGGGTCCCCAGATCTTGCGCTAGCTACAGATTACTACAGACTGTTCTGTTTTTCACAGATTCTGTTTTTCGTGTGTTGTTTGCTTATTTTGATGAATCTATGGCTAGTAAACTAGTTTATAATCCATAGAGAAGTTGGAATACAGTAGGTTTAACACCAATATAAATAAAGAATAAGTTCATTACAGTACCTTGAAGTGGTTTTTTGTTTTCTTTCGCTAATGGAGCTCACGAGTTTTCTATTTTGAGTTTTGTGTTGTGAAGTTTTCAAGTTTTGGGTGAATTCTTTTGATGGATCATGGAACAAGGAGTGGCAAGAGCCTAAGCTTGGAGATGCCCATGTCACCCCCAAGATAATCCAAGGACACCAAAAAGTCAAAGCTTGGGGATGCCCCAGAAGGCATCCCCTCTTTCGTCCACTTCCATCGATAATTTACTTGGAGCTATATTTTTATTCACCAACATGATATGTGTTTTACTTGGAGCGTCTTGTATTATTTGTGTCTTTGTTTGTTAGTATGCCAAAATCATCCTTGATGTACACACCTTTTGAGAGAGCCATACATGAATTAAAATTTGATAGAATACTCTATGTGCTTCACTTATATCTTTTGAGCTAAGTAGTTTTGCTCTATGTGCTTCACTTATATCTTTTGAGCGTTATAATTTTGCTCTATATGCTTCACTTATATCTTTCGAGTGTTATAATTTTGCTCTATGTGCTTCACTTAGATCTTTTAGAGCACAGTGGTGGATTTGTTTTAAAGAAACTATTGATCTCTCATGCTTCACTTAAATTATTTTGAGAGTCTCTTAATAGCATGGTAATTTGCTTAATAATAATATGCTTGGTATTCAAGATTTGTGTAACTTTCTTTTGAGTGTGTTGAATACTAAGAAAAGATTGAAGCATAATAATTGTTTCGAGATATGGAGGTGATAATATTAAAGTCATGCTAGTTGAGTAGTTGTGAATTTAAAGAATACTTGTGTTAGAGTTTGTGATTCCCGTAGCATGCACGTATGGTGAACCGTTATGTAAAGAAGTCGGAGCATGATTTGTTTATTGATTGTCTTCCTTATGAGTGGCGGTCGGGGACGAGCGATGGTCTTTTCCTACCAATCTATCCCCCTAGGAGCATGCGCGTAATACTTTGCTTTGATAACTTCTAGATTTTTGCAATAAGTATATGAGTTCTTTATGACTAATGTCGAGTCCATGGATTATACGCACTCTCACCCTTCCACCCTTGCTAGCCTCTCTAATACCGCGCAACTTTCACCGGTATCGTACACCTACATATACCTTCCTCAAAACAACCACCATACCTACCTATTATGGCATTTCCATAGCCATTCCGAGATATATTGCCATGCAACTTTCCACCATCTAGTTCATCATGACACATCCATCATTGTCATATTGCTTAGCATGATCATGTAATTGACATAGTATTTGTGGCGAAGCACCGTTCATAATTTTTCATACTTGTCACTCTTGATTCATTGCACATCCCGGTATACTGCCGGAGGCATTCATATAGAGTCATTCTTTATTTTAGTATCGAGTTGTAATCATTGAGTTGTAAATAAATAGAAGTGTGATGATCATCATTCAATAGAGCATTGTCCCAAATAAAAAAAGGCCAAAGAAAAAAAGGCCCAAAAAATAAACAAATAAAAAAGGGGCATTGCTACTATCCTTTTTTCCACACTTGTGCTTCAAAGTAGCACCATGATATAGCGAGTCTCATATATTGTGCTTCAAAGTAGCACCATGTTGTTCATATAGAGAGTCTCATATTTTGTCACTTTCATATACTAGTGGGAATTTTACATTATAGAACTTGGATTGTATATTCCAATGATGGGCTTCCTTAAATTGCCCTAGGTCTTCGTGAGCAAGCAAGTTGGATGCACACCCACTAGTTTCTTTTGTTGAGCTTTCATACATTTATAGCTCTAGTATACACTACAAGGATACCCCCTATAAAGCAACACATATTCTACAACATTTTGACTATAGGTTGCAAAATTCATGAGAGATACACATATAAGCGTTGCAGCATATGCGTTGTAGACTTACAGCTCATGACCATAGTGTCATACATACATTGCAACAGATCTTATATGTTGCCGTGTATGTGTTGTATATTATGTTTGTTATAAGACTGCCAATTTACATAATTAAAAATAAAAATTAATTAGACACACTGACACACATAATGAATGCGGTGGCAAACATATCCGCTAATGATGAGTGGCGATAGATTTGAACTCTAGACCTCTTCTTTCAAAGACAAACCCAGTAACCACTAGGACATCTAAATACTTGTGCCTATTAACTTCATTTTCCCATATTTTTTTCAGTTCGGTGAAGCCCCCCGTTTTGGGAAGCTTCCCTCGCCGGGTTTTTTTTGGACCGCTTTTGTTAGTTTTTCTCTAGTTTTTTCTATTTCTATTTTTTATTTTTGAAAAATGCATGAGATTTTTTCAATATTGATGAACTTTTTTTGAAATTGATCTTTTTTCAGAATTTACATTTGCTTCAAAATTGATGAACCTATTTCAGAACTTCTCTTCAAAATTGATGATCTTTTCCAAATTTGATGTACTTTTTTTGAAATCAATGAGTTTTTTTCAAAATTGATGAAATTTGTCGTATTTGTGAATTTTTTGTCAAATTCATAAACTTTTCTCAAGTATATGATTTTTTATTTTTGCTAACACTTTCCAAATCCGTGAACTTTTTTTGAAATTCGTGAACATTTTTTAAATTGATGAAGTTTTTTAAATTTCATGATTTGTTTAGAAAACTGTAAAATTTATCAAAGTTCTATGAACTTTTGAAAATCATGTGGACCGGTGGCCGGTTTTTTTCTCAATCAAAAGCACAACACATCCGAGAGCAGAGAAACAGGAGGCGATAAAGGTAAGTTGAGCGAGAATAAATAAGAGATGGGCTTGGAGCAAGAGTAAATAAGAGATGGGCTCATCGTCCCGGGATAAGATATGGGCTTGGAGAGAAAGGCAAGTAGAACTCGCTTCTGTAGGGCCAAGTTCTTTTCTCCCTTCGATCCAACAAGTTCCCCTAAAAACAAGAGACAAATAAATGTTGTAGCCATAAGCATACGTAAACCCTAGTCTATCCGTTGGTGATTCGTTGCGTCCATTCTAGTAGGGCCAAGTTCGAACTTCTGCTTGGTTGTTTTCCGACAAAATTTCATATCGCAGACATTATTTTTTTCGCAGCAGGAATAAATTGAAATAAAAAGCAAAATTAAGCAGCGTTGGACTATGAATTGGAGGAATATTTTTTTAGCAGTAGGGAAATATTACAAGGTCACAAAATAATGTGGCATGACAGAAAATAAAAATGATTTTATACCTTTTTATTATAATATATTATAAAGATATTAAAACGCACATATACAATTAAGTCCGCGAGGCAAAATTCCCTCGAACCAGAACCAAAGTTGGGGGAGGTTTGCGGGCGTCCGAACTCGTGCTAATGTACGTAGTCCCACCAGAACACTCTCCCGCGCCGCTCTAGGACAAAATTTCATACCCCGGGCATAAATAGAATTTTTTTGCACTAGGCATAAATTGAAATAAAAGAGCAAAATTAAGGAGCATTGGACTATGAATTGTAGGCATAATTTTTTTAGCGGTAGGGACATATTAGGAGGTCGCAAAATAATGAGGCATGACAGAAAATCAGAATTATTTTATATTTGTTATTATAATATATTAAAGGTATTAAAACACACATATACAATTAAGTCCGTGAGCCAGAATTCCCTCGAATCGGAACCAAAGCTGGGGGAGGTTTGCGGGCGTCCCGACTCATGCTAATGTACGCAGTTCCAACAAAACACTCTCCCACGCGACCCGCTCTAGGAACTGCGCCCGCGTATCAATGTCGGCCAGGCACTCCAGAATGGACGCGACTCGACGGCCTTGATGCGGGTCGGAGCGACCAGATAGGACAGGAGGGCGGTACCGCTTCAATGAGGGCCCGACGACCGAGAAGCATGCTCCGATCGCCATGCCGCATTGAAGCAGCATCAATCTAGGGCTCCGGCGTCGACCAACCCCATCTTTATGTCATCTTTGCTCCTCTCTGCACAACCGTAGGATCCAATCCAATCCTTTCCTGGACTAGCAAGATAGGCTACTCAGGCTCATCCGGATTGTTCTCGGTGCCGGTGGAGGGATCTTTCTCCAGATCGTGGCGCCGCCGTGCGTGGTCTTTTGTCCCATCGTTCTCCTCTATGCCATCAAAGAAGGAGGTCGTGCTCTCCTTGGATGACCAAGAGCAGTAACAGTCACCCCTCCTCACTGAGGCTGACGCAATGGACGAGGACTTTCAGTGACATTTTCAGGTCCCTCCGTGGCCACAATTCGGTGCCGCCCTCGCCACTGCCTTCCCCGCGTCATCACTAAGTTTCGTCCTAACGATGCTCGGTCGCTGTGAAGCTGGATCCATACATGGAGCTCACGAACGCACACGGGCACCTCGTGCCTTACCTCAGACGCGATGGTGGGAGAATGTCGCTGCAATTCTCTAACGGCGGCTGAGTTTCGTGATGCGGGGAAATGCCCATCACTGTGTTGTGTTCACAATGTTAGATGTTGCGCCAGACTGGTCCTCGCAAACGCCACGCTGGCAGAGGCCTATACCATCTACCAGTCGAAGACCACCAGTGAAGATGTACGCGCGGCGCTGGTGCCACCTCGACGACCAATTCGTCATGACCGACTTGTCCTAGTCACTGTGCGCCGCCGACGGTGCCCTGCGCGCGACGACGAAGGAAGTCGAGTAGAAACGCTACGAGCGGCAGGTCGCGGCCAATCAAGCCCGGTTTGAGCAACAAAAATCAATATTACTTCACCCATCTTGCACTAATTTTTACAAACATAGAAGAAGCACATTGTGTTTAGCATAAATATATGTACATGCGTGTGTCAAAGACCAGATATGATAATAACAAAAATTATAAATATTTTCACTTAAATATTTTACTCCTCGTATTCTTTTCTGATTTTGTACTAAAATGTTTCCTTTCCCTCCATTCTCCCCCGCCAATAGCGACTAATTTTGGTCAATTTACACGCTTGATTACCATGGCCCCACCTATCATACGAATCAAGAATGCAGACCAAAATCAGGTATCGTGAGGAGGTAACTGCGCCATCAAAATCGGAAACCTCCCCCTCCCCCATATCAATACTGTTACCTTCCTAGTCTGGTAGGAGCCCTATCTTGAGGACATCGATCATGGCCTGCCCTCCCTCCTGAACCTCGTAGCTCACCCCACCGATTCATTGAGGTTCAGTGCACAAGAGGCATGTCTTGTTCAGCAACTGGGATGGAAAGCAGATCAGTCCCTAGCCTCGATTCATAGAAACACAAGGTAAATACTAGTACGACTTGACGATTTTGCCTCCTTCCCCCTAGGTTCACATCTGGCCCTTCTATGCTTTCTAATTACTCTTCTCTTGTGTGAATTTGATAGTGCGCACCAAGTGTTTGATAGTTGTCCTCTGTTATCGGTTTAGAATTTTGGGGGCCTTCAGATAGAGGGGGTTGTTTCTGATTCTTCTTCTATAATGTTACACCTTCCCTATTTGATTGAGATTAGCTTTTTAGGTTTTATTTATTATAATGCCCTGACGCCTGTTTTATTTGGTGTTCGTAGGTTTACTGAACATCAGAGGCGGCTTAAATCTAGGAGCCGTTCGGTAATCCTGTGGCTCCATGAGATCTGAGGAGCTGCGGAGCACCTCTTTCCCAACTCCGCATTTTTAACTGCTGCTCCACCAGCTCCGGGAGTGGAGTTGTGGAGTGGAGTCCCTCTGAACAGGCCTCTAGTAATTGTTAGGGTTTCAGGTGTGTGGACGCATGCAATATTTCAATGTAGTTCTGCACCATTACTACCTTGGTGAGTTCAATCTCTTCATAGACTTTCTTTTATGGAACTCAATTCTGACTATCCTGTTCTAGTTGGGTAGTATAGCTGGGTCAGTTCTTGCCTAACATTTTGCGGTTGAACATCTAGCAGAGTTTCTTTCTTTCTTCGTGTGTGTGTAGACATTGGTGACCTTGTTATTTTCTTATTGCTATCATACTGTAATCTGGCGGGGGTGTCATTTGTAGAAAATGAACACTGGAGTGGCTAGAAGTGTTATCTTGGTCGTACCTATGGACAAGTTGCACTAAGTATCTTGTCGACTAGTGAGGCCCTAATAAAATGTTACTTTTATTATGAATATCAAAGCATCATCTTCAGAAGCACAACTACAAGTTCAGTCTACAAAACGACACACTTGTTCTGAATATAAATATTAGTGAACAACCATGTGCACAATAGTGAAAACACATGTATAGTCAACACACTCGGCCTTGGCCCATGGGATCTCCTCACGATTCGATCTTGAAAATAACATCTCATCAGCCTAGCTATAATGCTTGTGCATGAATGAAACCTCCTTAACACCAAAGAGAATGAACTTGGGTGTCCTTGAGCTTATGATCCTCTTACTATCCGTGGATAGTGTTATAGCTGAACATGTGCCCCCCCTCTGAAAACACATAGCAATGTTACCAGCATAGAAAAAAACTAAAAAACATCGGGTCATCGAAAGAACTGGTATATGGAGTCTCCTTTTGTTACTTGCTATTTTTCTTATACACCCGATGAACAAAATAATGGACCATTGCAAATTTACATTTTAGAGTAAGGGTTTCGTGTCTTAGTTCATAATTTTCACTATGAAATAGGAATAGCTTGATGTATTCCTAGTACCTACCTAGTACTGAATGAGTTGCTATTTTGATTAGATAAGGAATAAATGTGGTCAGACTTATTTTTGTTGATTGTAGGGGTTGAAATTACTTCAAAATATGATTGTTTGAGCTGAAATCTGAATTAGTCGTCTTCACGTCTGTGGGGATACTGTCATAAGGTCGAGTAGGACCACAGAATATTGTCTTTCACATAATTTGTTTAAACTTTTGGTCATTGTCATGTTGCAGCAGATATGTAATGGACAAGAATTTCAGTGAACGGCAAAGGGAAATATATTCTGCTACACATAAGGTATATTTCCATTACCATATACAATATGTTCAAAATATGTTGCTCCAATAGTTATGTATCTACTCGTCGTCTTGCTATCGGAATGTTGTTAAGAACAAGAATGTTAGTCCATGTCCGGGAGAAAAAACTTCTGTTGCAAACAAGCTGGTATCTTTTTATAATCACATACAAATTTTGTTCAAACTATAGTGCTAGCTTGTTTAGTTATTTATTACTTCTTTTCTATCAGTCTGTTGTCCAGACCGCAAAAACAACATAAGGTGCTAATGCATGCAGTAAGAGTGCTCGAAGTGGTTCTTTGAGTTGGATGGATGCTAATGAACTATCGGTTGTGCTCGAATTCATTTCATATGTTCCCCTAGTTTGTTTTTGTCTTCTCATATGTCAACTTTTATTTTCTCTAACAGGCAGGAACTAAAGTATTCTTGAAGAGCCTGAAAAATCATAACAAGGGCGTAGCTCTAGATATAATAGTAAGTTCTGATCCTAAATTTAAACTTGATGGTCCTGAAATTAGAAATGAATTCTGGGCGGTGCATGTCGATATGGCACTAGTGCAAACTGAAAATTTGGTATGAAGTTGCAAAAATTGCAATACTCTTGGTAATGCATAAAAGTAAAAGATTGCATGGCCTTCAACCTTTGTATGTGACTGATATTTGCCTCTATTACTACTTGCATCATGTCAAGGTATTGTGTGTTAATAACTCATATTTGCGTTCTTGTTTGTAGATTCAAAAGATAAATCGAAGAGCATATGGGAGCGTGGTGACTATACTGCAATGATGATGATGATGTCAATGATCTGTTTCATGATGATGATGCATGCATGCATGCTTTTAGTTTTAGTTATGTTGTAGGGATGTCATTCCTGTCGAATGTTGTTCCTCAATTAAGATGGAGATTTTCAGTTTAAGTTCCGCTGTCAAGAAAATTGTTAGATTATGCATCACATTTGGATGATGTTCCTCCTGTAATGTCCACTATTGTAATCCAACAGTTCTGATCTAATATATGGTTTTTTTTCTCGTGAGTATATTGTCTTGTTTTTCCTTCACTTAAAATACATAATTATCGCCTTTACATGGAGTATTAATTTAATTGCTAGCAATACATATACATATAATATTATTATTCACAGTATGTATGTACCAACACTTGAAACGTTGGAAATTCTCCGTTGCCAAGCAATGGGATTTGGATTCATGTACATCAGGCACCAACATATAAAATTGTTGTAGAAGTCCATTTTGTCTGTTGTTCTCTTGCAATGGACCCTTTTACCAATGATAGTATAAGCGTTGTATTATGCGCTAGCAACACTGGATAAGGCTACGCATCCCAAACCGTTGGTAAAGACCCTAGCAACTCATATATGGACATTTAGATACAGAAAGAGGCGTTGCTATAGTAGGGGTCATGTTGTAGTCATCCGTTGCATGGCAATCCCTACTCACTCACATTGATGTCTATTGATGGGCATCTCCATAGCCCATTGATACTCCTAGTTTTGAAAAAGTTAGAGTATGAAAAAATTGCTTGGCTTGTCATCGGGGTTGTGCATGATTTAAATACTTTGTGTGGGGAAGTTGGAGCATAGCCAGACTATATGATTTTGTAGGGATAACTTTCTTTGGCCATGTTATTTTGAGAAGACATAATTGCTTTGTTAGTATGCTTGAAGTATTATTATTTTTTATGTCAATATAAACTTTTGTCTTGAATCTTTCGAATTTGAATATTCATACCACAATTAAGAAGATTTGCATTGAAATTATGCCAAGTAGCACTCCGCATCAAAAATTCTCTTTTTATCATTTACCTACTCGAGGACGAGCAGGAATTAAGCTTGGGGATGCCTGATACGTCTCCAACGTATCTATATTTTTTGATTGCTCCATGCTATATTATCTACTGTTTTGGACTATATTGGGCTTTATTTTCCACTTTTATATTATTTTTGCGACTAACCTATTAACCGGAGGCCCAGCCCAGAATTGTTGTTTTTTTTGCCTATTTCAGTGTTTTGGAGAAACAGAATATCAAACGGAGTCCAAACGGAATAAAATCTTCGGGAACGTGATTTTCTCACCGAACGTGATCCAGGAGACTTGGACCCTACTGCAAGGGATCAAAGAGGAGGTCACGAGGGTGGGGGCGCCCCCCCCCCTAGGGCGCGCCCCTGCCTCGTGGGCCCCTCGGTGCTCCACCGACGTACTTCTTCCTCCTATATATACACACGTATCCCCAAACGATTAGGACAGGAGCCAAAAACCTAATTCCATCGCCGTAACTTTCTGTATCCACGAGATCCCATCTTGGGGCCTGTTCCAGAGCTCCGCTGGAAGAGGTTCGTCATCACGGAGGGCTTCTACATCATCCTAGCCCCTCCGATGAAGTGTGAGTAGTTTACCTCAGACCTTTGGGTCCATAGTTAGTAGCTAGATGGCTTCTTCTCTCTCTTTGAATCTCAATACAAAGTTCTCCCCCTCTCTTGTGGAGATCTATTCGATGTAATCTTCTTTGTGCGGTGTGTTTGTTGCGACCGATGAATTGTGGGTTTATGATCAAGTCTATCTATGAATAATATTTGAATATTCTCTGAATTCTTTTATGTATGATTGGTTATCTTTGCAAGTCTCTTGGAATTATCTGTTTTGTTTGGCCAACTAGATTGGTAGTTCTTGCCAGGGGTGAAGTGTTTAGCTTTGGGTACGATCTTGCGGTGTCCTTACCCAGTGACAGAAGGGGCAGCAAGGCACGTATTGCATCATTGCCATCGAGGATAACAAGATGGGGTTTATTTCATATTGCATGAATTTATCTCTCTACATCATGTCATCTTGCTTAAGGTGTTACTCTATTTTTAACTTAATACTCTAGATGCATGCTGGATAGCGGTCGATGAGTGGAGTAATAGTAGTAGATGCAGAATCATTTCGATCTACTTGTCATGGACGTGATGCCTATATACATGATCATGCCTAGATATTCTCATAATTATGCTCAATTCTATCAATTGCTCAATAGTAATTTGTTCACCCACCATAGAATACTTATGCTCTTGAGAGAAGCCACTAGTGAAACCTATGGCCCATGGGTCTATTCTCATCATATCAATCTCCATCACTTTAATCTTGTTTTACTTTTTACTTTGCTTTTACTTTTTACTTTGCATCTTTATACAAAAAATACCAAAAATATTATATCTATCAGATCTCACTCTCGTAAGTGACCGTGAAGGGCTTGACAACCCCTAATCGCGTTGGTTGCGAGTAGCTATCGTTTTGTGGAGGTACAAGGGACTTGAGCGTGGCCTCCTACTGGATTGATACCTTGGTTCTCAAAAACTGAGGGAAATACTTACGCTACTCTGCTGATCGTCCCTTCCTCTTTGGGGAAAACCAACGCAAGCTCAAGACGTAGCAGACACTTGTATCCTAGGCCTCTCATATATAGTGGGGGTAGACACATGATGTAACATATGCCAACATAATAGCATTGGAATGCAGGGGAAGCCGGTGGTATGTGCCGGCATCCAGGGCGACCGAGTGCGGTATTATAGCGGTGTCATGGGGAGGAGCGCCCATAGTCAATCCCGGGGATGTAGTCATATCATTGAACCTCGTTAACAAATCTCGCATCGTGCTCATGTAATTGCTTGGCCCTCGAATGATCGACGGTATGCCTCAGATTTATTCTAACATCGACGAAGATAGAGGTAGGAACATTCACAGCCGGAATCCTCAGACCGGCCCAAACAGGCTGAACAAAAGGGCTCGATTACTGGTCAGTAGAAAAAACCATTCCAAACGGATGTCTCATACATGAACTAAACACCTCGGTTCACAGGCATTCCACATATTCAGCTCAACTTTAGGACGGACCGGGAGTGTCCGCCACATTCAATCTTGCCCATGTTGGCCCACACAATCCCATATATGTCCATCCTTATCAGCTTCCCGGACCAAACTTTAGCCACTCCACTTCATCCCCAAGCTCCCTGCAGCGATCTCTGGCTTTCTCCGGCATGGCGGCCAGCAGATCTGAGTCTTCTGTCACCTGATTGGCGGATTGGGAGCTCATCCCATGCGAGCCAATGGAGGATATGGCTGTCCGCATTATGCTCCGCCGCGGCCATGAGAAAAATGCACGACGACAGTCTTACTCGATCTGGCGGGAATCCATAGCGTCCGCCCAAATGGGCTTGGATCCGGTGCGAGGCTCATCGCCTCTGCCTCTCCGAAGGCAATGCGGTATGTCTGACATTGAAGCCGTGGAAGAGGCGCAACCACTTCATCGGCGTGCCGATTCGGAGGCCATATGTGGCCCTCGTGCTGAGGGTATGGAGCAGCATGCCCACCAGGGGGGTATGCAGACTAATAGAGATAAAAACACTCTATTGTTTCCCTCACACACCAAACCAACTATGGCGTAAATAATTTTCATAACTTTGAAAAAACTACCAAGTAAAAATATAGCATGTACAACCCTAAAAAAAGGGCGTCTCCAATGCTTACCCCTAAACGAACATCATAGATGTCTTTTTTTATGTCCGTACATGGACCGCGGACATGATGCCATAGGTAGTAATCCAAAGCGTATTGACAAGTTAATCCTTATTTGTCCAGTTCAGAGGAGTGATAACCCACAAGTATAGGGGATCGCAACAGCTTTCGAGGGTAGAGTATTCAACCCAAATTTATTGATTCGACACAAGGGGAGCCAAAGAATATTCTCAAGTATTAGCAGCTGAGTTGTCAATTCAACCACACCTGGAAACTTAGTATCTGCATCAAAGTGTTTAGTAGCAAAGTAATATGATAGTGGTGGTAGCGGCAACAAAAGTAAAGACAACAAAAGTAATGTTTTTGGTATTTTGTAGTGATTGTAACAGTAGCAGCGGGAAAGTAAATAAGCGAGAACCAGTATATGGAAAACTCGTAGGCACCGGATCAGTGATGGATAATTATGCCAGATGCGGTTCATCATGTAACAGTCATAACATAGGGTGATGAAGAACTAACTCCAATTCATCAATGTAATGTAGGCATGTATTCTGTATATAGTCATACGTGCTTATGGAAAAGAACTTGCATGACATCTTTTGTCCTACCCTCCCGTGGCAGCGGGGTCCTATTGGAAACTTAGGGATATTAAGGCCTCCTTTTAATAGAGAACCGAAACAAAGCATTAGCACATAGTGAATACATGAACTCCTCAAACTATGGTCATCACCGGGAGTGGTCCTGATTATTGTCACTTCGGGGTTGCCGGATCATAACACATAGTAGGTGACTATAGACTTGCAAGATACGATCAAGAACTCACATATATTCATGAAAACATAATAGGTTCAGATCTGAAATCATGGCACTCGGGCCCTAGTGACAAGCATTAAGCATAGCAAAGTCATAGCAACATCAATCTCAGAACATAATGGATACTAGGGATCAAACCCTAACAAAACTAACTCGATTACATGATAAATCTCATCCAACCCATCACCGTCCAGCAAGCCTACGATGGAATTACTCACGCACGGCGGTGAGCATCATGAAATTGGTGATGGAGGATGGTTGATGATGATGACGGCGACGAATCCCCCTCTCCGGAGCCCCGAATGGACTCCGGATCAGCCCTCCCGAGAGGTTTTAGGGCTTGGCAGCGGCTCCATATCGTAAAACGCGATGATTTCTTCTCTCTGATTTTTTTCTCTCCGAAAGCAAATATATAGAGTTGGAGTTGGCGTCGGAGGATTTCCAGGGGGCCCACGAGGTAGGGGGCGCGCCCCTCACCCTCGTGAGAAGGGTGTGGGCCCCCTGGTCTTCATCTTTGGCGAGGATTTTTTTATTAGTTTTTCTAAGATGTTCCGTGGAGTTTCAGGTCATTCCAAGAATATTTGTTTTCTGCACATAAAACAACATCATGGCAATTCTGCTGAAAACAGCGTCAGTCCGGGTTAGCTCCATTCAAATCATACAAGTTAGAGTCCAAAACAAGCGCAAAAGTGTTTGGAAAAGTAGATACGACGGAGACGTATCAACTCCCCCAAGCTTAAACCCTTGCTTGTCCTCAAGCAATTCAGTTGACAAACTGAAAGAAAGAAAGAAAAACGTTTACAAACTCTGTTTGCTCTTGTTATTGTAACTATGTCAAGCCAGCATTCAAGTTTTCAGCGTAAATCATAACTAACCACATTTGCAATAATTCTCAGGTTTCATAATTACTCATATCAATAGCGTAATCAACTAGCAAGTCATAATAATAAATCTCGGATGACAACACTTTCTCAAAACAATCATAATATGATATAACGAAATGGTATCTCGCTAGCCCTTTCTGAGACCGAAAAACATAAATGTAGAGCACCTTTACAGATCAAGGATTGACTAGACATTATAATTCATGGTAAAAGAGATCCAATCATAGTCATACCCAATATAAATTAATAGTGATCAATGCAAATGACGACTGTGCTATCCAGCTAGTGCTTTTTAATAAGAGGGTGATGACTCAACATAAAAGTAAATGGATAGGCCCTTCGCAGAGGGAAGCAAGGATTTGTAGAGGTGCCAGAGCTCGGTTTTGAAATAGAGATAAATTGTATTTTGAGCTATATACTTTAATTGTCAATGTAACAACTAAGAGATGGCGATATCTTCCATGCTAAACACATTATAGGCGGTTCCCAAACAGAATGGTAAAGTTTATACTCCCCCTGCACCAACAAGCATCAATCCATGGCTTGCTCGAAACAACGAGTGCCTCCAACATACATCAGGTCCCAGGAGGAGTTTTGTTTTCAATTAATTTTTATTTAGTTTGCATAAAGCATGGGACTGGGCATCCCGGTGACCAGCCATTTTCTCGTGAGTGAGGAGCGAAGTCCACTCCTCTTGAGAATATCCCGCATACAAAACAGAATGTTTATTTGAAGGTTTAGAGTTTGGCACATACAAATTTACTTGGAACGGCAGGTAGATACCGCATATAGGAAGGTATAGTGGACTCATCTGGAATAACTTTGGGGTTTAAGGGATTGGATGCACAAGCAGTATTCCCGCTTAGTAGAGGTGAAGGCTAGCAAAAGACTGGGAGGCGACCAACTAGAGAGCGACAACAGCCATGTACATGCATTAAAATTAATAAACATTGGATGCAAGCATGAGTACGATATAATCCACCATGAACATAAATATCGTGAAGGCTATGTTGATTTGTTTCAACTACATGCGTGAACATGTGTCAAGTCAAGTCACTTAAATCATTCAAAGGAACCCCATCATACCACATCATAATCATCGCAATAGCATGTTGGCACACAAGGTAAACCATTATAACTCATAGCTAATCAAGCATGGCACAAGCAACTACGGTCTCTAATTGTCATTGCAAACATGTTTATTCATAATAAGCTAAATCAAGAACGAGGGACTCATCATATTTACAAAAACAAAAGAGGTCGAGTTCATACCAGCTTTACTTATCTCAGTCAGTCCATCATATATCATCATAATTGCCTTTCACTTGCATGACCGAATGGTGTGGATAATAATAATAGTGCACGTGCATTGGACTAAGCTAGAATCTGCGAGCATTTAATAAACAGGAGAAGACAAGGCAATATGGGCTCATGGTTAAATCATCAATAATGCATATGAGAGACACTTCAACAATTTAATTATGGTCTTCTCCTACTGACCTCCAAAGAAAAGAAAAGAAATAAAACTATTTACACGGGAAAGCTCCCAACAAGCAAAAGAAGAACGTGAAATATTTTTGGGTTTTCTTTTTAGTTATTACTACTACAGTAGAAAATAAACTACTACTAATTTTTTTGTTTTTCTTAAGGTTTATCAAACACACAAGAAGAAAGCAGGAAAAAGAAAATAAACTAGCATGGATATTACAATGAAAAAGTATGAGCACCGACATCTAGCAATGAGTGTGTGTGAACACAAATGTAATGTCGATGAGAAATACGTACTCCCCCAAGCTTAGGCTATTGGCCTAAGTTGGTCTATGGCCACGGCTGCCTGGCGGATATCCATAATAATAGTTGTTGGGGTCGTACTGTGATGAGGAAGAATAGTTGGGATCATACTATGATGAAGAAGAAGACTCTAACTGCCACTGGCTGACAGTCAGCTCTGGATCCCAAGAATAAACAGATTGTCGTGGAGGCTCATCTTGTGGTTCTTGTTTCGGGGCTGGTGCAGGAATCTTGTAAGCTTGGACGGCAGCCCACGTAATGAGGTAGGGTCCTACAAAATTAAACAAAGAAGGAGCAAGCAGGATAATAGTCTCAGGATGATGTTTGTCAAAGAACAATTGATACTTAAGCTCTCCTGCCCTATTCTTAACGATAAAATCATGTGCCACCATACTTTTATGATCTAGATAAACACGGGGTAGCACCTTTTCTTCCTTCTCAGCATGCCTAATAGGTATGTTAAAATGTGCAGCTAGGCGTGTGGCATAGACGCCTCCAAAGATGGGACCCTTAGTACGGTTCATACTTAACCGTCTAGCAATAATACCGCCCATACTAAAAGTGTTATCACTGTATAAACCGTGGTGAAGAATAATTATATCAGGGATACTAAGGTTTCCACTGTTTCCGCGTCCAATTAAACAACGACTAGCAAATAATGCAAAGTAACGTAAAACAGGAAAATGTATGCTAGTGATTCGTGCATCGGAAACCTTTCTAGTTTCTCCTACAGTGATAGTATCAATAAACCCAGCCACATCATCATGATGTGGTTCTTCTGTCTTGCCCTCAAAAGGGATTAAACAAATCCAACAGAAATCATAGAGTGACATCTCCTTATGCTCATCATATAAATGAAACTCCACCGTAGGTGGTGAGTTCCTAGAATGAAAATGAAAGTTTTGCACAAAAGTATTTGTGAGCAAGAGATACTGATCACATTGGTCGTGGAGGAAAGCGGTGAGGCCTGCATTGTGAGCCAGTTCATGAAAATCTTCATAGATACCGGCTGCTCTCAAGAAATCTTCAGAAGGCCATTCACACGCCCGAATCTCCGTGGTGCGCGGCAAATTATACTTAGGCTTCGGTGCCTTTTCCTTCGAGCTTTGGCCCGATGAGCCCCTCAAAAATCTCCCCATTATTTTTCTGAAATTTTTAGTAACTTCAAAATAAAAGTAACCAAACTCAATAAAACTAATAGTACCTACTCCTACAAGTGCCTAGAGCCTATATCAAGCATTAGAACTACTTGGAACCATATAAATTTGACATGCAAGCTCAAGAACATGGTCACCTATGCAACACAAATTTGCAAAGAATAAAGCACTAGAACAAAAACTAATTGGACCAATGGAGGAGTCACATACCAAGGAACAATCTCCCCAAGCAGTTTTGCGAGAGGTGCTTTGAGCAAGGAGATCGAAAATCACGGGTAAAGTGGCTGGAACTCGTGCTTGAGTTGGTTTTTCGGGTTTGTGTGAGATAGAGGAAGAAGATGGATGCTGGGATAAGTGGAGGAGGGCCACCGTGGGCCCACGAGGGAGGGGGCGTGCCCTATAGGGGTGGCTGATACGTCCATTTTGCATCATGCTTTTATATCGATATTTATTGCATTATGGATTGTTATTTCACTTTATGTCATAATACTTATGGCTATTCTCTCTTATTTTACAAGGTTTACATAAGAAGGGAGAATGCCGGCAGCTGGAATTCTGGGATGGAAAAGGAGCAAATATTAGAGACCTATTCTACGCAACTCCAAAAGTCCTGAAACTCCACGGAACATCTTAAAATAAATAAAGAAAAATCCTCGCCAAAGATGAAGGCCAGGGGGCTCACACCCTTCTCACGAGGGTGGGGGCACCCCCCCCCCCCAGGGCGCGCCCCCTACCTCGTGGGCCCCCGAGGTTGAAGCGAAAAGGTCCGCCATGACAAACGATCTACAATGAAGGCATCATACATGTCACTTTAAAATTACATAGTCAATTTGACTAGTTGAATTCCTCTTCAATGCCATCCAATAGGCTGTCTAGTCTACAGTCCTGTTGGGAATACTTTGCGGCCAATTCTACATGGCCGTACACTATACTCACAGGGATCTCCTTGCCATCAGGCCCCATAGGTCCGACTTCGGCCATGTGGTTCGGGTCAGCCTTCGTGTACCGTGTCTTCACCATTGCCCAGGCTTCCCTGGCACCCTAACGGCAGGCCGATATCTTCCATAATCGGAAGCGCCGTCGTGCTCCCTTCAGCTTTTCTGCAAACTCTCCAAGGCCTTCGGGTATGGAGACGGACGGCCACAAGGCCTGGGCGACGCCTTGCATCACCTGCCGAACTCGTTCGTGCAACTGCGAGAGCTCGGGAAGAAGATCACCCATTGAACCAGGCATCTCCTCGGCAGGACGACCTGTTAGCATACCTACAAACATAACTCTGTCAGCCAGCTTCCTCGCCGAACTCTTTTTTCAAAGTTCGTTCAAGCACTTACTAAATATGCCGCGTCGAAGCCGCCGATTCTCCTTAACAGAGTCCGACAGTTGGGCATGAACATCTTTTAGTTCTACGCCCAGCTTGGTGTTGGCATCTTGGAGATCATTCTTCTCCTACCTCACCCTCGTCAGCACGCTCTCACCGGCCTTCAGCTGCCGTATGAGCTATTGCTTATCCGGAGTTACTCCGGCGTCATCTGCAATTTTATCATCAGATCAGCATATACGCCGCATTCTAAATATGATACTTATCATTTGAAGGAAATGTTACCAGAGGGGGTCTCTTTGGGCTCCCCTGCCGCGGCCAATGCGGCCTGAAGTTGGGCCTTGCACTCTTCCAGCTCCTGGGACAGTTGAGTATTCTTTTTTGTAAGAACCTGCATAACAAATGATCCTTAAATCAGTTATCCTAACTGTTTCAAGTCTCAGGGGCTACTGATATATATATAATCATCAAATTTTCTCACCCCTATGTCTTTTACATACTACTCCGTGGCTCTGGCTAGACCATTTTGAGCGGCATGGAGGTGCGCGTCTCCCGAGCTGAAGGCATCTAATGCCTCTTGGGAGAAACAAGCGTCACGAAGAACAGTCTGGCGACGCCTGTGGTTCATGGCACTTTCCACCTCGGAATTGGTGGCGGACAGTTTGTCTGCATCCTCTGTCGGAGGAGTGCCCGGTGCACGCCTCATATTCGTTCCCGCCTCCGAATCCGGCCTTGGAGCCTGGCTGATGGAGGCGCGATGGGTAGCCTCTCCGGATAAAGTCCAGCGAGCGCTCTTTTTCCTGAAAAGAAGGCATGGGCGTCAGTATGCCTCTGAGAATAATGGCTTGCAATAAAGACGGCGCACCGTACCGCTGCACCGGCGTCTCAATCCAGACTGCGGGTCTTTTCAGCCTGTCTGGCCTCGTGGCCCCTTGTTGGCTAGTTGCCACAGGCTCGGCATTCTGCCCTGAGGGCCTCCTCTGCAAAATACGGCTGTAATACGGCAATCAAAAAGCGCAAGGATGGATCCCATTGGCCTCAGTCACCTGTGAGGCTGGAACTTCGGTCTCAGTCACCTGTGAGGCTGGAACTAGCCCAGGGTAGTCGGCCGTAATGGCCACCAAGGCGTTGTCATTACTCCATTGGTAAATACCCATCGATCAGCTACACAGATATGTCCAGATCCTCCTGGGAGGCCGGGTCAAGGGACCGTCCAGGATCCTTGGGTTGTGGAGGAGGGTTGTTTATCTCCTTTACTGCCTGGCGCAGCTCCTGCGATGAAATCGCTAGAATAAATACTTAACTACGGGAATACAAAATGGATGGGAGATAAAAAGCCTCCGCTTACCCAGCTCGGAGGATTGTACATAGAAAATCCGCCCTGCGGGTTGACACGGAGGAATTCCTCCTCTTCTCCCTTGTACAAAGTGGATAAGATCTTTATTAGATCGGCAGCTGATCCCGGCCCTTTGCGGCCGTGGCGGGTGGTGTCATCCTCCTTGTTGAAATCACACATGGGGTGGCCTCTATACTGAAGCGGCTGCACCCCCGCATGATACATGTGGCCATGACCTCGATCATGGTCAATCCGGATCGAGCTAAAAAACTTATCCGGCTCATCAGGTAAAGAATGTCCCTGTCATCTTCCTCCAGGGAGCTCCGTGGACGCCAGCTCCGGTGCTTCTTTAAAGGGGTGTTGTCGAACTCAGGAAGGCCGATCCGAATAGGATCTGGGAGGGGGACGTCTTCTATATAAAACCATTCTGAAGGCCAGTCATCGGACGTCTTCTTTGGGGTCCCGAACAGGTATCCGGTCCCGACAATACGCCATACTTCGGCCCCGCCCACTTGATATATTGACCCCTTCTGAGAACCGGGCACAAGGAAGAACAGCTTCTTCCACATAGAGAAATGAGCCTCACAGCCCAAAAACAACTCGCAAAGGGCTACGAATCCCGCGATATGCAGCATGGAGGCATGCGTAAGGTTGTGCAACTAGAGGCCGGAGAACTCCAGGAGCCCCCGGAGAAATGGATGAATTGGGAATCCGAGCCCTCTTACCAAATAAGGGACAAGGCATACCCTCTCTCCCTTGGAGGGATTGGGAAGGCTCTCCGCTTTCTCTCCGCCATTATAAATGGCAAGCCCGGCTCGAACCGAGACCAAGTACGCTGGGGGAAGAAATCCCTTGGACTGAAGCATCACTAATTTGCTGTGCGGGTTGGAACATTTCTCCCAATCTCCAGGCTTGGATCTAGGGGTGCGAGAGGAGGAGCTGCATCGACCGGCCATGATGGAATGGATCTCTGTCGGGTGCGCTCCGATGAAGGCTCGCCAAGGGAGGATGGTGTGATTTGGATCTGAATCCTCGTCTTTTTAAATTGGTGGCTCGTTCTCACAGCTAGGAGGGTAAATGTGAAAACACCCTGGCTCTTCACATTCTCTCGACACGTGGAAAGTGGCCATTATTGGGCGTAGAAGCAAAGGAGTACAAACATTCATAAGAAACCGGACACTATTTCGACAGGTACATGGAGTTTGGAGAGGAACCCGCCTTGCAATGCCGAAGACAATACTGCGCGCCGAACTCATCGTCATTGAAGCCTGGTTCGGGGGCCACTGAGGGACTCTTGGATTAGGGGGTCTCCGGACAGCCGGACTATCTCCATTGGCCGGACTGTTAGACTATGAAGATACAAGATTGAAGACTTCGTCTCGTGTCTGGATGGGACTCTACTTGGCATGGAAGGCAAGCTAGGCAATACGAATATGGATATCTCCTCCTTTGTAACCGACCTTGTGTAACCCTAACCCTCTCCGGTGTCTATATAAACCGAAGGGTTTTAGTCCGTAGGACAACAATCACAACATACAATCATACCATAGGCTAGCTTCTAGGGTTTAGCCTCTCTGATCTCGTGGTAGATCTACTCTTGTAACACCCATATCATCAATATTAATCAAGCAGGACGTAGGGTTTTACCTCCATCAAGAGGGCCCGAACTTGGGTAAAACATCGTGTCCCCTGCCTCCTGTTACCATCCGGCCTAGACGCACAGTTCGGGACCCCCTACCCGAGATCCGCCGGTTTTGACACCGACAATCACCATCGTCATCACCAACGCTCCTCTCATCGGGAGAGGGCAATCTCCATCAACATCTTCACCAGCACCATCTCATCTCCAAACCCTAGTTCATCTCTTGTATCCAATTATTGTCTCAAAGTCCGGGATTGGTGCTAGTAGGTTGCTAGTAGTGTTGATTACTCCTTCTAGTTGATGCTAGTTGGTTTATTTGGTGGAAGATCATATGTTCAGATCCTATATGCATATTATTACCCCTCTGATTATGAACAGAATATGCTTTGTGAGTAATTACGTTCGTTCCTGAGGACAAGGGAGAAGTCTTGCTATGAGTAGTCATGTGAATTTGGTATTCGTTTGATATTTTGATAAGATGTATGTTGTCTAGCCTCTAGTGGTGTTATGTGAATGTCGACTACATGACACTTCACCATTATTTGGGCCTAGGGGAAGGCATTGGGAAGTAATAAGTAGATGATGGGTTGCTAGAGTGACAGAAGCTTAAACCCTAGTTTATGCGTTGCTTCGTAAGGGGCTGATTTGGATCCATATGTTTCATGCTATGGTTAGTTTACCTTAATAATTTTGTTGTAGTTGCGGATGCTTGCAATAGAGGTTAATCATAAGTGGGATGCTTGTTCAAGTAAGAACAGCACCCAAGCACCGGTCCACCCACATATCAAATTATCAAAGTATCAAACACGAATCATATGAACGTGATGAAAACTAGCTTGACGATATTCCCATGTGTCCTCGGGAGTGCTTTTCCAATTATAAGAGTTTGTTCCGACTTTTCCTTTGCTACAAAAGGATTGGGCCACCTTGCTGCACTTTATTTACTTTTGATACTTGTTGCTCGATACAATCTATCTTATCACAAAACTATCTGTTACTACTTATTTCAGTACTTGCAGAGAATACCTTGCTGAAAACCGCTTATCATTTCCTTCTGCTCCTCGTTGGGTTCGACACTCTTACTTATCGAAAGGACTATGATAGATCCCCTATACTTGTGGGTCATCAAGACTCTTTTCTGGCGCCGTCGCTGCGGAGTGTAGCGCCTTTGGTAGGTGGAATTTGGTAAGGAAAATTTTATATAGCGTGCTGAAATTTACTGTCACTTGTTACTATGGAAAGTAATTCTCTGAGGGGCTTGTTCGGGGTATCTTCACTCCGTCCAGTAGAGCAAAGAGTTGCTCCTCAACCTACTGAACCTATTGAAAATGAAACTCCTTTTGAATTTCCTTCGGGTATGATGGAAAAACTGCTAGCTAACCCTTTTATAGGAGATGGAACAAAGCATCCTGATGAGCACTTAATATATATGGATGAAGTATGTGGATTATTTAAGCTTGCAGGTATATGATGTCTACTACACAACCTTCTTCTTGTAGACGTTGTTGGGCCTCCAAGTGCAGAGGTTTGTAGGACAGTAGCAAATTTCCCTCAAGTGGATGACCTAAGGTTTATCAATCCGTAGGAGGCGTAGGATGAAGATGGTCTCTCTCAAGCAACCCTGCAACCAAATAACAAAGAGTCTCACTAGTAGAAAAAGGGTCAAACGTGAAGCACATTAGTGCCGATTTGAATTTGAGCCGGCACTAATGTGTTCATTAGTGCCGGTTCCAACGGCTAGCCGGCCGCTCTCATTAGTAACGGTTCGTGGAGAACCTTTAGCACCGGTTCGTGCCACGAACCGGTACAAAAGTGAGTGGTGGCGGGATGTTGTCAGTCCGGGGCCCCTCCAGCACCTTTAGTACCGGGTCGTATCACGAACCGGTACTAAAGGTCGTCCTACATAGACCATTCGTCCACCCGAGCTCACTCTGTTCTTCCCCTTTCCCCTCTCCTCTCTGTTCTTTTCCCTCTTCCTCTCAAGCTCATCACACATTTTGCCCAAAATTTGTCAAGATTTGAAGGCCCCCATCCATTCAAATGATCACAAAGGTTAACAACTTTGTCCTTTCATCTCTCATTGCTAGATTAGCTCGTGCAATGCTTTATATAGTGATTGATTTTTGAGTTTAGTAATTTGGGAGGAATTATATATATGTGCTAGTATTTGATTTATATGCAATTTGAGGTCAAAAATAACACTTAGTTTGCATATGTAGGTGTGGTTTACTTAGTACCTTCTAAATCTCCGTCGTAACCACCGTCGATCGCTCGCAACGTCCCGTCGCCGGCACCACCTTGTGGTGAGCCTCTTGTTCATGAAGTTTTATATAAAAAATTGATGTTTGTGTGATTTGGATATATAGTTACTCGTATAATTATCTTACCCATACGTTGTTTGTTATACATAGTGCCATGGTTTTGATATCCGTCCCCGTCGGCCCTCGTCCGGGTTATGATTCGGATGTGGTATATTCTCTTTTAAAACTATTCATTGCATTTCGTGTTTATGACAAATTATGCCCATCAAGTTGACATAGATATTTGTATGTAGGAGGTAGTTGAACCGGAAATTCCAACCGACCCTATTGTCGAGAGGTTAAATTTAGTTGAAAGAGAAAACGAGGATTTGAAGGAAAAATTGAAAAGAATTGAGGGGGAGAAGATGGAATTGGAGTTGCATGTTGCCGATGTCGTCGATGATCACAAGATTAAGATGGAGAAAATGCGCTTGAAGATTAGAAAGATTAGAAAATATGCCATTCATAGTGAGGCTTGGTATCATTATGCTGTTGGATCAATTGTTACCTTAGTTGCGATCTTGATCGCATTTGTTGTTGCATTTAAATTCTTTAGCTAGAGAGTTATTTGTTTGTTGCATTTAAGTGTTGTATGATCTTTATGTATGAACTTTATGTATTGTATTAATTTGGTGTTTTCGGTGCTGTGTATTGAAGATGAGCCGGCAATGGATGTACGATGACCGATGCTGTCCCGAGTTCATTAATGGCGTGCGTACTTTTCTGCTTGCGGCTGAGGCAAACAAGCGGGCGGATGGTTTTATGCCTTGTCCATGTGCTGGCTGTAAGAATGGTCACAATTACTCTACGTCAAGAACCATTCACGTCCACCTGTTTGAGTCCGGTTTCATGCCCCACTATAATGTTTGGACCAAGCATGGAGAAAGAGGGGTTATGATGGAAGACAATGAAGAAGAAGAGGACGACGACAGCTATCCTGGCCATGGGTTCCCTGAATACGATGATACAACAATGAGGGAAGAAGCTGAGCCGGTAATGCGGGAAGAAGCTGAGCCGGCAATGCGGGAAGAAGCTGAAGAAGAGGCATCGGATGAGCCCGTTGATGATCTAGGTCGGGCCATTGCCGATGCAAAGAGAAACTGCGCAAGTGATTTGGAGAAGAAGAAGTTGCAGCGCATGTTAGAGGATCACAAAAAATTGTTGTACCCGAATTGCGTAGGTGACAAGAAAAAGCTGGGCACCACACTGGAATTGCTACAATGGAAGGCAGAGAATGGTGTATCTGACAAGGGATTTGGAAAGTTGCTGGTAATGATAAAGAATATGCTTCCAAAGGACAACGAATTGCCCGAGAGTACGTACGAAGCAAAGAAGGTTGTCTGCCCTCTAGGGTTAGAGGTGCAGAAGATACATGCATGCCCTAATGATTGCATCCTCTACCGCGGTGAGTACGAGGATTTGAACGCTTGCCCAGTATGCGGTGCATTGCGCTATAAGATCAGCCGCGATGACCCTGGTGATGTCGAGGGCGAGCGCCCCAGGAAGAAGATTCCTGCCAAGGTGATGTGGTATGCTCCTATAATACCACGGTTGAAACGTTTGTTCCAAAACAAAGAGCATGCCAAGGCGATGCGATGGCACAGAGAAGACCGTAAGAAAGACGGAAAGTTGAGAGTACCCGCTGACGGGTCGCAGTGGAGAAAAATCGAAAGAAAGTACGGGAAGGAGTTTGCAGATGACGCAAGGAACGTATGGTTTGGTCTAAGCGCAGATGGCATTAATCCTTTTGGGGAGCAGAGCAGCAACCATAGCACCTGGCCTGTGACTCTATGTTTGTATAACCTTCCTCCTTGGTTGTGCATGAAGCGGAAGTTCATTATGATGCCAGTGCTCATCCAAGGCCCTAAGCAACCCGGCAACGACATTGATGTGTACCTAAGGCCATTAGTTGAAGAACTCTTACAACTGTGGAATGGAACAGGTGTACGTGCGTGGGATGAGCACATGGGGGAAGAATTTGACCTAAAGGCGTTGCTGTTCGTGACCATCAATGATTGGCCTGCTCTCAGTAACCTTTCAGGACAGACAAACAAGGGATACCGCGCATGCACGCACTGTTTGGACGATACCGACAGTATATATTTGGCTAATTGTAAGAAGAATGTGTACCTGGGACATCGTCGATTTCTTCCGAGCAGGCATCCCGTAAGAAAGAAAGGCAAGCATTTCAAAGGTGAGGCGGATCACCGGACGAAGCCTCGCCACCGTACTGGTGCTGATGTACATGATATGGTCAAGGATTTGAAGGTGGTCTTTGGAAAGGGTCCTGGTGGACAACCTGTTCCGAATGACGCTGACGGACGCGCACCCATGTGGAAGAAGAAATCTATATTTTGGGACCTGCCCTATTGGAAAGACCTAGAGGTCCGCTCCGCAATCGACGTGATGCACGTGACGAAGAATCTTTGTGTGACCCTGCTTGGCTTCTTGGGCGTGTATGGGAAGACAAAAGATACACCTGAGGCACGGGAGGACCAGCAACGTATGCACGGAAAAGACGGCATACATCAGGGTCATGCAAGCTACGCTCTTACCAAAGAAGAGAAGGAAATCTTCTTTGAATGCCTGCTCAGTATTAAGGTACCGTATGGCTTCTCGTCGAATATAAAGGGAATAATAAACATGGCAGAGAAAAAGTTCCAGAACCTAAAGTCTCATGACTACCACGTGATTATGACGCAACTGCTTCCGGTTGCATTGAGGGGGCTTCTACCGGAAAATGTTCGATTAGCCATTGTGAAGCTATGTGCATTCCTCAATGCAATCTCAGAAGGTAATCGATCTAGAAATCATACCAAGGTTAGAGAATGATTTGGTGCAATGTCTTGTCAGTTTCGAGTTGGTGTTCCCACCATCCTTCTTCGACATCATGACGCACGTCCTAGTTCACCTATGTGAAGAGATTAACGTTTTGGGTCTTGTATTTCTACACAATATGTTCCCCTTTGACAGGTTCATGGGAGTCTTAAAGAAATATGTTCATAACCGTGCTAGGCCAGAAGGAAGAATCTCCAAGGGCCATGAAAATGAGGAGGTCATTGAGTTTTGTATTGACTTTATTCCTGACCTTAAGCCGAATGGTGTTCCTGAATCGCGGCATAAGGGTAGACTGGATGGAAAAGGCACGCTAGGAGGGGAACAAATAATATGTATGGACGGAAATTCTCTCACTGAAGCACACTACACAGTTCTACAAAATTCCGCCTTGGTCGCTCCGTATATGGATGAACACAATAATTTGCTACGCTCCAAACACCCGGAGCAGTCTGATGACTGGATTACACGTGAACAAACCAGGAGTTTCGCCAGCTGGTTGCAGACACGTACCATGCATGACGCCTCTATTGAAGATGACCTGTACTTGCTGTCCCAGTTACCATCTTCGAATATAATGACTTTCAAAGGGTACGAGATAAATGGTAATACATTTTACACGATCGCCCAAGATAAGAAGAGCACCAACCAAAACAGTGGTGTCCGCTTTGATGCAGAAACCAAGACGGGAAAGGAAACATATTATGGTTATATACAGGACATATGGGAACTTGACTATCGACGTGGTTTGAAGGTCCCTTTGTTTCGGTGCAAATGGGTCAATATGACACGAGGCGGGGTAACGGAAGACCCGCAGTACGGAATGACAACAGTGGATCTCAACAATCTTGCGTATGCAGACGAACCATTCGTCCTAGCCAATGATGTGGCACAGGTTTTCTATGTGAAGGACATGTCTACCAAGCCGAGAAAAAGAAAAGATAAGGAAGCGAATGCATCGTACGATGAGCCAAAGCGGCACATAGTTCTTTCTGGGAAGAGAAACATCGTGGGAGTGGATGACAAGACAGACATGTCAGGAGATTATGAAAAGTTTGATGAAATTGCTCCATTCACAGTGAATATTGACCCGAGCATCCAGTTAAATGATGAAGATTTTCCATGGCTACGGCGCAAAGGGACACACGCGAAGAAAAAGTTTCACACCCAAAGATCTGGGATGTGATCGGCTTCACTATCATCACTTTCTTCTGTGTTTCACACCCAGGAGGGAATCTCTGTAATAGTTAGGGTAGCTAGTTATGTGTTTTGGCATTTGAAACGCGAAGAAATTTTATGTGCAAGCAAATTCTTTCATGCATTTACTGATTTTTTCAACTAAATGACCCTGAAATTGAAAAGCATTACAAATGAACTCAGAAAAGGTTGAAAGTTGGCATGGTATCATAATTTCACCCACATAGCATGTGCAAAAAAGTAGAGAGGGTTACCGCAAAAACTGGATGCACTTCGTGTACAAAATGGACAATCTCTTTCGAAGTATCAAGGTTTCGGACGAAAACTCATCCGTTACAAAGGCATTTCATTTTTTAAATAACCTAAGCATTACCAAATTGGATATAATGATAAAACACACTAATATTAAACATAAGAAAAAAGAATCACTGAAAAATCTATTTTCAAAGTTAAGTTATTCGCAAACTAGTGGTTCACACAAATTTCAAATAATTCAAAATTTAAACTATTCAAATTTGTAAACTACCGGTACTAACATAAAGTTTGTAATTTTTTGTACCTAAAGCAAAAATATTCACAAACAAACTCTAAATACAGCAAAACAACTCTAAAATAAATAAAACAAAAATAAATAAAGCAAGAAAAGAGAAAAAAAGCCCACCTACTGGGCCACAGCAGCCTGCATACGACTAGAAACCCAAATTCTAGTTGGGCCAGGATGCAGGCCCGCTAGCCCAGTAGGCCCAATAGGGCATCGCAGAAGAGGTAGGCCTAGAAGGACTGCTTAAGAGAGGAGCTCGAGACACCAGCGACGGCGGGGCTTATAAGCAGGTGCGAGTGCCCCTCGGCTAGCGAGGTGGGACTAAACTTTTGCGCCCCTCAGCTGGCAGCGCACACCCTTTAGTACCGGGTCATGGCTCCAACCGGTACTAAAGGGGGGGGTCTTTAGTACCGGTTCGAGCCACCACCCGGTACTAAAGGGGTGCCATTCCCGCCGCTTGGCCTGGCCAAAACAGACCTTTAGTACCGGTTGGTGGCTCCAACCGGTAATAAAGGTTGTTCTATATAAGAAAACACTTCAAAAAAATTGTCAGTTTCTCATCTCTCCCTACTTCTTTCTCCTCTACCCCGTCGCTGCCGCCCCTCGTCGCCGCCCCCGTCGCCATCCGTCGCCGTCCCCGTCGCCGTCCGTCGTCGTTGCTGTCCCCGTCCCCGTCGTCCCCGTCGCCGCGTCGTGCCCCGTCGCCTCACCCCGCCCCGTCGTCCCTGCCCGGCCCGTCCTCCCGTACGTCGTCCCCGCCAGGCCCGTCCCCGTCCCCGTTGTCGCCGCCCTGTCTCCGTCTCCGTCCCCGTCCCCGTTGCCGCCCACCGTCGTCGCGCCTCGTCGATGAGCTGTGCCCCGGCCGCCAACCACACACACACACACATTGTTATAGAATTGTTAGCAATCTTTCTGCTTTTTAGTTATAGAATTATTAGAAATGTTAGTTTAGCTATAGAAATGTTAGTTATATAGAAATGTTAGTTATATAGAAATATTAGAAATGTTAGTTATATAGAAATGTTTTTTAGTTATAGAAATATTAGAAATGTTAGTTTTAGTTATAGAAATATTAGAAATGTTAGTTTTAGTTATAAAATTTAGAATTTGCATATATGAAATCACAATCCATCATCTAAAAAGTGTTACTTTACTTTTGCGGCATATAGTATTTGTTGTCGACGATGCCCGGCCCGCATCCTCGCCGGCGACCCGTTCGGGACGACGTCCTGCTTCAGAGGACCCATGTCCGGGACTGGGCTCCGCTGGGCTGGCACTGGGAGATGCTACCTTCAGGGGCGCGACGCTTGGTGAGGAACCCGGCCCCGGGTCCCGTCGTCGACCCTCATCTCCTTTGGTGGCGTTCGCGTGGGCCACTTTCGGTGCAGAGGGAGCCGGCCCCGCCGGAGGTGGTACGTCGTTGTGTCAGGGAGGAGGACGAGCACGTCCATCGCTACATGTCTGCTATGGACGTCAGGTTCTCCAATACCTGGCAGGTTCTTTTGGGAGATCACCCGAGCTATGATCCAGTGATGGTTCCTTCTCTTTGGGTGTTCACCGCCCGCACCTCAGGAACCGCGAGTGGCCTAGATTAATCTGTAGTATTCGATCTTTATTAGCTTGCTAGCTAGCTAGCTAGTGATGTATTCGATATTATATCTATTATTCGAGACGATGTATTCAAGATTATATCTATTATTCGAGACGATGTATTCAACATTATATTTGATGATGCTTATTATGTATTATATTGATTCAGTTTTTCCTTATTAATTGATTGCATCCATGCATTGTAATTTGAATACATTTATTTTGGATTAGTTAAACAAAACCTATGGCGGACAATACCGGCAGAGAGGGAGAAGAGGCCCTGTTCAATATCATACACAATCCTCGCGGGCCAGATGATGATCAGAATGAAGAAGATTATGATGGCTCCGAATATCTAAACAACACCGGGGAGGGTGATATGATATTCGATCGCGACGACCGAGTTGATGAAGTCATGAACTATGAACATGATGAAGAAAATGTTGATCTTGATACAACAAAGACCGGCGAGGTATATATATTTATATAAGCAGGCATCTGGTGATCATCACATGTTTTAAATGACTTGAAGATATATTAACGAATCGATCTTTCTTCTTTCAGCCATCCGGATCGAGCAAATCTTCAGGCAACAGGAAACGTGGCCCGAACAAAAAGTTGAAGGAGGGTGTAAAGTACAATATCGAGGCCATCAGACCTAATGGTGAACCATTAGCGCCTAAGAAGATTGCGGACAAGTTCATTCGTCAGTGCGGAGTTCTTGTGAAGGACCAACTCCCGATCTCCCTTCAAGAATGGAGAGAGCCAGCAAAGCCACGTCCAGGAGTTACTTTTGTCGATGATAGACAAAAACTTCTGCTTTGGGAAACGCTCATGGAACATTTCACCCTACCAGATCATTTCACAGATGCAGATGTGGAGAAAGTCAAGGGCGCTACTCTTAGGAAGATGGCGGTTGCATTCAAGAACCACAAGATTCATGAATGGGCCAAGTACGTCAAGGGAGGAAGGAAGACTCCAGTATTCGAGGGAACACTAGAGAAGCAAAGTGCTCATTGGGACGATTTCGTGAAATTCAAGGATTCGGGATTATCTAAGGAATGGTCGAGAATAAACATGGCCAATGCCACAAAAAAGGATAAGTTCCATAAGCTGGGGCCAGGTGGCTATGCGGTGGGAATGCCTAAGTGGGATAAGTCTGAGAAAGAGATGCTGGATGCAGGTGTCACTCCAGAAACATTGAGCTGGCCCCCCAGGTGCAGGACTTGGTTCTATGTGCATGGGGGGGGGGAGTTGGACCCGAAGACAGGCAAAGTTTCGAAGAAGGCATGTCTGGACGGAGCCGAAGATAAGCTACTTGTTGCAATAGAAGAGGCTCGATCGGGGTTGTTCGAGCCCAACAGAGAGAATGACGAGCTTACGCGTGCCCTAGGAAATCCTGAACACCCGAGAAGAACACGAGGCATGGGCGCTATTCCGTGGTATGAGGGGTTTTCGGACTGGAATGCCGACTACAGAACCCGTGTGAGAAAGAAGATTGCGGAGGAGAAGAAGAGGAAGATGGAGGAGGAGCAGAGGAAGCTAGACTATGAACGCCTTCAAGGCCTAGAATCAGTGCACGCGGACGTGGCAGTCAAATTCCAGTGGCAGTAGGAGCAGATCGACTCACTTAGCCAGCAAAGGGGGTCTCAGCAGCTAGCGGATGATCCACCATTTGATAGCACCGTCCCATCCATGCCGAGAAGCAGCGTGGGTTCCGCCCCGGGCGACGCATTGTTGGATAGCTACCCAGTGGATGACATCATGGAGAACACTAACTGCGAGCTACACTTCAAAATTAAGAACATATCCATGAAGGTGGCGAACGCCCTTGCTTTTACAAATCCCTCCGAGGTAACCTTCCATTGCAACCCGATTCCAGCGGGCTATGCTCGTGTCTTGCTTGATGATGTGGTGGACCAATATTCGGGGCTAGAGCTTGACATTCCTGGAGGTGACGATGAGCACACACTAGGAGAGGCCAACCATCGTATCATCCTATGGAGAAAGGATTGCATCATCTTTCGAAGGCCACCAACACCGCGTCATCCGACTCCTCATCGCAGTCCACCACCGAGTCAGCAGAGTCCCGCTCCTCCATGTCCACCAAAGCGTCAGGCCAGTCCTCCTCCAAGTCCGCCACAGCTTCAGGCCACTCCTCCTCCTCCAAGTCTGGCAAAGCGTCAGGCCACTCCTCCTCCAAGTCCGGCACAGCTTCAGGCCACTCCTCCTCCAAGTCCAGCACAGCTTTAGGCCACTCCTCCTCCTCCAACTCAGCCACGTCAGCCGTCTCCGCCACCTCAGCAATCACGGAAGAGAGCCGCCTCAGCTATGGTGTGTAGTGGTACAAGTCGAGGTAGTACTGGAGGTACAGGCGGAGGTAAGCGATTTCAATATGGTCCAAGCCTCGCGCCTCTTCCGCAGAGGCCTTACGACAAGTCCGAGAAGGAAAACGTAGCCATATCGAAGGCCGAGGTGGAAGCCCATTTTGCACCGAAACTGCCACCGCCGCCAAGGGAGAAAGTGCCTGTGGAAAAGATTGACCACTTCATTCGTATGGCTAGAGCACCAGCTCCCAAGCCTGTTGACACAGACTATGAGCGCCACATCAAGAAGTTAAATCAAGCACGTCTACAGAAAGAGGTGAGCTCAAGCTCGAGCAAATCAGCTGGCAAAAGGAGCGGTAAAACCGTTCCCCAGCTGGGAGAACAGGCGGCGCAATCAATCCCCCCGCTTGTTGTGCCAACAACATATGAGAGTAGGCACGCCCAATATTATTGTGGGCAAACCGTTAACGTTCCCGGGGTGGGCGATGTGGTAATGACCGAGGAGCATATTGCGCAGGCTGAATCGATCAAGATCACTGTTGGACAACTCCTCGATATCGAGCCCATGTCTCCGACTAGAGAGGAGGAAATAAAACGGAAATATGCCCGGGGCTAACCTTTGGTCGAGCCAGAGGAGCTCCATAAGCTCCCAACGAGAATGTATGAATTTCATCAATGGTACATGGACATTACCAAGATTTCCAATCGAGAGTCCCTCATGGTGAATGTCAACAAGGATCATTACTACCATGAGAAAGCTGTGACCGTTGAGTATTCAGAACTATTTCAGCTATACAATCAAGACGCACTCGACAAATCTATCGTCAGTTGCTATTGTCTGTAAGTGATTTCTTTCTGTAATTTAAGTCTCAAGCTAGATGTAGTGATCATTTTGATCAATCATTACCTGTAATTATCCTCACTATATTCTTTTCTGTGGTATTATGCAGGATGAAGATTTATGAAATGAAAAAAGGTGGACGCTATGGCATTGGGTTCGTTGACCCAAATACCATTAATGAATACACATGGAAAGTAGATCCATATCACGAGAAAAGTGTAGAGGAAAGCATGCTACAGTTCTTCAAGGAACTCAAATATATACAATGAAGATATACTACTTCCTTACAACTGCTAGTGAGTCACACTGTCTTGTACTACAAATTCTGTTTTTCCCTACTAGCTAGTTACATGTTTTTACTTACATATGCCCGCTTAGTTAAGACATGCAAACGTGTGTGCATGCAGATTTCACTGGATCTTGTTAATCATTAAAGTTGATGAAGGAACAGTTGAAGTACTAGACTCACTACTTAAGAAAGCAAGTGACTACACCATCGTGTAGGGGATAGTCAACAGGTAATTTCAATCATTATTAACTATATCTCGGCCTATTTAATTAGTTCGTCATTTCCTGATAACGACTATTTAATAGCCCATTTATTCATTTTCTTTGTCGGCGGGCAGGGCTTGGGCAAAGTTCATCAGGTCCACTCCAGGCCCATGGAAACAAAATCTGAAATGGTATCGACCCAAGGTAAGTAATTAAGTAGTACTAGCTAGCTGCCATCTCTTTAATTATCATGCTTGATTAATTATTATCTGATCAAATTCCATTCTCGTAAACGCCCTGAAGCAGGCGCCGGGGAATGATCTATGTGCATACTACGTTTGCGAGAACATTCGCATGATGGCGTCCGAAAGGAGCAAATCTCACAGACAGGAGTGGGTACGATATCAATTGTCAGAACACTATTCACAATTTTTACACCATTATCGATATCTAGTCACACAACTAATACACATGCATATTGATCTCCTTCTTAACAGTTCAAAGAGGTGCGGGACAAGCTCCTAGCACAGGACCGCATAGAAGCAATTCAAGAGGAAATAGCGGGATGTTTGCTCGACCAGGTCATAGATCCCAAAGGAGAATACTATTACCCGCTACCGCCCCCATGAACCACTTCCAATTGTTATCGTGCTCCGAAGGCACCAATTAGCTAGGCAAATGCCACTGGCTCCGAAGGCACCAATTAGGAGAAACTATATATATATATATATATATATATATATATATACATGTGTGTATATATGTGTGAAT